>NC_044558.1:65172657-65883900 GCF_007565055.1 Rhinopithecus roxellana | reverse complement strand
AAGACCCTGCCACTCCCATACCACTCAAGCCAGCCTAAGGTGCATTCCTTTCCCTCTCCTTTCGCAAGAAAGAAAGAAAGAAAGAAAGAAGAAGAAGGAAAGAAAGAAGGAAGGCAAGTCAAGAAGAAAAGAGAAAGAAAGACAGAAAGAAGAAAAGAAAGAAAGAAAGCCAGAAAAAAAGAAAAAAAAACAAAAAGGGAAAGAAACATGAGGATAAGTAGCCTCCCAGAGAAGGCTGGATTTTTAAACACACTGTGAAGTTGGTAAGGAAAGCTAACTACCAGCAAAGTAGAGGGGGAAATTCTTTAGATTATCATGTGAGGAGATGTTCAGAAATTTGACCCAATAAGAACTAAAATTTTGATAGTTGGCTATTAGGCAAGGGAAATTATTATTTCAAAGCTGCTAACAGTTTTCTGTTTATTTGTTTTAAATTTAGCTGGAAGTGGAGGCATCATAAATGGTAGTAGGGGGAACAGCTTTTTGATTAGGTAAAAAGAAAGCCCAAATTCAAATCTGGAATAGAAAATGTGAGACTATGAAGAACAAACTGCTCTGAATGATCTAACACAAGGTTATCATCATTGTGGACTGAAGTGTCTGTCTTGAGGAAGAAAGGATTTTCTCAACTCTCTAGGGCCAGTGATGGCCCAACAGCTAGGGCTGCAGGTAATGGGGACATGGTCAAAGGCCATGGTGTGTTAAGCTGATTCCCGCACGATGGTGGTAGGACTAGGTTTAGAAGAAGGTTAAAAGAGATGACAAAGAGGGAACTCTTCTTGAGGGCTTTGCCAATAAACTCTAGTGACAGCTAATATCCAGGTTCCTTTTTCTGTTCTGCAAAATAATTCTCTTCTGTTATCCCCAAACCTTTGGTAATGTTTTGCTAACTACATAGTCTCGTCTCAGAAGTGCTCACAAAATTAACTGTGTCCACGTTGAGACTTAAGCAATCTAAGCATATCCATAGCAGCCTGGGGAAACAGGTTGAAATTGCTGGAATCCACCCACATTGAAGCCTAGAGAGCATTAAGCCAGACAGAGAGAAGGCAAGTAAGAGCTCATTAAAGGCTAGGCTTCTTCCTGATTTGGGGGTAAGAAGAGAGCTGTGGGCTGTTAATAGGTATTAAATAAAAAGTAACCCCTGGAGAACTTGAGCCATCTCAGTGTTGATCACATATGAAACCATGAAAGCTTAGATTTCAGGCTTTATAAATTAAAAACCTAGAGATGCACCACTCACTGGAAATTTCCCGGGATGAGCACTGGGTACTTGTAATTAGCTGTACCTAGCTATAAACCCTGAACAAGTCTGATAACTTCTCTGAGCCTTACTTTCATCATCTACAAAGTGAAGGAAATTAGATCATTCTAAAATATCTTTTAGATCAAAAGTTTTGCAATCCTGTCTATCCCCGCCCCCGATGTCCTATGTAACAGGAAACGTGAAGAAATATAAAAGGAAATGCAAAGTTAAAAGAAAATGAAAGTCATTGTAGCAAATATCATGTATCCTGATGGTCAATAGCTATATATTATACTGCTGTTCCTTATGATATTATGGTTTTTATAAGATATATTATCTATCTACCTTTTTAGAAATTCTCATTTTTTTTAGTGACTAATCACTCTTACCCACAGTGTTGTCTTCTTCGTCTTATTCGTGCTTACTCTTACTTTATTTCATTACTGTCTTCTGTGTTCCCTATTAAAATGAAAGTGCCCTGAGAGCCTGTCCGTTTTCTTTACTTATGTATTCCCAGCACCTAACACAGTATCTGGCACATGGTGGATATGTGATAAATATTTTTGACTAAATAAATAAGTGAAGAGTAAATAAATGATACTCCCTGTATCTTCACTCTTTTAGAAGATCTGACATTAAAGTAGTTAACTTCTATTATACTCAATAGATAATACTCAATAGATAATAACCCAAAACAAGGTTGCAGTAGATAATAACCCAAAAGTAGGACTACCTACCAATTCTTTTGGTCATCTACCATATAAATACTAACTATATCCAACAGATTTCCTTCCAGTGAAAGTGTCTGATCAGATGAAGTATGGTGCCCCAGGATCACAAAAGCAGTTACTTTACGAATTAAGATATCTTAACATTTGGGGTGAGATTTTCTTTTTTATTTGTCTCTCATTTCCAATAATCCAAGACCTTGACAACATGAAAAATATCAAGAGAAAAGTCATGCTGGTTGAGTAGGAATGAGGAACCAATGTTAAAACCTGTTAATACCACCTGGTCTCAAGAGAGTACGTCACCATCATCACCTCCATCAGTCATTAAAAGCAATGAAGCTGTTACATAATCAAAGCACAATAGCATGAATTAATAAGACCAAAAAACAGCTTTCTGCCCAAATCTTTACAAAATGAATCCTCCATCTACAGAGCAAAACCCAATATCCTCCTGTCTAGGCCTATTCCTAAGGCCTACACAATTTCAAAGGTCCAGCTAAAACTCTCAAGCTAGAGGCTCTTAACAGAACTAAAATTCTTTGGAGGTCCACAAAACAATTTAATCTTATCAATAATACTGGTGAAGCTTACCCACGAAGGCACCATTTTTAGCAGGGGAAACTAATCTCAGCTCTTTCCACATTTATTTTTTAAGGGAGAAATGGGCCAGAGTTAGTGCTTGAAGAAACCTAGAGGGAGAGAAGAAAGCTGAATGGTGTCAGTAAATTTTCCAGCTAGACATAACAAAAACGGAAGTAAAATCTGTGGGATGGAAACTCAATTATTTATAGAGCTAGCCTCAGAAAATTCCAGCATCAGCTCTGAAAGCTTTGTAGAATGCCACTGGGGTGATAGAATGCTCTAAAACATTGACAGAGCAGGCACTGGGACAGCTTAACAGCTAGAGAGAGTTATGCTGCGAGTATACACATTTTCATGATTTGGGCCCAAGGGTTACATTGCTAGTTTCACCAAAGACCTTTTGTTTTTTTTGAAGGTAAAATAATGGTTAATATAAAATAGATTTATTTTCTTAGCCTCAAAGTCCTTAAAGAGTAAATTGTTTAGATAAAGTCAGTAAAACTCACTATTAAAAGAGGGGATCAACCTGTATCCACACACAATTTGTATTATTTTTAAAAACAGCTTCCCACTCTGCTCCATCTTGTGTGAACATCTTTCCATTAATTGCTTGTCGTTCCCTCTCCGTGCACACATACACCCACAGTACTTTGGTAACAGCTAATACATATTTAGGACTTGCACTTACAGACAGGACTAATATACTCTATGTCCAGACTGAGAACACACCCCTTGTAATATACACCAAGCACCAATTTGCCATTCACAGCCTTAGTCCTGCTCTATTCTTAGCTGTTGACCCTGCTTTTCCTTTTCCATTTCCGTTTTACTCTTGAGCTCTATCATCTGGTGTAAATTTGTTTCCTCACAATGATTCTGGTTCTAATCTTAGCCTCATGTCACTTTGGATTTCACCTCTACTGCTGCAACTATGTCGCCACAATGTCTCCCTAGTAACACTTGACCAACAAAAGAGCATCTGAATTTTTCATAAGTCGTATATTCTCCTTTCATCTAATAGACACTTTTAAAAACTTTTTTTAAATTTAAGAGTAAAAAAAATTGGAGGACTGCTGGGTCTTATGATGAATCTATTTTTAATTTATTTAGAAACCTCCACAATGTTTTCCACAACGGCTGCACCAATCTACATTCCTACCAACATTGTATTAGGGTTCTCTTTTCTTCACAACTTTACCAACACTTTATATCTCTTTTCTTTTTGATAATGGCTGTTCTAACAGGAGTGAGATGATATTTCAATGTGGTTTTGATTTGCATTTCCCTGATACCTAATGATGTTGAGTACGTTTTCATATAATTGTTGGCCATTTTATTTATTCTTTGGACAAATGTCTATTCATGTATTTTGCCCAAATTTTAGTTGAATTATTTGGTTTTTTTTTACTATTGCACTGGGCAAGTTCCTTGTTTTTTGATGTTAACCCCTTATCTGACCCATAATTCCCTAATATTTTCTCCCAATCTGTTGGCTGCCTTTTCATTTTGCCGATTAACTCCTTTGCTGTACAGAAGCTTTTCAGTTTTCTGTCATTTCACTTGTTTATTTTTGCTTTTGTTCTCTTTGCTTTTGGTGAGATACCCAAAAAAATCCTTGCCAAGGCCAAATCAATAAACTTTTCCCCATGATTTTTTCTGGGAGTTTTACAGTTTTAGGTCTTATGTTTCAGTCTTTAATCTACTTTGAGTTTATTTTTCTGTATGGTATTAGTCAAGTTTCATTCTTTTGTCTGTGGATACCAAGTTTTCCCAACATCATTTACTGACGGGACTAGCCTTTCCCCCATGGTATCTTCCTGGTGGCCCTGTCAAAAATTAGCTGACCATCTATGCATAGGTTTATGTCTGGGCTCTCTATTCCGTTCCATTGCTGTAGGAGTCTGTTTTTATGTCAGTATCATACTGTTTGATTATTATTTCTTTGTATTATAATTTGAAATCAGAAAGTATGATGCCTCCAACTTTGTTTTTCTTTCTCAAAATTATTTTGGCTACTTGACATCTTTGTGGTTCTATACAAATTTTAGAATGTATTCTATTTCTATGAAAAATGCATTGGAATTTTGATGGGAATTACATTGAATCCATATATTGCTTCAAACAATAGAGACATTTTAACAATATTAAGTCTTCCAATTCATAAACCTGGGATATCTTTCCAGTTAACTGTGTGTTCTTTAATTTCTTTCATCAATGTTTTATAGTTTTCAGTGTGAAGATCTTTCACATCCTTGGTTAAATTTATTACTATTTTATTCTTTTGGATGCTATTGTAAATGGGATTATGTTCTTGATTCCTTTTTCAGAGAGACCATTATTTGTGTAAAGAAATGCAACTGATTTGTTATGTTTATTTTGTACCCTGCAACTTTATTGAATTCATTTATTAATCAGTTCTAATGAATTTATTTATTGGTTCTAATAGAAAGTAGGAAAGGTGAGATAGTAAGACCTCGATCAATAATTGAAACAGTGGCCTGTAGCAATGATAAGGTAAGGGACAGAGACGGTGACAACCAAAGTCAAGCAGCAGCATCCTGCCAGCAGTTTGATTAGAGAGGACATGATTGGAGACTCCTAGTTTTGTGGAATTGCTTGAAATCAAGAGGGAATATGGAAATACTGAGACAATATCCTCAGTCTAGGATGCAGCACAAAAGGCCACAAGAGTAGGAGATAAAAAATTAGGAATCTAAGAAACCTAGATGGAGTCATGTTAATTATCTACTGGTATCTAAAAAAAAACCTTCAAGTTAAGTTACTTATTATCTCACAGTTACATCTCACAGTTATCATCACAGTACAGTTATCATCTCACAGTTTTGCAGGTCAGAAATTCAAGTGGGCTTCACCAAGTTCTGTGCTCAGGACCTCACAAGACTGAAATCAGTGTTGGTTAGGCTGGGATATTATCTAGAGGTTCTAGAGAAGCATCCACTCGCAAACTCATTCTGGCTATTGGCTGAATTCATTCCTTGTACTTGCAGGACTGAGGTTCCTGGTCTCTTGCTTGCTGTTAGCTGGGATCTGCTCTCAGACTATAAAGGCCACCCATATTCCTTCCATCTTTGAAGCCAACAGGGGTGTGTCAAATGGCCCTCTTGCTTCAATCTCTTCAACTACCATTATTCCTACTTTAGCCCCACTTGCCACCAGTCAAAGAAAGCTCTCTGCTTTTAAGGGATCATGTGATTGTAACGGGCCCACCGGCTAACCCAGAATAATCCCCTTATTTCAAGGTCAACTGTGTCATATAACATAATCAAAGATATTTCATCACATTCACAGGTTCTAGGGATTAGGCAGAACATCTCTGGGGGGCCAGTTTAGAAATTCTAACTTGAGAAATCCTATTATAGGACTCTAGCCAAATTTATTCTTGAGTTATATAAATGTATATATACTGTGTACTTAGTATAAAGTTTTCTATACTGGGTCCTTGTTTTTTCTCAGGTATTGATATTATTTGGCTGTGTCCCCACTCAAATCTCATCTTCATCTTGAACTGTAGTTACCATAATCCCCACATGTCATGGGAGGGACCAGGTGGAGATAATTGAATCATGGAGGCTGTTTCCCACATCTTATTCTCATGATAGTGACTTAGTTCTCATGGGATCTGATGGTTTTTGAAGGGACTTCCTCCTTTAATGGGCACTCATTCTCTCTCCTGCTGCCTTGTGAAGAAGGACATGTTTGCTATCCCTTCTGCCATTACTGTAAGTTTCCTAAGGCCCTCCAACCCCGCCAGCCATGCTGAACTGTGAATCAACTAAACCTCTTTCCTTTATAAATTACCCAGTCTTGGGTATGTCTTGTATGTTTTTATTAGCAGCATGAGAACAGACTAATACAAATATAATGTAGCTTGAGAAATCAGGAATGTATGGATTGTGATTAATCTTAGAAAAAGAAGGGTCTTCAGAAGATAATCTTTGAAATAAGTAAGAAACAATTATCCTCATTTTATACTTACGTACCTAAACCAAGAGAGTTTAAATGAGTCTTGCTCAAGATCACATGGCTCCTGGTGGCAAAAATAGAGCAGAACCTTATTTGTTGCTCTTCACAGCCTCAACATGTTTAAACAAGTGCTTGTTCCCAAAGCTGTTGGAAATCTTTAAAAGCATCTCTAATTGTTTAGCTGCTAGGCTTCTCCATTCAAGCACAAATCAGCATCTCTTGCAGCAAGCCCAAAGATTCAGGATTTCAAGAGTCTTTCCTACTGTTAGTCATTAAGAGCCCAGTTAGGAATCAAATATGCACTTACATTTAGGTAAAACATGCATGGATTTTGCAGGCAGGTAGCTTGAGTTTTGATTAACCTTGCTTTGGGTAAGTTTCTTAAACTCTCTTCATCTGGAAAATGGATGCAATACTAGTACCTATCTCACAGAGCTACTCTGAGGAGTAATTGAAAGAGTGCATGCAAAATTGTTCACTTACTAGTGACAAGATTTTATATATATTTATATTTATATATTATATTTTATATATATATACATTTATATATATATATATATATATATATATGTTGTTGGGTTTTTTTTACTAGACCTCCACATGGATTTTTTTTTTTTTTTTTTTTTTTTGAGACAGAGTCTCGCTCTGTGGCCCAGGCTGGAGTGCAGTGGCCGGATCTCAGCGCATTGCAAGCTCTGCCTCCGGGGTTTACTCCATTCTCCTGCCTCAGCCTCCCGAGTAGCTGGGACTACAGGCGCCCGCCACCTTGCCCGGCTAGTTTTTTTGTATTTTTTAGTAGAGACGGGGTTTCACCATGTTAGCCAGGATGGTCTCGATCTCCACATGGATTTCTGATGATAGCAGCTGGATTAGCTACTATCTCTCTGTGGCTATTTCTCATTTCTGCAGCTATCTGACTGAGGGAATGGCCCCACTCTTTTTTCCTGCTCCCATGGTGTCAGGCTAATTGAATGAAAATAGGAATCTACAAATTAAAAGTCTCACACATGCCGCTATAGCAACGCTCTCTCCTCCATTCCTCTGATTACATGCATGCATGCTCTTGTAGGCGTTAGACAAATGTAATAGTGATATACAAGGACTCTAGGGTCAAACTAGGGTGACCAACTGTCCCAGTTTGCCCAGGCTGAAGAGTTTTCAGGGACATGAAACTTTCAAGGCAAAAACCAGTATTGTCCCAGAAAAAAAAAAGGAAAAATAAAACAGGATTTTGTTCACCCTCTGTCAGACTGCCTAGGTTCTATCTTTGGGACCTTAGGCAAGTTACTGACCTTGCTGTGCCGCCATTTCCTTATCTGAATATAGATTATAACGTCTTTCCTTATAAAGTTTTTTTTTTTTTTTTTTGAAGAGTAAATGAATTATATAGAGAGTGCTCAGGATAGTACCTAGAATGTAAGAAGCACTCAATACATGTTGCTTAGTATTACAATTACTAATAACTACAGGAAAACATGGAGTAATAAAACTAACACACAAGGGCATGATGGAGGATCCAGAATCTTATGAAGTCCTTAGAGCTCAAGAGTGAAGCATCTAGGAAGGATTCTCCACCCCAAGAATCCCTCACCTTGCCATCATCAGGTCATGATCCTTCTCTGGGAGATCATGAAACCAAACAAAAATAATAATACACTATGACCTCAAGAAAGAATAAGAGAAATACAAATTGAATTACCTTGAGCTAACTTTTTTGACTAACCAAAACAAAACAAAGCAAACCAACAAAAAAGCCCCAAACGGATGTTTGAAAATGCTCAGTTACTAAAGCTGCAAAGAAATAGACACTCTCACACTGCACTAGAAGGCAGGCAAAATGGCCAGCCCCCATGGAAGGGTATCTGGCAATATCTACCAAAATTACAGATGCATTTGAACCCCAATGCTACTCCTGGGAATCTATCCCACAGTTACTGTTACCTACATATCGCAGCATAGATGTTTAAAGAGATCAACTGGAGAACTGTTTCTTATAGCAAAAACTGGAAACAAGCTCCCAAAATAGGGGGCCAGTCAAAAGAACTATGGTGTATCTGTATAACGGAATATGGTACACAAATAAAAAAAGAACGAAGAAGCTCTCTATGTATCGACATGGCAAGATCTCCAAAATATATTGTTCAGTAATGAAAAAGCTTGGTGCAAAATAGTGTAATATGCTATCTTTTCTGAAAAAAAAAAAAAAGAGAGAAGAGGAAATAAGAATGTATATGTATGCTTGTACATGCAATAAGAAACACTGGAGTTGGGCACGATGGTGTGCACCTGTAGTCCTCAGCTACTCAGGAGGCTGAAGCCAGAGGATCACTGAGCCCAGCAGCTCAAGGCTGTAGCGCACTATGAAGGCACCTGTGAATAGTCACTGCATTCTGGCCCAGACAACGTCATTAGACCCTGTCTCTAAAATAAAATTAAAAACACTGGAAAAATAGCAAGAGACTAATTGAAATTACTTATTAACGCCAGAAAGAAACAGGGCAGATGAAGAGCAAGGTGGGAGCAACATATCTCAATTTAGATTTTTAAATTTTGTTTTTATTTTCACCTTGTAAAGTGTAGTACATAACAAAAAATATATTTTTAGGTCGGGTGTGGTGGCTCATGTCTCTAATCCCAGCACTTTGGGAGGCCGAGGCGGGCGGATCACTTGAGGTCAGGACTTTGAGACCAGCCTGGCCAACATGGTGAAACCCCGTCTCTATTAAAAATGCAAAAAAATTAGCCGGGCATAGTGGCACATGTCTGCAATCCCAGCTACTGAGGAGGCTGAGGCAGGAGAATCGCTTGAACCCGGAGGCAGAGGTTGCAGTGAACCGAGATCATGCCACTGCACTCTAGCCTGGGTGACAGAACGAGACCCTGCCTCAAAAAAAAAAAAAAAAAAAAAAAAAGAAAGAAAAGAAAAACACATACATTTTTAAAAAACAAAAGCAAAAAATTAAAATCTCCTTTTCTATATCATCCATTTAAAAATTAGCATAGTGTGCTATGATGGCACCTGTGAATAGCCACTTCACTCCAGCCCAGGCAACATCATGAGGCCCCATCTCTAAAACAACATAAATGTAAAAAAGAAAAAGAAACTGGAAAAATAGCAAGAGAGCACTTAACTTGTATAAAATACATCTCATTTGAGAAAACAGGAAATTGCGTTGAAAACAAACCCATGGTATCCTCCATGCACCCAAACAAATAAACAAAAGATTTCTGCCATGTGATTTTGAGGACCACTCCCTGCCAGCTAAGCAGAAAGAAAGCAAGGGCACAGGTGGTGTTCTGGGAATTAGAGTCATATAGGAACTGATTTATATTCCTTTCCCATTTGTATGTAGATCCCAGTAACCCGACAGCATGGCCAGCATCTGGGAGGAGATAAAACGCAGTGTGTTTTGCCTTTTTCAGCTAGGATGAGGTTCCATTCTCTCATCGTTTTATATTTGCACGATAGGAGATCTGTTCTGCTTCTTATGTTAATTGAAATCGGCTGCTTTGGGCTCTGACACAGGCATTTAGCGCTAACAGTCAATTGCTCTTTCCTCAGCCATCTGGCAAAAGAGTTGAAACCAGCAATTTTCTGAGTCAGAATTAGACATCTGAAAACAAATGTGCACATAGGCAAACCTCTTACAAGTGCAGAATGAAAGAAAGTAGCAGGTATCAGGGTGCTATAAAGCCCACTCTGAAGCAATGGGATCTTTAATAGGGAAACCCAAAATGGTACTTCAGTTTCTGACACCACCACCACCCTTTCCAGCATGCGTCAGAAGCACTGGGAATCAGGCTGTCTCTCTCTCCCTTACCTTCCCTGCTAAATGGCAGGAGTTACCCTAGCTTTGGCATCATTTGGCTTTCACTTGTAGACAGGTGTGCTACTCAGATATTCTCACCTTTAGTACTTGAGCAGCCACTTCAACTTCAACAGGAATTTATGGAGCACCCGAGCTTCTGTGAGAGCATCTTCTCCTGGTCCTTCAAACTCCCTGACTGTTCTTTTTCTCCTCCCTGTCATGTATTCCCCTTTCTCCATCTGCCCTTTAAATGTTGGTGTTTCCTCAACTTCTGCCCTTGGCTCATCTTACATCATATATTTACTCTCCTGTTGCAGGTTTGAGGCAGCAAACAGGAGAGTAAGTTTATGATGTAAGTTGAGCTGAGGCCTAAAGGGCCATGCAAACAGTGCTGGTTTCATTCTTAAGAGGAGGACTCATACTAGACCCTTTCTGATGCAGGCTGCTTTTTTCTATGGGCCCATTCAGAGCTTCATGATGAAGCACCAAACTCTCTTCACACAAAAGCAGCAGTGACTCTATATCTGGCTGCCATTTCCTGCCTTCTAACTGAAGTCTTTCCTAGTAAAGAGTTAGGACACCCCCAAACCTGGGCAGAACATATCCCCACCACCACAACCAATGTCAATGGCTCAAAAGCTACACAAGTAAACCTTAAGTATTAGTAAAGCACAAACCATGTCACTTCCAGATGGAAGACTGTGTCATTCCTGAATCAAACACTCATTTGTGATCCCCATTATGGTGCCATTTGGCCCTAGAAATCCTCTATACAGAAAGTGCAAATAATACACAAGTGCTCATCAGGTTAACCTGAGTGAGAGTTATGTCCGCGTGTGCCTGTCCATGCATCGCTCCCAAAGATTAGCTAAGCCTCCGCTCCAAGCATCTTTCACCTGCTGAACCCTCTTGCTCTGCCCTTACTCTGGTCCTTCTATCCACATCACTAACAGGGAAGGTTAGTGTAGAAGAGAGACAGGATGTATGAACACCGGATAACACAGGATTTGGGGAGTGTGGTCTTTCCGCCCACATTCACCCTGCCCTAAGTGAGTTATGTTCTTCTTTCCCCTTGTTTCTCGCTCTGTTTTGAATTAATTCAATGAAGTATGAGATTCCAACATATTCATTCCAGCTATGAGCCTTTCTGTTCTGTGACCTCTGTAATAACTTGCCTGGTATGGTAACTTGTAGGCTATCCTTGCATCAGAGTAATTTCCCACAACACATTTTATTGGCTTCATCTGTATTTTACCTTATGATTACAACTACTATTCTTTTTTTGCGTTTTCAGATTTCCCTTTAATAATTTTGTAATCTAGAAAGTAAGTGTGCTTTTCCAAAGGGTAACATGATCTACTGTGTCTTATTGAACCTCAGGCACTAAGGGCTGAAACTAAGTTTTATTCTAGACTAGTTTCCTGTGGGGCAACACAGCAGATAGGATGGTGGTCAAGTTTGCACAGGTTGGCTTCTCACCTTATGTAAGAATGTCAGAGACTGTCCACTTGCTCTGTGTCCCCTCACTCCCTGCTGTAGTCAAATGTTTATGACTTATCTGTAGACCCCAGACTAAACTAAAGCATAGGAGCAGCTCAGTGTTGGGTTCTTGGTGCTAGCATCTATTGCAATTCAGGGTGAAAATACTGGGGTAGGGGAGATGACATTACAAAGACTGACTAGCCATTGGGCAAGGTGCTCATAGCCTCGGGTGCTGAACAGTCTGCCGTGTGTGTCACTGTGGACTCGGCTAACTGTGAATTGCCTTCCTCTGGCGTTTCCTATTTTTATTCTCTGAAGGTAACTATAATTTTACAGGATGCCAAATGGCAATCCACACCATGTTATCGTTAAACAATTAAGGAATTTCACATTTTTTTAAATCCAGATTTCTTGCTTCTCTTGACAAATGAGGGCTCTGGACATACAATCCCCCATGGCAACAATAGGCTGCCCTCTTTAGATAGACTCCAACCACTCATGACCAGTCCACTCCGTTACATTTCCTGCATCTCTCTCCTTGGCTATACTATTGGTTGTAGTATTCCTGGCTGTTGCCTCATGTTTTACCCAAAGTGCAATCAAACTGTTATCTGTTTTCTTTGTCTAATTTGCAGGCTTCATGCAGCCCAGTTCTCTTGCCTGTGCTCTGCTCTCTGAGTGTGATCGCTGGCCAACCTGCCTCACTGTGTCTTTCCATCCCCCACCTTCCTGTGCAGGCAGACCTCCCCATTATTGCTCTCTGCCTGGTTTCTCAGGCCCCTGTCTGACCTTGGCCAGTCTTCTAGTTGCTCTTCTCTTAAACCAATAATATGACCTGACACCAAGAACTGGTGGGGGATCCGCTTTTGATGACTTACTGCATTTTAACATAGGGGTCATCACACCAACCTGGCAAACATTGTCAGAACCCCAGAAGCTTCTTTAAAAACTAGTCAAGTGTTTCAGTAGCCTGATACTAAATCCCTCCAGCCTGTGACCTATTCATTCTGTTGGTACCAAATGCCCCCTGAGGTTAAACAAAGCCCTGAAAAGATAATGAGATGAAATGGCTTGACCTTCAGGTGGAAGATCTCTCCTTTCCTTCCTAGCCTCTAGCTGGCTTAGATTATTTTTATCATTTTTCAAAGCAGCAACGTTTATTTCCTCTGCTTCAGTGAGCTGTGCAGATGCAAGGTCTGGAAGGAATATTTAGTGGTCGCCATGGTTACCATTAGTCATATGAAGTTATAGCTCATGTGCTGATTCCTCTCTTCACAGCTGTAAAAAGAAAGCACGTTCCAAAAAGCAGGCTTGCTGGGGCTCTGAAGCCTTTAATTCTGTAATGGGTCCAGCTCCTCTGGTCATTTATCTTGATCTGTGAGTTTAATTAGCACTCTAAAGATTTTAGGCAGAGAAGATTTCATAGAACATGAAGCTAGATGGACATTTTGAGATTTAGCCTCACCTTCTGATTTTACAAATAAGGAAACTGAGGCCCAGAAAGGAGAAGAGACTTAGAGTTACACAGTAAGTCAATTAAAGTCATCAAAGGGGTATGGTTAGTAAGTACCAGGGCCAGGGCTCCTAGCCCTGCTATAACTCCCAACCTAACTAACTGGGAGACTGAGTCATGTGAAGCTCTAGGATGGACAAGGACTAAACAAGTTCAGTGCAAGGCAGGGAAATCTGATCTCACAAGAAGGGGTTGGATTCCTTGAAATGGGGCTTAAGCCAAAACCCACAAATGGTTTCCAAAACCATTTTAGGCTTGGAGTATCAACTGAGTTTTATGATTGGTTAAGTCCAGATTGCGCAAACAACCACTATTTCAAAATGAGGCGGTTTGTCTGCTAGTTCTGATCAGTTTTCTAAAAAGTGGATGCCCCGAAGTGCTGCAGCTCCTTCTGCGGGTCTGATTTCTCGCTATCTTGCAATTTCCCTACTCTCCTGGCTCAATGTTCAATACAGCCTCACTTCCAATAAGCCCAGGACTATGGCTCTTCTGATACTTTGCAGTTGACTGGATATAAAAATAAAATTGCACATAGAACATCTTGAACAAGGGTCAACTGTCTTCACAATTTTTAATTTAAGACTTTCTGTTTGATGGGACTCAATATTTAACGTGTTTTTGCCTAAATAACCTCAACATTGGATAACTTGAACAAATATTTCTTCACAGACCTTGTTTCTAAGTACTGTTCCTCACTAGAAGGAGCCAGGATTCCTTGGAGAGAGGAGAGCCAGGGCAAAGCAAGACTAGAAGGGTTTGGAAAATCATATACTAGAAAGTGTTCAAAAAATGATGAAGGGTATGTCAAAAAGAATTAGGGTCAGATTTAAGGGTACCTATTGGCTAAATCTGGGACAATTTGAGCTTCAACATAAATTAAATGGCAGCATTGGATCTAATTCACTGAATAAAAATAAGAATTCAGCTAATAAATGTAGAAGAAATAAAAATAGTTGGTAAATCAATCATGTTTTTTAAAAAGACATCATAGTAATAACTGATTTAGTCAAGATTCATCAATGGATGCTAAAGTTATAGGGTAAAAGTTTGAAGAGGACAGAATATTAAATAGTCTCAAAATATTTCCCTGTAGATTATAAAGATAAATGGTAGTCTTATAGTGGAGACACCTAGCAATCACCACTTTATAAAAAGTGGTCAAAGTTAATGCCACCAATAATGTGTGCCTCTAGGTGGTGATACGTTGTTAAGGACACAACATCATTGTCATTGGATGCTTGCAAAAAGTGCATAATCTGAACTTAATGATGAGCAACTCTGAGGCAAACCCAAATCGTGTGACATTTCTACCAAATGTCTGGCCTGTATACTTCGATAATGTCAATGTCTTGAAAAACAAAACTAAGGAACTGCTTCAAATTAAAGGAGATTAATGAGCCATGACAACCAAATGCAATCTGTGATCCTGAATTGGATGCTGGTTCAGGGAGAAAACAAACCATTACAAAAACATTTTTAGGCCAATTATTAAAATTTGAATATGATCTATATATTAAATAATACCATGTATCAATGTTAAATGTCCTGAATTTGATGTTGGTACTATGGGTCTATAAGGGGAAAAGCGGTATGATGTTTGAAACTAATACTTGAATGGGAAAGGAGGGAAGGAGAGAATATAAAAGAAAATGAAGCAAAAGCTTAAAACAGGTGAATTCAGATGAGTTTAGAGAGTTAGTTCTTGGTACTACTCTTAAAACTTCTGTAAATTTAAAATGATTTTAAGTTAAAAAGTAAAATTTAGAAACTCTCCAATTTGAAGGGATCCTGATGCAGGTAGCAGGTAGGTGTAAACAAGACAAGCTCAAACTGACAATTTACAAGTCGAGAATTATTTAACTACAGCTCAAAGTTCTAGGCAGAAAGAAATGTATATCAATTTATTCTTTAAGAAAACATTCATTGAATAATATTAATAATAGTTAATATTTGTAAGTACTTTGTACAGGTTACTTGGTTTCCATGTTGTAGCAGATTGCATTTTCTAAATATAAACACATTGAACTACATTCCATTCTACATGCTTTTCTTAAAATGTGATGTTTACATCCTACATCAAGAGACGGGGTATATTTTTGTTTTTCTTGAACCTGAAAAGGCCTTTAACTACTTTGACCAATATCATAGCATGGAAGAGATGGTGCATGACTTCTGGGGCTAGGCCATAAAAGGCATAGAAACTAACCTTGTCTCTTGGATTGCTTGCTCTGAGAATGAAAATAAATGGTTATGCAAAAAATGCAATGGGGCCGGGCGCGGTGGCTCATGCCTGTAATCCCAGCACTTTGGGAGGCCAAGGTGGGCAGATCAAGGTCAAGGCCGAGGAGGTCAAGAGATCAAGACCATCCTGGCCAACATGGTGAAACTTTGTCTACTAAAAATACAAAAATTAGCTGGACATGGTAGTGCTTGTCTGTAGTCCCAGCTACTTGGGAGGCTGAGGCAGGAGAATCACTTGAACCCAGGAGGTGGAGGTTGCAGTGAGCCAAGTTCGTGCTACTGCACTCCAGCCTGGTAACAGAGTGAGACTCCAACTCAAAAAAAAAAAAAAAAAAAAAAAAAAGCAATGGGAATACACTGATGAGAGAAGAAATAATATCTGAATAAAGCTTCAAAAAGAGATCTATGAGACCCCTCATTTGCCACATGAACCAGCGAGGGAGCTGCTACAGGCCTACATGAGACTGCCAAACAAGCAGAGACCCCTGCCTCACCATTCCCTAAATATAATTATATTCTCTCATTGTGTTTTGTTCAAGAAAACTTGATTACACACCTTGATAATGCAATGGATTAGCACGTTAGACATTACTATCTTAGAATTTAACTGCAAACATTTTGCAAACACCATATAAAACCAAATTTGAAGCCCTTAGTCCATCATCCTAATATTGATACAGAAGACAATGAACTGATGTGACACTCATCTTCATACCTAATAAAAGCCTGCCAGTTCTGCGCCTTCCCCAATGTTTCCAGCAGTCCCCTCCTTTTATTCCTTGTTCACCACTGGGTATGCTGTCAGCATGTAATAAATAATAAAAACAACTTTTCTCTTTAGTGCTTGTTTCTTCTGCTTTCTAAATTCTTTCAATTCTGTTAGACATAGTAGTTCTACATTCTTCAAATAGCACACTAAAGACTCAAACAAATCATCCCCTTCCCTGAGCATCTTAACATTCAGAATCATAGCACTTGGCATTTAAATATATGCCTTTGACCCTGAGTAGTTTCATGTCATATGATAGAGTTTGTAAGCTTCTTTGTCAAGGGCTTATATGTGTCATTGATATGCCACCCTCAGCCCCCATGTGCTCCTAGCACAACCTTACGTATGCAGTATAACACACACTTGCCAACTAACTGATTGATCCTAACATACTAAAAACTTCACTGCTATTTATGTGGATAACTTTTCTAAATCTTCTACAAATAACATTTGAAGAAGTAAGTTTCCAATGCCTAGTGAAAGAGAGCTGGCCTGGTGAGTGATGTATTATACGGAAGGTGTTCTTGGTCTCTTTGCTGACCCAGAGCTAACTTATCTCTTTACAGTCACTGGACAGGCACCAGCCTCCAAAGGAGCACAGGACTGATATCCTCTATCAAGGATGTAGACAGCACTGGGTGCACTTACGAGCATATGGTCTGGAATCAGGCAGAATGGGTTCAAAGTCTAGCTTTTCCACTTCCCAGCCATGGGATCTTAGGCATTTTTACTTCTTTAAACCTTAGCTTCGGTGTCTTCAAAATGGGAATATTAATGTGCTGTACTTAGCTCGTAGCACTGTGGAGAGGATTGAATGAGGCATGTAAAGTGTGTGACACAGGTACCAAGAGAGAGCTACATAAGTGTTAGTAGTTATTCTCCAGGTGATGATACCAGTCACCCTCTGCATACAGTCAGCCCCATGTGGGAGATGAAGAAAAGGGAGGTGTTTGTCCTTGGTCATTTGTTCTTTTTCCCCAGCAGGTAAAAGGGATTTCTTTTGCTTATTTTGTATTTCCCTCCGGCATATATGAAAAGGAACAACCATACACAAATAAAACATGAAAATTCAATTCACAGGATGAAACCAGTTCTTGCCAGTTCCTGGAGCATTTTTTCTCCTACTACTGATTTCTCTCTTCCTCAACTAAATTCATTTTAAGATAAATTCTATATTTTTCTTCTCTCTTTAAAAAAAAAAATCATAGAATTTGGGAGAAATGCTCCAGTTTTATTCCTTTAGACTACTCTCCATAAACTTTTTAATTCAGCTAGTATATGTGTATTCAGTGCATTCAGTCAGATGAGTTAACCTTTTTAGACTACAAAAAAAGGTTCCAGCATTAATGTCTCTGGGGGCATGCAGACATGAAAGTTATTTAGCACAATGTGCTGTGCAAATCTAACAAGGGACAACAGCTTGAACTGCTGGAGCACTCAATTAACTGTAGCATCAATTAAAAGGTATCACAAAATTAAAGGTAACACCCCTATCTTCCAGAGAAAAAAAAAAGAGAGTTGCTCAACCTTTAGAGATTTATGTTAGGATATAACTTAATAGCTCACAGGCTAAGAGTGACTTCTGTGGACCCTTGGATAAGGAATTTAATCTCTAGGCTAACCACTCAGTTTATCTGTCATTTGAGAGGAAAGAAAGAAAAAAGTCAATGGACCCTTGGAGAATAAAGATAGGAGGTTAGACCCCAACTGAAAAACTATGACCTTGTATTCAGCCCTCAGCTCATGACTTTGAATCTTACCCCAAAATCACCTTTTGAATAACAGGAAAGGTAACTGGGGAGAGAGATATATGAAAGGACTGAGAAATGCTAACAAGCGTACATAATTTTCATCACTTCCAAATGACAAGCTCATGTGCCAGGACATGGGCTTTAATTCTACTTATACAAAAGCCCAAGTTCCAATACTAAATATCTTCTGATAATTACTTGGCCAGTAATCCACATCAAATCCCCACACTCCAATGATTCATTTTGAAAAGCTCCTAAACAAGCACCAACTCGGCGATCTTCCACCCTGATTCTCTTGGATGGAGAAAAGAACATACTTCAGAGTTGCTCACCACTGGGCGGCACTTGGGGTGAGGTCATGTTTGGAAACAGGAGATGAACCAATAGCAAAGATTAATAGGGCTTTGGAAAAGCAAGTTTAAACAATATGCTCATGAATCGGGGGTAAATGTAAACCAATCAAAAAGGGAAAATATGTATCCAACTTTTACGCTTATATTTTTGACCACCCTGTCGAACAGCTGCATCTTGCTGCCTTATTGGCTATCCCAGGCCAAAGATGGTTTACAAGCTGAAGTCACAGGCTCAGTTGAGGAAGTGAGTAGGGGGAAAAAAAAGAAAGAAAGTCAAGGAGGATTCAGTGCTAAGGGAGGACTGTGATTTGCAATGGTTTTTAAAAATCCCATAACTGCTCTTTTACTAAACAGGTTTTTAATGGTGTCTTATAACTGACATGGCCATTTTCCTAAGTTTATTGTCTCATTGGAATTTCAGTAAAGTAGTACTAGTCTTGCCCATGATCATGGCAAGAGAAAGGAAGGCAGAAAGACACAAGCGTCTCCAGCAGTGATAAGCAACCCAAATCTTATAATACAAGTGATTCATCCCAAGAGCCAGAGTCAAGATAAATGCTAAGAAAGTTGATCTGTGTTGCCACTTCTCACATACACCTGCAGATTAACATTCGAGGTTGAAAATCAACATAAATGTTCTTACTCACCTTCTTCTATTCAACAAAGCAGATATTTCAATTGCCTATAATTCCCCACTATAGAACTCATTATATCTGTTGCCATTTTGAATAAAGGAAAAGTTAATCTGTAAAATTTTTTATTTTTATTTTTGATACAGGCAAAGTATGGTAGTTTGTAATGTTTTATACGGTTTCTTACCTTGTATACTTAAAAAGCAAAAATCACAAAAGCCCTATCTATTGTATACTTAGCGTCTAGAAGAACTTTTGTCCAATCTCCAAGTCAGTATAAAAATAATTTTTTTACCTAAACAGCTGATAGTCTAAGACCAAGTCCAAAGTCGTGGGAAAGGACATAGAGGCAGATCGTTTCTCCTAGTCCAAGCCATGTGTAAATAAAGGAGGCAACCACATTTGGGGAATCAGTCAGGGTGCAACCTGATCTGTAATCTCATAACTGCCCCATAAGGCTGCATTGAGTATCAGTCACCAGAGAGAGGTCTGTTCTCTGTTAAAGACAGATGCTAGAGAAGAAGCAAGACCCCATTGCAATTCACACTCCATGTCACAGACTGGAAAGATGGGAACAAAGCAGGGATCAAAACCCAGCCAGATCATCTGAGGATATCCAAAGAGATTCCTACTGGACATCAACCTGTAGATCATAAGAGAGAAACCCCAGGTGTCCTGATGACCCAGGTAGAAAGGAAGCTGACTCTTTCACATTCTTGCGTAGAACAGCATAACTTATTGTGGGGGTCTATGAGGCAAGCGTGTCATGAAATTCCACATCCCTCTAGCACTCTGCATTTCTAGGTACCTAGCTCTACCTAGACCTAGGAGACACACTAAGAAACTTGTGAGGGTACATTTGAGACTTCTAGGATTGGCTAGCATTGGGCAAGCATCCCAGGTGGACATCTCTGGGACTGGAGGAAATGACTGGCTCAAGTCCAATCCAGGTTATGGCTCCAGCCAAAGATTCTGGGGTGAGAGATGGGCTGGAATGCCAGGGCGAACAGGAATACTTAGAAGGGAATGAGACAGAAAGCTGAATGCATCTGTCTCCATGTCATGCCTAGCAGCATGACATGGAGTATGGCAGGCATGGGTAAGGGGCAGACTGAGGAAGGAGCAAGGGTGAAGCAGACACGAAGATGAGAGCAATGCTGTCTCCAGGCTTTCTATAATAAATCTGCAGCAGCAAGAGCCTGTAAGTGTCAGGGCTAGTTCATGACCACAATCCAGATGGGCTCTGAAACAGGTCTGAGCTGGGGTGGTTAGTAAAGGGCAGTAAATTCAGCTGGAAATACAAATAAAATGGAACAAATGTCCTCTTTTATTTCAAATCTAATGACATAAAGTTCAAAGACATATTTATAAAATTGATCATTTATGTAGCACACCCCATACACCAGACATTCTGCTAAGCTCACAACTTCATTCGATTATCCAACCACCTCACGAGGCAGATATGAAGACATTTTACAGAGAAGACGGTGATGTTCAAAGACGTTAAGTAATTCCTTCTTCTTCCCTCTCCCCAAAATACTGCCATATCTCTGGCTTCAAAGTCTGCCCAATCCCATAACACTGGTTTTCCTCATTAAGATATGGCCTCCAGTTTTGATCTTTCCAGTGTTAACCTTTCTATTATTTGGCCATGTAATGCTGGAAAGGTCATTAAACCTTTTGAGGCCCCGGTTTCTTCATTTTTGCCAGAAAAAAGATAGAACTCCATGATCTCCAAGATCTCCTCTGAAACTTGGGGTATCCAGCTCAGAGCTTTGTCTCCACAGCGTGATATTGGAAACACAGGGACACCTCAGGCTTGGGATGGGAAGGAACAGTAGCTACTAAAGAACTGTGGATAATTAAAAATCATCCACAAGCAATATGGAGTTCCTCATGTTCAATGATTAAGTGAATGAAGTTTGCATGTCCAGCAAAAACCCTACCCTGCTCTGCAATAAAATGTCTACCCAAGGGAGGAAGTAAAATCAGATGATTTATAAATTGCCAGAAAAGGCATTCCTCTCATATTTCTATAAAGTATCCTGGTGTTACAATTAAGGAACTCAGTGGGGCGCCTCTGTTCACTATTAACCAAATGAATTCTGATGTGCTTGGATCAGGAAATGTATGATTTCATGATATTTCTGAGTTTTAGTGTCCCTACTCTTACCTCTTGATATATCAAATCAACTGCGGCTTCCCTCAGCTTGGCTTTGATTATCCAATTTGAGCCTAGTTGCTGAGCTCTTTATGAATAATCAACCAACTGCTCCGAATATGATTTTCCTTACCTAGAAAATAACCCTTCATATGCATATCTCTCCTTGTGCCCCTTAAAACTGAAAAGGATAAAAAGGGTATATAATTCTGCATAAAGGGCTTGAGATTGTGCCAAGAAAATCAACTGATTGTAGGGGTTACAATAAGCCATGACAACAATGAAATATTTTGAAATTTTCTTCTCTAAATTCTCAATAATTTGCCCAGGATGATCTAACTATATTGAAAAGAGCACTGGGTTTAGAATCAAATAGACCTGAGGGCAAATCTCAGCTCTGCAATGTACTAGTATTTGACCCTGACCCTGAATGACCTATGGAATCACAGCAAACCTCAAATTATTCAAATGACAAGTGTCATCATTAATAGCCATTTCACAAAATTGTTGTGAAGATGCAATTAGTTTACTTGTGTTAAATCTTAGCATGATTCCAAATCTTAGCATGGCTTGGAAATCTTTCTTGTAAAAGTAACAGCCACCCTATATTAAATACCCAATATATGCCAGGTTCTGGGCTAAGAGCTTCACATACACTAACTTTAGAGGTCACATCTAAACAACCTTGCAAGGTGAACCCTGTGTTATTAACTGTCTCCAAGAAGAGGAGATTGAGGTACAAAGAGTCAAAGCAACTGGTCCAAAGTCCTCCTGCCAGGCAAACAACCTTGGGATGGCTACTGCATCTTGTTATTTTTCACAGGCGTCAGCATAGATGTGAATCAGAAATGTGTGCTTTGAACTCTTCACTCTTCTGAAAAAATAATGAACCCAATTAAGAAAAAAAGTTCTCACCAATGAAGAAATAAAATTTTTCTAATGATATACTTCAGGGAAGGAAGAAGGAAAACTCCATTTCATACACTTCCAGCTAACTGGTACTTTGGCAGATAGTTTGACAGGGAGATAGTTAAAGGGATAAAAAGAGGCTCAACCATGGACTGTTGACACAGGCATTCAGCTGGCACCCTGTGGTTACCCACATTTGCCTGGATCCATGCTTCTGCACTGGTCCTATCATGGGGCAGGTGGACTGCCTTTACTTTCATGGGAAGCTTAGGAACTACAACTCATGAAACTATCTTTGAAGACAACTTAGTAATCAGGAAGGAAAAATGCTTTACTCATTGATATTTGAAATAGCCATAAAGCTTTCATGAGCTGAAAGAGATCTCAAGTAGGCAAGTTCATAGGTTTCTAGAGTTATCAGGCTTTTCACAGCATTTAGAACATTAGATTCAACACTAAAACAATCTCACATAAAAATTTCTTTTGAAAACTTGAGGTCAATGAACTCCACTATGCCTCACATTCATATCATCTTCAATCACTATACCAAAGATAAGCCTCTGCAGTCATCTATTCTGTCCTTAACCACTAACACTAAACTGATATTTGGATTAGGGAAAAGCAAATGCCCACATCCCTTATTCACTTCCCAGTCTTTCTGCTGTCTCCTCCAGAGCTCCATTTCCTGATTATCAAAGTTTAGTGCATTTTCAACTTCCAGAAGGAAATCTTCCACCACTTCTTTGCTGAACCCAAACCTGGACCTCCCTCTGGGTGATCTTCTCTTCTACAGCCCTGTCTAGGTGCAGCTTTGGGTCTCTCAAGCTTCATTTGACATGAGGCTTAGAAGTGAAACGGTATTCTCCTAGTTCTCTGTGCATTCTCAAATTCTTCTTCCCTTAATGAACAATCCCTGCACTCCGCAAGTTTATGCCTTCTAGTACACAATCTTAAATGTCTTTCTCTCACTATCGTCAACCAACTCTCCTACATTCATCCACAAACATTAAGAAGCACCTGAGTTACACTGTCCTTTCCACCCCTAGTCTTACCACCATCCTGGGTGAATTCCGAGTCCGTGTGCATACACCATAAAATGCCTTGCCCCACAGTTCCTGGGCCTCCTCATTCCAATAGCTTTCAATTCTACTCAAATTTTGTCACCCACATGCATAACCACACCCTGAAACTTGTCATCCCACAGAATTGCTTTACTAACGAAAATTTAATCTCTAATAAACCACAGCCTGACCACACAACCTACTTAAATTTCCTATTCTCTGTTCATTCCTTTAAACTTGTTTTTCAACTTCATTTAAAAAAAATGCTCTGACCCACTGCCCTGTGCTCCCATTTTCCCTGGTATGTGCCTTCCTGTCTTCACTTTCCTTCCCTCCATGGCCTAAGCCATCTCTTTAATCATTCACTTATGAATGATTTCAATTTTCTTGCTCCCTTGTCCTTCCTCCAAACAAGTCCACTACAATCCTGAATTTTTATCATTCCCACATCGGTCTTTCCCCCGATTCTACACTCAGGCAATGCAGGCAGAGAATTGTACAACATGCCTCTACAAATCCATGATCTGCATCCCTAGATATTACCCCAGTGATTTTCCTATATATCAATTGTTCCTTTACACCATCATTTCCTACAAAGGTTGCTTCAAATCTTTACTATATTCGAGTTACCTATCCCCTTATTTACAATAGATATCCTTACCTCAGTCTTCACCAAGAAAACAGAGCAATCAGGTAAAAATTCCCTTAACTTCCCATTCCTCTCCTCCCTCTACTCATAACAACCATATCTTCATCAGCATCTTTTCTTACCTCCTTCCTACCCATCCCAGAGACAGCATCCTTTCTCTTATCTAAAACCAATACTCTAGCCCTAATCCTTTTGCCCCTTTTCTACTACTGGCCACCTGGGTCGTTGATGGAGCAGCTGGGAATGGGATGTGGGTGCTCTGGCTTTAGGTTTGGCACATTCTTGTGAGCACGTTTCGGCAGCACCAAAATTTCAAGAGAACTCACACTCAGGTATAAAGAAATGCAGAAATACCTTTGCTTATTGATCAGAAGAGTTCACAGAATAATGTTTGGTTCAGAGTGTTTGCTGTTCCAACATCAGGATGTGACCTATATTAGTCTGTTCTCTCATTGCTGATAAAGACATACCCAAGACTGGGTAATTTATAAAGAAAAAGAGGTTTAATGATCTCACCATTTCATGTGGCTGGGAGGCCTCACAATCATGGTGGAAGGTGAAAGGCATGTCTTACATGGCAGTAGGCAAGAAAGAATGAGAACTAAGTGGAAGGGGAAACCCCATATAAAACCATCAGATCGCATGAGATTTATTCACTACCATGAGAACAGCATGGGGGAAACCACCCCCATGATTCAATTATCTCCCACTGGGTCCCTCCCACAACTCATGGGAATTATGGGAGCTGCAATTCAAGATGAGATTTGTCTGGGGGCACAGCCAAAACATATCATGACCTGTGACCCAGGATGTGATCACAGATGTGACATCTTGCGATCAAATTACTTCTGTTTCCAAATGCTTCTGAGAGTGGGATGTATAGTTGGTCTCATAGAGGGAGACGTAATATCAAAGGGCCACTTTGGACGTTACATAAACACAAAGAACTCACTATTTCTGGTGCCCCTTTCATTTATCCATCCCAGTATCTGAATGGGGTGTGTGCTCATCAAGTTTGAATCAGCCCATTGGCAGCTGTCACAAAGCCACTACTGCTACAGTTAGGCTTCCCCCTGTCAAATCATAAAGACTTCAGATCAGATATCCTTCACTGACCCTCGACCAGGACCAGGATATTTAGGTTGGTTTTCTTTGGTGCACATGGGCCTAAGCCAGAGTCACTTTCAGCAGCTTCAGCTACTTGGGGCTCCTTTTCTCAAAAAACACTAAGGATGTGGTAGGATGCACAGTGATGATAAATACAGATAATTATAAAAGCTGCAGAATGGAGAGTTGCTTTGAATGTAAACAATCACACTTTTAAAGCCCATTTTTTAAGTTACCATATGCTTTGTTTGCTGCTACTGTTATTTTTATTCCTTTATGCCAGCTAGACTGATACCACACATTTTCTGTAAACATATACAATTTGATATATCATGATCTCTGTGGTTGTGATAGTTTTACAATTACCCAACTCATCCTGGCTCTGGATGATTTTCTTTAAGCACTAAACACCACATTAAAGGGGAAAAAAGCACAGAAATAGAGTTAGCTTTTCTAAATCCTCACCACTTAATTTTAGTTGTTCTCACAAATAAAAGTACAAAAAGTCTGACAGCTTTTCCTATATCATAACATGACAAACATGGACTGTGTATAGATGCTTATGATTATATTTTTGGCTTTACAGAATTCCACAGACATGTAAGTAGAGCACATATTATTAAAACACATAATCTTTCTTTAGAATATTTAGTAATCTTTGAATTAATTAACGAGATTTTGTTTTATGGTACACTTAAACCCCCTCACCCAAAATAATATCAATAAGATCTTGGCACACTTGGCACACTTAAACTTCCCATCCAAAATAATATCAATAAGAACTATCATTCATTGCATGCTTATTATTATTAAGTTGTCTGTTAAGCATCGTAGTTTTTTTTTCTAACTATATTAAATGGGTTTATTAGTTCCATTTTTACTGAAGAGGAAACTGAAGCTAATAGAGATCAAACACCTTTTCTAATTTCCCAATTAGTAAATGGTGGTGCTGAATTTGAAGCAAAGCCTAATTCCAGAGCTGAAGTTTGAGCTTTTAATAATAAAGCATATTTTACCTCCCCAAACATACCTATCTTATATATAAGTGAGACTTTTTGCTTCTTGCTCTTTCTGCTGCTTGGAGGGATTTAAAATGAAGTAGTCTTTCTGCTGTTATCAAGCAATTAACATAAGCCATTTTATGCACAAAAAAGAGCTAAATTCTAAAACAAATCTTCAAGCTCAAGTATTTTTTAACTTTTATTTTAGGTTCAGGGTACAAATGCAAGTTTGTTATATAAGTAAACTCATGTCACAGGGATTTGTTGTACAGATTATTTCATCACGCAGGTACTAAGCCTAGTACTCATTAGTTATTTTTTCTGATCTTCTCCCTCCTCCCCCCACTACCTTCCACCCTCAAGTAGACCCCAGTGTCTGTTGTGTCTATGTGTTCTCATCATTTAGCTCCCACTTATAAGTGAGAAGATGGGTATTTGGCTTTCTGTTCCTACATTAGTTTGCCAAAGATGATGGCCTCCAGCTCCAACCATGTTCCTGCAAAACACATGATCTCATTCTTTTTTATGGCTGTGTAGTATTCTGTGGTATATATGTACCGCGTTTTCTTTATCCAGTCTAGCACTGATGGGCATTTAGGCTGATTCTGGGTCTTTGCTATTGTGAATAATGCTGCAAGGAACATACATATGTATGTGTCTTTATGGCAGAATGATTTATATTCCTCTGGGTATCTACCCAGTAATGGGATTGCTGGGTTGAATGGTAGTTCTGTTTTCAGCTCTTTGAGGAAAAAGCCACACTGTTTTCCACAGTGGTTGAACTAATTTACACTCCCATCAACAGTGTATAAGTGTTCCCTTTTCTCTGCAACCTTACCAGCACCTTTTTTTTTCTTTCTTTACTTTTTAATAATAGCCATTCTAATTGGTGTGAGATGGTATCTTATTGTGGTTTTGATTTGCATTTGCTCCAGTGGTCAGTGATACTGAGCTTTTTTTCAGACACTTCTTGGCCACATTCATGTCTTCTTTGAAAAAGTGCCTGTTCATGTCATTTGGCCACTTTTTGATGGGGTGGTTTGTTTTTTCTTGTAAATTTATTAATTTCCTTATAGATGCTGGATATTAGAACTTTGTCAGTTGTGTAGTTTGCAAAAATTTTCTCCCATTCTGTAGGTTGTCTGTTTATTGATAGTTTATTTTGCTGTGTAAAAGCTCTTAAGTTAAAAACTCTCAATAAACTCGGTATTGAAGGAACATATCTCAAAATAATAAGAGCTGTCTATGAAAAACCCATAGCCAAAATCATACTGAATGGGCAAAAGCTAGAGAAGCATTCCTGATGAAAACTGGCACAAGACAAGGATGCCCTCACTTACCACTCCTATTCAACATAATATTGAAAGTCCTGGCCAGAGCAATCAGGCAAGAGAAAAAAATAAAGGGCACCCAAATAGGAAGAGAGGAAGTCAAACTATCCCTGTTTGCTGATGACATGATTCTGTATCTAGAAAATTCCACAGTCTCAGCCCAAAAACTCCTTTGTCTAGTAAACAACTTCAGCAAAGTTTCCGGATACAAAATCAAGGTACAAAAATCACTAGCATTCCTATGCATCAACAAGAGCCAAGCTGAGAGCCAAATACGGAACACAATCTCATTCACAATTGCCACAAAAAGAATACAATACCAAGGAATATAGCTAACCAAGAAAGTGAAAGATCTCTCCAGTGTGAATCACAAAACATTGCTCAAAGAAATCAGAGATGAAACAAACAAATGGAAAAGCATTTGACGCTTGTGGATCAGAACAATCAATATTATTTAAAAGGCCATATTTCCTAAAGCAGTTTACAGATTCAGTGTTATTCCTGTCAAACTATCAATGAAAGTTTTTTCACAGAAGTAGAAAAAACTATTTTAAAATTCATATGCAGAAAAAAAAAAAACTGGTAAGGCAATTGTAAGCAAAAAGAACAAAGCTGAAGCATCATGTTACTTGATTTCTTCAAACTATACTACAGGGCTATACTAACAGAAACAGCATGGTACTGGCAAAAAAATAGACATGTAGACTGATGGAAGAGAATAAAGAGCCCAGAAATGAGGCTGCACGCCTACAACCATCTGATCTTCAGCAAAGCTGACAAAAACAAGCAATGGGGAAAGGACTCCCTATACAAAAGTCCAAGTGTTTTAATCTAATAGAATATATTAA
Organism: Rhinopithecus roxellana; assembly: GCF_007565055.1. NCBI lineage: Eukaryota > Metazoa > Chordata > Mammalia > Primates > Cercopithecidae > Rhinopithecus > Rhinopithecus roxellana. The sequence goes on along the minus strand of NC_044558.1, from coordinate 65,855,740 downwards.
TTTATCTCTTTCCTACCTTGTAAAATATTTATGCTGATCTTGACTTCCATTGTCTTTAGATATTTGTATAACTTAGTTTTAGCATCTTTGAAGTATATTGTAAAATATCTTAGAAAAGCAAAGACAAGTTATTCTTTGGAAATGAAACCTATTTCTTAAATGTTATTGACAATAATAGTAACAATAAAAATAAAATTTCATTAAACCTCACATCTAATGGTATCATATCATTTAAAGGTTCACTGATTCGGCAGTACAAACAATGTAATACACCATACAATAAAATGTAAGACAGGTATTTTTCTACTAATTCCAGTAGCTGACATATTGCACAGTAACTGCCAGAATACCTAATTCCTTTGCAAATCAGGCTTCATTGCCTCTGGTGCAATTTTAGTTTTGTTAAAATTGACAATTATGTAAGTAAAAGTAAACTATATTAAAATTTAAAATATCAGATTAGCGTCACCAATAGAATAGGTAGTGATTTTAAAATGTAATTGCTTTTAAAGGACAACTTTATATGTTACAATTATATTCATGTATGAACACAACTCTTTTTGTATTTCATATCAAAAGTATCATCAGATAAGCCAAGGAAGTAAAGAAGAAGAGTAATACATTCAAATTAGGAGCCTGAGAGAGGGCTAAACAGACCCCTGTGTTCATGTATGCCTGATTCACAGAGCTGTGAGACTTTCCCTCAAGTGGTCTATCTTTTGGCCCCACTAATGTGAACAGTATTGCTATTGGCAGCCTACCATTTTCTCTCTCGGGGGAGAAATGTGATACAGCTGTCACACCAACACATTCTGGATATTTAAAATTCCAAGTGAGCCATGCTGTCTATGTTGGATTTTGGAGACGTGAACTGTTATCAAAAAGGAAGTAAGATAAAATGCTGGGCTAAGTTCATGTTAGGCCACTGGCTTCTCTGAATCCATATTCCCAGAAAAGCTATAACAAAGCAACCCTCGTCATGATTTTTCTCAGGAGTCTTTCTTGAGCTGTCATTTCATCCCCGCCTGACTACTACACAACATGAAATCAGCAAGATTCCCCACAATGCCTTCCACAGCATATACGTACACCTCCAATGCCCATAGTTCTGTTTTATTGAGGTAGTTTAAGAAGGTAGAAAAAATTGAATAATAAATATATAAATATGATTAGTTAACAGAAAGCTTTGTTTCACAAAGGCCTAGGGTAGCTTCAGGACTTTCAGAAGTGCACTACCCTGAGAAACCATTTGCCTGTGGACCAAGTTTGCTTTTAAGGATTAATCCATGTGACTCTCAAGTTTTATCACTGCAATTAAACATGTAAATGTCCATGGGGAAGGAACAAAATTTTGCAAAGGTTAACCAGATCCCAAAGGTTAGGGGAAAAAATCACACTAAGATTAACTACCTCAGATATAGCAGAAACACTTTGGGCAGAACAGTAGAGTTTCTGGACAGGAAACTAGAAAAGCTCCATTTTAATATTGCCTGTCACAAGCAATAGAAGAAACAAAAGGAAGAGAAAGAAGAGGTCAGGAACATATTTATTTCAAACTTTTATAAATAAAATTTAAAGATTATTCTCCTTAGTACTACTTAGTATTGGGGCTCTAATACGTGTGCCATTTTAAGCTCATCTCTGGGAACAACATGTAAAGAATTTGAAAGTATTTGCTTTATCCTACTGTTCTGTGTGAAGTCTGATTTATAAAATGAAATGGCTTGGCTGGGTGAGGTGGCTTATGCCTGTAATCCCAACACTTTGGGAGACTGAGGCAGGTGGACTGCTTGAGCCCTGGAGTTCAAGACCAGCCTGAGCAAGATGGTGAGACACCCATCTCTACAAAAACACTTATAAATTAGCTGGGTGTGGTGGCACACAACTGTGGTCCCAGCTACCTAGGAGGCTGAGATGGGAGGATCGCTTGAGCCCAGGAGGTCAAGGATAGAGTAAGCCATGATTCTGCCACTACCTTCCAGCCTGGGCAGCAAAGTAAGACTCTGTCTCAAAAAGCAAATAATTTTTTAAAAAATAAATAAATAGAATGTTTTCCCTGAATGGAGTTGTGATAGTAATAACAACCACCATTTATCCATTAATAGAGGGCTTACTACTTGCCATGCATGGATCTAAGCACTTTACAGACATTAACAATCATATGAGGTAGTTACTAATATTATCACTTTCACAGATGAGTGGCTGAGGCTCAGAGGAGTAGCCAATCCTTCCTCCCTTGTCAGTGCCCGATTTGAGCATCTTCTCTGAGAAGCCTCTGCCTCTGACCTCACCTACTCCAGGCTTCCTCCATCACTCCTTCCTCTGAGCTGCATTGCATCTGGTATGTTCCTCCTCCATGGAAGCCATCACACAGTAATTATGATTATTGGTTTGAACAGCTTTCTCCCCAGCAATGCTAAGAGGGCAGAGATCCCATCTTGGGTTTTTTGTACTCTCAGATCCTGTTATGCTGCTTGATATACATAACAGAGATTCAAGAAATGTTCATGATAAATGAGTGAATGAATGAATGAATGAGTGAATGTAGAAAGTAAACATTTAGGAAAAGAAAATATTATAGGGAAAGGCCCTAGTGGGGAAGCTATATTTAAATAATGTAAGGACACTTATCCAAAAGTTAACACTTACTTTGGATTTTATATGCATATACTCTGTCTTCCAATTTCCCTATCTGTCAGAATAGCCAGTAAATGCCAACATTCTTCTCAAACAGAAGGACACAAGATTGTAAGACATGATGGAAAGAGTGCTGGATTTAGAATTCTACCTGAGTTTGAGACCTGACTCTACTGACCCTGGGCAAATCAGTCAACCATCTGAGCCACCTTTGCTCATCTGTGACATAGGATCACTTCCACCTATGCACCTACCTCATGTGTTCACATAGCGATTTAGAGAAATCAAACTGTATATGCAAATGCATTCAATAGGTATAAAGAATAATACAAATGTTAATGGCCATAATAGGTGGCTGTTATGAGGGACTGACCACTCTGGCTAACTTGGAGTCATGTGGCATGGGGAAGGTAAATGGCAGCTAGCTTCTATTGAGCACCCACTATGTGTCAGGCACCACGCAAGCACTTCATGTACATGACCTCACCTTACCCAAAGCTACTTGAGTAATTAACCCAAAGCTATTCATAAAGGGTCAAGCTGGGAACTGTTGTCATGTCTTATTGATTTCAAAGTTCATAATCTTTATATCACCACTCTGCTGTCTTTTTGGAACATCAGTTGTCAGTGTACAAAATTACTTGAAAGTTTGAATTTATGGTTAAAAGTTCTAGCTGTCAGGATTCAGAAACTCTTTGAATATTTGTTATATTAAAACCTTGGCTGGGCATGGTGACTCCCACCTATAATCTCAGCACTTTGGGAGGCCAAATGGGAGGACTGCTTGAGCCCAGAAGTTCGAGACCAGCCTGGACAACATGGTGAAACCCTGTCTCTACAAAAATATACAAAAATCAGCCAGGCATGGTGGTGCATACCTGCAGTCCCAGCTACTCAGGAGGCTGAGGTGAGAGGATCACTTGAGCTTGTGAAGTCGAGGCTTCAGTGAGCTGTGATCACACCACTGCACTCCAGCTTAGGCAATAGAGTAAGACCCTGTTTAAAAAAAAAAAAAAAAAAAAATCTGTTGGCATCTTTTACATTGATGTTTATGAGACAGTCAGTCCTTTTACTTGGAGTTTAAAGGTAGATAGAAGGCCCTTTAATAAATAACTGCTTTCTGCCCTAACCAAGCTCAGAACCAAAAGACAGACAGACCTGAATCTGAGCCCACTGAAGATCATAACACACGTATTGTTGATCAAAGTGAAAATGAAGGGTGTATCTTCACTTTGCAGCCTCAGTAGATTCCTTATGTGCCACCCCATCACACAGCCTTACCCCCAGTCACTGGCATCACTTGCTGTCCACAGACATTTTCCAGAGCAGCAGCTTGCTTCATGGCAGAGAGGGGATGAGAATGCATCCTTTTAGTGGGCAGACAGACAGGAATAAACAGACATGCAGGAGCGTAACTGAGGATACTCATTAATCAAACTCATTAATCACTGAAGTCTTGCTCCAATGAGCATGACTAAAGAGGCCAAGAGAACCTGGAAGTATTCCTTCCCATATCTGCCTTCCTAGGGCATGGAGTAAATTTCCTGTTCCTTGTGACTGTTCCTCTATGGAAATATGATGCATGGGGAATAGATGCATTGTGGGTTTTTTGTTTTAAAAAATGGAGAAACGAAGAGCTTATTCTAGAAATCTGAGCCAATAAGGATCGATTCATTCTTTTTTTCTTTTTTTTTGATACGGAGTCTTGCTCTGTCACCCAGGCTGGAGTGCAGTGGTGTGATCTCAGCTACCTGCAACCTCCGCCTCCTGGGTTTAAGCAATTGTCCTGCCTCAGCCTCCTGAGTAGCTGGGATTACAGGCATGCACCACCATTCCCTGCTAATTTTTGTATTTTTAGTAGAGATGGGGTTTCACCATGTTGGTCAGGCTGGTCTTGAACTCCTGACCTCGTGATCCACCTGCCTTGGTCTCCCAAAGTGCTGGGATTACAGGTATGAGCCACCGTGCCCAGCCAATTCACTCTTATATTTATACTAATGGAAAACAACTAAAGGAGAAAACTTAGAACATGATACACAGATGCTTAAAGACCCTATTCAACGTATCAGCCCAATTTGGGGATGTGTGTATGTGTATATATGTATGTGTGCACATAAACAGGCACAAACTCATATATTCTTTTAATCCTATGGGTCAGTGTGAATCTGATATGGTGGTTCTCATATGGGGAGGAGGGCACTTTTGTCACCCTAGTGGATAGATATTTTGCACTGTCTGGGGACATGTTTGGTTGTCATAATGGAGAATACTACTGGCATATAGTGGGTCATGGCCAGGGATGTTGCTTTTACAGGGCACAGGGCAGCTCCCCACAACAAAGGCTTTCCTAACCTGAAATATCAAGAGGGACAAGCTTGAGAAAGCTTGACATCACAGTGGTAGGGCAGAGAACACCAACCCAAACTGAATATGCCATAGACAGCGCATGTAACACAGTAACTTTATTGGCCAGACCACATCTGTCAATGTAACTGATCTATACTGTAATCACAGGAACACTATGAACTGTAGATGTGAGATGCAGGCAATGATATACTTTGTTAATTTACCCAGCTGCCTATGCTTGCTGATGTCCACAGAAAATCATTTTTTAGATTTAAAATGTCAACTTAATATATATCCCTCTGTCCTAGCTCCACTCAGACCTCACTAAATGGAAGTACTGGCCTCACCTCCTGTACTCAATTTCCTTCTTCCTAATTCAAATGGTCTCTGATATTACCTGCATGCCTGAGGGCTGCAAGCAGTCTTTATGTATGAGTGACCACAGGGCTAAAGATCTTGCCACCAATTAAATCCCATCATTCCTTTCTGCAGACCTCTAAGGACTCGTCTACCCTCCCCATGCCAGGTACAGTGGGAGCTAACCCAATAATGCCAGATAAGAGAACAAGTGATGCAAGTAAAATTATCAACAAATATACAAAAGGGCTGGCAGCATCATATGGGAGCCATAATACCCTCTTCTTTCCTGAACCCAAAGTTGCAATATTTGAAAATACCCACAGGCTTTCTTTAAAAAAAGAAAAATGCCTCTTGAGACTCTAATCCCAGTTGAAAATTTAGCTGGCAGTGAAGAGCCTATCCACTAACCTCAAGGTCAGCTAAATATCTAGTCTTTTTTCACAGCATGATCAAGTTTTACATCCTGTGTTTGGCAGGGAGGGATTTATTTAAACAATATTTATATTATATTCTTAAAATAAGCCTGAGCCTAGGGGAAAAAAAAAATATAACCCAATGTCCATAGCAAAACACCAGAGAGCTGCTGGGTGGAGAAGCTATGGCTTAGGTTTCAATTTAATTCTTATTTGCTCAAATGCCAAAGTAATTTTTCCATGAGGAGAATGAGGTCATTCTTCAGAGAAAGGGATCACTGTCTCAAAATTCATATGACCAGGAAACACAAGACCAATATAATGAGAAGCTTCAGAAATGTGAACTAAATAAAGTAGACTTAAGATATAAATCTGTACATGTGACTTAAGCCCAGAGATACATTAACAGTATACCGTGAATCCTTTGCTTTTTTTCTAGAAAAGCATATCCTCCCATGCCCAGCCCGCCCCATACCAAAGGGTCCCCTACTGTTACACAACAGTAGGGCTTTTCCAAACAAACCACATGGGAACACCAATGGGCTGGTTCCCCAGGGCTTTCTTGGTGCCTTAGGGGAGCCAAGTCCCTGGTTGGTTTGGTGGGGTCTTGAAATAGATTAGGACATCTGCCCCGAGTTATTACACATATAGAAATACCAATGATAGCATGCAGGCAGAGGAAATAGAGGTGCCACAATATCATCTGTTTGCATCTGGATTCTGTATTGCCTTGACTACTTTTCCAACTCACACAGGTATACAGTATAAAATGAGGATAAAGAGGAGGAGCTAGTTCAAATTCCAGCTTTGCCTTGTCCCACACATTTGACTCTAGGAAAGTTATGTGATTCTCTGTTACTTAGTTTGCCCATCTTTCACACAGTGAATAATAATATTGGGAAATTGGGCCACCAGGATTGTTAAGAAATAATATTATTATGAGTTAAGCATACAACCCAATATTTGGTAAGTTTGTAAATACTATTTAATACTTACTACACTAACTTTCATGGTCCACGATTTGGATTGAAAGATTAAAAAAAAGCAAAAGACTAGAAGACTTCAAGTATTATCCAGCTCAGACCCACTTTAGGAAACAGGAGCTCAAGGAATCTACGTGATGCATCCATAGTTACATAGCTTGTTAACAACAGGATGAGATTAAAACCCAGGTTCCTTGACCCCTAGACCAGTGCTCTTGTGGGGAGGAATGGTGTAAAAATTTTCAAAGACATATATTAATCAATTCTCCAGCCAGGGAAATTGTGAATACTTTCATGTAGTAGAAGCATGTCTTTTAAAGTTTGTGGCCTGCATTCATTCAGCCAGACCAGGCATTAGTTGCAACGGAAACAGCTGGTCTAGCCGGGACTTGTCACACAGTCACCCTGAGCCTCTAAACGAGCCATTATCTGGCAACAGCAGATTGGGACCATCTGTCACTGTAGGGCACATATGGCCCCACTAGTTTGCAAGAATAAGGTTGTCACAAAAGGTCATTAACTATGCATCACTTTTTTGTGATGAGCTCTAAGCAGACACAATGATCCTCCCATTTTATTTCAAATCCTCTAATTCTCTTCAGCACTTAGAGAAACTGAGGCCAAATAAATCAGAAGTCTTCGTGCTATGGTCTCTAGCAAATCCCAGAAAGGGTTCCATTTATTTGCTTCCTTTCCTTTTGAAGAGTTTAAGTTCTTTTGAAAACATATTTTACATTCTCTTTATAAAGAATCCCAGAAAGACTGAAGGTTTGTAAATAGTGCCTAATGCAACATAAAGACAGGGTTTGCTTTAAATATACCTGAGAAAAGTAGAAAAACAAGGGTGAGCAAGGCCAACTATTTGGGATAGACAGAATTGTAACAACAGAGAACACAGTTAAGAGAGAATCATACCAAGACATAACAAGTGTTGGCAAGGGTGCGGAGAAACGGGAACCCTAGCACACTGTTGAGTGTCAATTATTATAGCCCTTATGGAAAAGATTATAAAGGTTGCTCAAAAAAATCAAAAACAGAATTACTATATGACTCAGTTATCTCACTTCTGAGTATTTAAGGAAACGAAATCAGTATGTCGAAGTGATATTTGCACACTCACGTTCATAGCAGCATTATTCATAATAGCCAAAATAGGGAATCCACCTAAGTACCCATCAGTGGATGAATGGATAAAGAAAATGTCCCATACATACACAATGGACTACATTTTTAGCTTTAAAAAAGAAGGAAATTCTGCCATTTGCCACAGGGTGGATGAACCTGGAAGATATTATGTTAAGTGAAAAAAGCCAGGCACAGAAAGGCAGATATTGTATGACCTCATTCATGTAGAATCTAAAAAAGTCAAACTCATAGAAGTCAAGAGTAGACTGGTGGTTGGTTACCAGGGGTTGTGGTGTGGTAGGAAGGAGATATGGTTGAAAGAAAATTTCAGTTAGATAGGAGGAATGAGCTCAAGAGATCTACTGAACAATATGGAGATTACAGTTAATAACAACATACCATATTCTTGAAAATCACTGAGAGAGTAGATGTTTAAGTGTTTCCACTACAAAAAAGTGTGAGATAATTTATATGTCAATTAGCTCAATATAGCCAATCCTCAATGTATATCTATTTTAAAACATCATTTTGTACACTATACATATACATAATTTTTATTTGTCAATTAAAAATTAATTCATTATTTTTAAAAAGAAAGAATCATACCTTTCTTGTTTGGTTTCTGCAAACAAATATAAGGACAATTACCTAAAAACTACTAGACTTTCAAGTGTCTTTTTAAAAACATGTTCAGATAAAGAGGTAGTGCTTTTAAAATATGGCTTCAGATTCTTTGATATTTATTTTGATAAAAGGTCAGGTCTATGTATTGTCATCATAGTTACGGGCGGCCTTGTGATTACTTAACCTAACAAAGTAAGGTAGAAGTGATACTATATGACTTCAGAGGCTACATTACAAAAGTCCATGCAGCTTCCACCTTATTTCTAAACACACTTATTCGTTTTTATTCAATCTCAATAGCTTTAGGAGTATAAGTGGTTTTCAGTTACCTGGATAGATTGTGTAGTGGTAAAGTCTGAAATTTTAGTGTCATTCAAGTAGTATACATTGTACCCATTATGTTGTTTCTTATCCCCCACCTAGAGTCTCCAATGATGGTTATAACCATTCTGTATGCCTCTGCTGCAAAACACATTCTTTTATTATTTTTTATAGCTGAGTAGTATTCCATGGTGTATATATGCCACATTTTCTTTATGTAGTCATTGGTTGATGGGAACTTAGGCTGGCAATTATCTTTGCAATTGTAACTTGGACTGCAATAAACATATGTGTGCAGGTATTTTTTTGTTTGTTTTCTTTCTTTTTTTTTTTTTTTTGATACAATGATTTATTTTCCTTTGGATAGATACACAGGAGTGGGATTGCTGGGTCAAATGGTAGACCTTCTTTTAGTTCTTTGAGACATCTCCATACTGTTTTTCATAGAGCCTATACTAATTTACATTCCCACCAGCAGTATATAAACATTCCCTTTTCACTACATCCATGCTGACATCTATTGTTTTTTGACTTTTTAATAATGTCCATTGTGGCAGTGTAAGGCAGAACACACATTAACTCTTAAAGCCCTGCCCCAGCATGTAAGACATTTAAATATCCTGAAGCCTCCAAACTGTGGGGTAAGCCTAACTCACATGTAGAGTTCAGACTTGAGCAGGGGTTCCAGTTGATAGTCCTGTCTGGATCTAGCCTTCATGTCATCCCCATCAGGGCACTCTAGATAATTCCAGTCTTCAGTCATACCATTCTTCCATTCTTCCCAGCTGAGGCCCCAAATATAATAGGGCAGAGACAAAGTCATCACTACTTTGCACTGTTTGAATTTCTGACCCACATAATCTATGAGTAGAATAAAACGGCTATTGTTTTATACTTCTAAATTTGGTATAGTTTGCTATATAGTATAGGAAAACACAGCTTATTGCATGGCAAGAGTAATGCCATCTTGAAGCAAAACCACCATAATGACTGATGTCCGACTCCTGTAGCAAGGTTAAGAAACACCTATAGTATAGATAACCCCTCATAAAGAAACAATGCCTGTAGCATAAATAACCCCTCATAAAGAAGAAATGCCTGTAGCATAGATAATCCCTCATAAAAATACTTAACTAACTTCCCCAGTGATGAGTTTCACAAGAGGGTAGAAGACATTACCAGTTGCACATTTTAGCAAAAAAGCTTGCTAAAAAAGGAATACTCTCTGGAGGGAAAGTATGGGGATCCACTGTCTAGAAGCCATCCCAAGACATGGTTTCTGTTCCTAAGTTTCTCTTAAATGTTCCTCAGTTTCTCTTAAATATTCCTCTCAAAGAAACTGCATCTGTTAGCCTCCTTCTTCAGCCTCTCAACGACCTCAGTCTTTGAGGTTAGGTTTGCATAGACCTGCATGTATCAACCAAGGCATGCTATGGGAATAGAGATTCCCAGTCTTTGCCTGCAGAGATTCTGATTCAGGAAGCTCCGCAGTGATTCCTGTGTGCAGTTATGTTGGGAGACACTGGCCAAGAGGTTAACAACAAATTCCTCCACGTGGCATATGAAGTCCAGCATAATCTGACCCCTACTCAACCCTCTAAACTCACCTTCTGCTACTCCTTCGCTTAACGCATCATTCCACAAACACATCTTTGAGGCCTCCTGGTCCCTGGATATTCTGTTCCTTACACCAAAAATGCATTTCCCCCAATGAACTGTGTGGTGAAATCATCTGCTCTTCCCTGAGCATTCTCTGGCTCTCCTTACAAACATAGTCAGTGTCCTTTCCCTGTATTTCCATTGCCCCTCATACCTATCTCCAGTCACTTAACTCAGGCTAAGTGATGTGCTGAAGCCAGGGACCCAGGCTTATTCACTTTAGAATGCCCAGGGTTAGCACAGTGCCCCATTTATCAAAGATAGTCAACAAATGTTTGCTGAATGAATAACCCAATGTGTTTCCTTTCAGCTCTAGCTGCCAAGAAACGCAGAGCCAAATTCAGTTACCAAGTATAGTAATTAGCTCATCCCAGGTGCCTGGTAACATCTGCTCCCTGCTTCTTTGAGATGGTCTCTGTTCTCTTTTTTGCCATAATTGTCCTATTTCACATTAGGTTTAATTTAGTATGTTCTTTCACATCCTTTTGAAAGAAGGTGGGATATAAGTTCTGAATAAATCATTAGATACAGAGTTCCTCAAAAGACACCTGTGTTGGGATAGCATAAGAGTAAGGGGGGGAAATTACTGAAAAATATGCTATGTTTCTCAAATCAAATGATTAATACTTCTTCATGTTTTCTTTAATGAATGAAAACAAATAACTGTGAGGAAATACCCACTCAGATGAAAGCTTATTCATTTAGCAAATAGTTACTGAGCACCTACTTTGTATAAGGCATCCTGACGACATGAACAACGAAGACATAATTAACATCCTAGCAATCAAAGAGCTTACTGTGGGGTAGGTTAGAGGAGACTTGTATATAAACACAATCTTGCCAATTATAAAGTGATCATGTCTATACTAAGAATGCAAGAAGAGAATGGATTTCTACCTGGTACAGTCCGAGAAGGCTTCACTGAGGTCATACAGTCTGACCTGGGCCTTAAACGACGCATAAGATTTAGACATGTAAAAAAGCCTTGGTCTTAGAATGTTTGCCTCTGTCTAGCTTTTTTTACATAAGAATATATGGCAAACTCTGGGTTGGCTGGATAAGACTATCTAATACTTATCGAACTCTCATTTAATATAATTCCTGGTGTAATGTATGCACCAGGCATTATATTACATGGCTTATTATGTTTTTGGTCTTCAAATAACCCTATGGGCTAAACAGATAAAGAAACTGAGCCTTAAAAGTTACATGACTTGCCCAAGGTCACACAGCTACATGTGCCAGAGCTGAGACCCAATCGAGGCAGACTCTAGGGCTTTACACTTAAGCACTCCCAGACACTTATTCAAGAAGCAAAGATTTATACCTGGGAGCAGGAGATGAGACCAGAAAGACAAGCTGAGGTTGGATGGCAAAGGCCTTCAAGGCCAATATAAGAACTATGACTTTCATTCTGTTAGCAGTGCAGAGCCACTGATGACTTTTTAAGAGGAGAAAAAAATGATACATTTTGCAGGCACTGTAAGATTAATGAAAGAATTACTAAGTGAATCAACAAAAGAATGTTTAGGGTAAATTAATCAAGCATCAGAATAATAATAGATTGAAGGAGAGAGATATTGAAAAAATGAAACCAACAGATTTTTTAAAAAACAAACAACAACAACAACAACAAAAAACAAAACCAGGTAACAAAGGCCTGAATGGGACAATGAGAGAGAAAAGAAAGAACAAACATGGGAGAATGATCAGACATGGAATAATGTCATGCTCTGGAGCAACAGAAAGGACGGTGACGTGAGAAAGAAGCACGTGGTAGGAGTGTAGGAGAAGAGATTCAGAGGCTAGCAGGAACCTCATGGAGCTGGTCTATAGGATGAGGTCAGGAGAGAGGTCAGGGGGAAAAACGATGGAATTAGAAGTCATCCACATTGAGGAAATCATGAAAACCATGACATGAAGAAAATTTCCAAGACCAAGTATATCAAGGTAAAATATGGACAAACACAGTGTAAGATGTGAGGAGAAGAAGGGGAAACAGAAAATGCCAGGTGGTAGAAATGAAGCCAAGAAGAAAGACATCTTAAGATGAAGGGAAAGTGAGGGGAGGAAAGGCAGGCAGGGAGGGCATTGAGAAAGAGAACTGACAAAAGGCCATCTAATCTATTAAATGAGAAGTGACTGTTAAGACAGGTCATGGTAGATGAAAAGGAAAAAGTCAACTAACAAGGAGGTGAAGAATGCTGGAAACCGATAAAAGTGTAATACAGGTTGGGGGTTGCAAACACAGATGGGGCCAGACAGATAACACACAAGGATAAAGCAGGCTGAGAGCAAGACGATCATGCAGCACTCTGGGTCTTTCACTTCCCACATTTGACAGAGGCATCAGTACAGGGAAATAATTCTGTATCTAATAATTCTGTATCTAAATAATTCTGTATCTAAAACAAGGGTGCAAGGCAATGATAAATGGCAACTGACACTTCGTCTCAGTGTCGAAGACAATAGGGAATGGTGGGGTCTGTGGTGAGCTAGAGAACATATGCCCCATCTGAAGGCAAAAACAGAAACTCAGCTCCAACAGACTGTTGTCGTGTGAGAATGCGGGCCCAGTGTTACCAGTTCCCCAATGTGTCCAGAGAAAGAGAAATTTAGATTTTTATGCAAATCTCCTAAACTTTAAACATTGGAAAGAAAACATGACATAGGCCAAAAAAACAGGTTTTCAGGCATAATCTAGCTCACTGCTTGCCAGTCCAAGACCTACTGAATTCACTATGACTCCATTAAGTTTAACAATGAAAAAATGAGAAGGTAGAATGGTGATTTGCCAGAATGACAGAATTGGGGGAAAGGCTTGTTGTTTGTTTTAGGATTAGGAAGAACTGAGCGTTTTTATTGGCTAACAGGAAAGATAGCCTAATGATTTTATTGGCTAACAGGAAAGATAGCCTAATGAGAAAGAGATTTGAAGTAGCATGAAAGGGGGTGCAAACTAACATAACAAAGGTTTGTTTTATTGTGTTGGTGTCAGTATGCATTTTTTGATTAAAAATCTTTGTTAAGTACTATTTAGAATTAATTGATCAACAAGAAGTGACAATCATATGAAACATGCTATTGTTACTTCATTTTGTAAAGAAGCTGGCCCCGCTGGCAGCCAGAATAATTTTATTATTGAAACAAGTGCTTGTGATGTGCCAACGGGGACTGTCATCATGGATAAAGAACATGTCACTGAACAACTAGCACTCCTCTTTTCAAACAATGCAACCCCCCTTCCGTGAGAAGGAACTTGGATTTGGTACTAACAATTCCCAAGTTTCTTATCATTTGAGACTGGTTAATGTCTTCAGTGTGCCAAGAAAATAAAGCCAGAATGTGTCCAATTGTCCTGGTAAAGCTGCCAGTTCTTGTCGTCCAGCTTGGCTCAGTAAAGAGAGGGGAGGCAAAAGAGAGCCACAGACAGTCTGTAGATTTCAGAAGCCATGGCATGAGGGACATGACTCTTGGGCTGATGACTGGTGCTGGATTCTGAAAGCCCATCAATACCTCCTCTTTCCAGATGAGACTAAGGCAAATTCAGATGGCACAAATACATTATCAAATTAATTTTATGTATTTTCCAACCCAGTCTCATAGGAAGACTGGAGATCTAGTGGACAAAAAAGGAAGGAAGGGAGCGAGTCATGGAGGCATGTTCCTTAAATGCTTTTCAAACCCTCTAAAGGAATAATCCACCTCTAGTATGTTGGTGCTTTAAAATATTGACTTTCTTCTCCCTGGTTTTCATGGGTCCTACCCTACATACCCAAACTAATTCCCCATTATTCCTAAAGTATGTTCTCTGCTCCTGCAGGCTAGTTAGAATGGTGATATCCTACAAAGACAACATGTGTTTATTTATTAAATATTTATAGAGTACATATTATGTGCCAGACACTATACTGGGTGATGGTAATCAATAGTGATTGACATAATGATGGTCCCTGCCCTATTAATGCATACCAGGTTCAGTTCTACTTCTGCCATCACTCATATTCTTCTCCGCAGGAATGCTTACCCTCCTTCTCCCTGGCTGGAAATACTCCACATTCCTTCTCTTCCAATAATCCTTCCCCATATATCACCAATTCATCAACTTCTTCTCTGAACCTCATCAGCTCTTATGAGCCTATAAAAGTAATGCAGCATTTAATGATACACTTCCCTGTGTCACCTACCCTTGTCTCATGAACCTTGTCTCCCCAGTGAGGCCATAAAGCCCTTGAGGGAAGAAACCATGTCCTTTATTTCTTCTCTGCCTTCCTTATGGACTAACACAAAACTTGGTGCATTTTAAGAATGTATTGCAGATGATTACTTTAAACATGAAATTTAAGAGTAGCTCATTAGCCCTTTGTATTAGTTCCCTATGGCTGCTGTAACAAATGTAACTTAAATGACTTTTTAAGTCACAAACTTGGTGACTTAAAAACACAGGAATGTATTCTCTTATTGTTGTGGAGGCCAGAGTCTGAAATCAGTATCATTGGGCCAAAATCAGGATGTCAACAACATGGCCATACTCCTTCACGAAGCTCTAAGGGAGAATTTGTTTCTTGCCTCCTCCAGCTTCTGCTGGCTATCCGCATTCTTTGGCTTGTGGTCATGTCATTCAAGCTTGGCCTCTATGGTCATGTTGCCTTCTCCTGTTTTGTCTGTGTCAAACCTCCGTCTGCCTCTCTCTCTCATAAGGATGCCTGTGATTGCATTTAGGGTCCACCTAGATGATCCAGGATAATCTCTGCATCTCAAAATCTTTAAATTAATCACACTGGCAAAGGCTCTCTTCCCTTGTAAGGTATCATTTACAGGTTCCTGGGATTAAGGCCTGATTTCTTTGGGGCCCATTATTCAGCCTTAAATTTAGAACTTTTGATTTAATAAATCTGTAGCAAATAACCAAACAAAGTCAATTAAAATCATGAAGAATAGTCTCTGTCTTATCCAGGGATCTCTTATCCAGGAAATTTAAATATACAACAGCTAAGAATCAGAAAATAATGCAAAATAGGTATCACAGAGTCTGCCAGTAGGAGAGACATCCCAGGGTTAAAATTTTTCAGAAGGATTCACTATTGGGAAAGCAATAGTTTGAAATAAGTTAAAAGCGTATTATTTTTTAACATGTCTCTCAGGATTAAAAGAAGACTATTTCAAAGTAAGATACCTGGGAAGACCATAAATTCAGATTAAATTTTTCCCAGGGAAGAGAGTCTTCCTAGTGGTATTCAGCCACAAAACCAATCTTTTCCCACCTAAAACTGCAGGTAGAGATAATATTCATTCCCTTTAGGAAAGTGGTAAGACAATTCAGGCCAGGTAGACCACAGGTCAACTGTGTTGTTTAGTATAGTTTGGACCTCAGCATGACCAGAGAAAAACTCAGCCACTGGGGTTATTGACTGTCTGTTCAGGAGGCTAAGACAGAATCCCTAAGAAGATGCATCCTTACGAAGGTGGAATCCCAAAGAAGATTGCCTAAAGTGTGAATACAGTTTTAAAAAAGATGAAAGATCATTGGGGAGTGTGGTCTAAAAAGCAGCAAAATTCTAGTTTTTAGAGTTCCAGTTGTACAGGATTGAGTTGTGCTCCAATAACTGACATGATGCAAACCCAGAGGTAGTTTTTAAGGTCCCTGCTTGCATGTACATGAAGAGACAGTGAAAAACTTCAGGCCACAGAACTCTGAGGTTCGGGAACAACTCTCTTATGAGAAGGCACTGCTGGTCAAACCAACCCAATCAACATGTAATTAGTTGAAATGTTTACTTAGTTGGCTTAGTTAATCTAGTTATCGTTCTCTTAGCAAGATTTAGGTATACTTAGTTACTAGATTTATTTTTAATGTTCTAGTGAAAGAATACCATTCATGGTCCACAATAAAAACATAAATCCTCAGTGGCACCCAGCCATCATCCATTCACCCTGCAGGTTCCTCTAGTGAACTGGTGCAGGAGAGCATCGCCAGGGCCCACAGGTGTCACTGCTTTTGAGCTGGTAAAGGTAATGACTACCCCAAGTCATCAAGAACAGGGCATATTGTGGTCTACACTCTTGTTGATAAGGCAGGAAAGTATATAATGCATTTTTAAATAATTTTCCACAGACACACTTTTTTTTTAGTGTTTTTAAAAGAAAATTTTTTTTCAGCTATCTGGAAATGTTTCTTAGGAGAAACAGCTCCCCTGAAGAAACCCAATCAAGGAGGCAATTCTTCACTCTCACTGATGTGACTCAAGGCAACTTTCTGACTCCTCAAGACCCCAATGAGGATCTCAGTTTAATTCTCATCTTAGTGTGGACTTTAAATCATTTTCACATCATAACACGTCAACTGTTTATCTACCCTCTTTAATCTCAGTCTTGGAGCTAGAAACATAAACATTCTTCACGAGGCAGCTTTGTTTGTCCAGACCCTGTCCCCTGGAAAAGTTATGATCAGCAGGAAATGAAAACAACCAGCATTGCTTTTGTTTTCACAGATATTGGTGACATTTTGAAAATGGAACACCTAAAGCCACATCAAATCCCAGACCTCATTCTGACCAAAATCCGAATCGAGGAACTTCATGCGGAACATTAAAAACTCAATTGTCTCCAGTTACAGCTGAATGAAAAGCTCAGCTTAAAACTGGCAATGATTTACTTCCTACAAACATGCTTTGTTTCTGGCTAACTTGTCAGCTCATAAAAAACGCCTCTGTACAAGCAGCTGTCTCATTCAAGATGCTGAATCCTTTCATGGTTGTCAATACAAATGTGTTACACAGAACCCAGTCCAGGACCCTTGCTCTAAAACCCTGGCCCAGAGTGTGGGCCTCTCTGCTTCCCTGGTATGCCTTTCTTCTAATTTGATGACTTGCATTTTCAATAAATGGTTATAGAAAATGCCATGCTCTTCATGGAATCCCCTCATCATGCTGCTTCCCAGAAGCCTGTTTATGGAAAAAGCCGGCCCCAAGGCAAAACGGAGGAGGTCTCTGAAGTTTCCAATTCTTAATCCTAGCTCTTGCTCTTAGCAGGTTTTGGCCAATTTAATGTCTTTATATCTTTAAATGTTTCCTTAGTGAGTTGAGCAGCTTGCAGTGACCACCCTGAGCTAGCCTGCTAGGGAGAAGTCAAATCAAAATTATGGGAAACCATTTTGCAAATATAAAGCAGTTGATGAATAACTGTAATATCTTTCCCAATGAGCCAGTAAATAAATTGATGACACATCTGAGATGCCTCATTATTTCCTGGATTCTTTAGAGAGGCACTGTCAACCGAAGTTCAATGTCAATGGTAATATATGCCACTGTACAGACTGGAGAGTGGACAGTAGCTTAAAATAAGTAGCCCCTTTTACTATTCCTGATTCTGCTTTGCTCATGTTCCTTCACTCACCCGGAATGACCTCTTTTCTCATTGCATGCTGCAAGTC
This sequence comes from Rhinopithecus roxellana, assembly GCF_007565055.1. NCBI lineage: Eukaryota > Metazoa > Chordata > Mammalia > Primates > Cercopithecidae > Rhinopithecus > Rhinopithecus roxellana. The sequence continues at coordinate 65,837,840 of NC_044558.1, read as the reverse complement.
TTCTCTGAGAACTAGTACACACTGCTTCCTTCAAAGCTCAATCTCTGTTAAATTTTATTAACTCCGACCTAATGGGAAGACAATTCCAGGTGCTTGAAATTCTCAGACGTACTTCCCAGTTTTGACATGCATTGGTGGTGTGGCCTAGGAGATGTCACTTCACATCTCTGAGCTCCAGTTTTCTGAACTATTAAAATAGGACTAGGAGTGCCCTCCTTGAAATTATAGGATCTTCCCCATCCAGGCTCATTTTGGTGTACAGTTAGGGGATCAGTAAAGATTGAAACAATACAGTTGCCCTGTGGCAGGGTCTGTTTAGGCCCTCTCACCAGAGCCTTGGGTTGATTCTTGACTGAGCAAAATATATAGGAAACATCTTGGTTGAGGCAAAAGACATTCAAAAATCTTTTTTGAGCGTATATTATGTAGTAGATATGGTTCCATAGTGGTTATGGGCTAAATTGTGTTCCCTTAAAATTCATATGTTTAAGTCCTAATCTCTAGAACCTCAAAATGTGACTGTGTCTTGAGATATGGTCTTTAAAGAGGCAGTTGAGGTTAAATGACTCATTAGAATGAGTCCGAATTCAGTATGACTGGTGTTTTCCTAAGGCCAGATGATTTGACACAGACGTATGAGGAGACAATATAAAGACATAGGGCGAAGACAGCCATCTACAAGCCAAGGAGAGAGACTTCAGAAGAAACCAACCCTGCCGACATGTTAATCTTGGACACCTAGCCTCCAGAACTGTGAGGAAATAAATTTCTGTTGTTTAAGCCGCCCAGTCTGTGGTATTTTGTTATGACAGTTCAAGCAAACTAATAGTCACTGACCTACTTTTCAGAAACTATCCCCCACTTAAAACATCTACACAATTTCAAATTTAATGGACTTACTTCACTGATTTTTTTTGTTGTTTTTGTCTTTGTTTTTGAGACAGAGATTCACTTTTGTCGCCCAGGCTGGAGTGCAACGGCACGTTCTTGGCTCACTGCAACCTCCGCCTCTCGGGTTCAAGCGATTCTCCTGCCTCAGGCTCCCGAATACCTGGGAACAAGTATGCGAGCCAACACACCCAACTAATCAGAGTAACTTTTTTAAACCCAATTTCTTTTTTTTTTTTTTTTTTTTTTTGAGACGGAGTCTCGCTCTGTCGCCCGGGCTGGAGTGCAGTGGCCGGATCTCAGCTCACTGCAAGCTCCGCCTCCCGGGTTTTAAACCCAATTTCTTACACTAATCAATGACACTCAGCTGTTTCATCTGGAACCACACAAGGCTTAGCCTTGCCTAAACCATCAGGTCCTTTCAGAGATTCTTCTTAGCACTGAGACATCTAACCTCCCTGACCATGTACTCTTCTTAGCATAGCACGTTCTCTACTATGTATCCTTTCTCTCTCTTCCTCTCTCTCTCTCTCTCTCTCTGAAATCCTGTGCTGACCTCAGGTCTCCAAACCATAGGCTAGAAAAAGAAGCCAAGCCGGGCGTGGTGGCTCAAGCCTGTAATCCCAGCACTTTGGGAGGCCGAGACGGGCGGATCACGAGGTCAGGAGATCGAGACCATCCTGGCTAACACAGTGAAACCCCGTCTCTACTAAAAAATACAAAAAACTAGCCGGGCGTGGTGGCGGGCGCCTGTAGTCCCAGCTACTCGGGAGGCTGAGGCAGGAGAATGGCGTAAACCCGGGAGGCGGAGCTTGCAGTGAGCTGAGATCCGGCCACTGCACTCCAGCCCGGGCGACAGAGCGAGACTCCGTCTCAAAAAAAAAAAAAAAAAAAAAAAGAAAAAGAAGCAAGAAGCCAAATAAATTTGATGCCTGAGAAGATGAAGATAATTCACTTTTTTTCTCCAGAGTTCATGACTTTGGAGTTGTCTCCCCTATGCACAGGGAAACAAGCCCTGGGGGAAGTAAGTATCTCTTACAGATGATTCATACTACCTTCCACTCTCTCTCTCCAATTTCCCTGGATTAGAGGAAGAAGAGAATGAGGAACAGCAGGAGCAGATCTCCCATCTACCAACCACTCCCCGCACTGCAATGAGATGAGACTCAGGGAACACATTTGAGTAATTTGAGTAATTAACCCCTTTTAAGTTAGGCAACAGGAAAGGACGTCCAGGACAGGCACTTAACCAGCCTCTCCTCTCTGGCTGATACTGGTGCCAACCTTGACTCCTCTCTTAGCTTTTCACTATCAACACTTGGCCCCAGGGCACTAATGGAGTAAACCAGCCCACCCTCCTACCTACTGGGATGCCGCATCCACCTTTTCCCCAGCACAAGTCCGGTAGCACTGAGTGCATTTCACAGCTGTGTATATAGACTTGTGTGTGTTTTGCTTTGACTGTAAAGCAAGGTCTAGAGTGCTCCTGTTTTATTAATGTTTAGATGAGTGTCCTGGAGCCATGGAGTGAAGCTGAATTAAAACTAAGAAGTATCATTTAGCTTTTTATTGTTATTTCCAACTGAAAGCTACTGTAATTGTTAAAGTACCTACACAGCACCTTACATTTGTATTATCCTTTACAGTTTAGAAAGCACTTTTGCACACATTTGATCTAATAACCCAGGGCAATTTTTTGTTATCATGTTATCAATGAAAAATTGAAGTTTGGGGAAGTAAATGATGTATGTGCTCGAAGTGTCACAGTTACTAAGTGACAGAGGTGGGACTCTACCACAAGTCTTCTAAAGCTTCTGTGTTCTGTGACCTATAGCAGGCTTTGGAATTTAAATATAGAGATCCGAGAAATATCCATACTATGCCAGACACAGTAATAAGTGTCTTCATATATTTGATCTGATATAAACTCCACAGCAACCCTGAAATGATCATAGGACTACAAAATATTTCCATTTATCCAGATACATGTGTACTGCATGAAGAGGGCTGGGGAAGAGGATGAGTAATGGTAATAAATGAGTCCAGAGAGATAAAGATAATTAGATGAGTGTTTATTATTTCCATTTAACATATAAGAAAAAGGAGGTTGAAAGAGGATACGTGAATAGCCAATGGAAGAATTTTAGTTGGAACCTAAAATTCCAAAAAGCAATGAATTGATCATTCCAAAAGCAATGATTCGATTCACCAACACCTAGCTGAGCTCTTCTGAATTCTAACATCTGTACTGTTAGCAAAAGAAGGTGATGAAAGGTAACCCAAGGAAGATCTGAAAATAATTGAAGTACAGATGCAAAAATACCAATGGGCACTGCCTCATACACAGACAATTACAGCAAAATAGTCCAACTCTGGTAGAATTAACCTCATACCAACTAAGGGAGCAGCTTAATATCTCCTCTTGTCAGAGATTTTTCCAGATGAAGGAATTAAAGACAAGCCCGAGTCAGAAGAATAATAAAGCAGGTAAAAACTTGTATTGAACAAAGACAGAGAACCATTCTTGTGATTGGCAAGCCATTGGTCACGGTTCAGTAACACAGTGAGATGGTCTCGTTCCCTCTGTGACTCACATGATTCTCTTCCAGAGAGACTGGCTGCCAGGATGTGAGTAGCCAGCTCAAATAATTGCAGGGTACTCTCTGCCACTGGGACTCTCGTTTCTGTAAAGCTCACATCTCTCGCTAATCAGAGGAGGGTTTTCACATGACCCAGCCAAAGAACCCGCCTTTGACATCTCAGGCAAATTAAGGGGAGATTTTGAGAAACAAGTACAGGAAATTAAGATTCTGGTGGAGTTGCTTAGCTTATTTGAGAGGAGAATATAAACATAATAACTTACATGCCACTGTCAGTGTTAAGTCTCTGCTTGCCTCATCTTAATTAATCCTCACAACAACCCTATGAGGTAAGTACTATTATCCTCTACATTTTAAAAGCAAGAGCACAGAGACACAGAGAGGTTAAGTAACTTGCCCAAAGCCACACAGCTAGTAATGGCAGAGCCAGAATTCAAACCCAGGTGTGCAGGAGAGAAAGCAAATTCTGTTTATTAGAGCATCACATGCCATCATCCTAGTTTTAGGGTCTCTGATGAAGAAGAGAGAAGAGACCTGGACACTCAGGGTGCTTTCCTCCCACAGTACCTTACCTTCTCCTAGTTCCTATGTGAGCCTCTTAGCAATTCCGTACAAACAGAGAAGAAACTAGAAATGATAGGGAAATTGAATACAGCAGTGATATCACAACTGTTCACTCTATACATTCATTGTTTTCTCCATCCCTGTTCTCCATCTTTTTTGACAGGGAGAGACCAGAAGTTTCTACTAGGAATCTGTAGTTTAAGCAAGAAGAAAGTAGAAACTGCATACCAAGTGTGGCAACCTCCATGACTGGACTCGCTACCTCCCTGATCTACAAGGATCCCAGTTACTTAGCATTCAGGGTATCCTATCAGTCAGTCTATGCAGAGATGGTTGTTCTTGGGCTATTTCTATAGATTCCCTACTTCATTTGAATTTATTTTGCCTGCATGTCAGTTTCAGAAAAATCCTTTAATTAATTATATATTTTAAAGTGCTTGATCATGTGCCATATAGAGACAGGGTACAATTTTTTAAATCAATGAGGGGAAAAATCACTTATAGGGCTTATCAGCTGGAACATTTGTGTTTCACATATAAAAGGGGGGCTAGGAAAGAAATACCCAAGCCCCAAAATACCCAAACTCTACAACTTTGCCTAGATGGGGTTTTGCCTTGCAATGAAGTTTGTTGTGAAAGCCCCCAGAGGTTAAGAATGAACCTGCTCAAGCATGGAAACCTCAGGAAGTAGGAAGGAGTGATCGGCCCCTAAAAAAGCAGAACCAGAGATTTCCGTCAAAAGTTATCTTGCTGCCTGGAGAAAAAGGTTATCCTTTACCCCTGGGTTATTGAAAGAAGTAAACTAGTAAAAACACAAGAAAACCAAAACACATGTGCCAAGGTCACAGCTGATTTGATCAGTCCTGCTTTCCTACAGCCAGACAAGTCTGGGTGTCTGGCAGACTCAGGCTTCTGCTCTGAAGTAGGGAGAAGGGAGGTTGTGGGCATTTCCCCGCTGTAAAAGGAAAAGCCAATGCAAGAGAGAGTGGGAGAGTAATCCCAGCTGCTCAGTCCAGCACCCTGCACATGAGTTTCCTGCCTAATAATTGCACAGCAGCTACAGCATAAATAACAACAGTAGCAGGTGGCAAACAGAGGATAAAAATAACAATAGGGCCGGGCATGGGGCTCACGCCTGTAATTCCAATACTCTGGGAGGTCAAGGCGGGCGAATCACCGGAGGTCGGGAGTTTGAGACCAGCCTGACCAACATGGAGAAGCCCCGTCTCTACTAAAAATACAAAAATTAGCTGGGGGTGGTGGCTCATGCCTGTAATCCCAGCTACTTGGGAGGCTGAGGGAGAAGAATCACTTGAACCTGGGAGGCAGAGGTTGTGGTGAGCCGAGATCCAGCCATTACACTCCAGCCTGGGCAACAAGAGTGAAACTCTGTCTCTAAATAAATAAATAAATAAATAACAATAGCTACCATTTGTTTAATGCCTACTGTGAGAACAGGTCTTTCACTGGACATTTTTACATGTATTATCATTTTTTTTTTTTTTTTTTTTTTGAGGCGGAGTCTCGCTCTGTCACCCGGACTGGAGTGCAGTGGCCAGATCTCAGCTCACTGCAAGCTCCACCTCCCGGGTTTACGCCATTCTCCTGCCTCAGCCTCCCGAGTAGCTGGGACTACAGGCGCCTGCCACCTCGCCCGGCTAGTTTTTTTGTATTTTTAGTAGAGACGGGGTTTCACCGTGTTAGCCAGGATGGTCTCGATCTCCTGACCTCGTGATCCGCCCGTCTCGGCCTCCCAAAGTGCTGGGATTACAGGCTTGAGCCACCGCACCCGGCCTGTATTATCATATTTTTTCCTCATAATCTATACGATAAATGGTGTTATCCTTATTGCACAGTTGAAAAAACTAACAGAGGATTAAAATACCTAGGTCAGAGTTGCATAGTTAATATAAGAGTCAAGATTCAAACCCAGGTCTTTATGAATCTAAGGTTTAGGGGAAACCATCACTAGCACTCAAGTTTGCCACTGCTTTCCGAGAATCAAGAAGCTGAATGAATCACAAATCTCTACCACCAGTGATTCCAGCTGCCTGCCACACCACAGCAAATGATTTCCAGGGGATTACCTAGAGATTGCTACAAAACCTCACATCCCGTAAAGCCGTTACATCTACCCTCTGTTGCTGGAGGAAAACAATGTGTATCATTGTGCTCCTCTTCTGGGTCCAGCTCTCTCACAAGTGCCTTCTAGTGACAGAATCTACGTGGGACCACTACTGGCAAAGAATTCTGAAAATGTAGTTCCCAGGCTACTAGCCCTGTAATAAAAGGAAGTCATAGAATAGAGAAAGAATGAATCTACATTGCCCAAAGGCATAGTCAGGGATATCATTACAACAATCTGGAATCTAGGAAAATGTGTGGAGGTAGTTATAATCCACTACTGAAAACTCTATAATGGGGAAGGCATGGCTGTACTTTAATGGAAGCAGCTGATGAACCAAAACCACAGACGGAATATTTTGGCCACTATTTTGCACCCTGGCTAATATTCTCAAGCTGGTCAAGTACCTTTTTGCAGATTCAAAGCTTCAACAGCCTCTGGAAGGAAAAGAATGTACAGCTGAAGTCTCTTTCCAGCCCTTCTTGTTCCTACCAGAGTCCCTTGTGAGAATCCTATGCACCAACAGTTTTAATTATTGGTAAAAGAACTCTGGGCTCTATTTTCCACTCTCAATGAAAATTCCTACCTGCTGGCTTCCTAACCCACTAAAAGCACTTTTCTGCTTACTCTAATTTCTTGAGGAAAGGCTTTAATTTTAATGACTGAATTAGCTGAAATGACTTAAGAAAAATTGGGGTTAATTTTTAACTTAATTTCAATGATTGCAGTTACATTCTATACTTATATCCTGAGGGCAATTACTTCCAATATTTATAACTCTTTCTTGACTCCATATTTCTCAATATTATGCTTATACTGCTAGTTCTTGATTTTTCCATTTAGATGTTAGGTATTGACTGTCTATTATAAAAAATGAGGACTTCGCTTTCTTATTATTCAACATACACACATACACAAGCATACAACTTGGCTTTTCATTCATCCTCCTAAAATAATGTTTTGAGTTAAGTCAGTATTCAGTATTACATTATTATGATCAGATGACATTTATTCACAGCTGCGTCATGTAGTTTTCTGTTACCTATTTCTTTTCTCATAAACTTTTTTGTTTTCCTTATCTTTTTCCCCCTTGCTTAAATTTTCAGTAATCACTAAGTCATTGGCAACCTTTCTAACATAAGGAATAATCAATCTCCTTTCAACAGGCTGAAACATATCTCTTGGTATTATATTATCTTGGAGACACCTTCAGGAGAGTGAATACCAACGGAGATTCCAAATGGAGAGATACCAAAATACAAGAAAATATGAAACAGAGAAGTATGTTTTGCTCTGGGGGAACAGCCACTCTCCTGAAGGTATCTCCAAGAAAATATGCTACTGAGAGATATGTTTTGCTCTGGGGGAGCGACCATTCTCCTGAAGGTATCTCCAAGAAATATGTTTGCTCTCTGGACTTACTGCCCAGCTACCATTCTGAGATAACCTGCTAACATCAGCCAGGGACTTGGACAATGTACCTCATGAAATGTTCCTGGGCACTCCCTTGAATCTCCTCTCCCCATGAGGTGGTGGTGGTGGTAGTGGTGGTGGTGGTGGTAATAGTTATGTTTTCCCACAGTTGGGCCAGAGATTCCCCTCCACATTCTGACTACCCGCTGCTCTTCTTAGATGATCCTACATGTGTCCTGGGCATGTGAAAGTAGGGCGCTGGTGTATTCCAGAACCTGAGAGCCTCCCAGTGCCCCTGTGGCCAGTATGTCTGAATGGGAAATAATGGAGAGATACCAAAATATAAATGTGTGCGAAGGGTTTCCAAGAAGTTGTTATCCAAACCATTTCTGGAAATAGATGATAACATTATTTCCTTAAACCCAGGATGCCAGAAAAAGAGAGACAGACTGTAATAAATGGCACGATATAAAAATTAGTTTCAAAATGCCAGTGTTTTTCTCTTTTTCAAGCCAATTGCTTTGTGCTAAATGATATCACCACGGGCCTATGAGTGAGTTCTGTGTAGGCCCAGTGCCCAAAACCTTTTTCCAAATCCATTTTCTAAAATCACTGATGAGGCCATTGCTCCATGGAGTACGGACTTTGGCTCCTTTCCTCAAATTCAAATATTAGATAATAAATACGCTATCACAAAAGTTTGGTTAGCTGAGGCTCCCTGGAAAGCCAAATAGCAAAACTGAAAAAAAGCACAATTTTGCCATGTATTCCATGGGGAATACAAAATGCAACTGATTTAGACCTGGAGTGAGTGTCATTTCTCCCCACTGCACACAGAACACAGCCGAACCCATCATTCTATAAACACTTATATATACATATACATATGTACACATACACACATATCTATATATAGTAGTATGAATCATAACATCAAGATTACTAACATTTTAATCAGTAACACTCTAATAAATAGTATTTGTGCCCTACTAAAAGTAGGGCAATTGATTAGCAATAGATTTCCATGAGCCCCCTTCACCCTCAAAAAAATTACATAAATCAATTTTAGAAGACTTTTATGTTCAAAGTACTTTTCTTAGGTGAAGAATAACTTACACACAGTAAGATATATAACTATTAAGTACACAGCTTGATGAATATTTACATATGTAAACACCCATGTTACCACCATCCAGATCAAGATATAGACTATTTCTATCATCCAGAAAGTTCCTTTATGCCTGCATGTTATTAGGTTCATTTTTAATGGTAAACATAATTTATTGCTAACTTTATATTATGAGAATATTTGATTAAACAGAACTCTGAGCATCCCAGGTAGAAAAGAAAATGAACATTTATCGAGCAAATGAAATTTTCTAAGCACTTTGACATTTCATGCTAATCCTGTTAGGTGTAATTATCTCCACTGAGCCAATGAGGAAACTTGGGCTCTGAGAGCTTAAGGGGCCTTTCCAATGTCTCTGTGTGTGTGTGTGTGTGTGTGTGTGTGTGTGTGTGTGTGTGTGATGTAGGTCTTTAATTTTTAAAACTGCAAAACAGGTTCCAAGATGAGCTCTTACTGATGTATATGGTGTAGTACAGTATAGCCAAAACCACTGCTTATGACCTCTCAAATACTCACACATCAAGGCCAGGCACAGTGGCTTATGCCTGTAATCCCAGCACTTTGGGAGGCCGAGGTGGATGGATCACTTGAGGTCAGGAGTTCGAGACCAACCGGGTCAACATGGTGAAACCCCATCGCTACAAAAAATACAAAAAATTAGCCAGGCATGATGGTGGACACCTGTAGTCTCACCTACTAGGGAGGCTGAGGCAGGAGGATCACTTGAACCCAGGAGGTAGAGGCTGCAGTGAGCTGAGATCGTACCACTGCACTCCAGCCTGGGTGACAAAGTGAGACCCTGTCCCCCAAAAAATATTTACACATCACCCAGTAGTAAGGAAGAGTTATCATTCAGAGAGGTTTTTCTGAAATAATCTATTAAATTATAATTATAAAGAAGAAAGGTTTATAAATTTTTATGAAGTTATAAATTTATAAATATAAAAGTATAAATTCATATAGAACTGTTTAAACTTATTCATATAGAGCTGTTTTAACTTCTTGTTTAAAGAAGTTTCCCTCTGAGAGGATTACAGACTATGCAATCTGCTACATGTGATTTCAGATAAATGATAAATTATACCTAATGTGTAAGTATAATAGAATCAATTTTTGATATTTAAATTATTCTAAAACCTGTTGAGTGTGAATACTCTTAAATCTTTCTTTTCTGTTTATGCTTCTGGCTGAGAATGGAAGAAGGGGCGGAGGCTTCAAATGACTGAAATTATTCACATGGTTTCTTGTGACCGACCACTCATAAAGTATTTTTCTCCAGAGTCCAAAGGCAAGATAAAAAGTCTCTGACTTGAAATCAGAAATCATCTGCTGATCTGCGAGCCACAGCTCGAATATTGCCATAAACCTTGGAAGGAGGATTTCCCAAGATTAGTTTGCAAATGGCAATTCTTGCCATCTTGATGTTTTGGAAGAAGCCAAAGATGTGAACTTTAACATCAGCCAAAACTATCCGCGTCCGTGTCACATTCTCTATGGTGAATTTGGTTTTTCCTCCTTTGCCAGCAATTCTTCCTATTGCCCTGGATAAATGGTCTCCCTTTAGGGGTTTAACATCTGTAATTTCAAAAGACTCTAGGAAGAGGTCATCCAACCTGATGAGGGCAAGTGCATCCTCCACCTAAAAGCCTAGAATAAAAGCTTTCACAAAATCAGCTGCTGTTGTCAGAGCACTAACATCCTTGGTTTCTTTACAAGTCCTGATTTCTACATTCCTTGATTTCAAGTTAAAGTGTATCTGAAGTCCCCAATGTTCCACAATAGGAGTAAATATCTTCATCTAGTTTTCTTTCAATGGTGTGTATCTGTTAGCTGAGACTGGAATTTTCCTTGTTTCTTCTTTCACACTCAGGAGCCCGTCCCCACAGAGGGGTGGGAAGATGGGCCTCTTCGCCGGCCTGGCCTCCTCTGTGTCCATCCGGCCCGCATCCCCGCCCTCTCCCACTGCGGACAGCTGTTCAGCCTGTCGTTTCTTCCCCCGCCCTTGCGGGTGACCTGGGTAAAGCCCTCCTCTGACCCGGCGCTCTGCGCTTCCATTTCAGATTCCATCCCTCCTCCAATGACTTACAGTCTGTAAGCAGCTCAAGGCCTTTGTTTTTTCTTTTTCTTTTTTTTTTTTTTTTTTTTTTTTTTGTAGACTGAATCACTTAAGCCCAAGAGGTAGAGGTTGCAGAATGAGACACTGTCTCAAAAAAAAAAAAAAAAGAATAGGAGGGAAGAAGAGAAAGATCGTGCCCATACCTTAACTATGCCTTAAAAACAAAAATATGTTGTTTTTTTAATCTCTTTGAAACATCTTATCTTTGATATTGATTTTCAAGTTCAGGGCGAGGAATAAAGGAAGAGTGTTAACTAGACTCAAAATGACCTGTAATTCACCTGATCAGCAAGACCAGGAAGCAAGTGGCCCAGGTCATGGGAGTAGTGGTTTTGTGGGACCCTGGTTAGTGGTCCTTAAAGGGTGATTTTTGTGACCTCAGGGGTTTGTGATAAACCATCCCAGTTTGCTTGGGGCTGACACAGTTTTAGCGGTGAAAATCCAGTGTCTCAGACAAACTGGGCTGGCTGGTCACCCCATGCATAGGCACCGCCTTTCGAATCACCTTAACAAAATGTTGATTTGATCTTTTGGGAGTCCAAAGGATGCTTAGGAAAGTGAAGAAGATCATAAATGTAAATTAAATCAATTTGTTCACCAAAAAGAGGTGTCTTTAAAGAGGATACCTAAATACTTCTGCTTACAGCCACATAAGAAATAAGAATGCAAAAGCACTGTCTCATTGCTTCCAGGGAGAGGAATTTGGTGCTGGCTGACCAGGCAAGGATGGTGGTCTCTCAGGGCATGCCCTTTTAGAGCCATTTGAATTAAATAGATGCATATTCATGATTACACTAATTCAGTGTTGTGGAACTGTGTTCCTCAGCAGGCCTTGAGGGACCGTAGGGTAGGGAATTAGGGAAGTAATAGAGATACTTGTAGAAACCCGGCCGGGCGCGGTGGCTCAATCCTGTAATCCCAGCACTTTGGGAGGCCGAGACGGGCGGATCACAAGGTCAGGAGATCGAGACCATCCTGGCTAACCCGGTGAAACCCCGTCTCTACTAAAAAATACAAAAAACTAGCCGGGCGACGTAGCGGGCGCCTGTAGTCCCAGCTACTTGGGAGGCTGAGCCAGGAGAATGGCGTAAACCCGGGAGACGGAGCTTGCAGTGAGCTGAGATCTGGCCACTGCACTCCAGCCTGGGCGACAGAGCGAGACTCCGTCTCAAAAAAAAAAAAAAAAAGAAAAAAAGAAACCCTCTACATGCTTCAAGCAGTTTTGTATCAGCTGTTTTCCATTTTGGCTTCTTCACAAGATTTCATTTAAATAAAAGGTTTTATGATATGTTTAAGTCTGAAAACCATAGCACTAGTCCTTTTACTTACAATCTGTAAATAGCAACCCTTTCTAAATAATCCTTTACCGAAGAGAGACACCAAGGTCTACTGAAAAACTGGGGACATGCCATCAAAGGAGTCAGGTTCCAATCCTGGGTCCATACTTGCTGTCTGTGTGACCATGAGCAAGTTTCTTTATACCCTGGCAGTCTTAGTACCTTCACCTGTTTTCAAAAAGTATATGTACCTGTGTGTAATACTAGCTCAAAGAGTTATGAGAATTAAATGCTATACTATTCATGAACTAACTAGTATTGTACCTGTGTATATAGCAAATATCATAAATGTCTACTCTGAAACTGAAGCAGTATTAAAAAAGCGTTAATGCAGAAGTAGGTTATTAAAATACTATTAAAAGGATGTGAAGAAAATAATAATAATACAACCTGCAAATGTTTATGTCAGGTTCTGTTCCAAGTATTTTATACTTATTAATTCAATTAATAAAACAGAGTAAAAGAGATGAGTGAAAGAAAAGATTAAAGGAATGGAAAACTGACCCTATGAGGATATTGGACCAGAGATGGCGATAATGGTTTACATTAGGACAAATGTAATCTCAGCTGATCTGTATGAGATCTCAGCTGAAAATAAAGAGAAATTATTTGGCTATCAAGCCGATCAAATGCTGGAAAAGAGTTTGTTGGGTACTGTGACTCCACAAGGCCATTTGCCTAGGGAGGGAACTGAAGTATGAGGAAGCCAGGAAAGGGGCAAAGAGGCTGATAGGCTAAATCTAAGTTGGCAGAGTGTGGCCTAGATGAGTGCCCTGCCCTAGAAGGAAAGCCATAACCAAATGCCAAGCCAAGGAACCACAATGAGAAGGTTGCCTGGTCAAAAAGCCAAGTCATGAGTCATGGGTCGGGGCATAACACCCCGGAACAGCATACCAAAGGCAAGAAGGCAGGGTCTGAAAAAGCCAGCTGGGCAATGTGTGGATCTCAGCAGATTATCAACTGCTGTGTACTTGCAGCCATGCAGTTCATTGTAAAGCAGTCCTATTTGTGAATTGTTAGCTCATACCAAGACTCTTCCAGGAAAATTTATTGGGCTAAATAGGCGCGTGATTGGCCAGTGGTGGTGGCTCACACCTGTAATCCTAGCACTTTGGGAGGCAGAGGCACACAAATCACCTTAGGGGTTCGAGACCAGGCTGGCCAACATGGAGAAACCCCATCACTACTAAAAATGCAAAAAAAAAAAAAAAAAGGCCGGGTGCGGTGGCTCAAGCCTGTAATCCCAGCACTTTGGGAGGCCAAGACAGGCGGATCACGAGGTCAGGAGATCAAGACCATCCTGGCTAACATGGTGAAACCCCGTCTCTACTAAAAAAATACAAAAAAAAAAACTAGCCAGGTGAGGTGGCGGGCGCCTGTAGTCCCAGCTACTCGGGAGACTGAGGCAGGAGAATGGCGTAAACCCGGGAGGCGGAGCTTGCAGTGAGCTGAGATCCGGCCACTATACTCCAGCCTGGGCAACAGAGCGAGACTCCGTCTCAAAAAAAAAAAGAAAAAAAAAATTAGCCGGGCATGGTGGTACATGCCTGTAATCCCAGCTACTAGGGAGGCTGAGGCAGGAGAGTTGCTTGAACCTGGGAGGCAGAGGTTGCTGCAAGCCAAGATCACACCACCGAACTCCAGCCTGGGTGACAGAGCAAGACTCGTCTCAATAAAAAATAAATAAATAAAATAAAATGATTTTTCTAAATGGTAAATGGTAGCTATTTATCCCCTCTTATCTCAAAACAGAGTTTAGATAAGGTAATCACAATGTATTTTAGAATTCTGTGAAAAACATGGAAGAGATGAATAAAAAGAGGGTGGGACAAAGAAAGGGACTAAGAATTTTTTTGGCTGGATGCAGTGGCTGATACCTGTAATCCTAGCACTTTGGGAGGCCAAGGCAGGTGGATCACAAGGTCAGGCACTCGAAAACACCCTGGCCAATATGGTGAAACCCCATCTCTACCAAAACTACAAAAATTAGCCAGGCGTGGTGGTGCATGCCTGCAGTCCCAACTAGTCAGGAGGCTGAGGCACGAGAATCACTTGAACCTAGGAGGCAGAGGTTGCAGTGACCCGAGACTGCGCCACTGCACTCCAGCCTGGGCAACAGAGCAAGGGCCTCTGTCTCAAAAAAAAAAAAAAAAGATTTTTAAATTGCCATTGATAAAAATTATATTTTTCAGTTTTAATATGAGTAGTTCATCTAAAAGTGGGATTACGTAAAAATCATACTGATAACCTAGTACAGAGTTTCTGAAACAGCAATCCATGTGGACTAGGTACATCAGAATCACCTGAGAAGTCTTTTTTGTGTTGTTTTTGCTGTTGTTGTTGTTGTTTGAGAGGGAGTCTCGCTCTGTTACCCAGGCTGGAGTGCAGTGATATAATCTCAGCTCACTGCAATCTCTGCCTCCTGAGTTCAAGAGATTCTCCTGCCTCAGCCTCCCTAGTAGCTGGGACTACAGTGCCCACTACCCTGCCCGGCTAATTTTTGTACTTTTAGCAGAGATGGGGTTTCACCATATTGGCCAGGCTGGTCTCAAACTCCTGACCTTGTGATCCGCCCACCTCGGCCTCCCAAAGTGCTGGGATTACAGGCGTGAGCCACTGCACCCGGCCAAGAAGTCTTTTTAAAAATATATTCCCAGTTATTTCCCCCAGACCTATTATATCACAGTTTTGCAGGATGGATCTGGTTATCTCTATTTTTTAAAGATCCTTGGGTGTTTCTGACAAACAAGTAGACCTGAGAACTTCTGACTTTGTAGACACTGTGTTTGGGGCCTTGTACCAAAAATTAGTGAGAGCTTTTTACCCAGCTACCTGCTTAGGGTAGTAGGACAGTAGTGTTGGTTTGTTCTATTTGATTCAGGTACTTCCCAACAGTAAGAGAAAACTTTTTTTTAACACAGGACCTGATGAGAAAAATGAGACAATATATAAGGAAATACAACGTCCTACAATAAATGAGTCGAATCCATATACCTTACTTATTGTTATTGTAAGCAAAAATAATGTATGGTAAAATATAAATAATCACAGGTTTAAATGCCCTCCTCTCTAGAACATTGGTAAAGCCCTTAGCCAGGACCACTTGGGAGAGAAACTCTGTCCTTATCTGAGTCCAAATCTGCACCTTCTTTTGTAGTTTTCATCCATGAAGGTGTTTTTTGGCTGTTTCCTGTTGTCAGTGCTAACATGCTCATTGCAAAGAACTTTGAGTTTTTTATGTCTACAATTACTCAAAGCCCAATGCCTAATACACAGGTTTTCTTCCATTTAAGTCATCAACTGTATTTCTAGTATTGTTCCAATCTTTACTCCTAATTGCTTTGGTACAAGCCTATATAACCAAAGATACAATCCTCTCATAGGACCGCTTTCAAATGGAACTGTTCTGCTCAAAGTTTCAGATCTTTTCTCAGGTGAGACAGAGAGAGAAATCACTTCTAAATCGAGCATTTAGCCTTTATTACCATATTCCCTATATCACAATGTACTATAAATGGCTCCCTTGTCTTGCATTTATCCCAAGGTACTATAAATTTATGTTTAATTATTTAATTGTTTATCTCTACCATGAGGTATAACAGGTCTAGGACAGGGAGCATCTGTATTGTCTATTGCTGAATCACCTATACCTAACTTGATGTCTGGCTCACATGAATGTTTCATAAATATTTGTTGAATTGAAGAACGGATGGATGGATAATCATTCCCTGCTTTTCCACAGAATATTTCCTACAAAGGTACTATCCACCCTTGAGGCCCCAGAGAACAGACAGGGTAGCACATTGATTTGTGTGTGTCCTCAGTACTGAGTCCAAGGGCTGACACACAGTAGTGGTATGGTGAATGTTTGATGAATGACTGCATAACCTGAGGCAGAGTTCACCAAGCCATATGATTCATTGCCTTGTTGTTCAGTACCTTCCACAAAAGAATTGCCTAAGCTTGTATATAAGCTGAACCAAATCAGAAGATTCAGCAGAAATTCTCTGAACATGAATAGTCTGGCTTGTGAAACAGCTGAGTATCTAAACATTCCCAAGTTCCCAAATTGTATGTAGACTAAATAATTTGCAACCAGGAATTGTCCTTGTTAGGGATATTAGTGCTCAGAATATCCCAATTTGTACACTACTAAGTCCAAGAAACAAATTACATGTCCATTTGCAGAGCCATGGTTTCCGTATGGCATCATCTCAGATGAGTTAGGACCAAAGAGGTCATCAGTATCAGAAATGCAGTGACGGATTTCCTGCACCATTGAAGGCTGAGAAACAGGATTTGGGAATTGAGCTTTATAGTCCAAATATTCCTTCCATCACCTTACCCCCGGTAAATGCATGCACTCAATTGAAGTCACATTACTCAGGCCAACTATACAAAGCAAGATTTTCCCATTTCCACTTTCAAATATAAAATAGCCACCTACAGGAAATAAAACATGATTCGCAGTTAGGTAAATACTCTATTGTTAGTGAGTCAATAAACATGAATCAGTTGTATACTTTTAAAGACAACCTTAAAGAATTTGAGGCATAGGATAACAAAATAAAAATCAGAGCTAACATCTATTGAACATTTTGCTGTTCCTCAAACATTGCACTAACAATATGGAATATAGGACAGTTAATTTTAGGTGTCCACTGGACTGGGTTGGGAATATCCAGGTAGCTAGCAAAACATTATTCCTGGGTGTGTCTGTCAGGGTGCTTCTGGAAGAGATAAGCATTTGAATCAGTAGACTTAGTAATCAGTAGACCTCCATCCGGGCTTTCAACCGACTAGATGATGACCACCTACACCCTCTGGATAAAAAGCCAGAGGGAGAGTGAATTCATTCTCTTCTGGGTTGGGGATAGCCATCGTGCCCTGTCCTCAGACATCAGAACTCCAGGTTCTCAGGCCTTCAGCCTTGGACTGAGAGTTGCACCGTTGGCTGCCCTGTTCCCAGGCCTTTGAACTCAGACAGAATTACACTACCAGCTTCTCTGGTTCTCCAGCTTGCAGACAGCATATCACGATTTCTCAGCCTCTATAATCACATGATCCTATTCCCTTAATAAATTCCCTCTTATATCTATATATATCCTATTGGTTCTCTTTCTCTGGAGATCTCTGACTAATACAGAATATATCTTTTAAATCTCTACACTAACCCAAGAGGTAAAGTCTATTATTATCACCATTTTATAAATACGAAAACTGACGTCCATAGAAGTCAAATAATTTCCCCAAGATAACACATTATACAAAAGAGGTGCCAGGATTTAATCCCAGAGAGATAAAAAGGTAAAAATCGAAGCCAATCATTTAACATCTGAGTCAAGAAGCAGAGAAAAATCAGTGAACACCTTTAAAAGTTCTTTTGGGGTTAAGGGAGTCTGACATACAAGTAGGATTTCCACTTCTATGCAATTCAGACAGGAAAGGAGATGGTCCCAAAGTGGTAGGTGTGGTTGGGAATGCAACCAATTTGAATCAAAAAGAGGAAAGAAAATCGGGTCCAGATCCAGAATACTATGTGTCTCTCCCAAGGCCTATTCCCCCCACAAAAAAAATTGTCCAATTTTTTAAACTTTCTCTTAAGGGTCACATCTATAAAACAAATCACTGGAGGCTCAGCATAGGTAACCTTTTAAAAATATTATTAGCTCCTGAAAATAGGTATCTTACTTACTAATCTTAACACATTTTGAAACCATGAGAATCACTAAAGACAGATCTTTTACCCATGATTTACCTGCTAATCCAAAGCCTCCAGCTAAATAGAATTCCCATTATTTCCAATAACACTGTTCTGCTCACAAAGAGGCCTAATCGTAATCTACCCTCCGGGTAGCCTTCAGCAGGTGAAATGTGTTTAACAGCCCCCAGCCTTCAGGAGGGTAATTCAGTGTGCACGTAGATATAGCCAATTGCATCCGTTATCTGTTCCATCAGGCTTACCCAAGGGGTGCTGTTCAGGAACTCAAACCATGTTTTTCCTCTGCTCTCACATCAACACCACAACAATCAACACAGAAGACTTCTGTGATCCCAAAACATGTGAAGATTTCTCCCCACTAGCAAATAAGGAATCCATTCTGCAGCAGACACCAACTGGGTGTCCTCCAATTCGATTCCGGCTTTATCTACCTGCAGACAGCGTCAGATCCCACAACTAGAGGGCTCAGTCATGAAAACTGGCCCCTACTTCAGCCACCAGCCACAAGCCCAGGTATTCAGAACTTCGACCAGCTTTATGTTGGGGTTTCTATGACTCACCTCTTTGGGTTCAATTAATTTCATGGGGTGGCTCATAGAATTCAGGGAAACGTGTTTACTGGTTTACTATAGAAGATATCACAAAAGATACAGATGAAGAGATAAAGGGGGTGAGGTATGGAGGAAGGGGCACAGAGCTCCCCAAGGTGCACTGCCCTCCAGGAACCTCCTCGTGTTCAGCTCTCTGGAAGCTCCCCAAATCCGGTCCTCCTGGGCCTTTTATGCAGATTCCACTGGATAGGCATGACTGAAGCATAGAAAACCATGTAGAAATGTGATTGGACAAAGAAGACATGATCTAAACCCAGCAAGGCCCATCTGTTCTGATTCTTCTTGGCCTCTCTGTGCAGCCTTCCTTCGTCTAGGGTATGAGTCAGGACCCTCTCTGGAATGGAAGTTCTTATGATCCACAAGTAGATTTGAGTCCTGCCTTGGGCAGGTGGAAGGATAAGGTCAGAGAGAGATTCTGTTTCCTGGGGCCTGCTCCTGAGACCTAAAGTGCCCCATCATTATAACAAAGGACTATAAAAGGGCTGAGAAAAGCTATAAGCCAGGAACCATGACATTCATATATGTAAACCATATATATGTTTTCATTCATATATATAAACCATATATATGTTTTCATTCATATATATGTTTTCTTTTATATACAAACATGTTTTCATCCATATATAAATATATATATATATTTGTTATATATATCTGTTATAAAATATCACAGGTGACACTAAGTAATGTACCTGCAATTTTTTCTTTGGTCCTTAACTGCTCTGAGCAACTAGTGTAGCCCTGATTTTCCGATGGGAACTGTGTATTGGGCACAGACAAAACAATTACAAGTAGCAATGCTTCTAGATGTCCCTTGTAATAGCAAACCTACAAGCATTCCTCATAGAGTTGGGTCACAACTCAGACTCCACTCCCATGTCTCAACTTCAATCTTAACAGAAGCTTTCTAGTACAATTCTAATGGGTAGACTAGGTTTCTGCAGTCCATAGACAAAGGCAGGAGCTAAAGTGGGAACCTGGATCTAGAAAGCCAAGGACAAAAAGACCAAAGCAAGTACAGAAACTCTGGAGCAAACAAGTTATTTCCAGGTATGGTTACTTTTATCTGTCAACTTGACTGAGTCTCAAGGTGCCCAGATATTTGATCAACGATTATTCTGCGTATTTCAGTTAGAGTATTTTTAGATGAAATTAACATTTAAATCAGTAGACTGAGTAAAGCAGTTTGCCCTCCCTAATGTGGGTTGGCCTCATCCAATCCTCTGAAGGCTTGAATAGAGCAAAAAGGCAAACTTTCCTCCTAGTAAAAGAGAAGTCTCCTGCTTTCAGACTCAAACTGAAATATTGGCTCTTCCTGGGTCTCAAGGCTGCTGGTCTTCAGAGTTGAACTACACCATCAGCTCTCCTGGGTCTCCAACTTGCTGACTGATCCTACAGATCTTGGGAGTTTCCTATCTCTATAAATGCATAAGCCAATTCCTTATAATCAGACAACCAATTTCCATTTCTCTCTCTCTTTCTCTCTGGGTCTCTCTCTCTCTGTCCAGAGATACACACACACACATACACACACACACACACACACACACACACACCCCATATTGGTTCTGTTTCTCTGGATACCCCTAATACACTTCCCTTGCACTTCAGCCCCTCACACCCATGACCCATGACCACACCTTTGGACCTTGTTACCACCTGGATCTGAAATTTAGCACCCCTCTACCCAACTCTGACCACAACTTCCTATCCCTTCAGATCCTTGGGCCCTTTAAATCCACCACACCCTCCCTTTGACCTCCCATCTTTGACCAACTTAAACTCCTCCTGTACTCACGTCCTGCCCTACCTGCCTTGGCCTCAGATCCAACACTCAGTGTCTCTTAATATTTGCAACTCCCTTGCCTATAGTCAGCCACTTTTGCCCAGCAAAACCCAAACTAAAACCACACATGCTGATGCCCCTACAAATTTCAGCTTCACTGACAACACACTCTCTGGTTTCTCCTCTTCTATCACTAGACATTCATTCTCAGTCTCTGTTTGGGATTCTTCTTCTTTCACTGGCCCCAGGGGTGCATCCTCCAGCCCCTTCTGTCTACACAGTGGATATGTGGGGAATTAGTTCGAGAACCACCCTCCTCATGCCTCCTCCCAGCCACCACCCCACAGCCACCCACTCCCTATCCTGTACCAGAATCTGCACCTACTTAAGTCCCACAGTTGGCCCTGCAGGAACCCTCGAATAGGAAACGTAGGCCCTCTCTATAAGTGGGTTTCACATCCCTTGAATACTGTATTTTCTATTTTTTACTTACATGTAAAAAATTCACGTGTAAGTGAACCAGCAGTTCAAACCCATGTTGTTCAAGGGTCAATTGCCTATCCTTTTTGGATGATCTTATCCACCCCCATGCCTTTAAACCTTCAACTATATCCTAACTTTTTACTGATCTACATCACCAGTGCTGGTCTCTCTCTGAATTCCACATACAACTGCCTCAGGCAGTTATCAACACTCAAACTCCACATCTGGAAAAGGAGCTCTTAGCACCTTCACCTTAACCACCATTAACAATCTATTCTTTTTGTATTTCCTATGCCAGTGAATGGCAATATCACCCACCTGGTTGTTCAAAATAGAAACCTGGGGCTCACTCCCACATCTAGTAACTAAATTCTGCAATATTAATATCCCTTTTATATCTTCCAATTGGTATACAGGTGATATTGTTTCTTTACTTCAAGCCTTTATTATTTCCTCATCTGGGCTAATGCTTTAGCCTTATTTGCCCTTCTCAGAATTATTATTATTATTATTATTATTATTATTATTTTTGAGACGGAGTTTCACTCTTGTTGCCCAGGCTGGAGTGCAATGGTGTCATCTCGGCTCTCTGCAACCTCCACCTCCCCAGTTCAAGCGATTCTCCTGCCTCAGCCTCCCGAGTAGGTGGGATTACAGCCTACCACCATGCCCGGCTAATTTTGTATTTTTAGTAGAGATGGGGTTTCTCCATGTTGGTCAGGCTAGTCTCGAACTCCCGACCTCTGGTGATCCACCTGTCTCAGCCTCCCAAAGTGCTGGGATTACAGGCATGAGCCACAGCGCCCAGCCACCCTTCTCAGAAATTTCTTTCTTGCAGTGAGCTTTCTATCATAAGTAAATAATATTCAATAAATATTGTTGGGTGTCTACTATGTGTCAGGAACAGTGCTGGGATATAATGAAAAACAAACACAGACACAGTCCCTGTCTCCCTGAGACTTACACTCTCTCAAGTTCTTTTTCTAACAAATGAATTTGATATTCACTCCTTGCAGACATGTGGTCTGGAGCCAGATGCCTTTGGTTTGAAGCCCAGTTCTTCTATTAGACCATGCATGCTTGGTCAAGTTAACAAGCCTGTGCTTTAGCTTTCTCATTTGCAAAACAAGAATCATGAGAGTGCCCACATCCAGGGCCAGCAGTTGCCGATACGCACAGTGGCAGTGGTGGGTAGCAGTGCTTCACAGCTGGCATCCATCCTGCTAGGATGGCTGCCAATGAGGACCAGTCCACGCCAGTTGGTAAATATTTTTAACTCACCCTTCCTTATTCCATAGAGTTGGTGTGAGGATTAAATGAGCTAATACATGTGAATGCATAGAAGAGCACTGGCACTGAAAAGTACTCCATTCCATAAATATTCACTGATTGAAATTCAATAGGCGACTTCCCATCCCAAGATATCACAGCTCTCCATTTCTTGCTACCTGATCTGCTCCAGCCATACCAAATCCCTTAGTTCTCTAAAAAGGCCACTTTCTTTTCGCCCACCTTTATATTTTTACATACGCTGTTCCCTTTGCCTGGTCCACCCTAGCCTTTTCTGTGTCTGCATATGAATATACACACAAACACCTGGAGAATGCCTACTCTTTCCTCAATACTTAGCACATATTTTTAAAACTCCTCAGTTTGGCCAGGCACAGTGGCTCACACCTGCAATCCTAGCACTTTAGGAGCCCGAGGTGGGTGGATCACTTGAGATCAGGAGTTCAAAATCAGGCTGGCCAACATGGTGAAACCCCATCTCTATTAAAACTGCAAAAAATTAGCTGGGCGTGGTGGTACACACTTGTAGTCCCAGCTACTAGGGAGACTGAGGCAGGAGAATCGCTTGAACCCTGGAGGCGGACGTTGCAGTGAGCCAAGATCGCAACACTGCACTCCAGCCTGGGCAACAGAGTGAGACTCCATCTCAAAAAAAAGAAAAAAAAAAGAAAAAAAAGAAAAACCTCTTCAGTTTGAGTAACGCTTCCTTCAGGAAACCATCTCTGACTCCCCCTCTAGGCACATTGACTCTGGTCACTTGTTAGCAAACATCAATTACTATGGCCTTCTCAGCCTCCCTTCCCTTAACAGCCTCACTCCTCTTTCCTTTGAGAAATGGCTCTTCTCACACTACCTGCTCTGTGTGAGTCTGCAGTGTCTTTAATTACAGTTGCTGCCCTCCAGCCACAGTAGCTAGATCCAATGAATCACAGAATCCCGTGGCCCTTGTGATAGTGATTGGTCCAAGAAGTGGGCATGTGACACAAACTTAGCCAATAAGAGTCCTTGCCCTCCCTTTGTTCTAACTAGGGCAAGCAAGGAAGGTTTTTTTGTTTTTTGTTTTGTCTCTGGGATCAGGTAAATAGAAGGATGTGGCACAGGAGTTATTTACAGGCAAATTTTCCACCATGGAACCAAAGAATTTTGATATATTTTTAGAACACATTGGCCTTACCTCTATCAAAGGCCATTGCCTCTCTGACTGGAATTTTCTGTTTAACGAGATTCAGTCAACAATGAATGTTTGTGCCCATTCGTTGTAACATTCATTGTTGTTAACAATTAATCTCTTGCATTCAGATATACATAATACCAAAAATTGGACACAAACTAATTACATCTCTGGCCACACTTTATATTATATCAATATTAAAAATAGTATGATATTCTTGCCATAAATTGACAACAGGAATAGACTCACTTTAGCTATTTGAATCTTTTTTTTTTTTTTTTTTTTTTTTTTTGACATAGAGTTTCACTCTGTCGCCTAGGCTGGAGTGCAAAGGCGCAATCTCAGCTCACTGCAACCTCTGTCTCCTGGATTCAAGGGATTCTCCTGCCTCAGCCTCCTGAGTAGCTAGGACTGCAGACGTGCACCATCATGCCCGGCGAATTTTTATATTTTTAGTAGAGACAGGGTTTCACTATGTTGGCCAGGCTGGTCTCGAACTCTTGACCTCAGGTGATCTACCCGCCTCGGCCTCCCAAAGTGCTGGGATTACAGGTATGAGCCACTGTGCCCAGCCTGCTATTTGAATCTTTAGAGGAAGGAACTGTCCTTCACACACATTTTGAGGGAAGAATGAACAAGTCTGTCCACAACTTGAAACTTAGAGACTGAAAACTAAGTTATACTCAAACAGAGCTCAAATCTTTCCTTTAATGTGAAAATCTCTTGCATATGATCTTTTAGAGCTAAAAGGGTAGGAGACATTAAAAGAAACAAAACAAGGCATTTTTCTGTTTATTACAGAAAAGAAAGAAAACAATTTAGTTAAGCTACAAAGTAACTTATCTGAAATGAAAAAATGCAGTTTCTAAACCTTATTTAGCCATTGAGTCGCCAGAAACATAGCAACTCTATTGTGAATCGTCTCTTCCTCCCCAGCCAGATCTATAAATTAGAAATAATATTATGTGTCCTGGCTAGTCTCACTACAGCTTAATGAGGTTATTTCTAAGAAACCCTTTCATTTCAAAAAATCATAGGAAAATGCAAAGAACTTTTATTGTAAAAGGACTTAATTTGATTAAAAAGCCCTCCCTGCTTACTTTGTGAGTCATGCACATTTCCCACTGACTTTCTGTATGTCTCTATTATCAGCATTAAATATTTATTTAAAGTCTATTGAAGTAAAAAATTATTCTCCCAGCTCTCATGAGGCCCAAGGTGATTTCTAATGACTACTTAGTTTTTATGATGATTTTTAAATTTTTCATTAATAATAGAAGAATCTAGTGTTAAATTGAAAGTTATTAACATTGGCCCCCCCCTTGCAAGTTTTCTGAATGTTGAAAAGATCTTTTTTTTTTTTACCATATCTTTCCCTAATTGCATGAGAATAAGGTTATACTTAATTATTATTTAGAATTTCTATAGTACATTTATACAGGCAAAGTACCTTAATTGAAGTAACCAAGATGTACTGCCTTCTCAATATCCTCTTGAATACCTAATAAGCATCTCATGGGAACAGATTGTGAGGACAGTAAAAAATAAATAATAATAATAAAAAGAAGTATCTCAAATTTAACATATCAAAAAAACCAACTTTCCTGATATTCACCCCTTCCCAACCTGCTCCTCCTGCAGCCTTCCCCAACTCAGTTAATGGCAACTCCATTCTTTCAACTGTTTGGGTCAAAACCTTGGGTCATCCTTGACTCCTTTCTTCGTCTCACACTTCACATTCAGCCCACTAACAAAGCCCATCAGCTCTGCTGTCTAAATATACTCCAAATGTGCTGCCAGCTTAGTCCTACTGGCTGCTGTACCCTCACCTGAATCACTGCAGCCCCTGACGACTGCCCTCCCTCTTCCCACTCCCGCTGCTTCAGTCTATTCTCAGCACAGCAGCCATAGTGAGCCTGCTGAGCAGCCTACATTAGAAGATGTCTTCCTTCACTGTCCCCACCCACCATAGCTGCTCAGCTACTTGGAACAAAAGCAGAAATCCAGACGGTGATGACAATGTAAAACAAAAATAAAATTCTAAGCCCCCCAAACCATCTGAATGGACCCCTCCTCTTGGCCATGGGCATTCCAAAGTTAATCTGAAAAACTAGTTCAGGCCTCCATGGGAAGTGAAGGCCTCATTATAACCTCCTCCCTTTGGAATTCAGGTACAACTGACTATTATTTTATTAACATTAAAATAGAGATCTTAAGACTTTTTATAGCAATAAGACACCAAATTCTGACCTGACTCTAGTATAGCATCACAGGACAGATAGCAGGCCCTGAAAAATATCAGAGTATTTTACCCTAAAATGTGTTTCTTTTATATATTTTGAAATGACCCTGCAAAGCTGTCTCTTGTGGGGAAAATCTACATTCTGTAGAGAATCCCTTTCCCCTTCCAGGTCTTTTCCCTGATCCAGGAGAGAATTAGCTAAGAGTCTGGCATCTTTCTAAGTCTGATAAGAAACATTTATAATTTTATTTTCTCTGAAGCCTACTTGGAGGCTTCATCTGTTATAATAAGAGCCTTGGGATTATAACCCCTTATCTTAACTGAGACACTCCCATCTATGAATTCCAGGTCTTTAGATAAAATTCTTTCAATCATTTGCCAATCAGAAAATCTTCGAATCCCCCTATGACCTGGAACTGTTCCCTGCCCCACCACTTCAGTTGTCCTGCCTTTCTGTACCAACCCAATGTACATCTTACATGTATTGATTGATGTTGTATGTCTCCCTAAAATGTACAAAACCAAGTTGTGGCCTGACCACCCTGGGCATATATTCTTGGGATCTCTTGGGGCTGTGTCACAGGCCATTGGTCCTCATTGTCTTGGAATAAGTCTCTTCAAACATTTTACAGAGATTGACTCTTTTTGTGGACAACAAGGACTCCCGTGAACTTTCTAGCCTCCAACCACCAGATCCGCTCCTTCTTTGGGACTTTGTACTTTGCTCTCGGCACTTCCCTGCAATATCTGCATGGAAGTTTCCCTCACTTTTTTTCCAGTCTTACTCAGAAAGGGGCATTTGAGTAAAGATATTTGAATAAAGTTCCCTGGCAACTTTATATAAAATTGCAACTCCTCACTCCTGATATGTCCTTTCCTCATTCCTGCCTTATCCTCCTACCCCCTTCAACACTATACCTAGTCCCCTATATACTTAGTGTAATCTGACATAATGCTATTTATCACCTGTCTCCTTTTCTAGAATTTAGAAAGCAGAAGGGCAGATGTTTTTATCACTTTTATTCATGACTCTATCTTCAGGGTTTAGTACCAAGTATGGGCTCAACAAATATTAATTCTCAAAAAAAAAAATATGAAAGAGCTTCCAGCTATCTTCACCATAACACCAGGGACAATGTCTTCTACTATTAAATTTACACCTTGCCAAACATGCTATTCTTTTTATATTTGTAATTTTCTTTTTTCTTTTTCTTTCTTTTTTTTTTTTTTTTTAAGATGAGGTCTTGCTATGTTACTCAAGCTGGTCTTGAACTCCTGGCCTCAAGCAATTATCCTACCTCAGCCTCCCAAAGTACTGAGATTACAGGCATGACACACCATGTCCAGCCCAAACATACTATTATTTTCCTAGTGGACATTTCAGACCATGAAAATAGAAGAGTAACTGTGGCAAAGGGGAGTTGGGTGGGAGATGGACGGTGCTTTGGCTTACATGTGATCTGTCTAAATGGCTCTGGATGCTCTATATCAGCTGGAAAAAAACCACAGCAGCTTTATGCAGAAATAATGAGCACCCAATCAGAACTACACATGCCTGAGGACAGTGGAAACTTTTCAGAGCAAATCAGTTCAACAATTTCAGAGCAAATCAGGAGCAACAATTTCTCCACTGATTATTGACTAGAATGGAACCTACCACTAGCCTACAAAGGTGAATCTGAAAAGTCTTTGTGTTATTCAAACAACACAAATCACTGAGGCCCTGGTAGTAAACTGGAAACAGCATAGTCCTACCAGACAACTGCTACCAGCTGACATGTGTTATGCACATAACCAGATCTTCTGATTTTTCAAGAAAAGCCAGACTTTAGATTTCATGTGAAATTCCTCAAATATAAAATGTTGTCCTCTTACTCAATTTTCTTGTTTTTGTTTGTTTGTTTGTTTGAGATGGATGGAGTTTTGCTCTCATTGCCCAGGCTGTAGTGCAGTGGTGTGATCTCAGCTCACTGCAACCTCCAC
This sequence comes from Rhinopithecus roxellana, assembly GCF_007565055.1. Lineage (NCBI taxonomy): Eukaryota > Metazoa > Chordata > Mammalia > Primates > Cercopithecidae > Rhinopithecus > Rhinopithecus roxellana. The sequence continues at coordinate 65,810,380 of NC_044558.1, read as the reverse complement.
CTCCCAGGATCAAGCGATTCTCCTGCCTCAGCCTCCCAAGTAGCTGGGATTACAGGCATGCACCACCATGCCCCATTAATTTTTTTGTATTATTATTATTGGAGACAGGGTTTCACCATGTTGTCCAGGCTGATCTTGAACTCTGAACCTCAGGTGATCTACTTGCCTCGGCCCCCCAAAGTGCTGGGATTACAGGTGTGATCTACCACACCCAGCCAGCTCTTACACAAATTTATAAATAGCAACACTGCCATATTCTGTGGGACAAACAAAACAACTTCTAACCACGTTCAGCTAGGACTCAACCTTTGCCTTATACGCTGATGAAAGCTAAACCCCATTCTGAGAAGACTAAACCCATATAATCAAACTCCTATCTGTTTTAGTCTTCTGTTAAATTTCTTCCTCATAGTCCTAGCCAAAGCAATCAGGCAAGTGAAGGAAATAAAAGGCATCCAAATTGGTAAAGAGGAAGTCAAACTGTTGCTGTTTGCCAATGATATAATGGTATACATAGAAAACCCTAAAGATTTGTTCAAAAAGCTCCTAGATCTGATCAATGAATTCAGTTAAGTTTCAGGATACAAAATCAATGTACAAAAATTAACAGTACTGCTGTGCACCAACAGCGACCTAGCTAAGAATCAAATCAAGAACTCAACCATTTTTACAACAGCTGCAAAACAATTAAAACAATCAGGAATACACCTATCCAAAGAGGTCAAAGATCTCTACAAGGAAAACTACAAAACACTGCTGAAAGAAATCATAGACAACACAAACAAATGGAAACACATCCCATGCTCATGGATGGGTAGAATCAATATTGTGAAAATGGCCATACTGCCAAAATCAATCTATAAATTCAGTGCAATACCCCTCAAAATAACATCATCATTCTTCACTGAAATAGAAAAAAAAAATCCTAAAATTCATATGGAACAAAAGAAAGCCCACATAGCCACAGCAAGACAAAGCAAAAAGAATAAATCTGGAGGCATCACATTACCTAACTCCAAGTTATACTATAAGGTTATAGTTACCCAAACAGCATAATACTGGTATAAAAACAGGCACATAGACCAATGGAACAGAATGAAGAACCCAGAAATAAAGCCATATACATACATCCAACTGATCTTTCACAAAGCAAACAAAAACATAAAGTCAGGGAGAGGTCACCCTATTCAACAAATGGTGCTGGAATAATTGGCAAGCTCCATGTAAAAGAATGAAACTGGATCCTCATCTCTCACCTTAAATAAAAATCAACCCAAGATGAATCATAGACTTAAATCTAAGACCTGAAACCATAAAAATTCTAGAGGATAACATCAGAAAAACTCTTCTAGACATTGACCTCAGCAAAGAGTTCATGGCCAAGAACCCAAAAGCAAATGCAACAAAAGCAAAGATAAATAGATGGGACTTAATTAAACTAAGAAGCTTCTGCACAGCAAAAGAAATAATCAGCCGAGTAAACAGACAACCCACAGAGTGGGAGGAAATATTTGCAAACTATGCATCCAACAAAGGACTAATATCAAGAATCTACAAGAAACTCAAATCAGCAAGAAAAAAAAAAACAATCCCATAAAAAAGTGGGCCAAGGACATGAACAGACAACTCTCAAAAGAAGATATACAAATGGCCAACAAACAGATGAAAAAACATGCTCACCATCACTAATGATCAGGGAAATGCAAATTAAAGCTATAATACCATACCACCTTACTCCTGCAAGAATGGCCATAATTTGAAAATCAAAAAACAATAGATGTTGGTGGGAATGTGGTAAAATGGGATCACATTTACACTACTGTTGGGAATGTAAACTAGTACAACCACTGTGAAAAACAGTATGGAGATTCCTCAAAAAAACTAAAAGTAGAACTACCATTTGATCCAGCAATCCCATTCCTAGGTACCTACCCAGAGGACAAGGAGTCATTATACGAAAAAGATACTTACACGGTCATGTTTATAGCAGCACAATTCATGATTGCAAAAATATGGAACCAGCCTAAATGCCCATCAACCAACAAGTGGATAAAGAAAAAGTGGTACATATATACCATGGAATACTATTCGGCCATAAAAAGGAACAAAATAATGTCATTTGCAGCAACCTGAATGGAGTTGGAGAACATTATTCTAAGTGAAGTAACTCAGGAATGGAAAATCAAACATTGTATGTTCTCACTTATAAGTGCGAGCTAAGCTATGAGGACACAAAGGCATAAGAATGATATAATAAACTCTGGTGTCTTGTGGGGATAGGTGGGAGGGGGGTTGAGAGATAAAAGACTGTACATTTGGTGCAGTGTACACTGTTCAGGTGATGGGTGCCCCAAAATCTCAGAAATCACACCTAAAGAACTTATCCATGTAACCAAATACCACCTGTTCCCCCAAAACTATTGAAATAACAATAATACTAAAATAAAAAATAAAAAATAAATTTTACCTTCATAGAAAATACTCTCCATGGTCTTCACGCACAGCTCAGAAAACTAAGTTAACATGTACTTACTACTCACATCTTAAAACTTTAGACACATGTGAGCATGTCCCAACTCTCAACTTGCTGGACAGAGCAAGTGGGGAGCCTGCTGTGAGCCAAAAAGTATCTGAGATAGGTCTCAATCAACGTAGAAGTTTATTTTTCCCAGGATAAGGACGACATGCCCAGGAGAAAAGAACACAGAATCACAGAAACAGTGCATGGTAGTAGTCAATTATGTATTCATCTCAAGATAAGATGAACATAGAGTAGGCATCTGTGGCGATATTTAATCTTTTATCTATAGCTATCTGCTTAGGAACAAGAGGAAAAGCAGTTTCTGGCATGACTCAGCTTTCAGCTTAATTTTTTCCTTTTGGCATAGCGAATAGGGTCCTGAGTTTCTATTTTCCTTTCACACCAGCCTCCACCCCAGGTGACGTTCACTGTCCCCTCACAGGATCCCAAGTGTCCTTGGTGCCTGCAATGGTAGAGGCTGACAACAGTGAGAATGGTAGAGAAATTCCCAGCAACAGCAAGGGAGAAAATGAGGATTCTGTGTCTGCCAGAGAAGGAGGGAGGGGACAGCTTATTGGCGTGAAACAAACACAATAATAATTGATATGGTTAATTATTGCCCAAATCACTTAGTAAACCGAGAGCCTCTCAAAAGCTGGACTATATCTTATTCATCTATGTATTCAGAGAATCAGTCACCGCACCTGGCACATAGTAGGCCAGGTGTTGGAGTAAGCAGAGCGGTTTTTGTATTACATGACATAGTAAAGAAAAAGTTCCTGGTCCAACCCTCAATCAGTGGTTCCAAAACTTCTCCAGAAAACTGCAATGTGAAATTTAACATTTCAGGGCAGGGGTATGGTTTGCAATTTCAGAATCACAAGCTGTGTTGTTCTACTTTAAAATGTCACAGTGGAAGAATACAGATTAAAATTAAAATATTTTAAAATAGTTTATTTTAAGAAGCAGGAGACAAATCTAATCCCATTAGAAAGAGATAAAACAACTGAGAATCTACAGAGATGTGAATGAAACTGTTTTACAAAGATTTTGTGCTGGGAAGTCATCTCAGTCATGAAACAGAAGCAAGCTGGCTTCAGCAAAGTCCCTGTAAAACAAGGAGTGGGGGAGCGTTCTGTGCAATTAGCCTCAACCTTCCTGTTCTCCCCGCAAACACATGTATTTTAAATGCAATGATTTTAGCAAGGGTTTGAGAACTGTTATTTGTCAGATGAAGACTATGTAATTAAACCCACCGTTCCGAAAGAAAAGCTTTGTGGGTACTTTTTTTTTTTTTTTTTTTTAATCTTCTATGGCTGGGCTGGTAATTTTTTCCTGTCTCACACCTACTCAAAACCCAGGGGATTTGTCCTTGATGCCTGGCATGAATATAATTACAGTACAGTTCTCTAGTGCATAGTTCAATCACAGCAGACAACTATTGATTTGTGTGTAAACCAGAATACATATAATTTTCTCCAGACAAGGAGCTGTTAAAATGCACTAACAGCTTCAGGTTTCGTGTTTTGGATATGGTGACAGTGGGAGTGTTGGTTGTTTTGCTTTATATTTTTCATTTTATTTTTTTCCTTTCCCCCAAGAACTGAGATAACCTCTTTCTGAGCAGGAAAGCTCCACCGACTTGTTCTGACAAATTTCCATTCCAATTTCACACTGGGTCACACACAATCAGAAGCACAACGTAAGCAGGACTTCAGGGTGAGCAAGAAGGTTGAGGCTGATTGCACAGAGCGCTCTCCCTCTCCTTGTTTTACAGGGACTTCGCTGAAGCCAGCTTGCTTCTGTTTCGTAACTGAGGTAATTTCCCAGGACAAAAAAAAATTTATTTAATGATCCTAAAAGATTTTGTTTGCACGTTTTCACATTTTTCTTTGAGTAATAATAATACAAAATGTTCATTCTCTTCTTGTTTACACAAAACACTCTCTTATTGCTGAGAGACCACATAGTATAATAGAAAAGGACAAAATTAGGCAGCTGAGAAGACCTGGGTATGATATTGGGTCTGTCTTGGCCCTGGAGAATTCACATACCTTCTTTAGGTTAAGATTTTCTATCTACAAAAGTTGACTGAGCATCCGTGGTTTTCAAATTGTACACCATGTATTTAGGGTACAAATTTGGAAACATGGGTCTCTAGGACCCCATTCCCACCACATACTTCAGCCACAACAGGTCAATTCTTATCTGTTTACATACTGGATTTCCACAGAGAAAGGGTTTCATAGTTTTATACGTTTGAAAAAACATCTCTGTCCTTTCCAATTCTCACCTTCCATAATTCTGTGGCTTTTCTCTGTGATCACAGATAGCCTCAATTTCCTACAGTACATAAGCTCATTAATGCAGACCACTATACAAAATGGAAAACTGGTTCATGCATGATGGTTTTCTCCAATATGATCACCTTCACCATCAAAAATATGAATTTATTAAGCATTCATTTATGCATGTGGGTTACTTTTCAGCACAAGCAAAGTGTACAGGCTTTGTTTTAAATTTGAGAGGCTGAATGATTTTATAGATTTTGGAAATGAGAAATCCTGATAATTCTTTCAATGTAGTATAGCTATTAAGTAGCAGAAGCAGTGATAAAAATGAATAATATGTTTGAAAATGCTTTTGTAACACAAACCGTAATGGTCAATAAGCAATTAAACAGTTTCATCTGGAATCACTGTTGCCACGGGATATTAATGGTTCCCCACAGTACCAAGCAAGAAACTATCAAGGCTCTGTGCAAATAAACAGATTTCAACATCCATTGCAAGTAGGAAGTGAATTTTCCCAGGAAAAGGGCATCTAAATACCACCTATTACCAACAGGCACAGGAAAGAACATTAATCCCCAAGAACATACGATATAAATTCCAAGAGCAAGCAGCTGCTGGGGAGGAGGTGAAATACCGAGTTCAGGTTGGGAAAATAGAGATCTGCAGCGTTGCACACCCACAGTCAGAACTGACAATTCACATTGGGAGGGAGCAAAGGCTATCATAAAAATTAATGAATGAAAACCCAGTACTCAAAATGCACTTTAAGCAATATTTAATCAAAGACTAGCACTTAGCAATAAAGATCATAAAGCAAGAAGCAGATCTTTTAGAGTTGACCACAGCAATAAAAATAAATGAACCATATTGGACTACAATAGAGACTGTTACCTTAGCCATACGAGTTGGTGTTACCACTAGGTCCTCTGTGAGAAGAAACCAGAGATCAATATTGGCAACAGCTCAAATATTTTTTGATACCATTGTCTATCTACCTTTTTGAAGAAACACAGCCACCAAAGCTAGAACGCAGCTTTTAAAAATCAAGAAGTCATCAAGAATAAATACTTATCTGGGTCTCCTTTTTCTACTATCTATTTTTGCCTTAATTTTTCTACTTTGTGAGCTGGTTTGGCTAACAATTCAAGTCTATTCTGGCTCTTTAGATTTAACACAATTCTTGATCTATTGACATTTTCCAAAACAAAATGGTCAAATGCCTCACAACTAGGATAAAATATAAAATGAGGTTTCCCACCAAAGAGAAACAGCTCAAATACTCCAGTGTTTAAATAATTTTGAATGCTTTAAGGGGGGACTTTAGAATTCTGATAATCTTATATACAATCACAAATGACACAATTAGATTTCTTTTCAAATGTTACAGAAATTCCTAAGAGGTGGCACTAAAGTTATTTAAAATCTACTACCCATCATGGAAGTTAAATTTTTTAAATGTGCACCGTGTAGCGTTCAGTACCATAGTACAATCCTCCTTCTAGGAAATCATGTGATGAAAGAAAAATCACTTAAAAAGCAGACAGTTCATGGACACCAGTTTGGCTATATCAAGCAATGAGCCTGTGGCTCCTGGGATCAATGAAAGAGCATCCTATGGGGTTCATTTCCATCTAAAACCACTTGTGATAGTTGTTAGCGCTGTTTGCCAAATATTTCTGGTTCTCCCTATTTCCAGGCACAGGATAGGATTGCCTTTTCTGGCCCCTCATGGTTGTGTGGAACCACATGACTAGTTATAGCCAATGACTTGTAAGCCGAAGGGAAATAAATTCCTTCTTAGAGCATTTACTTGATAATTCCAGACTTTTAAGGGCTCTCTCCTTCCTCCAGCCCAGTGACCAGAAGTAGGCTTTTGTTTGTTTGCTTGTTTGTTTGTTCGTTTGAGACAGGGTCTTGCTCTGTTACCCAAGCTGGAGTGCAGTGGTGCAATCACAGCTCACTGCAGCCTCAACCTCCTGGGCTGAAGTGATCCTCCTGCCTCAGCCTCTCGAGTAGTTGGGACCACAGGCATGTGCCACCAAGCCTGGCTATTTTTTTTTTTTTTTTTTTTTGGTAGAGATCAAATCTTGCTGTGTTGCCCAGGCTAGTCTGTAATTCCTGAGCTCAAGCAATCCTCCCATCTCAGCCTCCCAAAGCACTGGGATTAAAGGCATGACCCGCTGCTCAGTATTAATGATGGATAGTGCTCTATCTGTCTAGGTCCCAGAGTGAGTCTAGCTCCCAGGTATGGACACATAATGAACGCATAGCACAAGATAATTAAGCCTATGTTGCTTTAGGCTGCTGAGATCTGGGGATAATTTGTTACTGCAGCACTGCTTAGCTTATCTTGACCAATACAATGCTTCATAAGTTTGGATCTTCTTGGTGCATGAGTAACGTACACAAGAATAGACGACCACAAAAGACTCCAAGAACTGACCCGATCTTCACTGGGAATTCCCCAAATCAAGGATTATGCTAGATCTCTCAGACTGAAGACCCTAGCTCCTCAATCCCACATCCCTAAGCAGTACTCTAAAGCCAAAAGGAAATTCAGGGTCTGTAGGCTTTCAAGCTATTGTACCCCCAACGAAATTGCTTGCATGAGATGGGTTATTCCTTGCCTTCTTTCCCCAAAATGTTTTGGACATTCAATCCAACTGTCAAAATAAAGTAACAAATCATGTGCAGTATCTTGGGGGAATTAGAGTAAAAGTTGTTTGTAGCTTCCATAGGATAGAAAGTTTGACAGGTTCATTCCCTTTTCAGTGCTAAAGGCTGACATAGCACATGAAAACATCTTGGTATAGGACAGTTTTCCTCACAAAGCATTTATTTTACGCTCTTCAATTATTCAGAATTACTTCTATAAAAATTAAATATTTTAAGAAGAAATATTTCTTCAAGCCAGTGCTCATATTTTGATGGGAAAGGGAATTTCTTTCATTTTCTGTTTATATTCACTGTTCATTTATCATAGCACTGGGTTGCCATGATAACAGCTTCTAAAAACAAGACTCCTTGACATTTTACCACAACCTTGGAAGACTGGGGATCTTTATCCACTTTTCACTCAGATGTATGATTTTATGTAATTTCAAAAAACTTTGAGTGCATTTCTTCCAGAAAAAAAACTCTTCTAATCAGACTTATGATCAAACTAGAAACATTTTGACAGAGACCACCATTAGCAGAAAGTTACATGAAAAATAAAATAAAATAAGAAAGACTGAAATACTGTTTTCTTTCTCTTTCTTTTTTTTAAAGCTGAGAGAGTCTATGGAAACAACAACTTGGTAAACCTCTTATGCTCAACAACCACGAGCTTCAGAAAATGTTCTCTAAACTTAGCATTTGGAATAATGCTTTATATTTAGCTCCTTGTTTCCCCCATCTCCTCTGATGGTAGTGATACGTTTCTTAAATGCCTAAAACCTTTCCTTCTACCTAAGAATTCCCTAGATTTCATGAATTATTGCAAGTGGGTAATCACAAGCGCAAATGAGGAATTTGTAACACAAGTACCCATCTGTGCATGCAATTAACTGCCTCCAGCAAGTAATTGCCTGTTTTTACAAAAGCCTGCTTAGAAACCTCAACTTGAGGATGTATTTTTTTTTAATAATTCTGCCATAACACACAGCAAAACTTTTTCTTGGGACCAACCCTTTTAAACAAGCTGCCAAATAACCTATAATTTTTAGTCTTCTAAAGATTATACCTAAGCAGCCAATCCCACTGTAACTGATTTCAGAGGAGCCTGACACTTCTAGATATACTCAGGGAATTTTTCAATCAGAAACAGCCTTTTGTCCAAGAGACCCCAGCATGGCTAATCCTCATGGGAACTGCTCCTGTTGAAGCACCTTTGGGAGATGTCAAAGCAAAATTTCCTATAAGAATCTACAAGATCCTTCACTGACTGCCCCACAACCCCATCTTTCTTTTATCATCTTCCACACCACCACCACCCCAGACATTAGGATTCAGCAAAACTGGCTTCCATATTCCTCCTTGCACACAGTAAACATGGCCCTCTTCTCACAGGCTGAGATCCTCTTCCCCAGGTGTCTGTGACTCATTCCCACACTTCTTTCAGGTCATCTTATCCTAGGGTCTTCCCTGAGCTCTACAATAATTCATGCCCCTTGCTCACTACCACACTGCCAGTCCCAGCCCCACTTTATTTTTGTCTGTGACCCTTCTTGCTGTATGATATATGCTTATTTTCTGCCTCCCTTATTAGAATGCAAGTTTCATGAGGGCTGAAGTTTTGTTCTGCTAAGTTTTCTAGTGTCTCAAATAATGCCTGCCACATAGCATTATGTGTGTATGAATGAATAAAAATGAACTGATGAACATTCCTGAGGTGAAAGAGGCTCCTCTCCCCATCAGAATTAAAATCCTTATTTGGCTTACAAAAGAATATCATTGCCCACTTTATTCTTATCTTTCTCATGCAGAAAAAACTGGAAGAGTGTCTCAGATTGCCACAACATGGACAGTTACTCTCAAAGACAATAAACCAGCATCCTAGAATGCAGTCTGGGTTCCTCTAATCTCTAACCTCAGGTTGAATTCCTTGCCTTAAAGGGTAATCCCCTAGAAGCTGAGGGAGCTGGTTGTTTGAGTCTTACCTTCACTATTCTGGTGTCCACCTTTCAGTCACCATCCTCTTCCTGTGCTCTCCTAGGCCACCTGTCAGTTCTTCATGGTGATAAGACCCCTAGTCAGCTCAACTCTCCTGCCTTAGGACTGACTATCTTGGAAAACACATTACACACACAAGAAGAAAGGATGGAAAAAGTAAACTTTTTCACTTAACCTTACACTTACCCCTCAAATTTAAAAATCAATAGCCTTGATTAAAACTAAGCTCAAATTTTCAGATACTCAACTTTCTCACTAGGAAAGTGAAGCACTATCTTCCTCAGTAGGTAATTATAAGTTGCTAAGGAGATGTGACAAAGTGATTGAAGGAAACAAAAAGGGATAAAATCTTCAGAATCCAACCATTTTTAAAAAAGAGTACAAATGAAAAGAAATTCTCCCAAATGCCAAGAGAAATATAAAAACAAACTATGTATGGATTGATGTGCTAAAAAGATTGTGCTCTGCTGAAATTGGGGTACTAATTTTAAAGATTTAGTTTGATTTATTCCATTATGTCTAAGGTAAAAAAAGTTTGAACCATTATCAAAGCTCAGCAAATCAATTTCTGTATGTGCTTTTCAAAAATTTCTCTTACTTCTAAGTTAATAAGCTTACTTTTTAAATTATGGTTCAAAAACTTAACTGGATAAAGATATTATTGTATATTTTCAATTTATGTACCAATAAGGTAGCTGTCTCTATTTTTAAGATACAGCAAGTCACAGAACATAATAATTCTATTGTTCAACAACAACAAGATTTGAAGAGGAAGGGAAAGAAAACAAGAACGAATTATTAAAATAGAGAAAATTATATGGCAAAAAGTTTTCCTTTCTATAGTTTAAAAACTGGCCCTTCTGCATGAAATAACAAAATAATTTTTTTTTTTTTTTTTTTTGGAGATGGAGTCTTGCTCTGTTGCCCAGATTAGAGTCCAGTGGCACGATCTCAGCTTACTGCAACCTCTGCCTCCTGGGTTCAAGCGATTCTCCTGCCTCAGCCCCCCGAGTAGCTGGGATTACAGATGCCTGCCACCACACCTGGCTAATTTTTGTATTTTTAGTAGAGACAGGGTTTCACCATATTGGTTGGGCTGGTCTCAAATTCCTGACCTCATGATCCGCCCTCCTCGGCCTCCCAAAGTGCTGGGATTACAGGCGTGAGCCACTGCACCCAACCCAAAATTTTTCTTATTATAAAACTTTCTCACAAAGGCAAAACCAAGCTACGTATGAAGAAGAAGGGGTAGGAAACAATAGGAGGCCCTTTTACAATAAATAACCCTATGGTTTTTGCTTTCTTGCTGGAAAATCAGACAGCTACAATAAAAGCACAATTACATGGGGTGCTCTGGGGGCCTGCAGAGCATTTAAATCACAGATTTTCCCCCTCAGGTTCTGATTCTACAAAAAAGGACATTAAATAAAGTGCCACATGTTCACATTTTCAGTTTAATTACCTCTTTAAAATGCTAAGATTTTTGAGCCACATGGGACTCATGTACATTTTCAATTACATAGGAATCAATATTTTAAATCATTACATTCTCATTACACCTTCCTGCAGTTCATGCATTACCTATCTATATTTAATGTTATGCATTTAAATAACTTGCCTAAGCCCATTTAATAAGTTAGTAAAAGAACAAAAATGAGACTTGCCACAGCAATTCTGCATAGAGCCGAGTGACCTTGGGTTGGAATCCAAACCCCTGTGGGTCCTTATAAAAGAAGAAAGTTAGACCAGAAGATTACAGCATCTTTTCTCGCCTAATAGCCAATGATTTCCTGTTCTTGATTTTACACTCAAACCTTTTATCTCTAATGTGTTTGAATGTAAGACTCAAAATTCAACATTGTTGTCTCTCTCCGAGGACATCCTGAAGATCAGCCCTTCAAGCTCTACATCAACCAAAACCCTCATTTATATGAGTGCTTATTCCTTTTATAATTTCTATTAAGAAGTTGTTTGACATCAGTGAAAATGAACACCCTCTCTATTCACGATATCCAATAACCCATTGTATAATGCTACCATCCTCAGACCTTTCCAAGTCTTCCTCTTTCACCTCTCAGCTCTCATTGAGCTAAACGATTTTTATTCTTCTTGATTTTTCTCCATAATTTGTTTTCCTACACCTTTGTCATTTTCTTCAGCCTTTAAATTATCCATCTTTAAGTAATAGAATAATATGGAAACCTAATTTATCATTTGAGTAGAAAATGTCCTTGTTCTCCCAATATGTTAGGAATTACTTTTTCACCCCAATGCAGGGAAATGTGGTGGTATTGTTTTGCTTTGTTTTGTTGTTTGTTTGTTTTGAGACGGAGTCTGACTTTTGTCACCCAGGCTGGAGTGCAATGGCGTGATCTTGGCTCACTGCAACCTCGGCTCACTGCAACCTCCCCCTCCCAGGTTCAAGCGATTCTCCTGCCTCAGCCTCCCGAGTAGCTGGGATTACAGGCGCGTGCCACCATGCCTGGCTAATTTTTTTGTATTTTTAGTAGAGACAGAGTTTCACCGTGTTGGCCAGGCTGGTCTTGAACTTCTGACCTCAGGTGATCCACACACCTTGGTCTCCCAAAGTGTTGGGATTACAGGCGTGAGCCACTGTGCCCAGCTGTTTTGTTTTAATTAACTACACTGAACTATATTATTACCTTATAGTCAGCTTTCCATTTCACTATCTCCAACTCTATCTGGTGACTCTTGTCTATAATCAGTAGTTATCTATTCTCTATTTTTATAGTTTCATTCTCCTCCAGATGTAAAATCCAATGGTAGAACAAAGATCTGGCCAGTAGGGTCTTGCTATGGGCTAAATTGTGTCCCCTCAACATTCATATGCTGAAGTCCTAATCCCAAGTACAGTAGAATGTGCCTGTATTTGGAGATAAGGCCTTCAGTGAGGTAACTAAGATTAAATAAAGTCCCAAGGGCAGGCCCAATCCAATATGACTAGTGTCCTTGTAAGTGGAAGAAATTTGGACACAGACACGTACAGAAGGAAGATCACATGGGGATACAGAGAGAAGACAGCCATCTACAAACCAAGGAGAAAGGCCTCAGAAGAAACCAATCCTACTGACACTTTGATCTCAGACTTCTAGCCTCCAGGACCGTGAGAAAACAGATGCCTTGTTTAAGCCATCCAGACTGTGGTACTTTGTTATTACAGCCCTAGAAAACAAACACAAGAAGAGATGCCTCTCTCCTGGTTATGACCTTCAAGGAGAAAACGACATTGCTGCCCTCCATACCCACTGCTGCTAGAATGAGGAGTAAGGTGGAAAGCATGCCTCATTCCAGCACACACACAATGTCGGTGGCTCACACCCTGTTCCGCTATCGCCACCCACAATCCCAGTCCCGCTGATACAAGTGGACAGATTTAGGACTTTCACAAGAAGAGAAGCACATTTCTCAGTAAATTAAACTAGACCGTCAATGTTTCACCCTTATTTTTTTCTTTATACTCAAAGAAATATTAACAGCCTAACAAATCTCGGGTAGGTAGCTAAATACCTAAAAATTGTCCAGAGAAAGAGTAGGACCAAATTTACTCTGGACGTCTTGCCCTTAATCTCAGCACCAGTGACTATCGTACTAAATGTTTCTTCACAGTTTATATTCCAGGGGTACAGTTCAGCATACCCAAGGGAAAGCAGGCTTGGGCATATTCTTTTCAGAGAAGCCTAACATTTGAGCCTGGAACCAAGGCTAGAATTTCTAAGGAGAAAGGTTTACTCATCAGATTTTCCCAAAACAGCTTAATGTTTTTCATTTTTCCATTTATTTTTCATTTTCATTTTCATTTTTCCTCACTCACTTTTTCATTTCATTTTACTCACTCACTTTTTCAGGAGACATTTATTGTGCATCTAGTGTGTACAAGGTTCTGTAGTAAGGGCCAGAGCTATAAATGATGATAAAGCATCAACATAGCAAAAGACCGTAAGAATTGTCCCCCAGAAAGCTAGATCATGAGGATTTCTAAGAAAAGGGAAGAGTGAGAAATCACAGAAATCAAAAATTTAGGATTATGAGAGAAAAAAACATTCCAAAGACCAGCTGCCCTATTTTTTCCAGGACATTTTATCAGTTTAGGAAATCAAAATAAAAATATCACATCATTTGAACAGATATTCAGATGGGATGGGAAAACTATAGTCATGTGACAGCTCACAAAGAGGGAAAAATCTTTTCCTCTCCCTCCTTCCCTCTCTGACAAATATGCTGATCGGCTCCTTTGCAACTCCCCCAAATACATACTATTTACATTCACAGAAGACAGCCAAATCATCTTACAAGTGTATTCCAATGTTTTGAATCTTATAACACCAGGAAATCCCTGTTACTTTCTTTGAAACAAGTTTCCACTATGCAGAGAGAATAAACAAACACACTGTGCTGTTAGCAGGTTCACTGTGTTGTCTGGGTGGAGGGGAATAGAGGTGGTGGCGGTGGCAGCACTGATGGCAATGGCCGGGGCTCAACCCGAAGGGAACATTGTTGCTTTTTCTTGCAGCCCTGGGAGAGAATCACAGAGTGCTACAGGAAGAGGGAAGATCCTGAACTCACTCAAGAGAGCGCCTCAAGGGCAATGGTGCTCTCTCTTCAGGCACGTGATCGGGAACAAAGGAATCTTTATTCATCTCTTTCTGCTGCACTGGTTTGCTTTATATTCCTTATAAGCAGCTGAAAAAGACCATGAGCAGCCCTTTCAATCAGCTGAGGAAGAGATGAAAGGTTTCAGAAGAGAGAAGCTGTCATTTCTGAGAATGGTTTATTCACATTATAGAATAATCTTTCAAGAAAAGAACTCTACAGGACTGATCTTTTAATTACAGAGGGATAAATACATCTGTGAAATCTACCAATTTCACTTTGAATTAAATACTCTTACTAAAAGCCAGATATTCAGTAAACAAAAATCTCAATTTGGAAATGGCTTTTCTCCCTAATACATGTCTTCTAGCTAACGTCCTACCCGACTCCACCCTCAAATTCTAGTTGCTATTTGAGAAACAAAAATACACAACCTTTTAGAGATGGAGTTTGAGGGTCTTAGATATGTTTCATTTGCTACCAAGCAAGCTCTGGATTCTCAAAAATGTTGATCAATTATCTGTGAATAATTTTATGATTACAGTTTCTTACAGGGAATATTTTTTGATTTATCAAAGAATCTCAACATATTTAATCCTATGCACAAATCACATCCCAGCTGTGGTTGAGAAACACAAGCAAGAATCCCAGTTAGAGTCTTTGGTGTACCTTCACAGTGCCAAAGACAGGGTGGGCAAAGAAACACACTCCATAAATATTTATTTACTGAAATGACATTGTTCATAACTCCAGGAATTCCACCAAAATTCTAAATTGCAATTTCTTCTAGTTCTTTTTGGGTGTAAAACAAGCATAGAAACAGTGCGTGGCTCCTAGCTGGTTGTATCTTTCCTGGCTCACTTTATATGTAGTGTCTCTGACTAAAACAGACCAGAAGCAACTCTCCTGTCCACACACAAGGGAGCCAACAGCTTTCTGTGGCCCTTTTCCATCTCCCAGTATGCTGGATGAGTCAACCCTCTTCCTTGGAGATTTCTGGAGATTTTTGCAAGTCCCTGTTTCAGAAAATCCCATTTCCACTTGAAGTATTTATCCCAGGGGGGAAAAAAAAAAAAGAGTTAAGAAAAAGAAAACCCTGAGTTTTCTCAAAAACTATTTATTTTCCATTGATGTTCCTGCTTGCTTTTTGTGGAAATCCTTCTCTAACTTGATAATTACACAATATTTTAACATCTCCTTTTTGTGTTATTTCTTAACTTTGAAATAAATGGAGATTCTTTAATAGATGACATTTGGACAGATGTCATTCCAACAGTAGGCTGATTCTTCCTATTACTTAGACATTTTAAAAATTCTGAGGCATCCTCATTTATGTCTATTGGCATCAGTTAACCTGTGGTTCCAAAAGTTAGTGCCAAGTTTTGGTTCTTCCTGTTTGCAAAATCAACCTTTCCCCACGTCAGCTGTTCCTAGGTGGAGGGGGTCGCAGAGCTTCCAGCAACACTTCTTGTTAATGTACCCGGTGGCAAACATCTCTTCTGTTCCCTAGATCTCATCCCTAGATCATTGTCCATTCTTTTAAGATGCTTCCCTCAGCATTCAGGACCCAGGCTCCAGAAATCACCATTTCTTCAAAATAATCTCATAATGAGCTTCTAGACCAGTTTTCAGCCAGTCTCTTTTTAAATCTTCTTCATGAAAATTTTGAGGCTAACCCACCCAATTTTAATCTAAGTAAGAAGAGGACAAAGATTATTTATCTACTTGACCAAACTTTGGGCAAGCTCCTGAAACTTCTCCTAGGCTCATCTGTGTACTTTCTTATAAAGTCCAGTTTTAACAAAGAATCCTGTTGAGTCCGTTTAGCAAGCACCCTCACCCTTGATATCCGAGCACCCTCTGTATCTGGCTGGGTTCCTCCTCCTCCACCATCCCTCAGGTGATGTCTGCTCACCCTGGACTGTCTTCAGTAAGAATCCTGTTAGGTCAGTTTAGCCAGAATCTGCCCTTGCCCCTGAAGTTTCCTCTTAGTAATTTTTTTTATCTACTGACCCCCACCCTGCTTCTTCCACTTGTCCATGCTGTATTCCGAGTTGAGCCCAATCTCTCCTCCACTGCAAAATGTGATTGCAGTGATCTCTACACCTATTAAGATGGTCCTGAATGAAGTCTCCCTTCCTGTGTTTTAACAAGTATCATTGACTAGTTTTTGTCTTTAACAGAAAGGAACAGATGGTATCAAGACATTTTCTCTTATTATGGGCAGGCATGATATCACCTGTGGTAACTTTCATTTCTTCTGTACTTCCATAAAGCTAATAAGGAGCTTGGTTGAATAGACTCAGCAGCCAGCTCTGGGCCTACCCAGTCCTCTGTTCATAGAGGGAAGAGTGTCAGCTCACAGTTCCTCACTCATTCCCTCCATCTTCCTTGGTCATTCCTCTGCTGTTACACTGACCTGCTGCCAGGTAAATGAAACTGACTTTTTTGTTTTTTTGTTTTTTTGAGACAGAGTTTCACTCTGTCACCCAGGCCGGAGTGCAGTGACATGATCATAGCTCACTGCAGCCTAGTACTCCCGGGCTCAAGCGATCCTTCCACCTAGCCTTCCAAAAACCTGGCATCACAGGGACACATCACTACATTCGGCTTTTTTTTTTTTTTTTTTTTTTTTTTTTGTGCACAGGGAGTCTTCTTTGTTGCCCAGGCTGGTCTCCAACTCCTGGGCTCAAGCAATCCTCCTACCTTAGCCTCTCAAAGTGCTGAGATTACAGGCATGAGCCACCACATCCAGCCATAAACTCTGACCTCTTGGGCAGATGGAATTTCCCTCAAACATATGAAATTCCCCTGGCATAGGGTACAGGGGGGATCCTTGAGAAAAACTGGATGATATTCTGCATGGCACATATTTTAAGTATACATTCTTACACTGTATTATATATATTAGTTTGTAATTCTGTTTTCCCCTCTAAAGTGTCACCTTCATTAAGGGATATTACCTCCTTAAAGTAATAACTATATTTTATTTATCATGGTTTTCCCAGTGCCTTACACATTGTAGATGCTCAATAAGTAATTGTCCATCTTCATGTATCATGCATTGTTGCTCTTTTACATGGTCCTCAGAAACTCAGCAGAGGGGACTTGAGACAAAGGAAAGGAGCTCAATAGACCTCACTCACAGGAATAACATTTAATAAAATAAGACAATGGGAGAGTAGGCCTGGGAACCATAAAGGAAGAAACCCCTAAAACGAGATGCAGGGAGGGGAACTATAGGAAAGAGGGAACAACCAAAGGCCATGTGTCAGCAATAAGAGATAAATATCTTAGAAAGTACTGGCCTAAGACAAGTCCAGAGCCCCCAAGTGCCATTTCAGAGCTTAAAGCAACTGTAAAAGACAAAGAATAGACTTTATCAGTAAGGGTCACGTTCCTCACCTCACTCCCGTATTACACCCTACACGTCCCCCTCACTCCACAGGGACTTGATGAATATCATCTGTCGGCCTCCTTCCTTTCCTGGTATCTCAATGAGCCTGTTTCTCTTCTCTTCCTTTATAACCCCTGGACGTGCATTCTTTGATCTTGATAGGGCCTTCTCTATCCCATAGCCTCTGAAAGATAACCAGCCACTCAGAATGGCCTCCTCCTCACCACTCTGTCAGCTCCACCCTGGCCACCCTGGCAGTAGGGACTGAAGTCCAATCTTGCTTCACCTTACTCGCCATAGGCATTTAAGCACACCCAGTAGGTCTAATCTTTACTGACCAGCAATGCCTGAGTAACTGATTTGAATAACCCAGATTTTAGTCTCTGGCCTGTAAAGAATTTCATGGAAAACCCGCAGGCTTTTGCTGCTGGCTGCCATGATGAATAGCCATGTTTATTTTTCTGGTGTCTCTATTTCTATTAAATTGATGTGCTGTGTCCTGGTATTTCTATCTCTATTACATGGATGCACTGTGTTCTAAGAGTTTGACAAAATAAAGATATAACAATAACAACAACAGAAACCCTGCATAATCCGGAGGATATCTTAAAATGACAGCCATCATTGTAAGGACTATAGCATAGAAGGACAGAGCTTGGGCATCTACCAATCTTGGATTTGAATCTTAGCTCTATTGTAAGACTTTTTGCAAGTTACTGAATCTCACTGAGCCTTAGTTTTTTTAATCTGTAAAAGAGGACAAGAATACCACCTTCCTCACAGGGTTACTGTGTGCTTTTAACCATTCTGTCCTCTACACAACTGCAATCCAAAAACATTGCACTTGGTTCCTCCTTCACTTATTTCCAAGAGATCTATGAGACCCCTGGTATCACAGAGTGAACCCCTCTAGCCTAAAGGAGATATCATCTGACTTCTGTTCATTATTTTTAACTATGTTTAAGTGTATTTGATTCTTTATCAACTAGAGTTTAATTTCTTTGTATTCAATGGAATTTTTTTCAGGAAAAGAATCCGCACTAATTTATATGACTGATATACAGAGTGAACATAAAGGTTCACGAAGCCAGTGGTTCACAAACCGAGAGCCACACATACCCTGGAGGCCTCAAGGAACACAAATTCATGCACTCGTTATGATTCATGTGAGGACTGAGTGAACAATGCTATGTAAATACACACAGATATAACCACATATATTCATATATATATATATATATATATATACGCAATATTGCTACGTTTCAAATACATATAGATTGTTTATATAGAGGTTATTAAAATATATTTTAAAGTATTATTTAATTTATAAAAGCTTTTATCATTGTCTATTTTCTCAGTTAACATTTGCTATTATAACACGTTGTGGTTCTACATTTTTAATATTAATATTAATAATTGAATTGTGACACTGTTACTACTAGTAATGTTTATTATTGTTAATAATAAAAGCCAACATTTATTATGTGCCAGGCACTGTTCTAATGACTTAATGACTTAACATATATTACATACTCACATACTCATTAAATCCTCACATGACCCTATACAGTAGACCTATTACTATTTCTAATTTATATGTTAGGAAACGGAAGCACAGAGAGGTGATGTAACTTGTCACAGAGCTGGTAAGTTGCAGGGCTGGAATTCAAGCTTAGATATCTGGTTCCAGAGTCCAAGACCTCTGTTTCCACATTTAATCAGTGGAGAACTCAGCTTTGCAATCATATATTGGTGTCACTGTTTTTAACCAAAACATTATTTGTGACCTTGACATCGATTTTATTTTCTATGAAAATGAGCATATTTCTAAGTAGATACAAACATTGATATATGTGTGTATGCTGGCATATATACAACCAGAGGTACAACCAGGAAATCTGTGATAACCAAATTCAAACAAAATAATAATAGCTGAACAATGAGAACACACGGACAAAGGGAGGGAATAACACACACTGGCCTGTTGTAGGGGTCGGGGGAGGGAGAGCATCAGGATAAATAGCTAATGCAAGTGGGGCTTAATACCTAGATGATGGGTTGAGAGGTGCAGCAAACCACCATGGCAGACATTTCCCTATGTAACAAACATGCACATCCTGCACATGTATCCTGGAACTTAAAATAAAATTAAATAATAATAATAAAAAGAACTCACGCTGGCTAGTCTGCCTACATATGTTCCAAACCAAGTAAATCACATGGGCCAGAGTAAGTTTCCATTAATGGCATTTCCTTTGATGCTCATTTTGTCACCATCTTGCTGCTTTCACTTTTCTCTGCCTCTGTTAGGAAATTGGCTTTCCAATATTGAGCTATTTGATCCAATATTGAGCTATTTGCTAAATTGGGAGGTAACAACAACCACAACAACAGAAGCAACAACTACTGAGGAAGTCAAATACAATAAAAATAAAATGACACATTTCAACTTTTCACCTCTCCACTTGAGATACATGAAGAGTCACACTCACATTCCATTTAGTTGATTGAACTTTCAAGAACATTCATTGACTCTCTGCCATGTGCCAGAAATTATGCCTGGAGCTGTAAATATGTGAATAGAACTAACAATGCACCAATACAGCACTGTCTAAAAGATTCCAGGCAGGCCATTCACTCAACTTATAACTATATTGCAAGATAGAATGTCATCAATACCATTCACGGAACAAAATTCTATATGAGAATTGTCATTCTGAACGAGAAGTGGTGACTCCAAGAGAATTAGTCATCTGATGGGAAGCCTTCCTCTCTCTACTCTCTCCCAAGAGCTCTCTAGCATTCCTGTAGCCACCTGGAATCCACATGCAGATCAGAGAAGCAAGACCTCCTTACATGACCGTGGCCACTTTTACTCCTGAAACCAATTCATTTAGGCTGACCTAAAAGGTGACCTTTTTAATCCATGTTCTCTGCTCATCTCCTCCACTCCACCCCACCCCCGTTTCTTTCCTTCTTTGATTAATTCAATATTTTTTGTCCTCACCTTTCTCTTCATCATTTTCCTCTTTCTCTTAAGGTATGCTATTTCCGGCCGGGCACGGTGGCTCAAGCCTGTAATCCCAGCACTTTGGGAGGCCGAGATGGGCGGATCACGAGGTCAGGAGATCGAGACCATCCTGGCTAACATGGTGAAACCCCGTCTCTAATAAAAAATACAAAAAAAAACTAGCCGGGCGAGGTGGCGGGCGCCTGTAGTCCCAGCTACTCCGGAGGCTGAGGTAGGAGAATGGTGTAAACCCGGGAGGCGGAGCTTGCAGTGAGCTGAGATCCGGCCACTGCACTCCAGCCTGGGTGACAGAGCAAGACTCCGTCTCAAAAAAAAAAAAAAAAAAGGTATGCTAATTCCCAGAATTATTTCCACGAGGTGACTAATGTCATATTGTGTGATACTTCCTAGTTACCATTTCAGAAAGTGACACTTTTCAACCCTGTCTCCAAATTCTGAAGATCGGTGCTATTCAGAAATGTATAGCCCCTTAAGCCTTATTCTATATTTGATGGCCCTAAAGCATCCTTTCTTGTCCTTCTGAATCAGAATGAATGAGAAGTTGGATAAAATACCAAGGTCAAAAACAACTTTAGAAAAAGTAAGGAATCCAAAGAAAGGTCTGATGAGAAGAAAAACACAAACAACGAGACAATCACCTGCAGGAAGTCCCACTACACAGACACCTAGGATACACGAACTCTTTGGGAAAGTATACTACAGACAGCATGCTGAAAGTATAATGTATAAAGAAATATCTATTCTGGGTGAACAGCTACAATGGCACTGATCTGTAGTCGTTCCCCTATAAATCCCAGAATTTTTACTTTTTCTTAGCACCCTAGTACTCCTATTAATTCATTTGCAAACTTTACATTTGTATTGAGCCCCAGTCTTTTGGGCTAAACATATTTGGGCTGGTTTTACCCCTGGAATATAAAAGCAGATGTTACATTTAAAGTTCAGAAGAATAGTCCACTGAACTTTCTATGCTTCATTTGAGAGGATAGTGTTGATGCTGCCTCTTTCACAGATTTGGCAAGGCATATTTAAGAAGTAATTCTAATTATCCTTTGTATTGTTTAAAAGACAATGTGATCAGGTGAGAAGGTTATGTAGAATACAAGAGATTTCTGTGTTCTAGGTTGAGCTTTCTCACTATCTAGGATTAAGTTGGTTAAGTCATTTCACCTCTCTGGCTTCAGTTTTCTCATCTGTATTTAGTACACAGAAGGTGTTCTGTAAATATTTGTTGAGTGAATGAATTAGTAATAGATACTACCTTGTAAGATTATCATAAAGAGCTAGACTTTAAGCTCCTAGTGGAGTAAGCAGTCATGGTTATCTCAGTTACCACTGTCCCCAGCACATTCCCAGGTATATAGCAGAATCTCATCAAAAACATGGTGAATTCCCCATGTTCTCACTTACAAGCAGGAGCCTAACAATGAGAATACATGGACACAGGGAGGGGAACAACACACACTGGTGCCTGTCAGGGAGTTAATGGAGGGAGAGTATCAGGATAAATAGTTGATGGATTCTGGGCTTAATACCTAGGTGATGGGTTGACAGATGCAGCAAACCACCACAGCACATGTTTACCTGTGTGAAAAACATGCACGTCTTGCACATGTATCCTGGAACTTAAAATAAAATCAAATCTTAAAAAACATGGTGAATTAATGAGTAAATGCACAAATTAATAAATTTTATAGTAGTGTCCCTATTTTACAAAGTTATTAAGAATAACTTGATTTTAGGTTCCCTGTGAAGACAACCCATGTTGATAATATTTACCACTGTATCTCCAATGCCTGACAACACTCTGGCATTTGTGGATGTTCAATAAGTAATCTTTAATTAATGAATGCTCAGTAAAAATAGATGTAAAATTATTTCAAAAAGTACAAACTACAAATACCAACAGCAGGCATTAAGTCTTTTTCCCCCACATGCCAACACCAACAATCCCTGTAGAGAGATGACTGGCCTGAGATAGGTGTCATCTCCATCTGCTGAAACAATTTACTCCAAAGAACATGAGGCATAATGATTTAGAAGAGGATGAGGCAGAATCTGCTCACTCACAGCTGGTTCTCAGGCTGGAAACAGCCCCATGGTAAAGCTCAATACAGTCCAAGGATATACAGTGGCAGTGGTTGCCTTTCTAAGGAACATAATCCAGATGGTATGCATTTCCAGATCCAAGTAACAGAAAATCCTGACTCAGTGGGGCTAGACCACAAAGAACATGTATTATCTCCGATTGCAAGCAGTCTTAGAGTAGACCAACTTCAAGTGGGTAAAGTTTGGGGCTCAACATCATTATTGATGAGCCAAGTTATTTCCTTCTTTCAGCTCTGCCATTCCCTGGGATGTGCCCAGCTGGTTACTCTGAGTTTAAAAATGTCTGTCACACAGGCGCCTGTAGTCCCAGCTACTCGGGAGGCTGAGGCAGGAGAATGGCGTGAACCGAGGAGGCGGAGCTTGCAGTGAGCCGAGATCGCGCCACTGCACTCCAGCCTGGGCGACAGAGCGACATTTCGTCTCAAAAAAAAAAAAAAAAAAAAAAGTGTCTGTCACAGGCACAGACATTACTGGATGACACATGCAGTCAAAGAAAAGGGGGTAAGTTTTTCCTGTAACTCATTTTTATCAGCAAAGAAACCATCTCAGGAGCTTCCCAGGTGAGCTCGCCTCAGATCCCACTGGCTGGAACTATGTCACATTTCCATTCCTAAACCAATCAGCAGCAAGGAAATGAAACTATTATAATTGGCTTAGACTTGTCAGGATTTATCCCTAGACCTGCAGGTAGAGGGAATCTTCCGTGGGATTTATGGGAGAAGGAAGTGGCAATCAGGAAGAAGAAGTTGTATGAATCTGTCAATTAGATAAGCAAAATTGTCTGCTATAGAGATAAAATATTTGTGCTTTCAAAAGTGTGATTTAATGCATCTAATTAAGATTGTATGGGTCTAACAGACATACTTGTATATTCATCACAGCACTTCTCACAATAGCAAAGGCATGGAATCAACCTAGGTGCCCATAACTGGTGGACTGAATAATGAAAATGTGATAAATATACACCATGGAATACTATGCAGCCATAAAGGACAATGAAATTGGTCAAGAGATTGAGACCATCCTGGCTAACATGGTGAAACTCCGTCTCTACTAAAAATACGAAAATTAGCTGGGCATGGTGGCAGGCATCTGTAGTCCCAGCTACTCCAGAGGCTGAGGCAGGAGAATCGCTTGAACTCGGGAGGCTGAGCTTGCAGTGAGCCGGGAACGTGCCACTGCACTCCAGCCTGGTGACAGAGCAAGACTCCATCTCAAAAAAAAAAAAAAAAAAAAAGAGTAAAATCATGTCCTTCACAGCAACATGGATGCACCTGGAGGCTGTTATCCTAAGCAAACTAATGCAAAAATTGAAAACCTAATATTGCACGCTCTCACTTGAGTGGTAGATAAATCTTGGGTTCACATGAACATAAAGACCTGAACAATAGACACTCGGGACTCCAAAAGGAGGGAGGGAGAGAGGGACAAGAGCTGTAAAACTTCCTATTGAGTTCTATGTTCACTATCTGGGTGACGGGATCAATAGAAGCCCAACCTCAGCACCACACCAATATGCCCTCATAACAAACCCGCACATCTACTTCCTGAAATCTAAAATGAAAATGGGGGTGAAAAAGAAAATTTCCTTTCTCAACATTTTCATAAGAAAACACCAAGTTAATCAAATTTCCCACCCTCTTGATATAACTAAATGTTCCCTGTGGATTCCACTCCACTTTCGTCTAAAAGGATATTAAAGAGGTAAGCACATTTTCTGCAATCTTACAAAACCCTTTAGCAATAAACGATTTGTGCTGAAGTGGGAAACTCATATAAAAGAATTCATTTTTGATATGAAAAAGAATAATTTTGTTGCTTGCATAGAGAATATGATTTTCAAATTCTTGAAATTATAGTATAAAAATAAACCCTAGGGCCAAACATTATATTCCTGATAGACAATTACAGCTTTAAACTTCCATCCATATGACAACATTTGTATCTTTGGTGACAATCCATTTTGTTTTCCAATTAATCTGTATTCCCCTATCATACATATAAAAAAAGATGTTGTTGGTCTAAGACTTCAAAAAATTGACATTTTGTCTTCAATAAAAACCCAGAGGAAGGCAGCTAAAAATGTTATACAGTATTAAAGTTTTCCAATGGATAAAATGCTCAACAATGAATGTTGCTTCCATTTATGAGTCACACCTACTCCAATAGCTCTCAAATATTGTTGCTTTTGAGCCACAGTAAATAAATATATATATACACACACACATATATATACACACATATACGTGTGTGTGTGTATAATATATCTCACAACCCTACACATACACATACACGTCAAACCTTCAAGGAAATAACATTTGCCTGTACTACTTATGAAGCATACTTCTGTGTTCTATCCTATACTGTTTCACTTTTTTTACCTGCTCATCCCAACCTAGTAAATTCATTTCAGGATTCAATAATGGGATACAACCCTCCATTTAAAAAAATCACTTATTCAAGCCTCTAGAAAATCTCATTATTCTTTTTTATAATATAAACAACATGACATGGCATTATTTATTAAAATGCAATCACAATACCATTTCATTTAATCCTGTGGGAATCATAATTAACTTCATTTTATAGTTGAGAAAACAGACAGTATAAGTGATTTGTCAGGACCACACAGCCAGTGAGTGCTAGGGGTTAGAACAGGGGGATGTGGTAGATCTCAAAAGTCAGTGTCCTGATTTAAAATAGATATTTTAAAAAGAAAAAAAAGACACAATATTTACTTCAGTAAAGTCTTTAGATTTCTTCAATTGGCAGCTGTAAAAATAAAAGCATAATTCTCACACTGGTCTAATTAAAAATGGCCAAGTACAATTGTTCATGGCGAATTACCTCTGTCAGGCCAAATGGAGAGTCATATAGTTCATGAGACAGTCCATTAGACCTAATTAAGGGAAATTATTTCGAGACGACTCTGAGGCATATTAGAGGATGTTTTATGCTAGGATTTCTAAAATGTTTTGTAGCAAATACAGCTTATGAACCAAAGGAGAAACCACAAAACAGAAATTCTGATCTAGAGTGATTCAAACACTTGGTCTGCCCAATCCTCTCTTCTCCCCTAACTCCAGGGATGGGTTGGCCCTAAAGATTTTCTGTCAGTCATTAAAGTGTCTCTTCTGTATGACATTAAAGTTATTATTTGTACTATTAAATAGTAAGCAGGAAATTCCTTTGAGCTCCATGTGTAACATTTACTCTTCTAGACAAAGGACAAAACCAGCTAAAGAATTGTCAGCCCAAAGACACAAAGATGAACAATGAACTCTCTGCTTCTCAGTTTAGACAATAGAGGCACTGCAGGCCAAAGTCACATTATGACACATGACACACGAATGCTCTCTTCAATCTCCTTTAAAAGAAAATAGAGCAGAGGCTTTCTTGCATCTCCCTTTAACTGGGTCGGGGGGAGGGGAAATATTCAATAAGCCTTGCTCCATCCCTGTACTACCCAGCTTTTGAAGTGTCACAGGTGAGAAAGTTGACCAGTGAAGGACGACCGAGCAGCTATGGGAAACAGAGAGGAGAGGAAGCAGGGGCCGGGGATAAACAACTGCAGGGTCACTCAAACGTTGTTCTCCGTCCTCTCTGACAGATGAAAGGCTGACAGGCTCCCTATTTGTGGTACAGAGGTCACAATGCCCCATGATTAACTGTGCCAAAAGCGCACTTAAGTCCAAGATGTCCTGCACAAATAGGAAAGCACTGTCCTCACCTCAGTGGAGGCTGTCAGACGCTCAAACTATTCTGGCTTCCCTGTCTCAGTAATGTTTTTCAAAAGCCCATGAAACTCAAAGGGGTCTGAATCCAAAAGATCATATTTTTTCAGAACCAAATCCCAGAACTTGAAGTCCATCAAAGGTGTGTTGTTGTTTTATTTTTTATTTGCATGAAAAGTTGTGTATGACTACGTAACCAAGTTGCATTGTTATAGGTTCTAAAACTCACTTATTTAACTAGAATAAAATCACCTGAGGTAGATGCTGCCCTAGAAAGCCCAGGGTATGCAGCCTTCAGGAAATCAAAATAGTAAAAGTATTGCAGATTTGCCTCTGTGAAGTTTGGTAGAGACCATTTCTACTCCCCGCAACAGCAGAACATTTAAAACAGGATCATATATATTGAAAAAAAAGAAGCTTTCATTTAGATATTTCCCTGACTCCCCCATTAAAACACAGACTCTATGGAGACAAATAAAATTTTGATTTCTCTGATAACTTCCTCACAAGATTTATAGTGCTTTATATATGCCATAGAGAATACTCTTATGTGTTTATTTGATACATTGTTTGAGACTACAGTAGAATCTTTAACAGAGAAAGAACAAATTATTACAAGGTTGAGTTGATATTTGGGTTACAAATCTAGAAAGTTGACTCTGTGGAAAGGGAAATACACTCGCCCACGATTCTGTGAGCTGTCCTTGTCAGCATGTCAATATAATCAGCTCCCCTGGCTCATCTAGAAGAGTCAGCAAGTCTGGGATCCCAAAGAACAAGAATCCCAAGAGGGACTCAGTACTCCACTGGAAAGCAGAGAGTACATAAAGAAATAATCAACTAGACAGTTAAGCTGTAAAGCAGAAAGGACACTCTATACTCCCAGTCTGTGGTCTCCCGGGAGACCAGTAAAAACACAAGAGCCCAAGATCGAACCTCTTCCTCAGGTGGCCATGGCAAGTAGGCTAACTTAGGGATAAGTAACTGGCAGGACTCCACTCCTGCGGGTGCCCAGAGCCGTGAGAGCTCTATCTACTTCATGAACTCCTTTGGGTAAGCCTGCCCACATCATGACTTGCATTAGTAAAGGCAGTTTGGGGTCCAACCCCAAACTCTAGAGATGCTACTACCGAGAAAGGGTATAATGTCTAAGGGAGATCCTGGTTCCTGTGACCTTAGGAACATGCAAGAGTTTTGTGTCCTGGGACTAAGAGGGCTAAGAAATCAGAGTCTCTCATAAACCTTCTAACATTTAAAAGTGTTGATACTATTGACAAACATGCACTACAGTCCAGGTAACGTTAGAATCATTGTGTTACTATTAATGCATTTAATCATCACAACTACTCTCGGAGGACAGTAATAATTATTATGCCCATTTTACAGGTGAGGACACTGAAGTTTCTCAAGAATAAATAAATTACTTGAGATCACAAAGCTATGGCAGAACCAGAGGCCCAACCCAGGAAGTCTGTCCATAAACCTGAGGCTCTTAACCATGACTTTCTACATCTATATATGCAGTATACATGTGTACATGTGTGTGTGTCTGTGTGTGTGTGTTACAGTGATAATCCACACATTGTCATAGAAACTGAATTGTCCTAAGTCATATACTTTTAGCAGCAGTACCTAACATTCACAAAAAGAATGGTAAGCATGATAAAAAAGGAAAAATAACAAGGTCAAAGAATTGCCAAACCTACAGTGCAGATTAAAGAAACTCCTTTGCAGATTCGGTGAGTCTACAGAGGATTTGGTCTATCCAATAAGCAAAATACTTTCCCCCAGAGGAGTCATTCACATTAATAACCGTGAGCATGGAGGAGAATTTTACTTGGCTGGACTTTGTCTATTGAATACTTCACTTAGTGCTGTGGATCAGACCAAGGAACAAAAACGAATTTCAGCTTTGTTGAAATCGGATCACCAATTTCCCTGGTTGTCAATGTGATTAATAGGAGACCCAAATCACCTTATAGAGAAGCAACACTCTCCACCCTCATCCTGATGCTGAGTGAGGAGGGGGCATCACTGAAGTAGGTGATGATGGAGCAGGTGGCTAGGTACCGGCAGTGTTTTTTCCTTTTGTGTACCAATGTGCCCTCCTTCAAAGCCATAAACAAACTGAGCAGAAAGGCTCAAGATAAATGACCTGATACCATTTCATGCCTTCAGGGAGCTGGATGCCTAAATCCATGAGATCCATAATTTTTGGCTACATCTTTTACATTTCCAGGGACAAAGCTTCCATCTTGTCCTTGGGTGCCCCCATCGAAGTGTTTTACAACACCAATAGTAACACAATTCTACTTTCTGCCCAAGCGTAACATTCAGTTTAAATTAAATCCATTTCCTTTGAATGTTCCATGAGCTTAGAAAACTGTTTTGTGCCCTCATAGTAATACCTATTACTGCAGGCAAAGCAATATTGTTTCTTTGCACTTTTCATTATGTATCATTTTTGTTATATTTCTCGGGGATTTCTCTAAGCTTCCTGTGTTTAATTTTTGGGTTTTTTTTTTTTCCTTTGCTCCATATTAAAATATTTTTAAAATCATATTGAAATAATACATTTTTATGGTGGAAAATTGAGAAATATGGAAAAGCCCAAAGGACAAATTTTTCAAAATCCATAATCCTGCTTCTCAGAGTTAATAACTATTTTGATGTATATCTTTCCAGTCTCATAAGCCAATGCGCATAGTGCTTTGGAGACTATTTTCCCCATCACTAATTATTACCCCTACATGGTAGACATCTTCAACCTGAGTCTGTGCATAGACTTTACACAGTCCATGAAATTATACACTAAATTATGTACAAATTTTTATGTAGGAACATAAGTGCTTTCTTCCCAAGATGGGAGTTCACTGCTTTCACCAGATTCCCAAAAGGGTGTATGAACTGAAAACAGTTAAAAATTCTTATTTAGCATCACGATTTTAATAGCCATATAACATTCTACCTTTTTTTTTTTTTTTTTTTTTTTTTTTTGAGACACAGTCTTACTCTGTCCCCAGGCTGGAGTGCAGTGGTGCAATCTCAGCTCACTGCAACCTCCACCTCCTGGGTTCAGCCTCCACCTCCTGGGTTCACCCTCCCAAGTGGCTGGGACTACAGGCATGGGCCACCATACCCAGCTAATTTTTGTATTTTTAGTAGAGACAGGGCTTCACAATGTTGGCCAGGATGGTCTCGATCTCCTGACCTCATGCTCCGTCCACCTCGGCCTCCCAAAGTGCTGGGATTACAGGCCTGAGCCACCGCGCCCGGCCAACATTTTACAATATTAACCAATCTTGCTATATAAATTATATTGCAATAAACACTTTGTAGCTAAATTTTTCATGTCTCTAGTGATTTCTTTTGAGAAAAAAAAAAGTACTGAAATTGGAATTGCTCCAAGAATATTCACAGCTAAAGGTTTTCAATACATGTTGTTAAATTGCCTTGTAGAAAGGTGGTATCATTAGGAGTGCCATCGGAAGTAGATGAAAATATATTTGCTTCAAACTAGCACTAACACAGAGGATTAGTTTTTAACTTTGCCAATTTTATTGGCTAAACTAAAATACTAATATTTGAGTCTCTTTCTTTTTAAGTTCAGGAAGCAATATTATTTGAAGCACAGTCATGGCCGATGTACTCAGAGCATAGAGGAAGAATTACATCTGCCCTGGATAGTCTTAGCTTTATTCCCCCACAATGATGTGATATTGCTGATTCATGATAAGCAAGGATCATGATCATCGATCATAGTTCAGCCCTGACCCACAGTCTTTTAAAGCAAGGATGGTGGCTAGCCAATTCTATAATTATTGGTTTATGTAAGTCCTTACTCTTTATATAAGTTTATATAAGTCCTTACTCTCACCCTTATACAATTGGATTTCATTCTGTTTGCCTAGGGTTGTGCTTGCTATTTAATAATATCACATTGGTCTGTTTGATGTTACATCACCTATAGGCTAAATAAGCACACCTTCAACACCTTTAGTCAAGATGTCAATGATTCCAAGGGCAATAAGACCACTTGACATTTGCCCCTCACACTGATACCAGGTCATTGGAAACTACGCTTCTGGAAGAATCATCAGGGAAATATTCTCCTTGCCTAATCATAGAAACTCTACAACTAGACTCTGGCTAAACAGAACATAAATTATACTGGAATCAATAAAGACAGGGTGAGCAAAATGCCCTTGTTGTGATTAAGAGTGTATGCCCTTGCGGTTACATATCTGGGTTAAATGCCAACTCCTCCATTTGCTGTCTATATAACCCTAGGCAACTATTTCCACATGTCTATGCTTTTCACACATAAAACAGATTTATAGGCCAGGCACAGTGGCTCACGCTTGTAATCCCAACACTTTGGGAGGCTGAGGCAGAAGGATTGCTTGAGCCCAGGAGTTTGAGACCATCCTGGGCAACACAGTGAGATCCCATCTCTACAAAAAATAATAAATTAGCCAGGAGTGATGGTGCATGCCTGTGGTCCTACTCAGGATGTTGATTTGGGAGGGTCACTTGAGCCTTGGAGGTGGAGGCTGCAATAAGCCATGATTGCGCCACACACTCCAGCCTAAACAACAGAGTGAGACCCTGTCTCAAAAAAACAAACACAAAAACAAAACAGATTTATAAAGAAATTTGCCTGGCATGGTTGCATGCTCCTGTGGTCCCAGCTACTCAAGAGGCTGAGATGGGAGGATCGTTTCAGCCCAGGAGTTCAAGGTTGTAGTGAGCTATGATCATGCTACTGCACCCCATCTCTAAAAAATAATTTTTTAAAAATAATAAAGAGAAACTTGTTTGATGACTACACCAAGAACATGCCTTCATGTTGTTTGCTGTGAAGTTGCAATATTCTTTCTACACAATATTTTGCAGACTCCCCTATATAAATCAGTAACTGCCACCTCCACACTACACACTCTGTTCTCCCTCATCATGCCTTATTTTTCTGCATTGCATGTCTCATCATCTGATACATGACATATTTACCTGTTTGTTTTTTATCTGGCTTCTCTCACTAGAACGTAAGCCCCACAAGAGCAAACATTTTTCTTTTGTTTCCTGCCTTAGTGCTAGCACATTGGGGAATAAATGGATAGTATCATTGTGAGGATGGAATGATTCAGTCTGTCTACAGCAGTGTATTAGTTTCCTAGGGTTGCCATAATAAAGCACCACTAACTGGGTGGCTAAACAGCAGAAATGGATTGTCTCACAGTTCTAGAGGCCAGAAGTCCAAGGTGTCAACAAGATTGATTCCTTCTGAGGGCTGTGAGGGGGAATCTTTCACACATCTCTTCTAGCTTCTGGTGGTTTTCAGGAAATCTTTTGTGCTCTGGGTTTGTAGACACATCACCCCAATCTCTGCCTTCATCTTTACATGGCACTATCCCTGTGTGTTTGTCTGTCTCTATGTCCAAATTTCCCCTTTTTATAAGAAGACAATTACATTGGATTAGAGCCAATCCTAATGATATCATTTTAACTTGATCATCTGTAAAGACCTGCTATGGTTTGGATATTGCTTGTCCCCAACAAAACACATGTAGAAATTTGATCCCCAACATGGTGGTGTTGGGAGGTGGGACTTAGCAGCAGGCGTTTGGGTAAGAATGAATGGCTTGGTGCCATTCTTGAGGTAGTGAGTAAGTTCTCACTCTCTTGAGACTGGATTAGTTCTCTCTAGAATGAATTTGCCCTCACAGGAGTAGCTTGTTAAAAAGAGTTTGGTTTCCCCAGTTTTTCTCTCTTGCTCCTTTCTTGCCGTGTAACCTCTCTGCATGTGCCTACCCTTCTGCTTTCCACCATGAGTGGAAGCAGCACAAAACCCCTCCAACCAGTAGCAGAGAGGATGCCAGTGCTCTGCCCCTTGAACTTCCCGGCCTATAGAACTTGAGCTAAATAAATCTATTTTCTTTATAAATCACTCAGTCTTTGGTATTCTGTTATAGCAATACAAACAGACTGAGACAATCCTATTTTCAAATACCATAGCCCCTGGGAATTAGGATTTCAACATTTTGGAGGTGTACACAAGTCAACCCACAGCAAGCAGATAGCACAGTGCCTGGCACTCTGTTGGCACTCAACTATTAGCTCTTCTCCTTTGTTCATGCAATGGGATCATTATCTCACAGAGAAAACTAATTTATTCTGGCATGACAGGTTCTCGCCAGTCACTATGACATAACCTTACTCTGAGGAGATATTAATTACATTTGCTACCCGTCTCATGCCTTTGACTCTGAATACCAACCAGCAAGGAGGAGGGGCCACTACGAAATCAAAGTCTTCGCAATCATTGCATTCTTACCCATTATTTTATAGCCAAGAAAGAAGAGCTCAAAAGGTAATTACTTATCCAAGGTTAAAGCAAAAGCAGGACTAGAACCTCGGCTTTCTCACTCCTGGATCCTTTCTTCCTTTATGTAAGTCTATCTACATATATTTAAAATTATCATGATGGAAACATTTTAAAATGGGCTGATTATAGAAATATCTAGTTCATAGATTAGTCTGAATGACTAACACCAAATAGAAAAAAAATAACTAGAAAAATAAATCTCCAAATCAAGAACCAAAAGAAAAATAAATAAGTAAATTGAGATATTTCTGGCCAAAATAAACTACTATATTTCATCAAATCTAAGATTCCATCTATTATAAGACACATCATTATTTTATCTACCAAAAAAGAAAAAACAGTACTCCTGATTAATGCATGGCATATATCTATGATAAGAATTTGCCTTCCAAATTTTGAGGTGTTAAAGTATGAAAATGTATGAGTCTCAAAAGCCACAAAACACCGCAAAATAACCCCCAGAAATTGAGCCAAATCTTTCATTTATATAAAGTGTGTTTCCTAGACTGGCTCATGATAATGCTGCTGATAGAAGAACAGGTAAAACAGATTTTGAAACACACAGCTATGTTAATCAAGACCCCCCTTAAGCAACCTAAGACATTCAGATATTCTCCTGATGTTTCTACCAAATCAAACATGTGTTTTGTGCCTCCAGGGACAAGAAGAAACCAGCAGGAGAGAACATTTGGATCAAAGAGATGAAAGTGGAGAAGAGAGGAACGCAGAGTGATTTCTGCCAAAGTAAATATATATAGGCAGAGGGAAGTGGGGGATTGACATTTCCTTAGTAGATTCTCTAAAGGAAAAATACAAAGAATTCATCTGGAGCTGAAACAACAGCTGTAGGGTCTTCATGAGCCCCATGTGAGGGCAAGGAACCTGCGAGGTTTGCTTTCACTGTCTCTAGCCTGGCGGAAGACAAGAGCTGCCTCTGGCTGGTATTTACAAAGAACTGGTGAGGGGCCAGTTGGCTGCTGGAGGCATGTTTCTGTATCATTCATCACATGCAAAATGCTCTGCAGCTGGAAAAGAGTCACAATGGCTGCAGCCAATCATGCCCAGGCAATCTGTCCAGCCTTCCCTCCCTTTGTCCCCTCAACCCCTTCTTCAAGAGAACACAATTGGCAAAAATCCAGCAGTGTCCAATGAGGAAGGGACTGAGGAGGCCATGGGAGGATGGTTAAGCTAGTAGAGACAACTCACTGTGATTCAGTAAGAATTTACTCAACACCTACTATGTTCTGGGTCCTTGGGATACTGGTAAACAAGACGGTATGCATATTGTGGTATTTTTGATCTGGAAAAATTTTGTGCCCTTGCTTCTTCACATCGACTTCCAGTGGCAAGGGAAGGAAATTGCCACTGCTTGTCCCTTTGTTCAGTCTCTTCAATGGGTTCACATTCTCCCACCTGCTCTCAGGAACAGCCATGGGGATACTGGCTCGGCAAGGCAGCTCAGGAAAACTAACAGCCCTGCTAAGCGAAGAATTTAGTATTTCATCATAACCTTGAAAAATCTAGAAGTGCCTCATAGGAGAAAAAAGAAGGAGGAAAGAGGGATGTGATTGAGATTAACAAGAAACAGTATGGCCTCAGCCTCCAACCATGTGCTGAATAAGTTAGTGCAATTATCTTGGGAGGGTAAACACTGATGGCCATTCAGGCTGACAGTGGGAGCCGGACAGTTGACATTTACAACAATGCTCAATGCAAATCAAGGCACTTGCCCCAGAAATGGAATTTCATAGATTTATTCTTTGAAAGGCCATTTCTTTCACTAGTCTGGGTCAGCAGTTAAGCTGAAAGAGAAATATTTCTATCATTTGGCAATTTTTTTCCCAAAGCATCTAGTTGATTAGGCAAGAGAGGCCTTTAAAAAGTCTGATTCTTGTGTGGTTGTCAGGCAAACAGAATGAGAAAATATCAAAGAGCAATTCCATTTCCAGAAATGATTAAAACAAATATTTCCTCTGAAGTCCCTGGTGCTGAGTGGTGATGGGGGACCTCACAGCCCAGGTGTTCTGGAGCCGTTCCAGCCCTGCAAATATCATTTTAACATGCTCCCATAACTCTCAAGACTTCACCTTGAGTAAGCTAAACTTTCCATGCCCCTGCTGCCTGCCATTCCACAGA
Source organism: Rhinopithecus roxellana (assembly GCF_007565055.1). NCBI lineage: Eukaryota > Metazoa > Chordata > Mammalia > Primates > Cercopithecidae > Rhinopithecus > Rhinopithecus roxellana. The sequence continues at coordinate 65,775,506 of NC_044558.1, read as the reverse complement.
AATTGATTAAAACCCAGAGCTGTCATTCACAAGTTGGGTGACCTTGAAAAGTCAGAAAGCCTCAAGCAAAGCCTCAGCACTTTGTAACTGCTGTTCCCTCCACCTATATAGTGGTGACCCCCGCAACCATCTGCTACTGTCAGATGCATTAACCTATTTATTTGCCTCACAGCAATCAAAATAATATTTGAAATTATCTCACTATGAGTTTGCTTATTTATCATAGTCAGCTTCCTAAGCACAGAGACAATACCTGCTTTATGTATCTCTGAATCCTTGGCACTTAAAATGATTCCTAGTACCTAGTAGATGCTCAATAAATATTTGTTAAATAAATAAAAGTCATTCAAATTATTTGAGCCAAAGTTTTATGATAATAATAATAATAAAAGTCAACACCTATCTTATAGGGTTGTTTTAAAGACCAAGTGACATCATGTTAATAAAAGCAGAGCCCAAAACACATTAAAAGGTACTCAAGATATATTAATTTAAATACACACACACATACACAGAGAGAGAGAAAGAGAGAGAGAGAGTCATGTGCTGCATAACAATGTTTTGGTCAATGGCAGACTACATATATGGCAGTGGTCCCATAAGATTTAATGGGTCATACTTGTAATCCCAACACTTTGGGAGGCTGAGGCAAGAGGATTCCTTGAGGCCAGGAATTCCAGACCAGCCTGGGCAACATAGCAAGACCCTGTTTCTACAAAAAATTTAAAAATTAGCCAGATGTGGTGGCACATGCCTGTAGTCCTGTCTACTCAGGAGGCTGAGGCAGGAGGATTGCTTGAGCCCAGGAATTCAAGGTTAAAGTGAGCAATGATTGTGTACTGCACTCCAGCCTGGGTGACAGATTGAGAGCCTGTCTCAAATTAAAAATTTTAAAAATAAAAATAAAGATTATAATGGAGCCGAAAAATTTCTATTGCCTAGTGATGTCACAGCACAATTTATTATTCTTGTGTTTGTGGTGATGCTGCTATAAACAAACCTACTGCACGGCCAGTTGTATGAAAGTATACCACATAGAGCTGGGCATGGTGGCTCACACCTTCAGTCTCAGCACTTTGGGAGGCTGAGGCAGGCATATCACCTGAGGACAGGAGTTTAAGACCAGCCTGGCCAACATGGTGAAACCTTGTCTCTACTAAAAATGCAAAAATTAGGCAGATGTGGTGGCAGGCGTCTGTAATCCCAGCTACTTGAGAGGCTAAGGCAGGAGAATAGCTTGAACCCAGGAGGCAGAGGTTGCAGTGAGCCAAGATCATGCCACTGCACTCCAGCCTGAATGACAGAGCAAGACTCTATCTCAAAAAAACAAAAAAAGTATACTACATAGAATTATGTACAGTACATAATACTGATAAAAACAATAAATGACTATACTTTAATGGTTATTTTAGAGTATACTCCTACTTATTTAAGAAAAAGTTAACTGTAAAACATTCTAAGGCAGGTCTTTGGGAGGTATTATGTTTCAGGAGCGGCAATGTTATCATAGGAGATAACAGCTCCACATGTGTTACTGTCCACGAAGACCTCCCAGTGGGACAAGATGTGGAGGCTGGAAGACAGTAATGCTGATGATCCTGACCCTGTGTAGGCCGAGGCTAATGTGTGTTTGTGTCTTCTTTTTTAACGTAAAAGTTTAAAAAGTAAAAATAATTAAATTTTTAAAAGCTTATAGAATAAGAATATAAGGAAAGAAAATATCTTTGTACAGCTGTACAAGGTGTTTGTAAGTGTTATTTCAAGAGTCAAAAAGGTTTTTAAAAAATTTTTAAGTTTATGAAGTAAAAAAGTTACAGCAAGCTAAGGTTGATTGTTATTAAAGAAAGAAAATATTTGTATAAATTTAGTGTAGCCTAAGTGTACAGTGTTTATAAAGTCTACAGTAGTGTACAGTGTTTATAAAGTCTACAGTAGTGTACAGTGTTTATAAAGTCTACAGTAGTGTACAGTGTTTATAAAGTCTACAGTAGTGTACAGTGTTTATAAAGTCTACAGTAGTGGACAGTGTTTATAAAGTCTACAGTAGTGGACAGTGTTTATAAAGTCTACAGTAGTGGACAGTGTTTATAAAGTCTACAGTAGTGGACAGTGTTTATAAAGTCTACAGTAGTGGACAGTGTTTATAAAGTCTACAGTAGTGGACAGTGTTTATAAAGTCTACAGTAGTGGACAGTGTTTATAAAGTCTACAGTAGTGGACAGTGTTTATAAAGTCTACAGTAGTGGACAGTGTTTATAAAGTCTACAGTAGTGGACAGTGTTTATAAAGTCTACAGTAGTGGACAGTGTTTATAAAGTCTACAGTAGTGGACAGTGTTTATAAAGTCTACAGTAGTGGACAGTGTTTATAAAGTCTACAGTAGTGGACAGTGTTTATAAAGTCTACAGTAGTGGACAGTGTTTATAAAGTCTACAGTAGTGGACAGTGTTTATAAAGTCTACAGTAGTGGACAGTGTTTATAAAGTCTACAGTAGTGGACAGTGTTTATAAAGTCTACAGTAGTGGACAGTGTTTATAAAGTCTACAGTAGTGGACAGTGTTTATAAAGTCTACAGTAGTGTACAGTGTTTATAAAGTCTACAGTAGTGTACAGTGTTTATAAAGTCTACAGTAGTGTACAGTGTTTATAAAGTCTACAGTAGTGTACAGTGTTTATAAAGTCTACAGTAGTGTACAGTGTTTATAAAGTCTACAGTAGTGTACAGTGTTTATAAAGTCTACAGTAGTGTACAGTGTTTATAAAGTCTACAGTAGTGGACAGTGTTTATAAAGTCTACAGTAGTGGACAGTGTTTAGTGTACAGTAGTTTATAAAGTCTACAGTAGTGTACAGTGTTTATAAAGTCTACAGTAGTGTACAGTGTTTATAAAGTCTACAGTAGTGTACAGTGTTTATAAAGTCTACAGTAGTGTACAGTGTTTATAAAGTCTACAGTAGTGGACAGTGATGTCCTAGACCTTCACAGCCACTCACCACTCACCTCTCACTCACTCACCACGACAAACTTCCAGTCCTGCAAGCTATATTCATAGTACATGCCCTATACTGGTGTAGCTTTTTTTTTTTTTTTTGAGATGGAGTCTCGTTCGGTCACCCAGGCTGGGGTACAATGATGTGATCTCAGCTCACTGCAACCTCTGCCTCCTGGGTTCAAGCAATTCTCTGCCTCAGCCTCCCGAGTAGCTGGGATTACAGGCACCCGCCACCTTGCCTGGCTAATTTTTGTAGTTTTAGTAGAGATGGGGTTTCACCATCTTGGCCAGGCTGCTCTTGAACTCCTGATCTTGTGATCCACCTGCCTCAGCCTCCCAAAATGCTGATTACAGGCATGAGCCACCACGCCCAGCCGAGGTATAGCATTTTTTATCTTTTGTACTGTATTTTTACTTTTTAGGTATGCTTTTTATGTTTTGATATGTTTAAATGTACAAATACCATTGCGTTACAATTGCCTACAGTATTCAGCATAGTCACAGGCTGTACAGGTTGGTAGCCTAGGAGTGATAGGCTATACCACAAAGCCTAATTGTGTAGTAGATTATACTTTGTAGGTTTGTGCAAGTGTACTCTATGATGTTTGACAATTACAAAATGGCCTAAGGACGCATTTCTCAGAATGTATCCCCATCATTCAGCCATACATGACTTGACATAAAATACATATGCACATTTTTTAAATTAGTGACAATGTACAGATGAACAAGCAACTCATCTTGGCCAGGCATGGTAGCTCATTCCTGTAATCCCAGCACTTTGGGAGGCCAAGGCAGGTGGATCATTTGAGGTCAGGAGTTTGAGACCAGCCTGGCCAAAATGGTGAAATCCCATCTTTACTAAAAATGCAAAAATTAGCCAGGCCTAGTGGCACATGCTTGTAGTCTCAGCTCCTCAGGAGGCCGAGGCAGGAGAATCACTTGAACCTAGGAGTCGGAGATTGCAGTGAGCCGAGATCACAGCACTGCACTCCAGCCTGGGCGACAAAGCGAGACTCCATCTCAAAAAAAAAAAAGAAAAGAAACTCATATTAATCTGTATAACACAAGTTTGCCAAAGCCTTATAAAGCAAAGGGTATACATGGGAGTCAGATCAAGAGTAATTACACCAATTCATTCACTCTTGTTCCTACCTACACACTCAGGGCCCCTTTCCAGAACTGCTATTTCCTTCAGATTGTTCTATGAGTCACTAGGCAATATCAGGGGTTATCAAAAATGCTCTCAATGTACCCACTCCTTTTTCCTTCCACTCCCTCCCGCTTGTGGGAAGCTAAGCAGAGGTGAATGCAGAAGGCTGCAGCAAGGTGCCGCCCCTGGGCTTACACAGACACCACTCCTAAGGAGCTGCTATTGTCCAGGTATTCCTGAGCCCTCACTTTGTGGCAGACAGGCTGTGCCTAACACAGAAGTAGGAGGATGTCCCCAGTGTCCTCTCTGAGCCCAGCCCAAGCCAAAGTGGCTATTTAAAACTCCCTGTGTCTGTAGTGAGGCCTAGCATTCTCCTTTCCATTAACCTCTCTGATAGGCCATATGACCAAATCTGGCAAGCACGCAAACATTCATTTTCAAGCAGGTGCGATAGTCATGGAGTTTGTTCTTAAACTCAATACACGTCAGTGCACTTCTCAGTGCACTGATGATTTTGGCCTCTGAAAAGACTGTTGCCTGCAAATTTCACTAGCAGCAGATGGGACAGTGATATGGTTTGGATGGGTGCCCTATCCAAATATCATATTGAAATGTAATCCCCAGTGCTGGAGGTGGGGCCTCGTGGGAGGTGGTTGGCTCATGGGGAGAAGTTCTCATGAATGGTTTAGCACCATCCCCACTTGGTACTATAAAGTGAGTGAGTTCTCACAAGATCTGATTGTTTAAAAGTGTGTAGCACGTCCCCCCTCCTTCTCTTCTCCTGCCCCCTCCCATGTAAAGAGCCTGCTCCCACTTTGCCTTCTGCCATGAGTAAAAGCTTCCTGCGGCCTCTGCAGAAGCAGATGCTGCCATGCTTCCTGTACAGCCTGTAAAACCATGAGCTAATTAAACCTCTTTTCTTTATAAATTACCCAGTCTCAGATATTTCTTTATAGCAATGTGGGAAAGGCCGACTACAGAAAATTGGCACTGAGGAGTGGGGCGTTGCTATAAAGATATCTGAAAATGTGGAAACAGCTTTGGAACTGGGTAATGGGTAGAGGTTGGAACAGTTTGGAGGGCTCAAAAAAGACGGGAAGATGAGGGAAAATTCAGGGCTTCCTAGAGACTTATTGAATGGTGTGACCAAAATGCTGGTAGTGATATGATCTGTAAAGACCTGGCTGAGGAGGTCTCAGATGGAGATGAGGAACTTATTGGGAACTGCAGCAATGGTCACTTTTGTTACACCTTAGCAAAGAGCTTTGTTGGACTATGCCCCTGCCCTAGGGAATCTGTGAAACTTTGAACTTGAGAGTGATGAGTTAGGGTATCTGGGAGAAGACATTTCTAAGCAGCAAAGCATTCAAGATGTGGCCTGCCTGCTTCTAACAGCCTACGCACATATGTGTGAGCAAATAAATGACCTAAGACTAGAACTTATATTTAAAAGGGAAGCAGAGCATAAAAGTTTGGGGAAAAGTTTGGAAAATTTGCCACCTAGTTATCTGGTAGAAAAGAAAAGTCCATTTTTAGGGGAGGAATTCAAGCAAGCTAGAGACACTTGCATAAGTAAATAGGAGCCTGTCTCAGATGACACTTTTGACTGTGGACTTTTAAAACTGGAATGAGGTAAGACTTTGGGGGACTGTTGGAAAGGCATATTTGTATTTTGAAGTGTGAGCAGGACATGAGATTTGGGAGGGGCCAGGGGAAGAATGATGTGGTTTCAATCTGTGCCCCACCCCAAATCACATGTTGAAATGTAATCCCCATTGCTGGAGGTGGGACCTAGTGAGAGGTGATTAGATCATGGGACAAAGTTCTCATGAATGAGAATCATCCCCCCTTGGTACTTTATACAGAGTGAGTTCTCATGGGATCTGGCTGTTTAAAAAATGTGTAGCAACTTCCTCCTCTCTCTCTTCTCCTGTTCCTTCCATATAAGATGCTCGCTCACACTTTGCCTTCCACCATAAGTAAAAGCTCCCTGAGGCCTCTCCAGAAGCAGATGCTGCCATGATTCCTGTACAGCCTGCAGAACTGTGAGCAATTAAACCTCTTTTCTTTATCAATTACCCCATCTCAGGTATTTCTTTATAGCAATGCAAAAACAGCTTAATATAGACAGTATTCTGGTAGCAGGCAGGTACAGCTCCCCTCTGATCAGAATCAAGATATAAAATCCTCCATTAAGCACCTGACAAGAGACCCAGTATACCCTAGGTCTAGAACACCAATCCAAAGGGGAGTCTGCTACCTTTGCCGGATTCTTAAATCCTATTCCTGTGACATTGGAGATGGCTGTACAATATTCTGCCAATTTACATTTTATGAACAGCTGTTGTTTCAGCAAAAGGAAAATAATTTCTGATATCCTTTACCCTAATTACCATATCCTTCAGGGCTAATCAGAAACAAAGTGCTTGCAGTAAGTAGGTTCTTTCATACACTTATTTTTATTGTTTTATGATTTAAAAATAGGTTTAATTATGTAAATCTCAAATATATTCTAAACTAGAGACTAGGGTAATAACCGCCCTTAACCCATCACCCACCTTTGACAATTATCAATCCCAGACCAATCTTGTTCATCTCTATTCAGCCATTCTTCCTCTCCTCTCATACCCAAGCCAAACAATGACTTATTTTGAAGCAAATCCAAACATCACATCATTTCATCCACAGATGCATTAGTATGAAGCTCTAAAAGATAATATAACTACATCGTAAAATCATTATCATACCTTAAAAATTAGCAATGTTTTTATAATAAAAACCGTTTTCAAGTGCAAACCACCCACAATGTATTTCAAATGCTAACTAATTGCCCCAGGTGTATATGAAAACAAAGTAACATATGGATTACACTGTCCAATAAAGTATATTTAACATTCCATAAATATCCTTTTGTTAAAATTCATATGATATGTCGATTTGGGGTGGCAGGGTCAGGGTAGCAGGGGTTGGGGCAGGGCAAGGATTGACCAAACCACCTCTTAAGTATCATACATTGTGTTTGGGCACTGGTTCAAGGGAAGAGGGAGGAGAAGAAAGAGTGAAGAGCTCTGTGCCATTGTGCTTTATAGTGAGGCAAGATTAACCATCATCCCTTATGTCTGTGTGTTTGTTTTATTTACCTGTGTATATAGTGTATACAAAGGACAAATGAGTCCTAATTTACAACATCTAGTCTTTCCAGCTGTTAAAGAGGTTGTCAGTGTGTGACAAAAGTACAGTTAGTAAACTAATATATTTGTATATTTTGTTTTAAAATTCCTGGGAAAGATTCTCTTCTGAAAATCCGAGCATTATAACCCACTGAGTTGAAGGAGATGGGAAGGTTCTAGGCCAGAACGTTCATATTCGAACACTCTTTCAAATTATAACTATTGTTATGTGTGTGCAGTTTATTAAAGACTGCTGTGTACATAGAGGACAAATTAACTCCTTATCTAAAACATCTAGTCTACCTAGATGTTTAGAAGTGCCCAACATATATTACATGTAGAGGTAGTAAAATATCACTTTGTAGATATATTTTGCTAAAATTCATAGGAAATATTGTCTTTTGGAAATGAAATTGTTAAACCACCTCTGTGAGGAATATGGAACTATACCTGTTCAAAGGTTTAGAAGAGGTGGGAGGGAAAGAATTGCAAAGGGTAATATGCTAGTGTGTTGGTACTAGGACATTTTCAGGCACCATTTTTTCTGTATGTTTGATGCATTTTGTTTTGCTGCATATATAGGGTATACAATGGACAAATGAGTCCTGATTTTATACTTCATCTCTAGATATTAAAGAGGTTGCCGGTATATCGCAAAGTATATAGTAAAATTTATTTTTTTCAAGATGGAGTCTCGTTCTGTCACCCAGGCTGGAGTAGGGTGGCGCAATCTTGGCTGACTGCAACCTGCACCTCCCAGGTTCAAGTTCAAGCAATTCTCCTACCTCAGCCTCCTGAGTAGCTGGGATTACAGGCAGGTACCACCATGCCCAGCTAACTTTTGTATTTTTAGTAGAGACAGGGTTTCACCGTGTGATCTGCCTGACTTGGCCTCCCAAAGTGCTGGGATTACAGGCGTGAGCCACCGCACATGGCCTGCACATAAGATTTAAACCGTGTTTAAGAGTAAATTGTGCTTTCTCAACTATACCCCACAGCAACAGAAGCCCTCCAGAATAAGAGTTCTTTCAGCATCTATTTATGCAGGATGTAGCACAGTGCCCAGTCAAATGCCTGCAAACTACCAAACACTTTCTTCCTATAGCCATTACAAATTCCTTAATTCAAACAAATCACCTGCTAGGACCTTGTTATCAGCCAACCAGACATGCCTGGATGTTTGGATTTCAGCTTAGGCCCAGCAGACCCACACTCAGGTATAGGTATTAATTGTATAAACCACATCAACCAAGGTAAATCACAATTCCATAAAGTCTGGATACAAATTATGTCCTCAAATTGGTTGAATAAAGTCATATGTCTACTCATTAAGACAGGGGTCACCCAACATTCACGTTTTAAGGATAAGGTTCAATATTAGGTAAATGTCATGGAACTATATAATTTAGCCTTGGGATCTAAAGCCATCTAACTGTGTGTAACACTCCCTTCACCTGCCTCTGAAGGAGATCAGAATATGCTACTCAAAATATGCTACTTTGACATAAGGATTATTTTGAGCTGAAAGCAATTGAGAATCAAAAGATACAGGAAGAGATCTGGTGTCTTCCCCTTATCTACCTAAAAGTCTTATCAAAGATGTTGAGTTTGCATAAATAGGCCTTACTAAAATAGCCTTTATCTTCCATTAGTTCCCACCACACACTTCCTATTCACTTCCCCACAATTTGTCATACTTTGAAGTCCAAACCTTTTTTCCTTTGTTAAAAGGAAAGGGTCTATAACCACTCAAGTTTAATCAGTTCTGTGAGTTTCACTTCTGTTCTGTGAACACCCAAGCATGTAAATGTTAATAAAATCATGTGCCTTTTCTTTTGTTGATCTATCTTTTGTTAGTTTAATTTGAAGGTCCCCATATACTGAACATAAGAGGGTAGAGAAAAAGTTTTTCCTACCTGACAACTAGATCCCTGAGCCTGCACATACTCTATATTATGCTATTTCCATCCCTCGTCCTTCTAGCATTCCAAATTCTACAATGCCCTTGTCTCAGGTAGCTTTTCAGTAGCAAAATCCTGAAATACTTTATACTTGGATATGATTAACTAATAATAGCTTAATATATCATCAACTAAAAATGCATTCTAAATTAATAAAACTTTGTTAGGAAGAAATACTAGATTTATAACTTGCAATGCACACCAACTTATAAAAGAAAAAGTGAAAAACTTTTTAAAGATAATTTTTAAGATTGCCTCTTCCTGAGAAAAACAAAGCCATGTTTAGCCTATATAACATATAACATCTCTCTAATGGTATAATTCTAGGTAGTCTGATTAGGCGGTGGTAAAGATAGTGAGGAGGGAGCTATTCTAACATCTCAAATCATACCCTATGATGCTACTTCCTGGCCCAGTTCTGGAGTGTGAGCAATTGCTGTTGTTTTCAGACTAGGAAGTAAGCAAAATAATGAGCAGACATATAATTAACTCTCAATTAGCCTCAATAACTGGGGTCAGGAAATGCTTCACCAGTCAGATATCCTGAGAAATCAGATTATTAAAATGCAGTCACTGGAAAGTAGAGAAAAGACTAAGGGGACACCCTCTTTTCACCATGTGAAAAATAAAATTGAGCTAAACTCTTTCTCTTTTTTTTTTTTTGAATGAAATCAGATTTGTCTACTCTGTAATGGAAATGCTTGCTTGTTTTAATTTTATCCCCCCATCTTTTTTCACCACTGAATTCCTGGGCAGCTGCGTTAATGACCAAATAGCAGGAGGATAAGAAATCACGAGACCTAGATATTCCAGCAATTAACCATCAAGGCATAACTTACCCTCCCCTTCTCCCTCATGAGTGTTCAGTGTTGGGGCTCAGCATACTCCACCCCAAAATATGACTGTAGGGGACCAGAATATGCCATCCCAAAATATACCTCTTAGGCTCATTTTGAGCTGGTTATTCTGAGAAACTGCTAACACAGGAATAGCTCTGAAAAACTGTCCTTTTGTAAAATAAATTTATGTCTATAAAAGAAAATTTTTATAAAGAAAATCTATAGTAGTAAATTATTGGTACAAGCAAGAAGGCTGCTCTGAGATAATTTTTATTACCTGACGATTTTCTATCTGCATAGCAGGACAGTTTTTGTTCACCGTGCATTTCCTCCCCTCACCCTCCCCGAGGCTTGTTGCTGCCTCCGCCACCAGAGATCCTGGGTCCCTATTTTTTCTGTAGCTCAGGATGCTAGATAAGCTTCAATCATCTCACTCTTCATGGACTTCCATATTTTGTGGGAGTCTCTTAGTTTGGGGGACTCCCATGCATATATAGTTAAATATGTTTTTCTCCTGTTCATCTGTCTTATGTCAATTTAATTTCTAGCCCAGACAAGGAACCTAGACGGGTAGGGGAAGCCTTGTTTCACTACCCTACACCAGCCTTTTCCACTGAATGAAAAGTTCTAGGGGTTCATCCCTTGTGTGTAATGTGCCTCCTCTTTATTCACTTTCTAACTACCACCATCAGCAACAATTCAAAGATCTTAGGGTAAAGACTGGGATCCTGGGGAAAATAAGTCAGGAGGCGTACTTCTGTCAAAGCCTCTCTCTGATGTCCATACTTGAGGTGAAGTCCTCCCATAATGAGATGTCAATTTACTTCCCTTTTTAAGTCTGCACATGAAAAAGGAGTCAAACTGGCACAAAACATATTCAAAGGGCCTTGACTAAGTGTACAGACATGGCCTGTGGCTTATTGGAGGTGGAAGAGATCCCCAGCAAGCTGTGGTCTCTCCTCTTGCATTTCTTTGTCCCAACCTTCTCAAATGACAGACCGGAAGAAGAAAAAGGATAATAAGGATAAAAGTAAAAGGTCAGTTTCCAAATAGGACATCAATATATTTTCATAAGCCATTACCTACTCCTGAGTCTGGAGAACCATTATATTGTCTGAGAAGGATAAGCAGGCAAGTTCTTGGACAGAATAAAGATAAAAACAGCTCCAATGAGCTTTACCCATTGACCTGTCTGATGACAGGTCTTTAGACTACAGGAGGAATTTCTAAAGCTGGATTCAATACAAGAAACGCTATTTCCAAGAAAAGCAAAACCAGCTGCTAATGGAAAAGTGTAGCTTAAGTTTATTGGACCTTTTTGTTTTGCTTTTTTTGTTGTTTTCCCTACAGAGGGTCTATAAATCACTGACTTCTTTGTGCCTTCCTCTGTACAATACAGGGCAGGTTGTCCAAAGAGGGGAGAAAAAAAATCCCTCTATTTTTGTCAGTCTAAATAGCAGCTCAGTTCTGGGCACCGCATACCCAAAAAGGGCCAGGGGGCATGTGGAGTTCTTACAGCCTTTCCAACCATTCCAGTGCCATATCCTCAGCAACAACCTGAGATGGGCTGCCTGCAGAGCCAGGTGCACATCCAACCACTCTCCTTCACTCTAGCTGTGAACACCAGCACAGCTTGCATTTACTATGCTACAACCCAGCTCCACAAGTTCTAGGGGGTCTAGAGAGACCCTATTCAGATAACTTACTGACCACATAAGCACGTTAGGTGGTCACCCATCCTGCACCTTGCAAACAAGCCAGCTGAGGGACTTATAAAAGGAACAGAGAATGTCACCAGGAGGTTTATCATTGTGTTTTTAAATTTTGTCCTGCCTCAGGCCATGTTTATCCAATGCAATTGGATACCCTGATCCAGATAAAACCTTATTCCTCCCAGGGCTCTCTTAAGTGAGAATAAAGCCCCTTCCGTCTCCATTGACAACTATTTTCATATGTTCTCACACCTTTCCAATACATTACGAAAGGATATTTTAAATAAGCAGGTGACCTCTTTACAAAAAGCAAGTGGGTAAAAGTTCGGAGCAGTGGCAAGCAGATGGTACAGTTCGTACAAATAGTTATTTAAACTTCTTATTACAGCTCTATTATCTAATAAGCTTTTACTTCCAGCCTACCCAAAATAGGCCCTATGGATTTCCTACCAGTCAGGTGAAGTGGTTCCTCTGGAAACGTAAGCTCTGTGGTAAACCCAGTGATTTAAGATCTTACAAAGACAGTATATGCTACTTTAAGTTGAGCCCAGAAAGCATGAATGCCTTAAATCAATAGCTTCAGATTCTTTGGACCCACTGTAAGAGATGTATTTTACTAGCCAGGCATGTTGGTGCAAGCCTGTAGTCCTAGCTACTCAGGAGGCTGTGGGAGGACTGCTTGAGCCAGGGAGGTTGAGGCTGCAGTGAGCTGTGTTTGCACCACTGCACTCCAGCCTGGGTGACGAAGCGAAACCCTGTCTCAAAAACAAGAAAGAAATACATTTCACATCACACCCAAGTCTACACTCCCACGTGGCTATGTAACTGAAGCCAGTTTCACAAAACTGTGCTGACTTTTGCTACACTCTATACAATTTTTTCCTTAAAAAAAAAAAAAAAAAAAATGCTGGCCAGGCGCGGTGGCTCACGTCTGTAATCCTAACACTTTGGGAGGCCAAGGCAGGTGAATCACAAGGTCAGGAGTTCAAGATCAGCCTGTCCAACATGGTGAAATCCCATCTCTACTAAAAATACAAAAAAAAAAAAAAAAGAATAGCTGGGCACAGAGGCAGGCAAGACACCTGTAATCCCAGCTACTCAGGAGGTTGAGGCAGGAGAATCACTTGAACTGGGGAGGCAGAGGTTGCGGTGAGCCGAGATTGCACCACTGAACTCCATCCTGGGCAACAGAGTGAGACTCTGTCTCAAAAAAAAAAAAAAAAAAAAAATCTGCTGCAAGTTGAAGCTCACTATATTGAGTTTATATCCCACTTATGAATTGAGGTTCACAGTTTTCAAAAAATCCTGCTTTGTGTAATCCCACCTGCTCAGGTGGCTGAGGTAGGAGAATCACTTGAACCCGGGAGGTGGAGGTTGCAGTGACCAGAGATCATGCCACTGAATGCCAGCCTGGGCAACAGAGCAAAACAGCAGCTTAAAAAAAAATACATATATATATATATATCCTGCTTTAAATTATATTTAGGAAAAACTACTAAAACTCCCCTTATTATTTATCTATTATCTAATGCCTCTCACTAAAAGGATAAACATCACACATGATCAGAAATGCCTTGTTAAGTTTTAGGGGTGAGAGAAATAATAACAGGTGAGAGGATAAAAAGTAAATAGTACCAGAAGGAAAATAACAAATAAAAGCTTTTAGAGAGATTGAGGAAATGGCCCCAAACATCCTAAAAGTTATCTCATAACACCTTGCTCAATAAACAAGATCTAACAGTATTTTCTCAGTTCTTTCCAGGCACTGTGACAGGCCAATGATGGGGGAGGCTGCAGAGAGAAGTAGCTGGACTTCTTGCTGCCTGCATATGCACCATCTCAGACAGACCTTGTACACGGGGCTGAATGAATGGCCGGGGCTGAGGCTGCCTCTCTGCTCTTGCTTCCAGGAGAGGGATGTTCGAGAGTCCAAGTGCTGAACTCTTACACAGTGTGATGGAGAAAGGCCTGAGCTCTCCTCCCTGGCCTTTTCACAGGTGAGGGAAGAGATTCCTCCAGTGGAAAAGCAGGCTGGAGCACTGCGAAATTTCTCTGGCCATGCCCTGTTTACCCAGCTCTAAAATGGTGCGGATAAAAAGCAGAGTCAATAAGGGAAGTGGTTTATATTCAAGGATCTGAATTTTATTATTGGTAAATTGTAATATATCTTACATCCTGGAAGGGACAAAACATTTATAAAGCACATTTTCCAGCTCTACCATTCTCCTTCCATTTCCTCTCCTGACAGGAAAGAAGGGAGAGAGGGTGGAGAGAGAGAGAGAAAGTGAGAGAAAGTGAGAGAAGAAGAAAAAGGAGAAGGAGGGAGAGAAAGAGGATGAGGAAAGGACAAAAAAAGGAAGGAAGGGAGAAAAAGTACTAAGGCTAGAATCTAATCAGATCTCATTTTAGTTAAACTCAGAAAATGTTTTCTTCTCCTAAGGGTACATGGGGTCAAAAATGTTTGAAGTCCTAGCTGTTTTTCTTAAGGCAGAAAAATCGAGTAAAACTAATAAACTTTTACTATCACATTAGGGATTAAAAAAGAAAAATCTATTAAAAAATAGTAAAACTAATGTAATTTATACTAAAGTGTAAAATGTCATTTTAATGCCTTTCTAGAAGTGATAAGGAGTAATCAGTGAAAGGTATGAAGATAACCAAACAATCAGATTTTGTCTAAAATAGGACCTGTGGACTTCCTACTATTTAAATAACTTTCATCAGTCATCCACCCGATTGGCTTAGTTTGTTCCTCTTCTTTGAATCAATCCAAACATCCACAGGTCCCCATAGCTAACAGTAGAGTTAATCATGTCTTTTCCCAAATGACTCTAAATTGTTTGGGCTGGGTTTGGCAGACCAGTAAGCAGCCAGGGTCACAGTAATTTGGCAAGGATGGTAGACAAAGACTGCAAATATTTTCTAGACAATTAAACATAAAGTGAATTCAACCTCTCTCCATTTAATTCCAAAAGTCTCCAAGCCTTCTATGAATGACATCCTGATGCTCTTGAAGATATCATTTCAACCGATTGTCTGCTCTGTTTCTGTTGCAGGCGTACATGTTAGCAGACTTTATTTCACCTCTAGGCAGGCAATGTTTTCAAGCCAAATATGATGAAAATGCTTAACTTAAGATGAGTCTAAGATAAGTGTTTCTATTCATAGCCTATTTTGATCTTTGATATATAACTTAATGTTTTGTAGGTTATCAGCAGGACCCACTTTATTGAATTTTCATCTCCCAGTAGGAATCCAAATTTATATAAGCTCATAGTTAGAATTTCCTGACATCAGAAACTTAAGGGACTTTATATATATATATAAAATAAGTTCATTTAAAACTTCTATTCAGGGTCAAAGCCACAGAGCCCTTCTCAGGAGTCGCAGAACTTGAAGTACAGAACGCTCCTCAGAAAGGGGAACATTCTCAGTAGTAAAAATCAACTTGATGATAAGGAAAACGTACAAGTTATATTCATGTCACCATAGAATCCAAATCATCAATGTGGCATTTGTCACCTCCCAGAACATCTTCCTAGTTTAGTTTTTCTCTGAGAATCATCATGTCATGAATGTGCTACTAAGAGTCAGGAGAGCTGGACTTCAAAACACCAGCTTTGCCCCTGACTAGCTTTGTGACTTTGAACACACTTTGAACACATCAGTAAACCTCTCTTGATCCCTATTTTCTCAATCCCACAAGAGTACACACATACAAAATCTCATCTGAAAAATGCTGGTACTTGATTAGACGATCTCTAAAACCATTTTCCATTTATAACAACCTATTGTAAAACTAGGACTCATTTTAACCCTTAACAAAAATGTATAGGGCTAGAAATCCTCAAATTGTTGGAATCCCCTAAGATGTAACAAATGCCTCTTGAATTTGAAACAGAGGTTCATGTTATACCAAAGTTTACAACCTTCAATCAGGGTCATTTATTCCTGCTTTTTTTCAGTCGGTCAATAAAACTTATTGGACATCTGCTACATACCAGGCACTGTCTTGAGCCTAAGTGAACATCAGAGAGGGGGCAACAGGTTTAAAAGCCAGCAGCTGTATAAAGAAGTGGGAGATGGCAGAGAGAGCAGAGAATAAAGGAAAAAGGAATATGTCAGCATATTTCTTCTGTTACCAAAACACCAGGGGTTTGGTCTAGGTCCCATTGCTCTCTGCACTGAAAGCCAATCACTGAGACGAAGAGTACTGCCAGGGAAGAAGACTTATTCCAGTCCTGCATCTGAGGTGATGGGACGTTGGTCTCAAATCTATTTCCTCAACCAACTGAAAGTAGGGGTTGGTACAGCAAGGGAGAAACGTAACTGTGTGGAAAAATATGAATTAGGGAGGAGAAAAGAAAAGGACTGGTCAACAGGAAGCTGGTGATCAGTTAGGCAATCATGTCCAGTGAGGGGTCTGGTGTCTCACTGTCTAGATGCAGTGACCTGGTGAGTTTCAGTTCCATAATACTATCTGGGGAGCTTGCTGATTGGTTTCCTGAGAAAGGAACTCAGATAAGACAAATGTAACTTTCTCAAGTTTTAAGACTGGAAAGGTCAATTTTTATGTTTATCCAAAATAAACCATAAACATCAGTTCTATGAGACAATTGGGCCAGTTTCACTTCCAGCACAGAAGCCTCAATTTATTTTTTTGCCATAAATACCAATGAAGTTATAAGACACTAAGTGCTTAAAGGCAACTAGAAGAAGGTGTGCTCTTTAAAAGTTGACTATTATTTAGCAGTTTTAGGTTAACAGCAAAATTAAATGGAAAGTAGAGATTTTCCATAGACCCTGCCTCCCACATGTGCTCAGCCTCCCAACATCTTGCTTTGGGGTGGTACATTTGTTACAACCAATGAACCTATAGGGACATGTGTTTGTGTTTATTTTTCAATGGATGAAACTCACATATAACCATGATCATCAAAATACAAAATTGACATTTAATCTTTAGGATGTTTGACTAATCTGTTTCTCCCATTCTAACCCAATCTCTTAATCTTTTTTTTTTTTTTTTGGTTGTTGTTACAGCACAACTTATGTATTTCAAATGGACAAAAAATTAGTATCATTTACAGTATCTTAAGATAAATTTCCTTTGAATGGGAGCTTCCTTTCCAGTACTTTGAGGTCTATAAGATGTATCTAGAAAATTTACTACTGTGGAAAATGAAGCCTGCTTAAATCAAATGGAGGGGAAGGGGAAGGACCTGTGGTTTTTCTTTTTGATTAATTTCTGTAACACTGTCCTTTGGGCAGCTGAGGGAGTTTCATATTTTCTTTAGACATCATTAGGCGCCGAAGCTCTTGCAGGACAACTTTGATGCTATATGAATTCTGCCATTTTGCTAGCACTGATATGGCTCTTGGGTCCACCACTCCATTAGAACTATTTACTCCATTCATATTAATTTTTGTTACAAATCTTACAAAGGGGGGTGCTTCTGGGTATTTAGGTCCACATTCTATTTTAAGGCTGTATATTTGGTTTTCATAAATTGTTCTTGGAGGCCCAATTATCATCCCTGTCCATCTTGTAAGTGTCATGTCTTCGTCATCTTCTAGACCCCAGCTAACTGTGCCATCTCCTACTGCTTTCTGGCCTTCTTCGAGTTCTTCCAACAGTCAGAAATTGCGAGAGACTTTTACTCCCAAGCCCGTGGTGGCTGCCATCTTGCGTGGATGTTGCTTGAAGGCCGGCCCCTTCTTCACCCCCCACCCCAAACTCTTAATCTTTAAGGAATCAGAGAGAAAAGAAATATGACGCAAGCTGCTTCTGAAAGTCTGGGGATAAACTGGTAGACTACAGAGCCTCACATCAGGAGAAGAAAAAATCCCTTCAGCTACTGGAGTCTGAGCTACTTTCGGGTACTCTTTCTTCCAACTTTTCCCCTTCCTAAACCACTACTCCCAAAACACACAAAACACATGTAGCCACACCAGACCAATCTTGCCCAACTTTTATGTAACAAAGCTGTGAGTTGTTTTTCAGTCACCATGGACCCCCAGGTTGAAGGTCATGTAACCTGAGCATGCCCAGATGAACCAAGCATGAAACTATGGGCAAATCCAAGTGCTCCAACAGAGGAGCAGGAAGAGGGGCTGTATTAAAAAGTAGACACTGCATGGCAGGATCCAGGATCCAATCAGATTGAGTTCTGGTATCATCTCATTGCAAAATCCAATCAGATCACACCTCATTACCCTATGCTTATAAAACCTGACCCAGTCCCCAGCTCAGGAAGACATTTTTGAGCATTTCCTTCTGTCTCCTTGACAGTCAACTTACAATAGACTTTTCTCACTGCAAAAATCCAGTACTTCAGTGTTTGGCTTTCCATTGTGCATGGGTATGTAAACCCAGTTGCTGTGGTAATACACACACACACACACACACAGTATCATTCTAACCTGGAGAGCCTCTGTAAGATCTTTCTTTAACCAGGAGGTTGAGGACCATTTTCTAAGACTCCTTTTAGACCCTTGATAATCCTAATTTAGCCAGTACCCCAAGATGGGAACAAGTACTATAGGGACTTTCAGAGCCAGGAGGCAACACACCTCCCACAACAGGATGTTGTAAATTCTCCAAAAGCATGCATTTTCAAACTACATATGACTTCCACCACCTAATCCACCAAGAATCAGATTCAGATACACCTCTGGAGTACCTATCACTCTCTTTTCTTTAGAATCACTTTCCTGGTAAGGCACAGAAGTTAAGTGGAAGTTGCTGAAATAAAATCACATGCTAAGAATCTCTGTTCTAGAAATCACTATCCACAATACAAATGTAGAAAATTAAAATAAAATTAAAATATCAATATTTCTCCATTCATCTTACTACATACTCTAACCAAAATACTTTAATTAAAAGCTAAGTCACCTGAACCTGGCCAACCATGGTGAACCTGAGCCTGTCCTAGGTGGACAACACCTTGGCTGCCAAGCACCCAGCACAAGCATGGCCTTTGGCTTGCAGATGTTCATTCAGAGGAAGTTTCCATACCCTTTGCAGTGGAGCCTACTAGTGGCCATGGTCTCAGGCTCTGTGCCAGCTATGGGGTAACAAGAGTGGAGTCGGAGAAATGCAACAACCTCTGGCTCTCCCTGGAGACCAGGCAGCTCCCCAAAGACGTGAGCACAGATCAGCAAAGCTAAGAGAGCTCTAGATAGGGCACAGAGGATTGGGGGCAGGAGGAGGAGTCCTGCAACACAGCCTTCATGACCCCCAATCCCAGTCTTACCCTCCCCACACCCTAGGGTGCCCCAACCACATCCTCTGTCCGCATGTGTGGCCAGGCCTGACAACCTGGGCTTGGTTGTCTGGCCTGCTGCTCTAACCTGGGACCTGCCCAGGAAGTTGGAGCAGAAAGGGTTCTCTCTGGGGTGGTGGTTCTCCTCCAGGGTATTGGGATGCATTATCTGCACTGCCAGCAGAGAAGGTGTGTCTGGGGCATAGGGTGGTAGGGGCTTGTGCACTTTGTCATTCCCTTTCTAACCCCTGGACCTCCAACAAGCCCAGGGTGACAGCGGGTGCTAGGAGTATGGAGTTAATAAATGGCTTATCTGCCAGGCACAATGGTTTAAACCTGTAATCCCAGCACTTTGGGAGGCCGAGGCAGGTGGATCACCTGAAGTCAAGAATTCGAGACCACCCTGGCCAACACGGTGAAACCCTGTCTCTACTAAAAATACAAAAATTAGCCAGGCATGGTGGCGGGTGCCTGTAATCCCAGCCACTCGGGAGACTGAGGCAGGAGAATCACTTGAACCCAGGAGGCAGTGGTTGCAGTGAGCCGAGATGGCACCACTGCACTCCAGCCTGGGTGACAGAGTAAGACTGTCTCAAAAAAAATAAAAATAAAAATAAAAATAAGCTAAGTCTATATAATAAGTTAAAATCACAGTTTTTAAACCCCATAATCAATACTTATGCTTTGACATGATGAATATGCATGACTTCGATCCTAAAACATAGTAGGAGATTGGCTCTGTTTTCACACTGCTAAAAGAACTATCTGAAACTGGGTAATTTACGAAGAAAAGAGGTTTAATTGACTCACAGTTGTGCAGGCTTAACAGGAAGCATGACTGGGAAGCCTCAGGAAACTTACAATCATGGTGGAAGGCAAAGGGGAAGCAAGGACCTTCTTCACATGGTGGTAGAGGAGAGAGAGAGAGCGAAGCGGGGAGTATCACACACTTTCAAACAACCAGATCTCATGAGAACTCAGTCACTATCACAGGAACAGCAAGGGGGAAGTTTGCCCCCACAATTCAGTCACCTCCCACCAGGCCCCTTCCCCAACATGTGAAGATTACAATTCGATATGAGATTTGGGTAAGGACATAGAGCTAAACTATGCCAGGCTCCCATTCAATGAGACAAAAAAATTAATATGAATTTGTATGAAGAGTAAAAAGAACTCTTTGATAGATTCCACCTACATGCAAAAACTTTGTTTTATTTATCAGAGATAATTCCAGCAAGGAATCCTATTTGAAGGTGTCACTGAGTTAAGAAAAAGGAAAACAGGGCACAATAAATATGTGCAATCTTTATTCAAATGCTAGTTTGTAATTCCAGTTCTCCTCTTCATGCTCTGCCTGACTTTTTTCTCCACTAGGTGGATAGGTAGGGGTACTAGAGATAGTAACTCTTGTTAGGATTCGAGCTCAGAAATCAGTACTGGATCTAAGGTGGGAAACTATGTTCTAGACCCAGATGGACTACAAGCTTTGTGACATTGATTAAGTTGTCATCTCTCTGGTCAAAGATCCTTATTTTAAAAAGGAAGTGCTATACTATATGATCTCTAGGATTCCTTCCACCCTTATAACCCCATTATCTGGGGTTTTGAGGTATAACCAATCCAGGTGGTACAACAGCCTGGGGCTTTCAATATTAAGGAATCTTCTAGAGAATTACGAATAGTCAATAAATATTTAGGTATACCATCTGCTATAGTTTGGATATGTGATCCTCCAAATCTCATGTTGAAATTTAATTCCTAATGTTGGAGGTGGGACCTAATGGGAGGCTGTTTGGATCATGGAAGCCGATACCTCATGAATCTCTTAGTGCCTTCCTCACATTAATGAGTGAGTTCTCTATTATTTCCCCTCAAGAGTTTCTCCTAGTGCTGGTTAAAAAGAGTCTAACATCTTCCCTCTCTCTTGCTTCCTCTCTTTCCCTGTAAGCTCTGCACACGCCAGCTCCCCTTCTCTTTCCACCACAAAAGGAAGCAGCCTGAAGCCCTCACCAGAAACAGATACTGGCGTCATCCTTCTTATTCAGTCTGAAGAACTGTGAGCCAAATAAACCTCTTCCATATATATATACACACACACACTTTTTTGTTAGACAAGGCCTCACTCTATCACCCAGGCTAGAGTGCAGTGGCATGATTACAGCTCACTGCAGCCTCAACCTCCTGGGCTGAAGTGATCCTCCCACCTCAGCTTCCCAAGTAGCTGAGACTATAGGCAGGCACCACCGTGCCCAGCTAATAAAGCTCTCTTTTTTACTAAATTACCTAGTCTCAGGTATTCCTTAACAGTAACACATACAGACTAAGAAACCATCCTAAACAGCAAATTAGAGGCATGCTGTACCTGAAATTCTGACTCTGGTCATTTATCCCTTCTTAGCAGCAAGTAAATGCTCTCTAGTCAATTTTGGATAATGAGTTTCTCAATCCTATCATTTCGGTTTCCTGGTTCACTGTCAGTCATTGTCTTGTGTATGTTAAAAGACAATAGTGACTCTCTCTACATTATTTAATATTTTCCTGAAAGGTCTCTGCTGTGCTGATTGCAAAACATGTAAAGTCTTTTCTTTTTACTCATGCCCTTCTTTTCTTGTCTCTTTTCCTTGCTATGTTTGTCCTGCATTTGTACATCCCATGTATAGCATTAATCTTGCTGCTACTGCTGCCCCTCCATATGTTTTCTTCCAGGGGGCTTTCATGTAGTGCTCAAGATACTATACTGACTTATCCCTAAGGCATCACCTCTCTGTACTGCCTACCCATTCCCATCTCTCCCCATACACATACTTACCTCAGGTCCTCCTATTCTATAAGTAAAGATTTCAGACCACCTGCTCTTAATGTCATTGATCACTTCTTAATTTAGCTAGATATCAGAAATTGGAACCTCTAAGGCTAAATTCAGTCCATAGACATGTTATGTCTGCCCCACATTATATTTTAACATCCACAAAAAGATCTAAATGTTTGCTCTGGCAGTCCTGGACCCAGGTTTACTGCAGCAATCAACTGGAGATGAGCACACCCTTCAGCTCACCACAATGCCCAGCCAAAGGCCAGGTGCCATTTATTCTCCCACTGGGCTGCTGCCTTCCCATAACTAACCCTGCTTTACATTCTACGTGGTCCCTGGGGGCATTTCAAGTCACCACCTGAGGTCTCCATGATGCGAGAACTTCATATTTACCTAGGAAAACTATATGTGGTCTAGGCAGAGTAAGACTGGCTTTCTGGGCAAGTGTTACCAGAAAGACCATGAGGAAACTGGAACTCAAACTTTCCAGATCTTTTACTATTTGAATCATCTTCAGAGACATAACCTACTCTTTATCTAGAATGTGGCTTACTGAGCTAGAAGTGACATCTCTTAAATACACAGACATTAGGGAAGGATAATGACAGGAAAGGAAGGAAAAGGTGAAGGGAGGGAGAAACAATATCTGTAGAGGACAAGGAATAATCTCCATATTAGTGATTTCAAAAATAAAGATTCCTTATACTTGCCAAAATGACCTGCAAATATATAATAAAGCCCACTAAAAACATAGGCTCTGTCCTTTAGGTGGTTTTTTGTTTTGTTTTGTTTTGTTTTTTGAGATGGAATCTCACTCTGTCGCCCAGGCTGATCTTGGCTCACTACAACCTCTGCCTCTGGGATTGAAGCAATTCTCCTGCCTCAGCCTCTCGAGTAGTTGGGATTACAGGTGTGCACCACCACATCCAGCTAAATTTTGTATTTTTAGTAGAGATGGGGCTCCGCCATTTTGGCCAGGCTGGTCTTGAACTCCTGACCTCAGGTGATACACCGCCTCAGCCTCCCAGAGTGCTGGCATTACAGACACTCTTGAGCCACCGTACCTAGCCTTTCCTTTAGTTTTAACACATCAAAACAAACCCGGGATAGATATGGGCAAACTTACTTTTCTTTCCTTGCTTTTAAATCAAATTTAAGTGAATATTTATATTTACTAGGCACAGAATTAGCATGTGTTTCTACTCTCCACTCATGGGCCTGTGGAAGACATCACTAATAGTTTGGGACATCATTCCACACTGAATCTCATAAGCCTTTAAATTCTACTCAGTGTATGATACTGGACAGCCTAACATCTGGAGCTGGCTAGCAAGATGAAGCTGCTTCTCTACCTGGCCCTAAGAGCTTTGTGACACCTTCCCAACACTAAGAAATAGCTCCCTAATATGTGTCATAGCAGGAATATAGTAGAAGGAAACACTGGGGGATAACCAGCAAGAAATGTAAACTGAGGAAGACAAAGACAGGTTTTCCCTGTACCTTTCTGTAAAGGAAAGTTAGATGCTTTCTAACTTTCAGTTAAGAACAGTCAAATCTTTTTTCCCTTGACATCCCTGATTCATGGAGGTGGCTAGGTTTATGTCTAGTTATACTCAGATAACTAATTGT
This sequence comes from Rhinopithecus roxellana, assembly GCF_007565055.1. Taxonomy (NCBI): domain Eukaryota; kingdom Metazoa; phylum Chordata; class Mammalia; order Primates; family Cercopithecidae; genus Rhinopithecus; species Rhinopithecus roxellana. The sequence continues at coordinate 65,751,969 of NC_044558.1, read as the reverse complement.
CTCAAGTGTCTTAAGTGTCTGGTTGATGGTTGAAAGTAAGCTCCAGGGATAAGTGGTCTCTCAAGGAGTAGATTGTGGGATGGAGAGGCAGAAGGCTGCAAAGGTACTATAGCTACGTCTATGCAATTCATGTGATCTCCACCACCTTACACCTCCATGCCCACTCACCCATGAGGCAGGGGGCATTTATATTTAATAGAGACCTATCTATAGCTGCAAAGGTTTATCTCAAATATGTATCTTGGCAGAGAAAGGTGAAGAGAGACTTGTGGAGGAAGCCATTGTAAAATCACATAACAGAAGTCACCACTTATTCTTCCTAAGCTTGTCATGCATGTAGACATGAAAAAGACCAACCCAACCCTCAGTACTATGTGAGGTTGCTGATTCAAATTCAGCTAACATTTATTATCTTATTAACTGCCTTGCGTTGTAGCAGAGGCTTTTTTTTTTATCAATCATCTTATTTAATTCTCAAAACAACCCTATGTGCTAAGTCTTCTTAGAGCACATTATTCAGATGGTGATTTTGAGGTTGCCCAGTTAATCAGTAGCACAATTCTCAGCATGGAGCATGTAATCCTAAAATCAGCTTTGAATAGAGGTGACCCACTGGTGACCAAAGTGTCCTATCATCTCATAGATAGTCACCTGGGCTCACACAGTTTTTTTAATGTAGGGCTATATTTTAAATCTGACATATTGGTCAGGCACAGTGGCTCACGCCTGTAACCCCAACACTTTGGGAGGCCAAGGTGGGTGGATCACAAGGTCAGGAGTTCAAGACAAGCCTGGCCAAGATGCTGAAATCCCGTCTCTACTAAAAATACAAAAATTAGCCTGGTGTGCTGGCACTCGCCTGTAAGCCCAACTACTTGGGAGGCTGAGGCAAGAGTATCATTTGAACCTGGGAGGCGGGGGTTGCAGTGAGCCGAGATCATGCCACGGCACTCCAGCCTAGGTGATAGAGGAAGACTCCATTTCACCAAAAAAAAAAAAAAAAAAATTCTGACATATATCCTTTAAAATATCAGGTTCCCCATTTCTTTTGAAAAGTGAGATAACCCAGTAACATTAGGCCCACATATTGACAACTAACTGGAGCTAAAAAGAAATCAGCTGACTTGATCACACACACACACACACACACACACACACACACAGATACACACATACACACCCTTACACTCTGTGAATGCACACTCAATAAATAAAACTGCCTCACTCACTACACAACCAGCCTGACTCCTGGCCATAGAATATACCTTTGTTCTTTGCTTATCCCGAACTTTAATTTAGTTCATCCTCCACTAATTTCCTACTTGGAGTCAACTGTTCACACTTATTCTCACTTCTTTTCAAAGTCCTCTTTTCTTTAGCTAGCACTGTGGATTTCTAGTCAGCTTTCCACCATGGTCCTTTCCACACTGTTGACACACTAAGTGGATGCCTCACCCATCTTCCAGTCCTGGAGTCATTGTTCAAAAGAGAAGCAGGATGTTCTGAGAGGTGGCTAAAGTTGAGGAGGCTGTCAAATTCCTGTGACACTAAAACCAGGAATATTGACTGATGATAGGAGATTAATACTTTCCTAGCAACATCAATTCCTATTTTCCTACAATCACATTCATTGCTATTTACCTATTTCTATCAGTCATTTTGGACCCTTCAGACCCAGAAAAGACTGGCAACTAAAATAACCTATGCAAAAGAAAATCCAAAGAATACTTTTTCCTCCTAAATGAGCAGACCCAACATATTAAATATTAAACACCATCTAAAAACAAGGTAGTATTCAATAAAAATCTCCGCATTTCTTCCCACACTGTCTCTACCCATCAGGATGATATAAAAATTATAAAGAAATATAGTCCAAAATACAACCCTTGCATAAGCTTTAAAAGCATTGTTTGATATGCAAACATACTAAAACACAAAAGAAAAAATGTGCTATATTAAATGACAAGCAAAAACTTGATCGCTGTGTGTTAATTATGTGTTATTCCAAAGAAATACAGGAAGAAAGGCTATAGCTGAAAGATCAAGAGTTGGCAGAATTGTTTATTGCTCAATTCTCTGTGAAGCAGCCTTATAAATGAGCCTTTCAGTAAATTCATTAACTAGCTGGTCTCAGTCTTAATCTGTCTGGCAAGGAATTCTGATCATTGACTAATAATGCTAGCAACATCCTAACTGTGTTTGCTCATATACATTAATTCACTCAAAAAGTAATTAATGGGTCTAAAAGACTCAGTTCTGGGAGTCCTACTGATGTATGTGGTATAGCCATCCCATATTTTCCATGTTAACAAACCCTTTTCCATTGCATCTGGCTGAAGGCATTGCCTATCCTGGTGTTTATGACTCATGTCGTAGGGCCAAGACTGCTGCTGAAACAAGTTCTGATGGTTGAAACATTAGCCAACAAGTCCCTGGGCCTCCCAGAAACTCTAAGATGTCTTACTGTACCTTTTTCTCCGAATATCCTAAAATGCTGCTAACACTTGTCCCCCTGAACTATTATTGCTTTAACTGTATTTAAGGATGTTGCCTACAATTAGCTTTGAATATAGCAGTTTAGAGAGAAATATAAAAATGGTGTAAATGGTCAGTGAATGCATGAATGACAAATACATCAGAAAAGTCAAAAAAAAAAAAAAAAACTGGAGCTGGTTAAAAGTATTTAAAATAATTATTTCATAGGACCATTAATGAATATTCACTTCATCTGGTCTCATGAAAAAGCATTCAAGATCAAACAAAAGGAGTGTCTAATTATTAAATAACTATTTTTCTACATTAGTGGAAACAAGTCAAACTCTCCAACAATATGAAAACTATTTGTATACCTTTGGGAATATATATATAGAAAAAAATGTGGTGGATTCAGCTATGAAACAATGCTTTGTCTAACTGCCTGGTTACATGGTGCCTGAATAGAGGGTGGGGATGAGGAAAAGAGATGACAAATCCACAAGTAATGATGAAAGAAATTCAGTCCAGGATTTGAAAATTACAATAAGTAATCTGCAACACAGATGATCTACATAAAGTATAAGATACATTACTGAAAACAGGCCTGGTACAGTGGCTCAAGCCTGTAATCCCAGCACTTTGGAAGGCTGAGGCAGGTGGATCACCTGAGGTCAAGAGTGCAAGACCAGCCTGGCCAACATGGAGAAACTCGTCTTTACTAAAATACAAAAATTAGCCGAGCATGATGGTGGGTGCCTGTAATCCCAGCTACTCGGGAGGCTGAGACAAGAGAATCGCTTGAACCCAGGAGACAGTAGTTTCAGTAAGCCGAGATCACACCACTGAAGTCCAACCTGGGGGACTGAGCAAGACTCCATCTCAAAAAAAAAAAAAAAAGAAAGAAATTACTGAAAACAGCTAACTTCAAATTCAGCAAACTAGGTCAAATTCTGCTATGGCAAAGAGTTTGCCAAAAGTTATACTTTTGGCCATGGTATTAGAATAGGAAGGAAGCAATACTGAAGACAAAATTCACTAAAATATTTTGGTTTCAGTTGGAACAAAAACATTCTCCTTTAAGGAACTGGTATTGTGGAGACTTGATGATATTCTAGGAAATGAAATGAGATAATGTTTTCAAAATAGCCCCATGATAATGTCAATGAGTAATTTCAGTTCTTATCACCATATGATGTGGTTAGTGAGCAGTGCTGATACTGAGGGGGAAAAAAAAGGTGTCAGAATATTTAAAAAAAAAAAAAAAAAAAAAAAAAAGCCTCCCTCTCTAAGGAAAACAGCAATGAACAGCTACTGCTGCTGGACAAAAACCTAACACTTCTCAGTCATGGGGGAAGAATGTCTGAAAATGAGTTTCACTGTTTCTCAGCAAATGCTGGCTTAAATATCTTGGCTGTGTCCATCAGAATACCTATGCCCAGCTTCACAATCAGAAAGAAAACAGGATTCCTGGTCATTTCTGCTACAAGAGACTCAAAAAGTCATTTGGCCCATGTCCAATCTGGCACTAACTTTTCTCTATTACACAGCACACAAACTGCAGAGTCAGATCTATAGAACCAGGTCTTTCTCCTCTTCCTTGATCTATCTCTCCTCTTCTTTTAAAAATAACATAGATTGGCTAGGCGTGGTGGCTCACACCTGTAATCCCAGCACTTTGGGAGGCCAACGCAGGTGGATTACCTGAGGTCAGAAGTTCGACCCCAATCTGGCCAACACAGTGAAACCTCATCTCTACTAAAAATACAAAAATCAGCTAGGCATGGTGGTGCATGCCTGTAATCCCAGCTACCAGGTGGGCTGAGGCAGGAGTATTGCTTGAACCTGGGAGGTGGAGATTACAGTGAGCCAAGATTGTGCCACTGCACTCCAGCCTGGGCAATAGAGTGAGACCCTGTCTCAAATAAAAAAAATAAAATAAAATAAAAATAACATAGATCAGGGTAGAAATATTGCTGAAGCTCAGTTGCAAATCTATGAAAATACAAAAAGCTACCCACCTTGGTTCCATTTTCTCACCTCCCATTTACTTCTCACATAGTGTAACCATCTCTGGGACACTTTTTATCCCTGCCTATTTCAGAGGTTTCACATTTTCTTTAATGGTTCCTCTTGCCCCCAGGCCAGAGGTAGGGGCTCCCTTGGCTCAGCTCCTATAGCAATCTGCTCACACGTGTGTCACAGACAGTATTTATTACCTTGTTATTGTTGTTGCTTTAGAGACAGGCTCTGTTGCCCAGGCTGGGGTGCAGTGATGTGATCATAGCTCACTGCTGACTCTAACTCCTGAGCTCAAGTGATGCTTCTGCCTCAGCTTTCCCAGTAGTTGGGACTACAGGCATGCACCACTGCACCCAGCTAATTCTTTTATTTTTTCTAGAGATGGGGTCTCACTATATTGCCCAGACTGGTCTCAATCTCCTGGACTCCAGCAATCCACCTGCCTCTACCCCGCCAAAGCTCTGGGATTACAGACATGAGCCAACACACCTGGCCTACTTTGTTTTTGAACCATCCTGTAACCTTTCTATCTCTTACCACACTCACAACACTGTGACTTCTTGGAAGCAGTGATTTTGTCTTATTTATCTTTGCAAATGCCATTATACCCAGCCCTTAGTGAAGATCAATAACTGCTTACTGAATAAATAAATAAATGTTACAAAGTTTTGATCCTCTGAATGCTGGGGAAAAGGAGACAGCCAAAGTAACATGATGACACAGGATAATATATCTAGGCCATCTAAATATTTTTCGAGCAGCAAAAGATTCCAATTTGGTGCTACACAGAAAAAAAAAAAAAAATCATGAAAGGGCCTGCTAACTCTCAGACAGATATATAGCAAATTATGCCCATTGCTTGAAATTCAATTAGCCTCTGCCTTTCCTCTTACTAGCCTCTCTGCCCCAAATGCCCCCTCTACAATTTATTCCCTACCACCCATGTTCAAGACTCAGCTCCTCCACAGGACTTTCCTTAACCCCTTTGAGGACCCCAGTGTCCTTTATCATACCCTCCTCTGAGGTCTCACAGCATTTTATCTCTACCTCTCTTGTTTACCTCTTTACTGGTTGCATTTTACTTCCTAGATATTTTATCTCCTCTGCCTCAATGAGCAACTTAAGAGAAGGGTTTCTATATACTCTGAAGATGCCTAACGTAGCACCTTGCCCAAGGCAGGCCCTTAGTAAACAGTTTTTCAATTGCTAAAACAGGAAGTTTAGATTCCTTTCTCAAAGGCAGTAAACCACAAACAAATCATCATCTGCAAAACGAAGAGGAAGTCCTTTCCAGCTGGGACATTCCATGACCTGGGGAGCCGGGTCTGAGCACTGGCCAGGACCACAGCTACATCAATAGGTAAAGGACACAGTAAAGCAGAGAGCATGGCCTATCGTGAGACATGTTTTGAGGCAGATAGATAAGAAGAGAGCCTAACATGGACCAGGGATTAGAGAAGAATTTCTGGTAGAGGTGACCACCGCTTTGACCTTAGCTAGAAGGCTGAGTTAAACAAAGGAAAGGAAGAACAATCTAATTGGAGCAAGCAGCATGGGGACAGGCTTAGCATCAAGAAAACAGACCCTTTTTGGAAATGCAAGGAGTTGGGTTATAGGAAAGAGAGATGGGGAATGGTAGAAAAAGATGAAGAGGTAAGACTTCACCAAGTCAACAGAGCTTTATACATTCACTCCCACACCTCTTTGTTTCACTGGAGGAATGGAAAGCTATTGGAGGGTTTCTTGCAGCATGGTAACCTGATTGCTCAGGGAGCAGTGTGGGAAGAAGATCGAAGGGTCCTAGATGGGAGGGAGAATGCCCTGTCATGGCCATTGTAGCAATCTATGTAAAATATGAGGAGCTTTGGGGAGGAGAACGTGAAAAGAGAGTAATGTTAAGATTAATATCACTTGGTGGTTTATTAGACATGGGAGTAAAGATAGCAAGGAGGGAGAGGAAGGCATCAAAGATAATTACCAAATTTCTGGCTTGAGCAACTAGGTAGACAGGGCTATCATTCACAGAGAGAGACAATGCAGGGAGGAGAATAAATTAAGTGGGAAGAGCATGGATCCATCTTTAGCCATGTTGAGTCTGAGTTGTCCAAGGAACATTAAAGTGTTCGTCCAATAGGCAGTGGGTTACAGAGGTCCAGCTCTCACTACAAAGATTTCAGAGCCATTCATAGGAATAGATGAGATCATGTGGGGAAATGGTATAGAACTAACAAAATATTGAAAGTTAGGGCAGAGAGAGGAAGAAAAACCTTCAAAGGAATTGTGAAGTTGCCATCAGAGAGGTAGGAGAAAAACCAAGACAGACCAAAGCTAGAGAATGTTTCAAGAACCAGGGCACGGCCAACACTGCAAAATACTGCAGAGAGTCCAAATGAGACAAAGGCTCAAATAATGCCCATTGCATTTAGCCCAGAGGAGGCTTTTAGGGAGCTTGGAAAGCAAAGCACTATTTCTGAGAAGTGATGGAAACCAAAGCCAGGCAGTGGGTTAGGGAGTACATGGAAGTTAAGAAAGCAGAAAAAAATGAATTTAGAGAATTTTATAGAAGCTTGGCTTTAAAAGGAAGATGAGAGATGCAACCAAAATTAGAGTGAGACACAGGCCTGAAAATCTGGGGGTGTAGGTGTATGTCAGTGTTGGGGGACTGTTATTTGGTTGGTTACTTTGTTTATATAGTTAAGAGAACCTTGAACATGTCCCTATGCTGACAGGAAAATGTCAGGGAGAGGTAAAGATGCCAAAAAGGGAGGATTGAAAAATGAAGCACACTCCCTAAGTAAGGAGGGAACCAGGGCACTGATGGAAGAATTAGCCTTAGATGGGAGTAAGAGACACTTTCCTTGGAGACCAGCAGAGGAGAGAATGATGTATGCAGATGCTAATCAGGTTACAGACAGAAGGGCAGGGAGTTAAGGGACTCTTCCCATAAATCTTGATCAGCTGTCAGGAATGAGAGTTGGTCATAGTAATGCAGTAATGGTTTCAAAAAAGCAGTCATGAGACCCTGTGTGTGTATACACACACACACACACAGAGCAAGAAAAAAGAGAAAAGGAGGGGGAACCTTTACTTTAAAAGAGACTTCACAGATATGTCAACGCATCACAATAACGTGTGCTTCATTTGGATCATGATTCAAACAGACTTTAAAAAATCAAAAGGCAATTAGGGAAATATGAAAACTGTCTGCATGTCTGCTGGTGTTAGGAAATTACTGTTAACTTTTTTGTTTAGATAATGCTGTTGTGGTTAATTTTTTAAGTGCCCTCATCTTTTAAGTGCCCTCAATATTTACAGACAAAATAATATGGTGTCGAGGATTTGTTTGAAAGCAATCTGGGGGTGGAATAAAGGCCCTAAATTAAACAAGATTGGCCGTAAGCTAAGTAATAGATATATAAAAGTTTAGGAGACTATTATCTCTTTTATATATGTTTGAATTTTTCTATGAAAAAAATACATATTTTTAAAAGCCAGAAGAAAAAGCAATGAAATCATGGGAAATGAAAGAAAGATACAACTGGAAGCATACAGAAAGATCATGGTGGAGCATTGTAAGTCTGGCTAAAGATGAAGACAATAAATTTGTTGTGACAAAGTCAAGTGACTTTTTTGCGTAGCAGCATTCAGAAGCCTTGATGTGAAAGCAAAAAAGTTGCATTGGTACAAAGTAAAGATCTTAAAGAATATGACCGCAGAAGAAGATGCAAAGGATGTGATGGTATTAACCAGGGACAAATTCAAGCAGTAAGCCAGCATCCTGTTTAGACTGGATAGGAAGAGAAAGGAAACACGGAAGTGACTGATAGACTCAAAGAAAAAGGAAACTGGCCATCCTGCATGGCTGGAAAATGAGGGTGAGAAAGCTGGGAGGATGGGAGGCTGTGGGTAGCAAGCCAGTCTTTAGAGTTTAAGATGTCAGTTCTGACTGATGACAAGGTCAAGTGTAATTGTAAATGCCTATGAAGTGCCTATGTGAAAGGATGGCTGAAGTGGAAAGGAGGTGAAAGTCAAACAAAATTAAGAAGGTTACGAAATTGTGAAATGGCTGCTGGATGGGTGCTAACGGAAGCCCAAAATGTCCCATAATGATGATGCTAGGTTATAAATTCCATAAAGAAAAGGATTGTATCTGTCTGTCTATCTCTCTGTCTCTGTCTCCCTCTCTCTCTCTCTAAATATATGCCCAGCATCTAGTACAGTACTTGACACAGAGAAGGCATTTTTATTTAATTTTATTTATTTATGTATTTATTTAAGGCAGGGTCTCACTCTGTTACCCAAGCTAAATGGAGTACAGTGGCACAATCACAGCTTACTGCTAGCCTCCTGAGTAGCAAGGACTACAGGCGCACTTTACCACACCCAGCTAATTTATTCTAATTTTAATTTTTGTAGAGATATCTGGAGACTCTGGGCTCAAGCGATGCGCCACTCTTATCCTCCCAAGGTGCCAGGATAATAGATGTGAGCCACTGTGCCCAGCCATGAAGATGTTTATAAAATATTTGGAGAATGCATGGTATATATGGAAGGACTAAGTAATTCTTTAATTTCAAATTTCCATTCACCATCAGTTAGTTGATTAGTTTGGGAGCAAGAGGAAGGGTTGGAAAAAACAAGTGAATGAATATGCACCAAAGCAGATTCAGAAAGCAAAAGAAATATTGAAGGAATAAAAAGTAGAATGTATGAGACAAACTCAAAGGAGTTCACTTTTTTTTTTTTTTTTTGAGACAAAGTCTCGCTCTGTCACCTAGGTTGGAGTACAGTGGCGCAATCTCCACTCACCGCAACCTCCGCCTCCCAGGTTCAAGCAATTCTCTGCCTCAGCCTCCCAAGTAACTGGCATTACAGGCACCCGCCACCATGTCCAGCTAATTTTTTTGTTATTTTTAGTAGAGACGTGGTTTCACCATCTTGGCCAGGCTGGTCTTGAACTCCCGACCCCGTGATCCACCTGCCTCAGCCTCCCATAGTGCTGGGATTACAGGCGTGAGCCACCACGCCTGGCCAGGAGTTCACTTTAATATTGGTTTGTACCCAAACTACTGTACAAGCTGTGACTAGATTAATAACTGTCTCTGAGTGCAGGAGAGTTATTTTAAGGAGGTGAAAACAAGAGAAGATTGTTTGCCTAGTGCCCTACCCGGATGCTGTTTTACTGGGAAGACGGAGCCAGGTCTAAGTGGGATTGTTCTGGATCACACCAGCCTGAGGTCATCTCTGGTTCACAAGCTGATGGGCAGGGCAAGGAATCCTGGCCTCTAGGAAACCCTTTAACTGTGTAGTTGAATAGAATAAACTCCTCACCCTGCATTCATCTGCCTGCCCAGGAGTCTGTAGAACAAACCTGAATTTTTGAGAATCTAGTAAGTAGGCTCTTGTAACCAAAAACATAAACCACCACCATTTCTTCATCAACCCAGAAAACAGTGAGAGAGAAAGTGGTTTAAATTGAAGAAGTGATTCAGAAAAGACGTTAAGAACCTTAAAATCAAAAAAGGATTAGACATTAAATCAGGTTACAAATGAAATTCTTATTAATGACAATCTCAAATATTGGGCAAGCTTATGTTATATATAAATTCTCACATCACTATCACAGCAGCACAAGGATCCAGGTATTATGATTCCCATTTATAAGTGAGGAAATACACTACTATTAAATGACTTGCCCAAGCCAAGTCTAGCTGACACTAAAGCACGCACTCCTAACCTCTGCACTAAGCTGCTTTGTTGAACTCTCTGAAGGATATCATAGGATATATAGCTCCATCTAGGCAGACAAGAAGACACGAGATACCAGTGGTGGGATGTCTGAAATTCTGAGGAGTTAGAAATGTAGGAGAGGACATTTTTATACTCTCTCTCTCTGGTTCCTGGTCTTATATTTATCAAAGTCCTACTTTCAGCAAAGAGAAAAATCTGAATGGGGGACCAGCTAAGAGCAGAGAAAATCCCCCCAGGGATCATTTTAGGCCACTACTCATAAAAGAACAAAAATAAAACGGGAGGAACTCCAGAACCAAAGTCCTAGAGTCCCTATTTGCTTGTGAATGAAAGAGACTAGTATGTAAATAAGAGCTTTGCATAAGCCAGACATTCTTTCAAGTCCAGTTTATCTGCAGTATGAGTCACTTCCTTTTTAAAAGCAAGAACTAAAAGAGATAGAGGCACATAGTTATTACCCAGCACAAACCTTAACAGACCTTTTCTTCTCATTCAACTCGCAAGAAGGTAAAAGGCTCTTGCTCTAAACAAAACAGCAACATCATTTTGCATACAGTGCACACACTGTTTGGCCAATGAATACTCTCCTTCAGCAGAGGGAAATGAACAAGTGAGATTAAAAGGCAGATGAGATGATACAAGGAAAGCACAGGTCCAGCCAGGGTTAACCTGACACAAAGGAATCTGAATAACGAGAAGCCTTTGAATGACTCAGGTTAGGTTTATCTCCTCCAAAGGGAAGTTAACCCCATGTTACTCACAGCAACAAAATTACTAATGAACTTTGGAGGAAGTCTTAAAGAAGGCTATGGTCAGAAAATGGAAAAGGAAACAAGCCACAGGCTCATCTTCAGATGAGAACTCTGCACAGGACTTACCTTTCAATTGAAGAACAACCACAGTAGTATTCTGAGACAGCACGAGTGTACGGGAAAGCGACTGCCTCTCTCCCACCACAATGCCTACTATAAGTCTTCTTCAGCCCGAGACAGATTTATCAGAGCTGATTCATTCTGGAGGAGTTGAAGACTAGATTTGAAGAGTAAAGTAGGAAGAGAGCAAATAAGTAGAAACTGAAGCATTTTCCTATTACCTTGGGAGGTCTAGAGGCCTGATTCATCCTTCCTGTAAGACCTGCATATGAAACTATGTCCAGCAAAGTCTCAGACTCACCCAACCCTTCCCATGTCCACATTCACAGCTAACAGGAGCCACCAGCACCAAAGTTTAAAGGCCTTGGGAGGCCTGACATAATACAACAATATTTTATTGAGTACCTACTTATGTGCTAAGCACTGTGCTAGTTGCCAAGGTTATAATCATAAGCAAAATAATAGATCATTCTCCATTCTCTGGGTGCTACAGTTCAACGGCAGACACTGACAGAGTGGTGATTCCAATGCCAGCGCTAAACGCTGTAATGTGGGTGGAGGAGATGGAACAGGTTATTCTGAGAGTTCAAGGAAGGGCGAAGGGAGCAATCTTCTCAGGAAATAGTGTCCTCCAAGCTGAGACCTCAAGGATGAAGTGGAAGTAAAGAAAAGACTTCCAGAAGGGGAGACTCAAGAGAAAGCCAGAGCTTTGCCTCTGGGTATACAGAAAAACTGGAATGCCTTAGATCCATCTCATACAAGAAAGGAAACCATGTCACCTCCAAATGGAGTATCTTTCTCTTTTTAGTGTTTTATTAAGTAATCCTCTTCATGGGTTGCAAGGAAAACCCCACCCAGGAAGCAGCCGTCTTTTGTCAACAGGAATTTTCCCTAACTTTGCTTATCTGGTAATTTGTGAATCTGAAGATTGTTCTTATCTGATAAGATTTCAGAATATTAGGAAGACCTTCTAATTCTTCCTGACTTTATCGATAATGTTTTTGAATGTACTGTTAAGACTAGATATGTGGGCCAGGCACGGTGGCTCATGCGCTTCGGGAGGTGGGCGGATCACGAAGTCAAGAGATTAAGACCATCCTGGCCAACATGGTGAAACCCTGTCTCTACTAAAAATACAAAAATTAGCTGGGTGTGGTGGCGTTCGCAGCTACTCAGGAGGCTGAGGCAGGAGAATTGCTTGAACCTGGGAGGCAGAGGTTGCAGTGAGCCAAGATCACAACACTGCACTCCAGCCTGGTGACAGAGCGAGACTCCATCTCAAAAAACAAACAGACAAACAAACAAACAAACAAACTAGATATATGATGGCTGGGCATGGTGGCTCATTTCTGTAATCCTAGCACTTCAGGAGGTCGAGGTGGGTGAATCACCTTGAGGTCAGGAGTTCAAGATCAGCCTGGCCGGCATGGTGAAACCCCATTTCTACTAAAAATACAAAAATTAGCTGGGTGTGGTGACGCATGCCTGTAGTCCCAGCTACACAGGAGGCTGAGGCAGGAGAATCGTTTGAACCCAGGAGGTGGAGATTTCAGTGAGCAGAGATCGTGCTACTGCACTCCAGCCTGGGCGACAGACTGCGACTTCATCTCAGAAAAAAAAAAAGACTAGCTATGTGATTATCACATGCACAAAATAAATTTAAAAGCACATACATAGGCACACGGAAACAAAGTTAAAAGAGAGTCGTAGGACAACATAGGTGAAATTCTAAAAATAATAACAGCAAACATTTATTGAATGCTTGCCCTGTATCAGTTACTTTTTCTAATTTTTTTATACATATTATGTCAATTACTGCAATTTACATAGTACGCAAGGTTTGAATCCTGCAGGTACATTTATATGCAAATTTTTGTCAATAAATATGCTTGGCCCTCCATATCAGGTTCTGTATCTGCAACCAAATAGTATTTGTGGGATGCAAATATGGAAGGACAAGCCAGCTTTTCTTATCCACGGTTCCGCAGGGCACACTGCAGATCTTAAGAATGCATGGATTTTGGTATCCACAGGCAGTCCTGGAATCAATGTTCCTGTGAATACCAAGGAAAGACTATTATAGGTTCTACTGATATCCGTATTTTCCATATGGGTTAACTAAGGCACAGAGAGTTTAGGCAACTTGCCCAAGATCATACAACCAGTGTAGAGTCAGGATTTGAACTCAGAGTCCATGAGCTTATCTGCAAAGAAAGCCAATCAAGTCAAAGATACTGGCCAGTTCTATGTGGGTTGGAGCTGAACTGAAAGTCCCTACCAAGTACCTTAAGCAACATAAACTGTACCTGTTCCACCTGTTAAATCCTGAAGGCTGAAAACTCCTGTAATGTCAAGATCCCTCCCCAAATTCCTTGAACTGTGTTATTTCCTTTGGGAACCCCTATACTCTTTCATAGAAAAGAACACGTCTGATGTGGTGACTCACATCTGTAACCCCAGCACTTTGGGAGGTCAAGGCTGGAAGACGGCTTGAGGTCAGGAGTTTGAAACTAGCCTGGGCACCATAGCAAGGCCCCGTTTCCACAAGAAACAAAATTCTTTTAATTAGCTGAGCGTGGTCACACATGCCTGTGTCCAGTTACTCAGGAAGCTGAGGTGGGAGGATCACTTGAGCTCAGGTATTTAAGGCTGCAGTGAGCCATGATCCTGTCACTGCACTCCAGCCTGGGCAACAGAGCGAGATCCTATCTCTATTTTCAAAAAAAGTAAGAAAGAAAAGAATAATTTTTGGTCACTGGAACTGTTACTTCTGGATGACCATGATTATGTTAGATTCATCAAGTTCCTGACACAAAACATGGTAAGTTTGCTTTTCTGAGGAACATTCAAACTAATTTTAAGTTAATACTAAATCTTTACTTGAAGGAATTAAGCCAGCTAGTAGTATTGTGGGAAAGTCATCTAAATAATTTGTGTACTACTCAAAAGAATGACTTTAAAAAGAAACTTAAATTATTTTTTCCCTTTGGTAAAAACTGTTTTAAATTGAAGATTTATTCAGCTACTCATAGTAAAATGGTGCCTGTAACTTTTTAAAAAATTTTTTGAGATGCCAGTTACAGGCCATTTTGTACAGGACATGCTGCTATATGAACAAAACGCTGAAATGTCTAAAGTGGTAAGAACTTTAATTTGTCTGTATCATTTTCTTTTCAAATTTAGTACCATTTTGCTAATTAAAAAAACAATAATCTGGGGGGAATGTTTTTAAGAATATTTATCTGCTTTGGGTTGCAAGTAACAGAAATTCCTTCCTCAAAGTTGCTGAACAGAAGAGAAATAAGTGCTTCTCTGGTTGATAGTAGTAAACAGCCTTGTGGATTGACTCTGAAGCCCTTGTAGATCTTTAATCTTTTCTGTATATTCAGCTAGAAATACACGCTGCCACTATAACAGTCATTTTAAAAAACAAAAATAAAAACCTGACCACCTGACCAACTCTCTTGTTCCAAGAGTTGATAGCTCACAGATCATTTCCATTTTTCCAAAATAAATCAAAGTTGGATGAGATATGCTCAGAAAAGGACTTTGTAAACACTACTTATTTGAAATAATTGAGCCTCTGTGGTAACATTTAATAATACCTGCAAAGGACTAGGCACAGTGGATCACACCTATAATCCCAGCACTTTGGGAGGTCGAGGCGGGCAGATCGCCTGAGATCAGAAGTTCAAGGCCAGCCTGACCAACACGGTGAAACCCCGTCTCTACTAAAAATACAAAAATTAGCCAGGTGTGGTGGCGCATGCCTGTAATCCCAACTACTTGAGAGACAGAGGCAGGAGAATCACTTGAACCTGGAAGGCGGAGGTTACAGTGAGCGAGATCGTGCCACTGCACTCCAACCTGGGTGACAGAGTGAGACTCTGTCTCAAGAAATAATAATAATAATAATACCTGCAGAACAGATGAACTTTAATCTTCAGGTAAGCAGCTGTAAAGGTGTCTATATTCGGAAGTCCATATTCTAAGAAATGCAGTAAAGCCTGAAGAGTGGAAGTGGTGCTGGAAACTGGTTTTAATAATTTCAAACCCCAATTTTTTTTAATTTGAAAATATTTTATTGAGAGCAAAGATTTTTTCACTATTTGTATTTACTTATAATTCCTTACTAGTCAAAAGGAAACAAACAATAAAAATCTTTATCTTAAGGAAGCTTGTTTTTTTTTTGTTTTTTTGTGTGTGTTTTTTAAAATAACACAGATGAGATGGAGTCTCTCTTTGTTGCCCAGGCTGGAGTGCAATGGCGCCATCTCAGCTCACTGCAGCCTCCACCTCCTAGGTTCAAGCAATTCTCCTGCCTCAGCCTCCCGAGTAGCTGGGATTACAGGCACCTGTCCCCATGGCCCAGCTAATTTTTTGTATTTATAGTAGAGACAAGGTTTCACCATGTTGGCCAGTCTGGTCTCGAACTCCTGACCTCAGGTAATCCGCCACCTCAGCCTCCCAAAGTGTTGGGATTATAGGTATGAGCCACTGTGCCCAACCTTTTTTTTTTTTTTTTTTTTTTTTCTAAAGACAGGGTCTCACTTTGTCAGCCAGGCTGGAGTGCAGTGGCACAATCATGGCTCACTGCAGCCTCAACCGCCCAAGACCAAGCAAGCCTCCCACCTCAGCCTCCAGAGTGACCAGGACTGCAGGCATGCACCACTACACTCAGCACATTTTTAATTTTTTGTAGAAACGGGGTCTCACTATGTTGCCCAAGCTGCTCTTGAACTCCTAGAGTCAAGCAATCCTCCCGCCTCAGCCTTCTAAAATGCCAGTGTTACAGGTGTGAGCTACTGCACCTGGCTAGGAAGCTTTTAACAAGGGTTATAAAGAGTTTTGTAAATCTGAGAAGTTTATGTGTTTGTCCATTTTGAACTATTCTAAATTCTGATTTAGATGCCTGCAAACATTATCCAGTACCAGGAATGTCAGTCTTAAAATAACAATGACTTCCATATCGATTAGTAAAATCATGTTAAAAATTATATTGCAATTCTACATTTTTATTTTTTAACCAATTCTAATTTGCCAACCATGGGAATATAGAATTTTCTTCTTGGTCTTCAATTTTTAATACATGACTTTAAAAACTAAATATTCCCTCTTTAGGCTGGGCGTGGTGGCTCACACCTGTAATTCCAGCACTTTGGGAGGCTGGGGCAGGCGGATCACGAGCTCAGGAGATCAAGACCATCCTGGCTAACACAGTGAAACCCCGTCTCTACTAAAAATGTAAAAAAATTAGCCGGGTGTGGTGGCGGGCACCTGTAGTCCCAGCTACTCGGGAGGCTGAGGCAGGAGAATGGCGTGAACCCGGAAGCTGGAGCTTGCAGTGAGCAGAGATCACTGCACTCCAGCCTGGGCGACAGACAGAGACTCCATCTCAAAAAAAAAAAAAAAAAAAAAAAATTCCCTCTTTAGTCAAATACTGGTTGATACTCCATCTTGGAAACAGATTGCTATAGGAACTCCTACAGTAAGGAGTATAATGCTTATCCCAATTTTTAAACAAAGGCAATGCCAAATTTATGAAACAATAGATTTGGAGAGCAAAAAGTGATGAATACTATTTTTTAAAACATACAAAACTCACCTGTTATTTTCTATCATTACCCACTGCCCTCGATGAGAAAAAAAATGAAAATGTTTCCTGATAGTTCATTTATGCACAGCTCTAAGCAATAATTTAATTACTTAACTATGGAATGGTTATTCTAAAGAAATAAATATTACTTTGTCTATAAAAATCATTAGCATTGTTTTGGTTTTAAATATTTGAAACACTAAGAAAAACATTTGAAGCTCATTTGTAATGATCTTTTTTTTTTTTTTTTTGATACAGGGTCTTGCTCTGTCACCGAGGATGGAGTACAGTGATGCAATCACAGCTCCCTGCAGCCTCCATTTCCCCAGGCTCAGGTGATTATTCTCCCGTCTCAGTCTCCCAAGTAGCCGGGACTGCAGGTGCGTACCATCACATCCAGATAATTTTTGTATTTTTTGTAAAGACAATGTCCTTCCATGTTGCCCAGGCTGATATCAAACTCCTGGACTCAAGCAATCCTCCTGCCTCAGCTTTCCAAAGTGCCGGGATTACAGGAGTGAGCCAGGATCCAGTCTCAGGTATTTACTTATATAAAGGGATCTTTCCTCTCTGGATGGAAGATACGGATACGGAATTGTCAAAATCCAAATATGTGTATCTGTTGCATTTAAAGTAGCACAGTTTCTCATGACTGTTTTTCTTTAATAGGCAATTACAACCATTTGAGGTCATGCTGCATCGCCAAAATTTCAAAGATACAACTGTATTATACCGAAAAGCAGTTGAATTCAAGTGGCTCATTATTTAAGGGGTCAAATTTATTCACGCAATGAGTAAACAATCCTGACTGAATTCAACTGTTTATGGTTCAGGTTGTTTGTTTTGTTTTGTTTTGTTTTGAAGACGGAGTCTCACTCTGTCGTTCAGGCTGGAGTACAGTGGTGCAAGCTTGGCTCACTGCAACCTCCACCTCCTGGATTCAAGCAGTTCTCCTGCCTCAGCCTCCTGAGTAGCTGGGACTACAGGCACATGCCACCACACCCAATGGTGTATTTTTTTTGTATTTTAGTAGAGACGGGGTTTCATCCTGTTGTCCAAGCTGGTCTTGAACTCCCTAAGCTCAGCAACCTGACTGCCTCGGCCTCCCAAAGTGCTAGGATTACAGGCGTGAGCCACCACGCCCAGCCCGGTTGTTTTCTTTTTTAAAAAACTGATTTCCTTCCAAACCAATTCAGTCTTTCTTCCCAAACCATTTATGTGAGTACATGTAACTTTTAACACAAAAGCTGGCAAAAACCCTATATTTATGAGACCTGTTGGTTGACAATAAGTAAAAAACCACATAAATACTGATTTTTCTCTGTAGATAAAAATCTTGGATTGCTGTGAAGAAAACTCATTCACTTTAACTTCCTTTAAGAACAAGAACGGATTTCCACGCACTGATTTACACCAGGAAATAGTTTTGTTGGTTATTTACAAATGCTTTTGAAGAATGCAGGTGGGATTACACATGAGGCTGCCACAAAAATAAATGTTAGTAAAATCATGACTCTATTCAGCATTAATCAAAGAGCAGAAGAGAAGTTATTATGAAAAATCTTACTCAGCAAACAATAAAAGATAAAATTCCACTAGTCAAAGAGCAATGTTAAAATAGTTACAAACATGACTTAAATAATGAACACATGTTAACACACATTCAATTCACTGGTGGGGAGCCAGAAGAACGAGCAAGCTGGTTTCAAGGCCATTTGGGGACCTGAGTACTCAGAAAAATTAGTGAAATTTGTAAAAGAGAATATATGAACAAGATTACTATGTTAAGTCAAAAGAGGTTAATGTCCTTCAGGGCAATGAAACCATAATCTTTATAGAGTTATCTTTTATACCAGACATAAACCTACAAATCAACATGTGACCTCACAGAGTCTAGGCCTTGTCAGTAGTAAATAATGAGTAATCCTTGGAGGCCTTTTAAACATTTTCCCAATGTGACATTGATAAGACACGCTGTTCCTCTTCTTTTTTTTTTTTTTTTTTTTTTTGAGACAAAGTCTCACTCATGTTGCCAAGGCTGGAGTGCAATGGCGTGATCTCAGCTCACTGCAACCTCCTCCTCCCGGGTCCAAGCGATTCTTCTGCCTCAGTCTCCCAAGTAGCTGGGATTACAGATGCCTGCCACAGTGCCCGGTTAATTTTTGTATTTTTAGTAGAGATAGGGTTTTACCATGTTGGCCAGGCTGGTCTCGAACTCCTGATCTTAGGCAATCTGCCCACCTCAGCCTCCCAAAGTGCTGGGATTACAGGCATGAGTCATTGTGCCCGGCCCCCTCTTTTTTCTTTATTTCCAAGTTTGGAATTTTTTTAAAGAACCTCTGAAGCTGTGCTTAAAACAAATAAAAATTAGATTCTAGTACTACACATCAGAAGAGCTATTATTGAAAAGCCATTCCCAAATTTCGGGTTTTTCTCACCCCTGATTTGAAACAATGATTCTCCATCTCACAAGCCACCAAGTTTGCCTCCCTTTTGTCTCTCCCGAAATAAAATAGTAAAGCCCTCAAAGTTTACTGCGAAAGCCGTCTGGTTCTCTCCTCTGCACACGAGCACAAATTACACAAATTGCTTTCCCACTTTTAGAAGAAATATCACAATCTGCCACACTAATGTCCAACAAATTCCACCTGAGAGAAAAATAATTCTTTTAAGCAAACGTTAGTCTTCACTCTCTTGTCCTTGCCATGCACTAATGACCAATCAGCTACCTTTCTCAGTAATCACCTTCATTTTATTGGAAAGCCAATACTACTCTCCAAGCAAAATAATCACTGTAGCTTAACTTCCTCCTAGGTTTAGTTTTCCAATTCTAAATCGTCTTTGGGGATGCTTTTAAATGTGTCTTAATCTGATAAATGAAAATGCTCTCCTAAAACTCCTAGGACCCAGCACTCACAAAATATTGAAATAAATGAGATTACATTTCCTTTGCCTGTTTATACCTCCTCTCAAAGTAAAACATACAAAACTCAGAAAATAATGTAAATGAAAAATAATCACAAAAAAAAAAGCAAGTAATCACTTAGAGCTGAGAATTTGCCGTTTGTTGAATGTGTTGGATTTTTTGGTGTTTGAGAGTGCCCCTGATCTGCTATAGAAGTCCACGGCACGAAGCTGGGAAGCACCGGCCTCTGCCTACAGCACACACACTCCAGACTTCCTCACAAATGAGGCCCATGAAGACCAAAATGAAGGGAAAGGCCTAGCGTGTAAATATCTCATTAGCCTGGGCCTGGGCTGGTTGCCCAGCACTGATTGGGTTCCCAGTGACTTCTTTTAGGATTGGGGCCAGGACTTATTTTTATGTTAGATCTTGAAGCAATTTATTCAGTTCCCACAAACCTCCTGGTATTGTGAAAACTTGAGTCCACAGTGGCAGTCTCTGAGAAGGGTGTTTGAGTAGACTAGCCAGGAGAGAGAAAGACAAAATGCCACAAAGACACTTAATGAAGTAGAGAGCCCTACCCCATTGGTCAGAACAGTCCAAGTTGTGATCTGCCAGTCAATCTCTGCAGCTAAATTCCCACACCAGCTTGGGCAATCAGCTGTCACACCCTCCAAGGGAAAACCTACCATGTAGGAGGTCATGAGGGAAAAGAGGCAATGGATGGGGAAATTTCATGTACTGATCACTAACACATTCCCAATCCTGCACAAGGTGCTTTAGCTAAATTATTCTTCAAATTAACCCTATGAAGAAGGATAAGAAATAAGAACCTATAGCCACTGTGTCATCAACCCCCATGCTCACCTTTAATTCAATGGACAAACTCAGGCCATGTATAAAACTTGGGAAGCCAACTTCAGTGCCAGAGTTAATTATGTAACTTGAATAAAACCAGATTTAATGATTCCTTTTCACTTGACTCCCATCACAGGCTCATTAGTAAGGACAGAAATTTACCCCAAAGTGAATCACACATGTGAAGGGCTACTCAGCATTCTTGGAGGATGAATGGTAAATGTCCTCCCAGTTGCCTAGAGACACTGAATATACAAACAGCTATGGCTCATGGAGGGATTTTTTTTTTTCTCCCTCCGACCTCTAGCCAGACTTGGGTTGAATATTAAAGGCCAAGTTCTTGGTCACATTCATATCTCCTTGGGCCTCTAGAAGAAGGTTGAGTGGCTTAGCTGAGGTGCAATAGTTAGCACTTTTCAGCAGGCAGGAATCATCTGTGCTGAAGGAAAGATAGCACACAGGGTGCCCAAAGTCATAGGTTTCTTGAAAGTCACAGGACTTTTGAAGAAGACAGGAACTATGATTTTTAACATATGCTACTAAAACTCCAACCTGTGATCCTGAGAAGCTGAGGATATTGAAAAAATCTGATGGTACTAAAGCTTTCCATTCCCAAAGGAAGCAATGACCTTTGACATTTATTCATTCGGTTATTTCTTCAACAGGTAGTTATTGAGAGGTTACTGTAGACTAGAGACCATTCTAGGACTTGGGCAGCAGTGAACAAGACAACAGTGACAAAAAGATTCTTTTGTCCTTCTAGTTAAAGTAATATGTGCTTGGAGACAAAAACTATAAAATGGAGGTAAACTGGAAAGAGTAACCACCTGAATCCTCCCAACCAGGAAAAAAAAAAAAAAAAAAACCAACTGTTAACTTCATGGGGTATACACTGTCCTTTCCAATCTATTTTTTTTCTTCTTTTTTCTTTTTTAAAGATAGGACATTTGCTCTGTCACTCAGACTGGAATACAGTGGCATAATGATAGCTCACTGCAGCCTCAAACTCCTGGGTTCAAATGATTCTCCTGCCTCAGCCTCCTAAGTAGTGGGGACTACAGGTTCTCACCACCACACCTGGCTGCTTTTAATTCTTTGTAAAGACAGGTCTCACTATATTACCCAGAATGGTCTTAAACTCCCAGCCTCAAATGATCCTCAGGCCCTGGCCTTCCAAAGCACTGGGATTATAGGTGTGAGCCATATTTGCAGTCCAGTTAAAGACTAATTTCCTAATTCCAACAATAAGACTAGTAGACTTTTTTCTTTCTAACAAGTGGTTAGAGTCAATAGAAATGAAGAAAACAAAAAGGAAAATTCAATGGATCCCCAAGCCCTCCTCACCCCCTGGGCTGCTGGCCAGGAGAGAGCAAGTGCTGCAGCCCCCACAGCTCCCAGTTGACTGCAGGAGTGAAGGGGCAGCATCATGATAGCCTCAAATACCTACAGGCCCTGGTTCATAGCCTTGGGTTCACCTGCCCAGGCAGGGGAGAGAAAATTCCATCAGTGAGTATAGCAACACACTGTCCTGCAGGCTTGACCCTTTTATCAGGTTACAGGCAGGAAGGCCAAAATTTAACTGGGTGTGGTTACAGCTCTTACAGAGAACAGCAGGCAAGTGTGGACTACTTGGCACCTATATAAATAACATGCAATTTCTTCCACACTATATACTCTTAAAGCCAATCGCATCATTATTCAAGTTAGCACTTCTGCCTAAATTCAATCTATTGCACTTTGACACAGTTGCAAAACATAAGGTCCTAGTTTTTAATTTAAGAGAAGTCTGGTACCCAAAGCTTTGCTTGTAGAGACCAAACCCTACACAAAAGGAAATTATCTCAAACCATACCAGAGCATCATTTTAAATTCTTCTGTCAGTGCACCAAAGTTTATTTTATCAATTGTCTTTTTTTTTAATTATCTTCCAATTTTTTTTTACTATAACAGTCCTGCAATGAACATCCTGATAGCTAAATGTTTGTGAAACAGCTTTATTATGGCCTTAGGATAAATTATTTGAAGTAGAATTGTCAACTCAAAGGGTATATACATTTTTATGGCTTTTGAAATCAAATTGCCAGATTGCTCCCTCAGAAAAGTTATCCTAGTCTTTATCTCTGCTAGTCTTTTTTGGAAGTGTTTATTTCCCTGTAACTTTCTCTACATTGGATATTACCATAAAACAAAATTGTTAATTTGATAGATGAAAAACATAATTTCAAGGCTTTCCTTTGTATTCCTATGTTAGTAATGAAGCTGAAGATGGTTTTATATGCTTACTATTTACAGTTGTCCCTCAGTATCCATGGGGTATTGGTTCCAGGACCTCTCGTAGGTACCAAAATCTGCAAATACTCACTCTTGCAATATAAAATGATATAGTATTTGCATATAATCTATGCACATTTCCCTGTATACTTATTTTTTATTTTTTATTTTTTGAGATGGAGTTTCGCCCTGTCACCTAGGCTGGAGTGCAGTGGCACCATCTTGGCTCCCTGCAACCTTCACTTCCCGGTTTTAAGCAATTCTCCTGCCTCAGTCTCCTGAGTAGCTGGGATTACAGGCACCCACCACTACACCTGGCTAATTTTTGTATTTTCAGTAGAAACAGGGTTTCATCATGTTGGTCAGGCTAGTCTTGAAATCCTCGCCTCAGGTGATCTGCCCGCCTCAGCCTCCCAAAGTGCTGGGATTACAGGCATGAGCCACTGCACCTGGTCTCTACTGTATACTTTTTTTTTTTTTTAAGATAGAGTCTCCCTCTCTCACTGGGGCTGGAGTGCTGTGGCCCGATCTTGGTTCCCTGCAACCTCCACCTCCCGGGTTCAAGCAATTCTCCTGCCTCAGCCTCCTGAGTAGTTGCGATTACAGGCACCCACCACTATACCCAGTTAATTTTTTGTATTTTTTAGTAGAGACAGGGTTTCACCATGTTGGCCAGGCTTGTCTCAAACTACTGACCTCGTGATTCACCCTCCTCGGCCTCCCAAAGTGCTAGGATTACAGGCGTGAGCCACCCCACCCAGCCTCCTGTATACTTTAACTAGTCTCTAGATTACTTACAATATCTAATAAAATGTAAATGTTATGTAAAAGGTTATTATACTGTATTATTTAGGGAATAATGACAAGATCTAAAAGTCTGTACATTTTCAGTGCAGAGATAATTATTATTTTTTTGAAATGCTTTGATTCACAGTTGGTTGAATCCACAGATGCAGAATCCACAGATAGAGGTGGCCGACTGTCTTATGAATTAATTGCTCATATGCCTTGTAAGTGTTCTGTATATGGTAAAGATATTAACCCTTTACATGTATATACTTTGTAAAAAATGAGCTTCTATAATTTACATACTATGCCTAATAGTTTTCGTTTGCCTTGCCCTATATGTCATTTAAATGATTCCTTTCTTCCCTCCTTGCTCCATTTATGACTTTCCTAATAATATTTCTAAAAGACCATTATCATTCTTGAAAGAGCTCAGCACATAACCCATGACGCAGGGGAGTCACAGGGTTGTGGCAGGCAACTCTGTTCAATTTGTATGAAAAAATGTCTTGCATTTTTTCACTTTTTTGACTGTGCTTGAAATGATATTTTACATCATGATTCAGTGTACCTCATGTAAGTATATATGTAAATATACATAGGTAAAGCATGTTAAGTAAATGTATATATCATATACAAGTATACAGGTATAAAATAAAGAAAAGTTTTCTAAAACAGTACTATTCTTTTTTTAAAAAAGTTTACATACTGTACTTTCTGTTGTCTTAGGATAGATGCATGAGAAGAAAGCACACTTTATAAGGTGAGAACTCAAAAGAGGCAGGTTTCAGTATGTTGCCCAGGCTGCTGGGCAGTCGCTCTTTACAGGTATGATGCCAATCCTTATCAGTGTGGGAGTTTTGCACTGCTCTGTTTCCAACCTGGGTCAGTTCACCCCTCTTTAGGCAACCTGGTGGTCTCCTGCTTCTGGGAGGTCATCCCACTGATGCTGAACTTAGTGCAGACACACAACTGGCATCGTGCACTACAGCCCAGAACTCCTGGACTCAAGCGATCCTCCCACTTCAGCCTCCTGAAGAGCTGGGACTATAGACGCATGCTATCATGTCTGGCAGTACTATCCTTAATACCGGCCTTGTACACAGATATTTTTCCTTTTTTCATAGGCTAGTTGATATCAAATTAAGTTGAATTCTTGAACCATTAATAATACCCAACCCACAGTTGGAGAAACACCATAATAATTGAAGATGCTCTGGATCCAGGAAAGAAATATAAGTATAAGCATCCTTATGTTTTCAGAGTCTAATTAATTAAAAGAAGAGTTTCTGGAATTGGGCTGCTTAGTTCAAAATCTGGTTTATGAACCATGGGAACTTGGGCAGATTTCTTCATCTCTCTGCCTAGTTTATTTAACTGTCAAATGGGGACAGTATTAATTCCTACCTTATAGAAAAGTCATGAGAGTTAAATGAGATGATACGTGTACAATACTTAAGAAGCATGTGAAAAACATTCAAAAATGCTATGAGATAAAAGTACACGCATCCTTATGTTTTTGGAGTCTAATTAACAGAAATCTGTATTATGTTATCTGAAATATGAATAATACATGTTATCTGAAATATGTATTATACACATATCATCTCATTTAAACTCTCATGACTTTTCTATAAGGTAAGGATTAGGCCGGGCGCGGTGGCTCAAGCCTGTAATCCCAGCACTTTGGGAGGCCGAGACGGGTGGATCATGAGGTCAGGAGATCGAGACCATCCTGCGAACACGGTGAAACCCTGTCTCTACTAAAAATACAAAAAACTAGCCGGGCGAGGTGGCGGCGCCTGTAGTCCCAGCTACTCGGGAGGCTGAGGCAGGAGAATGGCATAAACCCGGGAGGCGGAGCTTGCAGTGAGCTGAGATCTGGCCACTGCACTCCAGCCTGGGTGACAGAGCGAGACTCCGTCTCAAAAAAAAAAAAAAAGGTAAGGATTAATACTGTCCCCATTTGACAGTTAAAGAAACTAGGTAGAGAGATGAAGAAACCTGCTCAAGTTCCCACGGTTCATAAGCCAGATTTTGAACTAAGCAGCCCAATTCCAGAAACTCCTCTTTTCAGCTCCTCTGACCTTCCACTTGGTCTGCTGCAGCCCAATATGAGCCCAGGGGCACTAACCCCTAAGAGTGGAAGAAAACTGATTGCAAAATTTAGCACCAAAGCTACAGAAAGGTTTGAGAGTTGAATAAACCATAAGGTACTGAGACAGGAGAGAGATTAGGAAGCAGAGAGTGAGGGTGAATGAGGGTCCGCCCTCAGAGTAGCCATAGGCAGTTTGCAAAGAACCTGTTCTTTTCCAAAATCTTTTCTGTTTCTGCCGAAGGTGGAGTAGGTAGAAGAAACACAAAGCTTAAATAAAACAAGTGCAGGAGGAATATTAGGTCATTGGGTCTGGTTTATCTGTCAAGACTAGGCAGAAATCTGTAATGAAATTCCACTCTAAACATATATATGCAGGTATTTGTCCATCTTATTTTTTAGACGCAAATCTTTATTGGAGTGTATAAGTAAGGGTGGGAGGGAAAGGGAGCTGAAGCCATTTCTTTGAGGCTAGGAACTGTAACAAAGGCTATCCCCAGGCAAAATTTGGCCTTTATGATGTTAATTGAGGCATACCTTCCTGCTATCCAGGTTTTAGCAGAGTCCAGAGCCTTAAAGGAGAGTCTGCCAGAATTTGGGCTTTTGTAGTCACTTGCTCCAACCTTCTTTTTCTTTTCTTTAATGGCTTACTATTTGTGTTGAAGTTCAGAACTTAGCTTCTTCTACTGGAAGAAGATGATGGGTTTGGTTTTCTAATAAAAAGACTACCATCAAAGTGACAGGAAGTCTCATTCATGCAAGTCTTTAAAAACTGCCACAGTAATTCAGGCCAGCATTTAGCAACATCACAACCAGGAAGTCCTATTTTAGATCTAATCTACATCCATCTTGCTGCAATTTATAAATAAATGTTGGCTTCCCACCCCAGCCCTAGAGTGCTGAATGCCCAAGGAAAATTTAAAACAGTAATTGAGTGCATACCAAGCAGAGTCGTCAGCAGAGTTCATTCATTTGCATACAACACATTGTGATCCTCGGATAAAAGATGCTACATTTGTACAAAGCCTTGCTAATGTTTTTTACAAATTAGTCTCATAATTAAACTCCTGCAAATAGTAATTGCAAATACTTACTTCATTACTAAATTCCTATTCAGAAAAGAAAACTCCAGCTCATTTACTTATTTTATTGTTGGACAGATATGTACAATGGGTCTTTATCTGAAGACATAGGGCACTGAGCTCTTGCTGAGATAAATTAGGAACAATGCTGAGATAAATTAGGAACAATGCTTTCAAATCCTGTGCACCAGAAAAAAAAAAAAATGTGCTTCAGCTTTGCAGGTGTTGGCTGGAGGTGGAGTTTCATGGTTGCATATTAACTCTCTGACCTCCCCTCGATAGCCAGGTGACAGCTGCAGTGAGGTTTCTTTGAAGTGTGACATTCCTTCGGTACTTCAAAGGACCCAGGCCTCTGAGGCAGGTATGTTTGCTGGCCACACCTGGTACCTGCCAACCCCACTGTAGCAGCTGGCGGACAGGAAGTTCCTAGGAACCAGTCCAGGGTCTCTCTAATGAAGTACATCTGACTGATACTGTTCCAAAGTGGGAGAGAAGGGCCCTGAGATGAATGAAGAGCTTCAGGCTCTGTCCTTTTCTAAGGAAGCAATGCCTCCTCCACCCAGGTCCAGCACTTCATAGCCAGGAAAGCAGCAAGTATGGAATTTTGACTAGAAAAGTGCCCTTTGTGAAAATCAAACTTTATTCACAAAGGCAAGAGGTCTGAGCAGATTGCTAAAGAGAGATTTAGTTAAATGTGAAATGTGAGCAGAATGCTAAGGCTGAAAACTATTGCTGGGAAAGGTAAATGTGAAACCACCCTAATAATTGAATCCAACATGCCAAAGGGAGCACTTTGAGGTCAGACCTAGAATAGGAAAATAACCCTGGCCTCGATCCAAGTTGGTTAAAAAGCACTTAGCACATCCAGTATACTCCACACCACTGCCAATGCCCCAAAACAACAACCTTTTGGTGGTTCTTCTGAGTAACAAATTTTTGGGGTTTTTTGGTTTTGTTTTGTTTTTTAAGATGGAGTCTCACTCTGTCACCCAGGCTGGAGTGCAGTGGTGCGATCTCGGCTCACTGCAACCTCTGTCTCCCGGGTTCAAACGATTCTCCTGCCTCAGCCTTCCCAGTAGCTGGGACTACAGATGCCCGCCACCACACCCAGCTAATTTTTGTATTTTTAGTAGTCAGGGTTTCACCATATTGGCCAGGCTGGTCTCGAACTCCTGACCTGGTGATTCACTTGCCTCAGCCTCCCAAAGTGCTGGGATTACAGGTATGAGCCACCGTACCTGGCCCTGAGTAACAAGTCTTACTGAGTCCCTACAGTACATGACCCGGTGTCAGGAAGATGAATAAAACACAGTGCTTCTCATTTATGGTCTGGTTGAGACGTTCAGCTGTATATCTCCCTGTCAGGCATTTAGCCTCTAAAAACAGATGCCCTTAGGTCTGAATCAGAGCCCTTCCATTTGCTATGAGTCCTTGGGCAAATGGACTTAATTTTTTTGTCTCAGTTCCACCCTCAGAGAGTAGCAATGAGGATAAGAGAGAACGCATGTGCAATGACTAGGACAGTGTCTGGAGTTCAACAACAGCTCAACAAATATGAGCTAATACTCTTACAGCTATTACAAGGAAGAAGATGATAAGGTGGGATGTAGCCTTGCAGAAACCACTGTCCCACCCAGCTTATGGATCACATTGACTGTCAATGAACTGTAGCTGCACTCATAACTCACTTGTTTCTGGAGGAAGAAAGGTCTTACACTAGCTGTTTATGTTCCACAGGAGAATGCTATGAACCTAGGAACCAGGTCTCTGGTGTTTTTTGTATGTTTGTTTGTTTTTGGTTTTTTTTTTTTTTTTTTTGGAAACAGGGTCTCACTGTGTTGTCCAGGCTGGAGTGCCATGGTGCAATTTTGGCTCACTGCAGACTTGACCTTCTGGGCTCAAGCAATCCTCCCACCTCAGCCTCCTGAGTAAGCTGGGACTAGGCATGCACCACCATGCCTGGCTAATTTTTGTATTTCTCATAGAGATGGAGTCTTGCCATGTTGCCTAAGCTAGTCTTGAACTCCTGGCTCAAGCGACCTGCCCACCTCCTCAGCCTCCCAAAGTGCTGGGATTCAGGCATGAGCTACTACATCTGGCCTCCAGTGTATTTTCCGACAGCATCTGGCATGGAAGCCAATGCAATGGACCTCACCCTGCCAAGGCATGGCAGTGAGCTGGAAGAGCCTATGCTGACCCACCCACTACCTCCCAGTAGCATGCACGCACAGTGCTCAGCTCATGGGCTTGTGGTGAGGATTAAATGAGATCATGAGGGTGATGCTCTTAGTGTAATGGCTGGCACATACTAAGGATTCAATACTTGTTTACTATTCTTATTATGTTAAGATAGAACTATTGTCCCTGGAATAGCAAGTGATTCTTTTTTTTTTTTTTTTTTTTTTATTTTTTATTTTATTTTATTTTATTTTTTGAGACAGAGTCTCACTCTGTTGCCCAGGTTGGAGTACAGTGGCATGATCTCGGCTGACTGCAACATCCGCCTCCTGGGTTCAAGCAATTCTCTGCCTCAGCCTACCAAGCAGCTGGGATTACAGGTGCTCACCACCACACCTGGCTAATTTTTGTAGTAGAGACTAGGCCAGGCTGGTCTTGAACTCCTGACCTCGTGATCCACCCACCTCGGCCTCCCTAAGTGCTGGGATTACAGGCATGAGCCACCATGCCTGGCCAGCAAGTGATTCTTTTCCATAAATACATCCATTCCCATCACTGAGCTAGCCCTTCCATATAATGCAAGATAACTGTAGAAAGAAGACAAAGGCAGAGAGTGAAAGGCTCATTTAGCTTTGCATCGCCACGTGCATTATAGAATATGGTCAGAGAATAGCTTCAGAATTGAGAAAGATCTGGGTTGGAATCTTGACTGTACAGGTTAGTAACCAAATTACTTAGCCTCTCCACGTCTCAGCGTCCTCATCTATAACATGGAGAGAGGGGTTATACAAATGAAACATAAGGTATGTAAAATATCTAACCCAATGCCTGTTAGAACACACCTAATAAGATACACTCATGGCACCAACTTTCTCTCATGGTTCTCTCTTCAAGCATTTTATATATTCCCTTTCAACAAGTACTTTGTAAATTCTAATGGCTGTAAAAATTGGCTTGCAAAATAGCATAAGATTGCATGATGGCAAACATCATTGCTTTCCTCCAGAAAGCATGAACTAGAGAACCTAGCATGGCAGCATATCAGCTGTGCTTCCCATCCAGAGGTAAGGCTGGGCCCAGCCAGAAGGGAAAGGCAGAAATTTACTCTGATTAACACCAACCTTTCTTTTTGACTACCTCCCAACAACTTTGTCTCCATTACCAACTAGGCAGTACCTTCCAGGCCTTTAACACACACACACACACACACACACACACACAAGAGAGAGAGAGAGAGAGAGAGAGAGAGAGAGAGAGAGAGAGAGAGAGAGAGACCTACATTTTATTTATCCCCCTCTTTTCTTCATATAGGTAGGAGTATGTAGTATGATGTGGTAGAAATGGCCTGAGCTTTGAAGCCAGACATGCTGGTGATTTCCCAAAGGAAACTGGTTCAAATTGACCCCGTTTTGCTAAGGCCTCACCCCAATCATTTCTACTTTCTCTGTCAAGGTCAAGGCATGTACAATCTCTCACCTAAACCTCATAAAAACAACCCCTGTCCAGACTCTTCACTCCACAACAATTCTCCTCTGTTCATCTCTCATTGGCTGCCATGAGGATCTATGTCCACATTTTACCCACCTCCTCCCCCACTGAACAACAATTCTGTGAGTATGGCAGCGATGAACATTAATACTGCTACTATCACTGTTATGACAGCTTGTCTTTATTAAGGCATTGTGCTAAGGCCTATGGATATGTTAGATAATGTTATTTCTCTTAACAACCCTGTAAACTGAGTATTATTTTTCCAGTTTTACAAATAAGAAAACTAAGACTCAGAGAACTTGGGTAAACTGCCCAAGGCCATAAGTCTCAAATATATAAGCTCTGGAATTTCAAACAGGTTAGTTCATTCATTAGTATATCCATCAATTCATTCCCTCAACATTCAAAATAGTTTTTGAGTGTATTCACTGTTCCAGGAACCAGTGAAGCTAAGTTTTGGTTATCAACAAACAAAATGGCTGCTATTCTTGTCTTACAGGGATTTATCTTCAGTCTGATTCCAAATCCTGTTTCTTTACCACTACATGTATCATTTCCCAAATTAGGGATCAAACAGTCATACCAGTTAGTATAGTATACCTTAACCTGGAAAAGGACTGACACCCTCACTTACCTGGAGACCATAGCCTGATAAACCCTGCCATCACCCTTCATGAGCAAAAGGAAAAACTTCTAAATACGTCTAGAAAATTCAGACTATATTCTGGAAGTACAACTCTGGAAGCCTGGGACCCCTGCATTCTAGTTCTGCTCAATCTGAATATGGCACTAATGTGGAAGTCCATGAGTGTCTGTCACTCACGGCTGGCCACACCCCCTATTCTTGCACAGGTTCCCTCCCTGCCTGAGGGAAGTATTTCTTTCTTTCTTTTTTTTTTTTTTTGAGGCAGAGTCTCACTCTGTCGCCGGGGCTGGGGGCTGGAGTGCAGTGGCCGGATCTCAGCTCACTGCAAGCTCCGCCTCCCGGGTTCACGCCATTCTCCTGCCTCAGCCTCCCGAGTAGCTGGGACTACAGGCGCCCGCCACTTCGCCCGGCTAGTTTTTGTATTTTTAGTAGAGACGGGGTTTCACCGTGTTAGCCAGGATGGTCTCGATCTCCTGACCTCGTGATCCGCCCGTCTCGGCCTCCCAAAGTGCTGGGATTACAGGCTTGAGCCACCGCGCCCGGCCTGAGGGAAGTATTTCTAACAGATATTTCAGTTCACATCCTTGTCAGGCTGGCCTTGCCTCGCTTCTAGGATTATTTCTCTAACTGTCTACTACACACAGCCAGGCCACACACGTAGGTTCCTACTTAGTATTTTAGTATGATTTCAGAAACACTGAGAAGCTAACGGTACCACCTCCTTCTCCAGGGCTACTGCACTGCCCATCTCCAGGGACACAGACAAGGTGTGACAGGTGCTCCTGGGAGAAGAGGCTCTGTCTCTCCTCTCCCACCATACACTATTAATTCCTTACATACTCCCAGATGCCCCCAGATATACCAACCTTTCCTTCTGCATTTAGAAAATTTTAAATGCAAATGCCCTTCTAAAAGATCATATTTGGCAGACAGCGACAGACGGAGCTGCGGACCCAGTTGGAACCTCTGGCTTAAGAGTGATCATGTTTCTCCAGTATTACCTCAGTGAGCAGGGAGATTGGGTCTATACACTGGAGAAATTTGACCAGATGGGACAACAGATCTGCTCAGCCCTTCCTGCTCAGTTCTCCCCAGATGACAAATACTCCCGACACCAAATCACCATCAAGAAATGCTTCAAGGTGCTCATGACCCAGCAACTGCACCCTGCTCTCTGAAGGTCCCTTAAACTGATGTCTCTTCTGCCACTTGTTACCCCTCAGAGACTCCGTAACCAAACTCTTCAATCTACGAGCCCTGATGCCTTTTTTGCCAGCCATACTCTTTGGCATCCAGTCTCATCATGGTGATTGATCATGCTTGTGCGAGACAATCATGGTGGCATCACCTGTAAAGGGAACACATTTAACTTTTTTTCTCATATTTTAAATTATTGCAAGATTATTAAAGATAAAATGATTTAAAAATAAAAGATCATATTCACACTAAGAGTCAAATCTTTTCCTGATGATATTTGGGGGTGGGAGTGGTAGAGAAGTGAGGGTGGAACACTTTGTGGCAGCCAAAATTGAAGGAGAATTTGGAGCATAGAAAAAAGTACTGAGGGCTGCGCGTGGTGGCTCACCCCTGTAATCCTAGCACTTTGGGAGGCTGAGGCGGGAGGATCATGAGGTCAGGAGATTGAGACCATCCTGGCTAACACAGTGAAACTCCGTCTCTACTAAAAACGAAAAAAAAAAAAAAAAATTAGCCGGGCATGGTGGCAGGCACCTGTAGTCCCAGCTACTCAGGAGGCTGAGGCAGGAGAATGGTGTGAACCTGGGAGGCGGAGCTTGCAGTGAGCTGAGATCGTGCCACTGCACTTCAGCCTGGGCGACAGAGCGAGACTCCATCCCCCCCCAAAAAAAGAACTGAGGCCACCAGGGACAGATATTGCCCATGTCTGACCCCCTATGCCAAATTTGGGCCTAGTTTTCAAAGTCACAAATACCTCAAACCAAGGAGAAAATACGTTGAAATATAAGACACTGCTTTCTTTCCCTGTTCTTCACTTGTAACATCCCCCCCACATAAAATTCTGACACACTTTAGAGGGAAAAAAAATGATTTTTATAATGCCAAACCATCATATATTTTCTAGTTCTCAGAAGATTGATTGTAATGTGTTCACAGGCATATCATTTTAAGGAGACAACTCAAGTTTCAGCAAGAAGGCATTCCTTGGTCACGTTCATAAGAAAATATAGCCTGTCTTTCACGAATAAGATGGGTTTCATTTAATATTCATTAAAGTGTGACTTACTTTCAGCTCATAAATCTTGAAAACAGATTCTGGCCCCCCAGTGCACTATTTTCATTGGCTAAGTCACTTTTTCTTTCCCTGACACTTTATAGTTTGTGTTTCAATATGAGACCAGCTAGTTTTGCCAGTGGGGGTTTCTGGTTTGACTTTACAAGAAAACACTGAACAAAATCCTCAAAGACTCACAACAGGTGTTCTATTTTCACCTCATGGTGAAATAGTACATTGTGTAGTAATGAAAAGGGAGTGCAAAAGGTAAGACAATGAAATATCCAGCCCAGCAGGATAGAAGATCTGAGATTTGGCTGGTTAGAAGTTTCAGAGCAGCTGTCATACTTGAAAGACTAAGTGCACATCTCTATAAATGCACTTAGTTCATCTACCCCTTTTAAAGAAATCATCATTGCTAATGACATAAACTTGATAAAGAATGTTCAAACTCAAGTTGCAGATAGAGTGTGTCTGACAAAGTTTTGGGGGTGATGGTGGCAAGAGAATGGCCATTTTTAACAGAAAGAGGATGCAGATCTCATTTTTATTTTGAGGATGCAGATCCCATTTTTCTGTCTGTTCACATGACAGGTATGGACTAACAAGACTCTATGTGGCCTAAAAACCAACCAAATCAAGTTTCTATCAAGACAGAAGAGGCAGGACAGCCAAGGAATTGAGCATAAAGGACACTCTACTGTGAGAACTAGCCTTGACTTGACGTGTGAGTAATGCCCTCCCTATATTGGGCTTAACTTCCAGGTAGCTCTTTAACTAAGGGAAATAATCAAAATAAGAATGATGATGACAATGTTAGCTAAGATGTATCAACTGCTTAATGTGGATCAGGCACTATTCTAAACACTACTTACAGAAATTAACTTAATCCTGACAACAGCCCTACATGCAAGTGCACTGATTATCCCCATTATACAGATGAGGAAACCAAAGGCTGGGGAGTTAAATGACTGGCTCATGGTCACACAATTAGTAAAGAACAAGCCAGGATGAAACAGCTGAAGAGGAAAGTTTTGGACGGGCTCATGAGTACACATCATTATGAACATTATGTAGCCTCTTGTTAATGTTCTTTGCCGTTAGGTGTCAGGAAACATAAGACCTCAACCAATCTTCATATACAATGAAGTGATATAAGAAGATTTGGTAATCCAGGGAATCTCAAAAGTTCTTCAGAAATGTTTAACCTATTTCAAAAATTTGAGTTACTCTGAGCACACTATTCCTCATTACAGAAAGTGCTTAATAAACTTCTGTATGCTCCTATTACTATTTTTCACGCTCTAAGTGTATTGTTCATGTAATCCTCACAAAAATCCAATGAGGTGGGTGCCATTACTGATTCCCCTTTACTGATGTGGAAACTAAGAAAAGGAGAGGCTAAATAACATCCCATGTTTACACAGTTGAGACATGGTTTTCCCGGGATTCCAACCTGGACTCAGTACTCAGGGAAAGGATACATCTGTTGTGTTCATTGTTCAGCCACATACCTGGAACATCCATCTGTTGAGTGATAATGAATAACTGTTGCTTAACAATATTTGTCAAACTGAATTAATATTATTATCAGACACGAATGTGAGTACCCAAAGACTCTTGTTTCCCTGATTACACGTAAATCTTTATCCCTTTTGGTGTCTCAGACCAATAAATAATTCCAAGGGGAAAATCTGTATGATCCTAACTAGTAGGCTCTTATTCTCTTCTCTCTCTGCCTACTAAAAAAGCCTACTCCTGGCTGGGCACGGTGGCTCACACCTGTAATCCCAGCACTTTGGGAGGCCAAGATGGGTGGATCATGAGGTCAGGAGATCGAGACCATCCTGGTTAACACGGTGAAACCCCATCTCTACTAAAAATACAAAACTGAGCTGGGTGTGGTGGCGGGTGCCTGTAGTTCCAGCTACTTGGAAGGCTGAGGCATGGAGAATGGCGTGAACCCGGGAGGTGGAATTGCAGTGAGCCGAGACAGTGCCACTGCACTCCAGCCTGGGCAACAGAGCAAGACTCCATCTTAAAAAAAAAAAAAAAGCCTACTTGTTTTTTCAGGGTCTAGTGTTCTCTTCTCTGGAAGATTTCTCTGATCACTGCAACAAACTTAGTTATTTTCTCCTATGTGCTCTATAACCAGAGATCTTTATATTTAAATGTGCATACAGGCCGGGCACAATGGCCCAAACCTGGAATCCCAGCACTCTGGGAGGCCGAGCCAGCTGGATCACTTGAGCCCAGTAGTTCAAGACCAGCCTGGGCAACATGGTGAAATCCCATCTCTATAAAAAAAATACAATGATTAGCTGGGCGTGGTGATGAGCACCTATCATCCCAGCTACTAGGGAGGCTGAGGTGGGAGGATTGCTTGACACCTGCAGGTCATGGCTGCATTGAACCATCATCATGCCACTTGCACTCCAGCCTGGGCAACAAAGCAAGACCCTATCTCAAAAAAAAAAAAAGTGCATCCAAGCCACCTGGGGATCTTGTTAAAAGACAGATTCTGATTCAGTAGGCCTGGGATGGAGCCTGAGATTCTATATTTTTAACATCCACTGATGCCGATGTTCTTAGCCTTGGCGCCACACTTTGAGAAGAGCAAAGCTCTACATCACTTCATCACATATGAGGGTCAGTTGAGGACCTCACTTGCCTTGCTATACTGTGAGTTCCTTCTGCGCGGGAGCTCTTTCTTACTCTTCCTTATGTCTGGCACAACATTCTACTTCAATTATTTTGAAGCCTTCTCGAAATAGGAGGAACCTGTTGGTTTCTCACCAAAATCCTGGAATTGGAATCTGGAGAACCAATTTCACTTTCCTGTTGCAGGCTTGGAGAACTTGAAAACCTTGCCCCGAATTAGCAGGTGATCCCAAGCTCTTGCCAATGGTCAGATTTGTAGATTTCATCTGCTCCAGCTCTCCCTAATGA
This sequence comes from Rhinopithecus roxellana, assembly GCF_007565055.1. Classification (NCBI taxonomy): domain Eukaryota; kingdom Metazoa; phylum Chordata; class Mammalia; order Primates; family Cercopithecidae; genus Rhinopithecus; species Rhinopithecus roxellana. The sequence goes on along the minus strand of NC_044558.1, from coordinate 65,715,744 downwards.
GCCTAGCATCATTCTTAGCCAGTGGTGTAGTCCCAGAGGACTCTGGGGAAATGGGCATGTGTGGACATCTTAGGTAGTCACAGTGGCTGGGGAGCGCCTAGCAGTTAGTGAGCAGGCCTCGTGGTACTACTGTGCAGGACAGTCTAACACAAGAATTGTTTTGCCCAAAACACCAGGAAGGGAAACTCACAGAAGATAAGATTATGCCCAAATTTCAGGCTTGAATTTGCCAGCAGCAGAGAAGCAGCACAGCTAGTGGTTGAGAGCCTGGACTGAGATCCAGGACCTGCCTCTATTGTCTCAATGGCCATGAACAAGTGACTTCACCCCTTTTCTGTTCCTTCCTCTGCAAAATGAAGATGTTAAAGTTCATACCTATTTCACCAGCTGGTGGGAAGGTTTAAAGGAAAAATTGCATATAAAGTACACGATGAGCTCTCAGTAAGTACAACACATCATATTGTCACTATTACACTTTTTTGTTTTGCATGTTGCTCATTTCAAACATGGTAATAATTGGAAATGGTCAAATTATTGGTCATCTCCCATCTAAACAAGAGAAAATCCATTTTGTCAAAGCCAGCCTGGTAATGTTTGTCTCCAGAGTCTGTTTTGGGTCCTGTTTCTCCTCCCCCGACCCACCACTTCCTTCCTCAAGCACCACTTTCCTTCCTTCTGGAGCCCTCTGGCTACCCAGGAACATCATTTCAGCCCCAAATGGGGTAGAAGTAGGGCTGGGTTGGGGTTTGACCTCCCAGAGCTAAGTGCTCTGGTTTCCTTCTCTTCCTTTGATAAAACTCGCCCAGTATATTCCTCTGAAACTGCTGCTACAAAATCTTAACACCCTCCCAGGGAACTTATCTGTGCTTTGGCGGAGCCCTATACAGATACAATCTCTTACCCAAGAAAAAACTCAAATGGGGAGGGATGGGGTGGGGAAGGGGTTACTCACTAATGTATGAGTCCTTTTTCTAGAAAGCTCTTTCCTCCTTAGACATCTGATGAACTCCTATTCATAACTTTGTATAAACTTCAGACACGGTGTCTTCTGTGAAGTTTTCACACCTCCAACCCCCACCCCATCAAAGTTAGGCAGATTCTTATCTGTGATCCCATCCCAAGCAGCACATGACTCCACTGCATTATGTTGTAATTCTTCATTCCTATGTGACAAAGTGTCCATCCATCCCATCCCTTTTGAGGTTCTCCTTTCTTTGATGAATTTGGGGAAATGCAGAGATTGCCTGCCTTGAGTCAGCACAGGCTGCACCCAGCTTCCACACCACTCTACTCATTCCCAGTTGCCTTTGAGATGCCAGGTGACAGTCCTCAATTCCTGCTGCTTTGTTATGCAGAGCCAAAAGCTTTCTCTGAATCTCCTTCTCTCCTTCTAGACCACAGGCCCAGCCACAGAGGAGGGAGGCCCACTACTCAAAAACAAGTAGTTCAAGTTTAATTTTTAAGTCAAAGAGCCATCACACCTGGATAACTCATGTCAGTCTCCTAGTATATGAAATGATGAGAATCAGTTTTTGTTCCAATAGCAATTTTTTGCTTCCTTTTGCCCTTACTTGTCCAATCCCCAGCTCTGAACCATCCATAGTTCTCTCACCCAAATTAAGCCAGGAGTAATTTGGAGGCAGGGATTGTGCCATATTCATCTCTACATCTCTAGGCACTAATAGGGTGCCTGGCACAAAAGTGAGTGAGAAGGTACGAAGCCATGGGCACAGAGCCCTTTTCCTCACCCTCCTAGCCACACCTCTTTGGCAACCAATCTCCCCGAGTGTGGGTAATTCCAGCCTGCTCAGAACTTCTACTTGCCAGGGCCATCTGAGAGACTGAACTGGGCCAAATGAGAGAGAAAACAGATTAAACAGGCCTTGACTTTTTATCACGCTTGGATAATTATCTTTAGAATTTGATTTTGCTGTTTTTACTTTGTCCAAAATGCATATATCATTAAATTCTTATGATTTAACCATACTTTACAACAGTGACATTTGCAATTATAGTTTTGAGTTCTTCTCTACCAACAATGGAGCAAGTTTTGGTATTATAACTCGGAAGTAGCCTATTCAGTTGAGATAATTATGCTGCCTATTTAAAATAAATGAAGATGACTTGGGAATTATGATCAGGAAGAAGGATTTAGTCTTTAGTTCAATTTAATCACCAAATGTATATTTAAAAGTACAAGATATAAAAATACAACAATTCTTACTGAGTGTTTTTATCTCAAATATTGTCGATATTTTTAATCTGGATTTCCACTTAACTTCAAGTCTCTATTAGGCAGCCTGCTCTGGTGAAGAGCTTTGGAATCAGACAGACCTAGGTTCAAATCCTGGTCCTACAACTTCCTGATGCAAACTCAGACACAGGGGTCACCCAGTACAGAGTTATGGGTCATAAGAACTGGCAATATTCTGATTTAGTAAGTCTTAGATGGGGCCTGGCAATCTATTTTTTTAACTTTCAAATTTGAAATACGTTTACACTTAAAGAAAAATTGCACATGATAAGACCCCATCTGATATGTTTGGGGGGGGGTCCCCACCCAAATCTCATCTTGAATCATAGTTACCATAATCCTCATATGTCATGGAAGGGACCAAGTGGAGATAATTGAATCATGGGACGGGGGTCGTTTACCACATGATTCTTATGATAATGAGTTAGTTCTCATGATATCTGATGGTTTTATAAGAGGTTTCCCCCTTTGCTGAGCACTCATTCTCTCTCCTGCCACCCTGTGAAGAGGTACCTTCTGCCATGATTGTAAGTTTCCTGAGGCCTCCCCCACCATGTGGACTTGTGAGTCAATTAAACTTCTTTCCTTATAAGTTACCCAGTCTCAGGTATGTCTTTACTAGCATCATGAGAATGAATTAAAACACCATCTCTACAAAAATTTTAAAAATTAGCTGAGCCTGGTGGTATGCACCTGTTCCAGCTATCCAGCTACCCAGGAGCCTGAAACAGAAGGATCACTTGAGCCCAGGAGTTTAAGGCTACAGTGAGTCATGTCACTGCACTCCAGCCTAGGTGACAGAGCAACATCTTGTCTCAAAAAAAAAAAAAAAAAAAAAGGAGGAAAAAAAGAAAAGAAAAATTTGTGGCAAAAACAGTACAGTTTCCATATGTCGTTTACCTAGCTTCTTTTCAAGTTAGCAACTTGTATAGCCATAACACAATTATCAAAGATAAGAAATTAACATTGGCACAATGTTATACCTACATGGAATGATACTTATTCAATTTTCACCAGTTTTTCCACTAAAATCTTTGTTCTCTTACAGGATTCCACATTACATTTTGTCGTCATGTCCCCTTAGTCTCCTCCAAATTATGACAGTTCCTTAGTCTTTCCTTGATTTTCATGATCTAGACACGTTTGAAGATGAGGGGTAAATATTTTATAGAATGTTGCTCAATTCATGTTTGTCTGATGTTTTCTCAAGATGAGATTGATGTTTTACATTTTTAGCAAGACTCCCACCGAAGTGAAGTGCCCTTCTCAGTGCATCGTTCTGGGGGTATAAGATATCATTATATCTCATTACTGGTGAGGTTAACCTGAATCACTCAATTAAGGTGGTGTCTGCTGGGGTTTTCGGCTGTCAAGTTAGTATTTCTCCATTTGTGATTAATAACCTTGAGGAAGATACTCTGCAAGAGTAAATATTGTGTTTTTCCTCAAACTTCCACATATTGATGTCTGCAACAATTATTAATGGGGTATTCTAATGGTGAGTTTCTATTTCCTTCCTTCTACCTTTATTAGTTAGAATTATCAAGGAAGTGTTCTGTAAGGAAAAGTTTTGCCTTCTCTTCAACTTTATTTTTTCAATTACTTACCAATATCAGTATGGACTCGTGGATATTTATTTTATTCTGAGTTTTAATTCAATGCTATCATTATTTTGTTCTTCAAGATAATCTAATTTTTTAAGAGATAAGGTCTTGTTCTACTACCCAGGCTGGAGTACAATGGTGCAATTGTGACTCACTGCAGCCTTGAACTCCTGAGCTCAAATGATCCTCCCACCTCAGCCTCCTGAGTAGCTGGGACCACAGGTGTGCACCACCATGCTTGGCTAATATCTTTTCTTTTTTGGTAGAGATGGGTCTCACTTTATTGCCTGGGCTGGTCTTGAACTCCTGGTTTCAAGTGATCCTCCCACCTGGGCTTCCCAGTGTTTGGATTACAGGCATGAGCCACTGCACCTGGCCTTGAATAATCTAACTTTTTAAAGCTAGTTAAGGAATCATTGACTTAGTCTCTCTGTTTTCTCATCTATAAAACGAAAACAATAAAACATTCCTCTTAAAGTATTAGGGTGAAGATTAATAACATCATGTGTGTAAAGCCTTCAGCTCATCACTTACTTACAGTAGGCTTTAAATATATATTACTATATTGTCACCATAGTCATTATGTAAATATATGTGTTAGATACAGAGAGGAGCTTGCAGCATAGCATAGTCTGGTCAATCACGCAATAGATCTTAGGAAAACAACTCAGGAAGTCCATTTTGGAGGAAGAAGAGCAGAACTAGCTCTGCTACTAACTAGCCACTAACATTAAACAAATCACATCTCCATCTGAAACTCAGTTTCCTTACAGATAAACATTGGAGGGCCTTTCCAGTTCTAACATTGTATGATACTAAACTATTTAAGATACATGGAAAAATTTGGTAACTTACAAAGTGACAAAACAGATCAATGATGCTTCCACAATGACCTGGAGAAGAGACTAATATCCATGAAGACATAACCCAAATTTTTGCTGCTGATGTAGAAACAGCAATGACAAGAGCAGGGAAAATGACACATGTGGCTTTATTCTTGTCAGGTTCCTGCTCCATCTCCTAGTAAAATCCACATCATTTCCCTACCATTGAGTTTTTCATATGGCGTTTTTAAAATTATTCCTATCAATGACAAACAAGCAACTTCTTTTTATACTACTTGCAATTACATCATTGAGTTTTTAAAATTCATGGAAAAAAAGGAAAACTGTTTAAAATGAAACAAATTATGATGTTCATCTGTGTTGTCATGTATCACCAGGGTCTAAGACACTGCCTAGCATTTACTAAGAGATCAAAAAATATTTTTTGATTAAACAAATGAATCAAGAATGAACAAATGAATGGCCATAGATGTTACAAAAGAGAGAAGTATATCGTAAGAGGATAACAACATGATCACTGCGGTGGGGTTGTGGAGTAGTGCCTGCGTTGGGGAGAAGATGAAAAATTGTTCCTCATGTCTCACAGATTACAAGGGCATAATCCTGGACATGGTTGAAGTAGAAGCTGCTACCACTACTCTACTCCCTCTCCAACCTTCCCCTCTGAAAACATGCCCTTTAACACTGCCACTGACCCTCACATGGTGAGCAAAAACTGCTGGCCCAAGGTCCTGGCCTCTGCCACAGGCTATGAGCCTCGTTCAAGTCCCACATTTAGCGTGACACAGATGTTACTTCCTCCTAAAGTTAAGGACATGGACTTAAACAATTCATAAGCACCTCCAAAAATAACTTCTATGTGCTCTGTAAATACCACCTCCAGACATACTCCAAAATTAAATTCCTGCCTCATTTGTTTTCCCGACACCTGCTCCTCAACTGACCGAACTGTTTCCCGTAAGCATTTAACATGCTCTCTTCTAGGGAAATGCTGGCTACAGGAACCACACTGGGGAGCTGCCTTACACAAAAGACCAACACAAAACAGAGTCCTTGTGCTGCTTTAGTAACATTCCTTGGATAAGATGCAAGAGGGGCAGGCATTTCACCAAATTGTCCTCCACAGTGAATAGCATTATAGCACAGTGGATGTTTCCAGGGTAATCCCCTCCATGTTGTCTTTGTTTTCTAATTAGGCTTTTTTACACTAAGCTTATAATGTCTCCTACAGACTATGGACACCAGATCGCAGAGGCAGCCAGATCTGTGATGTAAGGAAACACAGAAAGTGGCCTTGGATCAGACATGAGCTTCAAAGATTGACGGTCCTCCTCCATCCCTTATGAAACTACCATAACCTGAAGCCTTTCATCCTGGTGGCTCCAAGGCCTAAGCCAGTGCTTTTTTATTTTTTATTTATTTTTTTTTATTATTTTATTTTTTCCTGTTGCCCAGGCTAAAGTGCAGTGGCATGATCTCAGCTCACTGCAACCTCCACTGTCCAGGTTTAAGTGATTCTTCTGTCTCAGCCACCCGAGTAGCTGGGATTACAGGTGTGCAACACCAGGCCCAGCTGATTTTTGTATTTTTAGTAGAGACAGGGTTTCACCATGTTGGCCAGGCTGGACTTGAACTCCTGACCTCAAATGATCCGCCTGCCTCGGCCTCCCAAAGTGTTGGGATTAAACGTGTGAGCCACCACACCCAGCCGTAACCCAGTGCTCTTAAGAAGAAAACTGAGGCCAGCATGGTGGTTCACACCTGTAATCTCAGCACTTTGGGAGACTAAGGTGGGACAATTACTTCAGGCCAGCTTGGGCACATAGTGAGACCTTGTCACTACTAAAAATTATAAAAACATTAGCTGGGCATGATCCCAGTTACTCAGGAGGCTGAAGTATGAGGATCACTTGAGCCGAGAGGTTGAAGCTATAGTGAGCTGTGATTGCACTACTGAACTCCAACCTGGGCGACAAAACAAGACCTCTCTCAAGAAAAAAAAAAAAAAGAAGAAAACTCTGAGACCTTGAACCCATTACTGCTAATAAACCCAATAACTTTTCATTCTGCCTAACAAAAATAAACCCTCTTTTAAAAAGTGGTTGCCAAGGGCACTCCAAGGTCATCAGGCAAACGAAATAAGAGAAAGCTTGATAGAGAAGAAAGAGAACTTGGCTTTGGAGTTAGACCGTTTAGTTCCTCATTATGGCCATTTCTAACTACATGATTATGTTTAGTTACTTAAGTGCTCTGAAATGCAGTGGCCTCCATTACAAAATGGAGCCAACAAAAAAAATAAGTATCTCCTGGTGTTGTATTTAATAAGATAATGGACTCAAAAGTGCCTGGCACAACATAGGGATGTAATAAACGTTAATTTCCTTCCCTTCCTCCACAAAACTGCCTGAGCCAATCAAGGAAGTGAAGGAAAGCAAGGAAGTAAAAATGGTTAAGAATTACGTTTTAAGTCCCGTTACCACTCAGCTACTTTTCCTAGCTCAGCAGAGAACATGTCAGACTAAAGAGGATCAAAGAATCTATGGAGTGAGTTGCCCTGATGAAGAAATATGCTGAAACAGCCTGTATGTTCTCCAAGTAAGAAACCAGGAGGGGAAAGTTCAGGACCTATAAATAGATCCTTTTCATGCCCAAGTTCTGCAGATTTTACAACTTGCTGGGATATTTCCCAGGGAAATCAGAGAGAGGAGATAGTAAGAGGTGGTGGGGGTTTGGCAGGAAGGATTCCTATATTCCCATCACAGATCCTTTAACTCTATTTGCAGCTCAGGAATCCCAGAGCACAGGAGAGAGACCACTGAAAGTTTCACGCTTATTTTACCTCTTCACTGTCATTACTTTAAACATGTGTCTTAGCAGAAGTATTATTAGTTTATAACACAGTAGACAAGGATAAGCATTTTTGTGGAATTTTAGGGTGGGGAGAGAATAGATACATACCACTCTAGCCCAAAGTCATCCTGTGGTGGCTACTTAATACAAGTGAATTACATAGTGCCACCGGCAGAAGATAGAAGTGATACTGCTTTACAAAATAACAACCTTGCATACATAGGTGGAAAAAAAAAAAGGAAGGAAATGACTACCACAAAAATTAGGGTAGTGGATACCTCAAGACAGTAGGAGGGAGGTACAGTCTAGAAGGTAAACAAAGGAGGGACGTCTGGGCTGGCCATGTTCCATTGCTTGATGGAGGGTATTCACTTTGTAATTATTCATTGTACTATACATTTAGGCCTTCTGTTTGTATATTTTATTTCATAATTTTTTAAAGATTAAAAAAAAGAAAATAATAACCCCTCTTCATTGAGAAAATAATACTTTGCTGTAGATTTCAGCCCTAGGTATTGCAACATTATCATCTTCAGTTGATGTTCTTGTTCCTCCTATAGATTTTTATCCTGGAAGAAGAAGAGGGTAGTTTTTGTTTGTTTGTTTGTTTGTTTGTTTTTGAGACAGAATCTCACTCTGTCGCCCAGGCTGGAGTACAGTGACACGATATCAACTCATTGCAACCTCTGCCTCCTGGGTTCAAGAGATTCTCCTGCCTCAGCCTCCCAAGTAGCTGGGATTACAGGTGCCCACCATCATGCCTGGCTAATTTTTGTATTGCTAGTAGAGATGAGGTTTCACCATTCTGACCATGCTGGTCTTGAACTCCTGACCTCAAGTGATCCGCCCGCCTCGGCTTCACAAAGTGCTGGGATTACAGGCATGAACCACTATGTCTGGCTAGGAGGGTGAATTTTTGAGGAGCCACAGGTAAACTGCTGTTAATACTCCTGTATAGATAACATACCAGGAAACATTTTAATACAGGAATATGCTTGAGGTATACACACACAAACATACATACACACATAATTTTTTTTTAGAGAGAGACAGAGTCTTACTACGCTGCCCAAGCTGGTCTCAAATTCCTGGCTTCAAGCAATCCCCGCCTGGCCTCCCAAAACGCTGGGATTATAGGTGTGAGCCACTGCACCCAGCCTTTTGGAGTATATTTCAAAGAGTCCAATTACTCTTGAGTCACAACGCAGTGAAGCTCCACAAGATACCAAAATGTTCTCCAAGGGGGAGGCAGCATTCGCAAATCAGAGTCATCAGATGCAAAGAAACGGAATACAAATGGGCTTACAAAATCATTGGAAAAAACACACAATTTTTAAGGAAATATTAAGAAGTCAGTTCCTCCTCCAACTCAGGGCATAGCAGAGCCTCAGGGCCTCTATGTGAAGAAAATCCCTCCTGTGTTTGGCATCTGAGTGACTCACCCAGAAAACCATCCACTGCGTGCAGCAAAGAGGAAATGAATCATGGAAGTTTCTGACCTTTGCACTTGTCATCCCTGCACAGGGAAACCACCCACAGACAGTCTCAGCAGAACTGGAGTCAGGGCAGTCAAACAAGGCACACACAGAAAAATGATGCAAATTCACTGGCAGGGGAGAGCAAGAGAATCAGGGCAAGAGAACGCAGCTCAGGGGTTGCAAATACAGGATAAACATTGATTTTATGATACAGAAAACTTAGCAGTTGAAACAGCATTGAGGACGATTTGGCAGTGCCCACTGACCTGTTGTTTTAAGCAGGAATCTGAACCCTTACCCCACTGGCTGGGGGTGGGGGTGGAGTGGAATGGCATGGAAGAGAACAATGACCTTTGAATCTCCATCTTATATTTGGTATTTGGAGAATTTGCTTGGCTTGCGTTAGAGGAAGTAGACCAAACTAATGCCAGTATGAGAGTTGCAATGGATTTGATAGAGTCACATTTAAGAAGACGAAACCCCGATGACTGCATTCTGAAAAGGCCATGAGTTTACAATAACTGGTCCAGGAGTACTAACACAATCTGAAGAATTATCTACAGCCATAGTCCAATACTTCAGGTTGTGATTTGTTTTAAACAAAATCAGAATACCTGTAAAATGCTAATTTGAAAGATAACTATAGTTCATCCTAAAACACGTACAGAGTAGAAAGCAAACACCTAGAGAAGACAGAAGGGCAAACCTCAAACTGCCTACATTACTGAATACAAATGTATCGAGACTGTATGCTGAGATGCAATTGCTCTCAGCTTGTCTGCTCACCCATCAATGGTGAGGGGACTAGGTGACTACCTGCTGAGTTGCAGCGTTCAAAGGCATTTCCCTTCACCCCAAGGTGAGTTTTAAACGCAATTTCCCTTCTCACATGGGTCTACAAATAGTAGTACAGCTTCCTAAATATCTTTTTTAAAAAGAATATACCATCCCTGAAAAAACATCACCCAGGCCTTTGCCCTCAGGATAAACTTGGCTAGGAAACCTTGTCCTTACTGGTTAGAAGACTGGGAATTAGGCACTTGTATGCCACACAGTTTAATTCGGAGCTCTCTCCTGTGCTTGATAACTCAGGCTGATAGAAGACATTGGATATTGGATGATGTTCTGGTCACAGCTCAAGAAGGAAGATTTGGGACTGATCTTAGAAACTTCCCTTTCCCTTCCATCCCATTTCTCACTCTGGCTACCTTCATCTTCTCTCTTCTTACCCACTTCAACATCACTTTACTTTAGAGAAAGGAGATTAGTCATTTCCAAGTAGAGAGGCGGCATTTATTGCCCTGTACCCTGTTGTTGCCCTCAGCATTTACCAATGGAAATGGAAGTGATTCAGTCTTCTCTCACAGCACAGAACTGCAGTGTGCTCCTTTGCACACAGTTAAGTAATTTACATACAACTGGTATCAGGGAGTGCTAGTATTCTCTTTCCACTCCCTTATGAAGTTCCATCCTCACTTCTATCAGTATATGCAACTAATGAACTAGGATCTTTCTGCAATAATAATAATTTTTTAAAATAGCTATCATCATTTTGATATTTACTATATGCCAGGTACACTGCTAATTTTTTTTTTTTTTTTACAAACATTAATCCTTTTAATCTTCACAGTAACCATATTAGATTGGTGCTATTTTCATCCCCACTTCAGATGGGAAATGATGAGTTTAGGAGAGATTGTGTGACTTGCCCAAAATCAAGTCAAAAGGTAAAGGAGCCAGGATTTAAGCCCAAAGCTGTTCACCTCCAGAATCTGAGCTCTCAGGCACCACACTATAAGCCCTAGGAGGCTGAGGGCAGGAAAAGAAGCAATTGAATTCTATTTGTTCTACAGTGATTCTGGTCACCTTTTCTTTATGTAATCATAGCAGGCAGTAGAGGGGAAATATAACAAAGTTTTATTTCCATGAGGACATCTCAGCTGTCATCTGCGAATTTTCGATATTTCTTTCTTATGTATAAGAAATGAGAAAGGAAGAAAGACAGCAGCAGAAGCCCTAGCAGTTTGTAGCCTTATTTTCCTATTCCTGGATAATGGGGAATTTGACCTTTCTGAAAAGATGATCTTTCAAGCTTGACCAACAAAAGCCCCATCAGAAACACCTCATCAAGCACACATAGAAAGGGGCCAACTGAGTTCAACTTCTCATTGGGAATTCATCGTCTGACCTTCTGTTGGGAACAACATTTACGATAAGATAAATCACACTCTCATCTTCGCCCACCATTTTGAACCGGAACTAACCTATCAACAATTTAGTGAGCATCTGTCATGTGCATTGAGACTATCACAATTACTTTGTAGCAATCACAGAAGAATTAGACAGTCTGTCTTTAATTAGTGCATATTCCCTATAGCTTGCCATTTAGTAGCTAGTTTATTGCAGATGTACAGTACAACTGGTTTCTGGTTCAGGACCTCATTATGTTCAAGACAATACATACATACATACATATATATATATTTAAATCAGCAGCTTAGAGATTCAAGATTTCTTTACGTTAATGAAAGTTCTGACTCTGGGAATAGAGAAAGGATACTGCAGACAACCCAACTTATAGATTTCAAATGAGTGTGACAGTTGGTAGAAATTTTCAAGGAAAACTTAAATCTTTAGGAAAAGATAAATGAATTGGATTGATTCTCTTTTGCTGACTTACTTTTTTGTTGCTTTTTGTTTGTTTGTTTGTTTTTTTGAGACAGAGTGTTGCTCTGTCATCCAGGCTGGAGTGCAGTGGCGCGATCTCTGCTCACTGCAACCTCCACATCCTAGGTTCAAGTGATTTTCCTGCCTCAGCCTCCCAAGTAGCTGAGACTATAGGCACAGCCTCCCGAGTAGCTGGGACTACAGGCACGTGCCACCACGCCCGGCTAATTTTTTGTATTTTTAGTAGAGACAGGGTTTCACTGCGTTAGCCAGGATGGTCTTGATCTCCTGACCTCATGATCTGCCCGCCTCGGCCTCCTAAAGTGTTGGGATTACAGGTGTGAGCCACTGCGCCCAGCCTCACTGATTTAGTTTTAAATCCCATAGTGTAACAGGAAGAACTGTCTTCGAAGATTCAGGTTTTGAAATTAGATCTAGTTCACATCCTGGTTCCTACACTTACTAGCTATAAGTTGAGCAAGTTATTTAACCCCTCTAAGCATCCATCTCCATCTATAAAATGGGTTGTATGAACCGAATGAATCTTCTGTCTAAAGCACTATCACAGTGCCTGGCACAGAGTAAGAGTTCAATACATGCAGCTTACAAACAAAAAAAAAAAAAAAAAAAAAAAAAAAAAGAGGGAAGGAAGGGAGGGAGGGAAGGAGGTAGGGAGGGACGGAAAAATCCTCATTGTATTCTTCCAATTACCAATTTGCAAACTACAGATGCCAAAGACAGGCTGGCCCACATGAGATAAGGCCTGGCAGCACAATAAAGACTCACCACAAAAATACTGGCTACAAAGTGGATTTTGCTATAAGGAAAGTCTATTTAGGGCCCAAGCAAGGGAGCTTCGTGACTACTGAGGCACTCCTTTCCAAGGAAGTTTACCCATATCACATTCCCCATGGAAAACCTGTTGAGACACCAGTGGAAAAAGATTGAGAACTCGCCCTTAACTGAGCATTAGGTGGGAATTTGCCAAGATAATCAACAATAATTGGCATAAAAGAAAAAGGCTTTTGAAATCAGACCCAGCAAATTGGCAGAAAGAGAGGGTCAGACAAACGGAGCACAAGAACCATGCAAACTGTAGTCTGAGTTCGAGTTAACCCAGAGTCTTTAAAAAACATAAGCCAAGTAGCTCTCCCACAACCCAATCTCTGCATCAAATAACTTCTTTCCAAAAGAAAGCTAGTGGAAAACTGGCAGGTGGAGTTGGATCACCTTGAAACAAAATATTAAACATAATTGTGATATATCCTATCCCAGCTGTAAATCATGAACTTGGCATAGAGTCAATCAGCAAAACTTGCCCAAATTAAGTTTCATTATTATGTATGTATAACTGATTTCTGAATGAAACTGAGAAATTCACAAGTAATATAATGAAGGCTTTAAAACAATTCTCCATTCTGAGCCTTATGGAGTAGAGGAGGATAGAAGCTAAATGCAAAACCTCAGTATATAACAAGTCGAAAGAAATAAAACAGGGGAAGGGGAGGGGGAGAATAAATGGCAAAAAAAGTCAAAGAGAAAAATTGCCAAGTTCTCACAGAATCTACAGAAAATGAGAGAAGAGAACAGAGAAGCTGACAGGAAGAGTCCAGAAGAAAACTGTGGGAAAATGCGAAAGCATCTTGGGGAGGAGCCAAATTTTAGTGGGTGGGAGAGAGGAAATGACAACATCCTCAGGGCCAGCCGCGAAGAGAGGAAAGAGTCAGGAGTCACTTGGAGAAAAGAAAGGCTCCTGGAGATACGGGAGGAGGCTGTGCTGAGTAGGAGCAGGTTCCTAGACATCACGGAGATGAACATGACTGTGGTTGTGGACAAGAGCAACAACACACATCATATAAAGGGCTTTATTAGCCAGGTGCGGTGGCTCATGCCTGTAATCCCAGCACTTTAGGAGATGAGGCAGATGGATTGCTTGAGCCCAGGAGTTTGAGACCAGCCTGGGCAACATAATGAGACCCCATCTCTATTAAATAAAACAAAAATTAAAAAGAATTTTTCCACTCCTCCATGAAAAGATATTATTTTTTTCTTCCTGAGGTAATTTGTAGGGAGAGTAGTGCCTGTATATATTTTTCTTTTTCTTTGATTTTTTGTTCTGTTTTGAGACAAGGTTTCTCTCTGCTGGAGTGCAGTGGCACAAGCACCACTCACTGCAACCTCTGCCTCCCAGCCTCAAGCCATCCTCCCACCTCAGCAAAGGTGAAGGTGAAAGGATCATTGGCCACAGGTGCCTACCACCACATTTGTCTAATTTTTTTTATTTTTGTAAAGACCAGGTCTCCCTATGTTGCCCAGGCTGGTTTCAAACTCCTGGGCTCAAGGATCCTCCTACTTTGACCTCCCAAAGTGCTAAGCTTACAGATGTGAGCCATGCCCAGCCATATATATTTTCTTACAGCTCCTCTGTTATAAGGGGAAGTGGCGAGAATGGGTTAAGCTGGGCACACTACAAAAAGCTGTGGGAGGATAAGTGGGAGGTGGTGGCATTAAGTGATTCCACCAGGCCTTGGCAGCTGGAAGCATGGAGACATGACCTTCAGCTCAGCTCTTCTACGTGCCATCAGAGAGCTCTGACAGCCTGTCTTCCCTGGGATTTGAGAGATCAACAAGCATTGGCAGCTTCCCCTCGCTGTCAGTTCCCAAACACTGTCACAGTCCTCAGTCAAGTCCCCCAGAGCGGGGTAAAGAATATCTCTTTCTTCCAAACAGCCTTTCTCACCTATTCCTCACCCTTACTTTCATTTTCCTCTTCCACTTGGGTGAAAGGATGCAATTCCAGATTTCGCTAGCTGAAAAGACATACGGAACTGCCAACTTGTTTCTACTTGGACAGTTGAAATGTCAGATAGACATCTAACACTTAACACATCACAAATGAACTTATGATCTTTCCCTATCCCCACCCCTCAAAAAAAACCTTGCTGCACTTAGTTTCCCCCTTCCACTTCATGCCAACTTCATCCCTCCTTGAACTCTTCTATTTTGCTTATGCCTCATGTCCAGTCCATCCACAGATGCTACTGGCTTACCGTCAGAATACACCAGGACCCCAGCATTCCTCACCATCGCCGTCACCTCTCACCTGGACTTTTGCAGTCACCTCCCAACTGGTCTCCCTGCTTCTGCTCCTGTTCTCTGACACACAGCAAAGCCGGCCACCTGGTCCTCTTAAACTTCAAGAGCAGTCATAGCACTTCTCTGCTCTCAAACTCTCCTGTGATGTCCAGTCTCGGTTGGAATAAAAGCTAAAGTCCTCACCGTGGCCTAAAGGACCCTCCCCATTCATTCTGGTGCCCAGGAGCTCTCCCTCTTCCTCACTTCCACTCCAGCCACTGGAATCCTTTCACACTTTCAAACCTGCTAGGTAGGCCGGGCACCGTAGCTCACGCCTGTAATCCCAGCATTTTGGGAGTCCAAGGCAGGCAGATCACCTGAGGTCAGGAGTTCGAGACCAGCCTGGCCAACATGGAAAATCCCCATCTCTACTAAAAATGCAAAAATTAGCCAGGCATGGTGGTGAGCACCTGTAATCCCAGCTACTAGGAGGCCGAGGCAGGAGAATCACTTTTACACAGGAGGTGGAGGTTGCAGTGAGCCAAGATAGAGCCATTGCACTGCAGCCTGGTGGATGGAGCGAGACTCCATCTCAAAAAAGAAAGAAAGAAAAAGAAAACCCTGATAGGTAGACCCAGTGTTACCGGATTTAGCCAGATTTGGGCAATAAAAATACAGGGCACTCTGTATGTTAAGTTTTTGTGTTAAGTTTTATATGTTAAGTTTTTAACTTAACTTTGAACAGGAGTTCAAACCAGCCTGGGCAACAAAGCAAGACCCCATCTCTACAAAAAATAATAATAAATTAGCCCAGCACAACAGCACATGCCTATAGTCTCAACCACCTGGGAGGCTGAGGCATGAGGACTGCTTGAGTCCAGGAGTTTGAGGCTGTGGTAAGCTATAATCGCGTGACTGCACTCTAGCCTGGGCGACCGAGTGTGACTCCATCTCTGAATGTATGCGTGTGTGTGTTTGCGTGTGCCTGTGCATGTGTGTGTGTCTCTTGTATTTCATCCAGCCAGCCCCAGTCTCCCGCTGACCTCAGGCTCTTTGTACTGCTTTTTCCTGCTGCCTGAAACACCCTTCCTCTGATACTTCGATGCTTTGCTCTCTTACCTACTTCAGTCCTTTGCTCAAATGTCACCTTCTGGTTGAGGCTGGCTGTAGTCACATGAACAATTTTAATCTGGTGTTTCCTATCCCCTTTCTCTGCTTTATTTTTCTCTCATAATTTACAACGTAGTGTTGGTCTCCACCAACCACAGGTTAACTCCTGGAGAACAGGATTGGTTTTGTTCTACTTTGCTCACTGCTGTATCCCCAGCACCCAGAGCAATACTGACACCTGGAAGGGGTCAATGAGTGTTTGTTGAATGAATAAACAAGCGAATGAACATCACAAAGCTCTTGATAATAAATGGTCAACAACAAATTGCTACTGATTCAAAGAGTTTTATACTCTACCCTCCATCCATTTTGTGACAACCAAATAATCGCAACCCCTCCCAACAGAGCAACCCCAGAATAAATCACCTTTCTTGGCTACCCACAAAATAGATTTTCTCGGCCGGGTGCAGTGGCTCACACCGGTAATCCCAGCACTTTGGGAGGCCGAGGCGGGTAGATCATGAAGTCAGGAGATCAAGACCATCCTGGCTAACACGGTGAAACCCTGCCTCTATTAAAATTCAAAAAAAATTAGCCGGCGGTGCTGGCAGTCGCCTGTAGTCCCAGCTACTCAGGAGGCTGAGGCAGGAGAATGGTGTGAACCCAGGAGGCAAAGGTTGCAGTAAGCCAAGATCGCGCCACTGCACTCCAGCCTGGGCAATAGAGCAAGACTCCATCTCAAAAAAAAAAGAAAAGAAAAATGAGAGAGAAAGAGATGTTCTCATTTTATATTGATTTTAAACAAAACCACCAACTTCACAAAATGCATATCATGAACTAGCTTACTTAGTGCTTTGCAGTTTACAAAATATTTTTACCACATGAACCCCTGTCGAAGGCCTTAGATGCAATAGAACTAGATTCAAGAGGATCAGTTTCACAATGGAAAAATCTGGATTCCATGATAACAACTGCATTTGCAAAAACAGTAATACCCAACCCAAAATAATTCAGCACAATGCCTAACATACTCACCCTGCCCCAAATGTCCTCTTTAGAATCCAGCTGAAATCGCTGTTGTAATAACTTGTGAAAATATATTGGCAGAATATACTTTGATTCTGTATGTATATATGTGTGTTTATTGTGCGTGTGGCTTTAAAAGACAAATAGCCTAGCTCACATATCCTGAATAAAATGAGCTCAAGTAATTATTGAACTTGTGTCGGTTTTATAATCATCAAAGTCTCTTCAGTGTTTGTATTAGAGTGTGAGAAAAGTATACATTGTTATGTGCTTCAGAGTGAACCAATGTACTGTCCCTCTAATTTTCCATCAGAGGGAGGAAAAAAGTCGTCTAGAAACCTAACTCTTGTGCGTACTGCAAGCCGGGTTCCTTGAGTGCTTCTGGGAAAAGCTGGTGGACACAGGTGTTCCTTAGACTGTTAATGAGAAGTGGTTCTCAGCCCCAGCAACTCACTGGAATCACCTCGGGGTGGTTAACAATTACTTACTGATCCCTATCCCTATTCCTAGCCCAGCATTTCTAACATAACTGACTGGCGTGCACCCTGGACCCTGGAAGTTTTCAAACCTCCTCACGAGTCTAATAAACAGATGAGGTTGAGATTACTATTTTAAAGTCTCCAAAAAAAATGCACAGTGAAATAAATAAGTCTTTTTTAGTTTCCTACGATAAGCCACGTTTCCAGGTCTTAAAAGCTCCTCTCCAGAATACAGCACAGCAGATGAGTTTGAAAGGAAAAGAAAAAAACTCTCAGATTTTATTGAAAAAATCAATGTGTACTGTTTGAGGTGGGGGAAAAATTCAGGCTTTAATATAAACAAAGGAAGTCTCAGTACCACAGCCCTGGGAAACTCCCCAATTTAACTTAGCCTTTCAACGATTCTCATCTGCCATAACTGTGGCAGCAGGAATAATAACTGACAATGTACTCTTTATTCACACCGAACACGCCAGTGGACTTCAAAAGGAAATCAACATTTACAGTTTAATTACTGTTTATTCCCTGTATTCAAATCAGCTTTCTTTGGCTACCCCCTTCTAAATGCTCAGAAGGGGATTTAATCATCTGATCTAATTTTTCCAAAGAATAGAAAGTTATCATTATGACGGCACACTGAAAAAATAATTAAACAAATGCAAAAGAAAGTGTAAAAAAGATAACTGCGTTGGGTATTTCTGAAGGCCTCTGTAAGATAAAGCAGTTCATTTTTAAGGCAATACTGTAGGGGTTAAAAAGACTGATTCCTCCTTTAAACGGAGTTTAGACTTCTGTCTTTACTAGCAGAATGAAGTGCATTAGTGAAAAACATTATTGTGCTTAAAGTCAAAGTGGCACCACCTACCTCAGTGCTGTCTAATAGAAAATTAGGCCAGCTGCTTATATAATTTAAATTGTCTAATAGACACATTAAATGGTAAACAGAAACAGGTGAAATTAATTTTAGTTATTTAGTTTTAACCTAATAGAGCCAAAATATCATTTAAATATGAAATCAATATTAAAAATTATCTATGTTATTCTACATTCCTTTTTCTTTTTTGTACTAAGTCTTCGAAATCCGTTATGTATTTTATACTCATAGAGCATCTCAGTGCAAATTTAGTCTCACTTCAATTGCTTTTTAGCCACAAATGGGTGACAGCTACCATATTGGAAAGTAGGGGTCTACAACAGCAACAATAGTCTGAGAAGTAAAGAAAATATTTTCCCTTCTCGTTCTTTACTTTTTGGCAAAACACTTTTAGCTGGGCTACACAGAAAGCTGGGCTTCCTACCCTTTGACATTTTCTGTGGCTTTGCTGGAAATGGAAACTATAGTTTGGCCCTTTTATGCACTATCATAATTCATGTAGCTTTATATATATATATAGTTTAAGTTCTAGGATACACATGCAGAACATGCAGGTTTGTTGCCTAGGTATACACATGCCATGGTGGTTTGCTGCACCTATCAACTCATTGTCTACATTAGGTATTTCTCCTAATGCTATCCCTCCCCTAACCTCCCACCCCTCAGGCTCCGGTGTGTGATGTTCCCCTCCCTGTGTCTCATTGTTCAACTCCCACTTATGAGTGAGATCATGCGGTGTTTGGTTTTCTGTTCCTGTGTTAGTTTGCTGTGAATGATGGTTTCCAGCTTCATCCATGTCCCTGTAAAGGACATTAACTCATCCTTTTTTATGGCTGCATAGTATTCCATGGTGTATATGTGCTACATTTTCTTTATCCAGTCTATCATTGATGGGCATTTGGGTTGCCTCCAAGTCTTTGCTATTGTGAATAGTGCTGCAATAAACATATATATGCATGTGTCTTTATAGTAGAATGAATTATAATCCTTTGGGTATATACCCAGTAATGGGATTGCTGGGCCAAACGGTATTTCTGGTTCTAGATCCTTGAGGAATCACCACACTGTCTTCCATAATGGTTGAACTAATTTACACTCCCACCAACAGTGTAAAAGTGTTCCTGTTTCTCCACATCCTCTGCAGCGTCTGTTGTTTCCTGACCTTTTAATGATCGCCATTCTAACTGGCGTGATATGGTATCTCACTATGGTTTTGATTTGCATTTCTCTAATGACCAGTGATGATGAGCTTTTTTTCATATGTTTGTTGCCTACATAAATGTCTTCTTTCTAGAAGTGTCTGTTCATACCCTTTGCCCACTTTTTGATTTTTTTTTTAATTGTAAGTTTTTTTAAGTTCCTTGTATATTCTGGATATGAACCCTTTGTCAGATGGATAGATTGCAAAAGTTTTCTCCCATTCTCTAGGTTGCCTGTTCACTCTGATGATAGTTTCTTTTGCTGTGCAGAAGCTCTTTAATTAGATCCCATTTGGCCATGTTGGCTTTTGTTGCCATTGCTTTGGTGTTTTAGTTGTGAAGTCTTTACCCATGCCTATGTCCTGAATGGTATTGCCTAGGTTTTCTTCCAGGGTTTTTATGGTTTTAGGTTTTACGTTTAAGTCTCTAATCCATCTTGAGTTAATTTTTGTATAAAGTGTAAGGAAGGGCTCCAGTTTCTGTTTTCTGCATATGGCTAGCCAGTTTCCCCAGCACCATTTATTAAATAGGGAATCCTTTTCCCATTGCTTGTTTTTGTCAGGTTTGTCGAAGGTCAGATGGTTGTAGATGTGTGGTGTTATCTCTGAAGCCAAGCAAACCTAATAGACATCTACAGAACTCTCCACCCCAAGTCAACAGAGTATACATTCTTCTCAGCATCACATCACACTTATTCTAAAACTGACCACATAATTGGAAGTAAAACATTCCTCAGCAAATGCAAAAGAACAGAAGTCATAACAAACAGTCTCTCAGACCACAGTGCAATCAAATCAGAGCTCAGGATTAAGAAATTCACTCAAAACTACACAACTACATGGAAACTGAACAACCTGCTCCTAAATGACTACTGGGTAAATAATGAAATTAAGGCAGAAATAAGTAAGTTCTTCGAAACCAATGAGAACAAAACCAGAATCTCTGGGACACAGCTAAAGCAGTGTTTAGGGGGAAATTTATAACAGTAAATGGCCCTAGGAGAAAGTGGAAACGATCTAAAATCAACACCCTAACATCACAATTAAAAGAACTAGAGAAGCAAGAACAAACCAAAAGCTAGCAGAAGACAAAAAATAACTAAGATCGGAGCAGAACTGAAGGAGATACAGACACGAAAAACTCTTCAAAAAATCAATGAATCTCCAGGCATGGTGGCTCATGCTTGTAATCTCAGCACTTTGGGAGGCCAAGGTGGGAGGCTCACCTGAGGTCAGGAGTTCAAGATCAGCCTGATCAACATGGAGAAACCCCGTTTCTACCAAAAATACAAAATTAGCTGGGTGTAGTGGCACATACCTGTAATCCCAGCTACTCGGGAGGCTGAGGAAGGAGAATTGCTTGAACCCAGGAGGCGGAGGTTGCAGTGAGCCGAGATCGTGCCATTGCACTCCAGCCTGGGCAACAAGAGCAAAATTCCATCTCAAAAAAAAAAAAAAATCAATAAATCCAGGAGCTAGTTTTTTGAAAAGATTAACAAAATAGATAGATCACTAGCCAGACTAATAAAGAAGAAAAGAGAGAAGAATCAAATAAACACAATAAAAAATGATAAAGGGGATATCACCACCGACCCCACAGAAATACAAACTACCATCAGAGAATACTATAAACACCTCTACACAAATAAACTAGAAAATCTAGAAGAAATAGATAAATTCCTGGACATGTACACCCTCCCAAGACTAAATCATGCAGCATTTTATCAGCCAAAAAGAAAAATATCTGATTGAGCCTGGTTTCGGGAATCCCTGAAAATTAACAATAATTTTCTCCAACATATAACCTATCCATGTAGAACCAGTGTCTTTGACACCTTCTTTCCCTTTGTTAATAATATTTGTTGATCACACTTGAATGGATCACTCTATCTTTAATGACTGCAGTACATGAAAAATGTTTGCTCTTACTTCACAGGCATTTGAAAGAAGCTTAAGACCTTTTCATGATCCCAGGATGCACATTCACAATATTATACAAGATCCTAACAATAGAGTCAAGCCTCTTAAGCAATGCAAGGGACTACCATTGTAGATCATGTTTTTATAACACCAGAGACACTTGAGCCTATTCTTAACTTTCAATGATCTATCCAACAGGACTTGTTCAAATTTAACCTAAGTCAACTTTCCATAGTATCTAGAAGAGATCCATGCAATCTTTATCTAGGCCTCTCTCCATGCACTCTTTGAAGTTACATTATTTCTTAATCACTCTTCAGCCATTGGTAAATACACTGCCTTCTCCAAATCAAACAAAAAGTCTCCATGTTCTCCAGCTAGTGGATGAAGTCAGAAGAAAAACTGAAAGAAACGTTTATATTTATGCCACAAGTCAATACATTGTGACCTTCACTTCAGCTTTCAAGAAAAGCAAATCAGATAACTAGAAATGGCATAGTTTGTCACAAGAATGCATTTCAAGAACTCGGTTATCAGCTTTGTCATTTTCTGAGATCACAAGAGTGTAGTCATTGTGTGCTGTGCAAATATAATCTGCCTTCTTTGCAATTGCTTCATTTTTCCATGCCCAAAGCTTTGCATTTAAAAGTATCTTTGCACGACGTAGCAGAACCCTGATAAAAAAAGATGGCAAATTCTAAAAGCTAAAGGACATATCTTTTCCTCTTTTCTGAAAAATGTAGACTCAACATTAGAGAAGGGTCAGATGCGGTGGCTCATGTCTGTAATCCCAGCACTTTAGGAGGCTGAAGTGGGTGGATCACCTGAGGTCAAGAGCTCGAGACCAGCCTGGCCAACATGGCGAAACCTCATCTCTACTAAAAATACAAAAATTAGCCCGGTGTGGTGGCAGGCACCTATAATCCCAGCTACTTGGGAGACTGAGGCAGGAGAATCGCTTGAACCTTGGGGACAGAGGTTGCAGTGAGCCAAGATTACGTCACTTCACACCAGCCTGGGTGACAGAGCAAAACTCCTTCTCAAAAAAAAAAAAAAAAAAAATGGAAAGGATTTGTATTTTGACATATGCAATGCACATAAAACCATGGATTCCTAGTACGTAATGCACCAAACCTGAACTCCCCCTGTAGTTTCACCTCACACAATCCACGATTTTATCTCACTACTTGCTGTCATATAACCTTTTTCACTGTCCCTTACCGCACCTCTCTCCCTCAACTCCCTACCCTTCCCGCCATATACTTATTCCTACATGCATGCCTTTGCCCATTGTTTTCCACTCACCTAAAATACCCTCAACCCACAAGTAAACCCACAATATATTAAGTATAGGTGAAGATGCTGCACTTTCTACCTTATCTCTTCTAGATTGAGGCTTGCAAGGGTAAATTCCCCAGGCTCCTTTATCCTGAATGATAGCAACCACTGCTTTACTTGGCATTGTAATCTAATTAGCTAGGATTCGCAAATGAACACTTGATTGAATTGGAAGAAACACTTTTTCTTCTCAACCATGCTTTATATTAAGCTCTTTATTCAAGGGAAAAAATTAATTGCATAAGCATAGGTATCTTTTATGTGAAATGTCTGGGGTTTTTTATTGTGGTAAAATATATGTAATATCAAACTTACCATTTTAACCATTTCTAAGTGTACCATTCAGTGGCATTAAACACAATCAGGTTGTTGTGCAACCATCACCACCATCCATCTCCAGAACTTTGTCATCTTCCCGAACTGAAACTCTATACATTGAAAAGCAACTCCCCACTCTCCCCTGCCACCACCATTCTTTCTGTCTCTAGGAATTTGACTACTGTAGGAACCTCACATAAGTGGAATCATATAATATTTGTCCTTTTGTGTCTGGCTTATTTCACTTGGCATAATGTCTTCAAGGTCCATCCCTGTTGTAGCATATGTCAGAACTTCATTTCTTCTTAAGGCCACATAATATTCTATTGTATGTATATATCACATTGTGTTCATGCATTCGTCCGTTGATGGACATCTGGGCTGTTTCCACCTTTGAGCTATTGCAAATAATGCTGCTGTGAACACAGGTGTACAAATAGCGATTAAAGTCCTTGCTTTCAATCCTTTTGTGTATATACCCAGAAATGGAATCGCTGGTTAGTATGGTAATTTTTTTTTTTTTTTTTTTTGACAGAGTCTCGCTCTGTCTCCCAGGCTGGAGTACAGTGGTATGATCTCAGCTCACTGCGACCTCTGCTTCCTGGGTTCAAACGATTCTCCTGCCTCAGCCTCCTGAATTGCTGGGATTACAGGCATGCTCCACCACACCCAGCTAATTTTTTGTATTTTTAGTAGAGAAGGGGTTTTACCATGTTGGCCAGGCTGCTCTCGAACTCCTAACCTCCGGTGATCCATCCGCCTCAGCCTCCCAAAGTGCTGGCATTACAGGAGTGAGCCACCGCACCCAGCCTCATATGGTAATTCTATGTTTAATTTTTTGATGAACCATCATACTGTTTTTCACAGTGCTGCACTCTTATGTTCCTTCCATTATGTGCATATAATTTTTAAATTATAGTAAAAGATAAACAAATATAAATGTAGATCCTCACTCATTGACACTTTACTGTTTTTAATCACTGTTTAGGCCAGGTGCAGTGGCTCACGCCTGTAACCCCAGCTCTTTGGGAGACCGAGGTGGGTGGATCACCTGAGGTCAGGAGTTCGAGACCAGCCTGGCCAACATGGTGAAACCCTGTCTCTACTAAAAATAGAAAAATTAGCCAGGCATGGTGGCGGGCACCTGTAATCCCAGCTACTCGGGAGGCTGAGGCAGGAGAATCACTTGAACCCAGGAGGCAGAGGTTGCACTAAGCCAAGATGGCGCCACTGCACTCCAGCCTGGGCAACAAGCGCAGAACTCGGTCTCAAAAAAAAAAAAAAAAAATCACCGTTTAGTTTCACTGGAATAATACCAAGAGATGGTAAAAATACCACTCATCCTGAGCCTTTCCCAGAACTTTGGTGTTGAAGGGGCTCAGGGCATGTTAGCATCAAACACTCTTCTTGTACGCAGTCTTCTTTGAAGCAACTTTATCTGAGACAAAATTATCAAAGAAAACGCTCATTTGCCCTTTGAAGATTCCTCTGAACAACCTTTGCTTCCCATCTCCCTCACAGCAAAGTAGAATTCCCATAATTTATTAAAACAAACAAAAAAAATTTCAGATGTTTCCATAGCAGCTTGCTATTAAATGTTCATGAATAGGCTTTTTTAAAATCTGAAAGGTATCCTATTTCCCTCCTCCCACCATCTCCCACTCCAATCAATCTTGCATCTGCTAACAATTAATTTAATTTAGTTTTAAATACTAACCACATTAACTGCTTCTTATTCAGCTTTGGCACAGGAGTAGACTGTTACCAAAATCCCAGCTGGTAATCAGAAATTAACTTCTTAAACCACATGTAGCAAGACACTAAAGTCATATAAAGGGAGTTTTAAAATACCTGCCTTGAGCACTTCCCATTTGTATTTCTCTCTCCTTTCACTCATATCTTGTATTATTTTAGGGCTATACCACAACATATAGTATTTAATTCTATTTCATATTATTATTCCCTTGATTTGTGTATTTTCATTTGTCTTCCCAGCTGTGGTGTAAACACTTTCAAAGCAGGTTCTGGATGTTATGTTTCTTTTTATTTCCTATCTGCATCATAATACAGCACTCACTTGTTAGTCCAAAGAAAATACTTGTCTGGCTGATTGCCTGAGGTTCGCAGTGGCTCACATTGTGAGAGCTCAATAAAACTTAAGCAAAATCTTTCACTAACATGGCAGGAAAAAAATAAAAATGAAGAAAATATTAAGCAACAATCTTTTTCTTCATAGGTTCAACGAAATCATCCTTGAGTTTCACACTTGCTTCAAGTATCCTGACTCCGTAACTCCAGTATCTAAGTGAGTGATCTAACCATACTCAGAGTGACAAGGCAAGGACACAGGTGAAGCATACTTCTTGCTCTTACACCTTGGGTGTGCTGCATTCCTAAAATTATTTAAATACATTTCACCCTGTCTTGAAATCACCAGAAAACAAACAATCAACCAGCACATGGACAGCCAGGGAGAAGGAAGACACTTAACAGTGCAACCAGTAATTCCACAGAGGAGGCCCAGTTTTAGGTGAGGAATAAGCCTCAGCAAGTCCACTTTATGAGCAAGAAAAGCAGCGGCAAATGCCAATACACATAAGACTTCACGATCGCAAAAGTGAATGGAAACTGTGCACACATTTCATGGCACAATCTTTTTGCCCTCAATGTGGTGAAGCAGCTCATCATAAATGGAAAAATAGTTCATTTTATTCACAGCAAATAATGACAATGACAGTGACAACAGTGATTATAGCAACTACTGAACACTGAATTTGCACCAAGCAATTTGCTAAGTCACTTTCTTGCAACACCTATTTTATTGGCAGTGTTACTTAGATTAAATATCATGGCCACTAACTTAGGAGTAGTCCTATTATTAAATCCTAAATGTACAGGACTCCAAAGTCTGTGTCACATGTTTTATTGTTTAAACTCATCCGGAGGGTCACTGAGGATGTTCTCCAACTTTCCCTTTTCCTCAGGAGAAAGACTAGCACTTGTCTAATGCCCTTAAAAAGTCTGGTTAGTGTCCTGGTATCTCGAGAATTTGTCCAAAATAATATGAGAACATTGCCTACCCCCACCCCCCCTTTTAAAAAAATTTGTTTAGATACAGGGTCTCACTCTGTCACCCAGGCTGGAGGGCAGTGGCATGATAATAGCTCATTGTAGCCTTCACCTCCTGGGCTCAAGCAATTCTCCCACATCAGCCTCCTGAGTGGCTGGGACCACAGGCGCGCACACTGCACCAGGCTAAGTTTTAAATTTTTAGTAGAGACAAGGTCTCACTGTGTTTCCCAGACTGTCCTAAACCTAACATAACTATGTAATTTGCCATCCAAACTACATCTCTATTTCATAGGACAAATGTTAAACCAACCAAGTTAAGAGAAAAGCAGGCATTAGCCGAATTGTCCAAAGCAAAGTAAAATCTACCTACGTATTAGGTTTTTCTCCTTAATCCAGCTATTTCTGATAGCAACACCATAAATTAAGTGGCCAATTACATTTGAAGTACTAAATAGCTAACATAGTTCTGTAAAGCTAGGTCAATTGAACTATAATTTACACAGTAAAAATTAACTTTATTTAGGTAAATTTATTAATTTGAGCCATCATAAAGAGTTGTAACCACAACAATCAAGATATAGGATATCTCACCATAAAAGTGCCCTACATAGTTCACCCTCTCCCCACCCCATCCGTCCCTATACTTATGCGTTCACCAAATGTTATATCAAAGGAATCAAATCATGTAGCTTTTGAGTTTGGTTTCTGTCAGTTAGCATAATGTATCTGAGATGTATCCATGTGGTTGTCCTATTGGTAGTCCATTCCTTTCTATTGAGAAGTAGTGTGGATATACTACAGTTTGTTCATCAATTTCATTCACCAGTGGATAGACATTGGGCTGTCTTCCAGTTTTCAGTGATTATGAATAAAGCTGTGTAAACATTCACATACAGGTTTCAGTGTGGGTATATGTCATTATTTCTCTTGCATAAATATCTAGAAGTGGGAATTATGGGTTATATGGTAAGTGTATGTTTAAAGTATGAGAAACTGCCAACTATTTTTTCAAAGTGCCCTTTCTTTTTTGCATTCCACCACCAATGTATGAGAATTTCAGTAACTTCACATCCTTGCCAGCACTCCATGTTCTCAGTTTTTTTTAAGCCATTCTAATAGGTATCGCATCGTCGTTTTAACTTTCCTTTTTTTTGTGACACAGTCTTTCTCTGTCACCCAGGTTGGAGTGCAGTGGTGCGATCTCAACTCACTGCAACCTCCGCCTCCCAGGTTTAAGCAATTCTCCTGCCTCGGCCTCCCAAGTAGCTGGGATTACAGGCACACGCCACTGTGCCCAGCTAATTTTTTGTATTTTTAGTGGAGATGGGGTTTCACCATGCTGGCTAGGCTGGTCTCGAACTCCTGACCTCGTGATCTGCCCACCTCCACCTCCCAAAGTGCTGGGATTATAGGAGTGAGTGACCGTGCCCGGCCTTTCTTTTTTTTTTAATGACTAATGATGTTGAATATCTTTTCATGTGTTTATTGGTAATCTGTGTATCTTTATTGATGAAATATCCATTTAAATCTTTAGCCCATGTTTGGATGTTATTATTGCTTGTTCTCTTTTTATTAAGTGGTGAGAGTCTGTCATATATTCTGGATAGCTAACATGTTTTTTGAAATTAAAAATGTATGATTGCTATCTGTTTCACAATGGAAATATACTTAACACTGATGAACTGCACACTTAAAAATGGTTAAGATGATAAATTTTGCGTTATGTGTTTTTTGCCCCAAGTTTTTTAAAAGTGTATGATTGCTGAATTTTACTCTAGAAGTCAGATTGCAATGTGTGCTTTTCTAGGAAATCATCCAAGAAGCCAACTGCTAATATTGCCTCCTACAGCAGAATCCAATGTCTACAACTCTAGAAAGGCCAGAGAACTTGTCCCAGGCTCAGCCAGGATGAGTTATTCTTGGAGATCCCAGGATGATGAAGCACATGGGAAATTCTTGGTAAAAGGCATGGTGGGATATCCAAGATTATTACTGAAGGGCACTATGGGATATCCAAGATTGTTAGCACAAACATGAGCAATATCCAAGATTCTTGGTGCCGGATACTGGGAGCTATCCAAACGTCTGTGAAATCCAGTCCTCTGCTTTCAAGGAGTTCCCTTTTAGCTGGGATAATAAGACACAGAAAATTAACAATACCAAGTTGCACAAAATTAGTGCTAAATGAGTATTGCAGACATAGTCTTTCCAGATGTCCAGAGTAGCAAAAAGGGCCCCAAGAGACTTTACAGAAACTCCAAAAGTGGACATGTTTGGGCAGCAGTGAATAGAAAAATGTTTGCTGGAACTCAGGGGACTCTTACTAAGTGTCAGATAACCATATCTGAGATAAGTATTTCCTACTACATAGGGTTGTCATAATGACTAAATGCATGTAAAGTTCCTGTGGCTACGACATAATAAATGCCCTCAGGGTTCTAGTAAGTATTTTATAATTTCTCCTGTATCTCAATTTAAACTTTTTACTTTGAACTAATTTTAGACTTACATAAAAGTCACAAAAATAGTACAGAGCATTTTCCTATATTTCACCCTGCTTCCTTTAATGTTAACATCTTACATAACCATGGTATAATGATCAAAGAATAAGTTAACATTAGTGCCAACATTATTAACTCAGAAGCAGACTCTATTCAAATTTCACCAATTTTTCTGCCAATGTCCTTTTTCTGGTCCAAGATCCATCCAGAATCCTATATTGCATTTGTTGTCACCTTAATTTCCTCCTGTGCCTGTTCCTCAGTCTTCCCTGTTTTTCCTGACCTTGACACTTTTGAAGAGTGCTGGTCAGTTATTTTGTAGAATATCCTTCCATTTGGGTTTGTGTGATGTTTTCTCATGATTAGAATGAGCTTATACAATTTGGGCAAGCATATTCGAGAAATGATGCTACATTCTTCTCAGTGCATCATACTAAGTTATTGTGTCAATTTTCAAGATGAAGATTCTGAGTCTCAGAAAAGGATCCACAGCTAATGAGTAGCAACACCTAGATATGGAAACAAAAGTTTGACTGTCACTCGCTGCCTCTCTACAGAAAATGGATGAAAAACATTTGGGGGCTGGGCACAGTGGCTCACGCCTGTAATCCCAGCACTTTGGGAGGCCAAGGCAGGCAGATCACTACAGGTCAGGAGTTCGAGACCAGCCTGGCCAACATGGTGAAACTTCGTCTCTGCTAAAAGTACAAAAATTAGCCGGACATGGTGGTGCGTGCCTGTAATCCCAGCTACTCAGGAGCCTGAGACAGAAGAATCGCTTGAACCCAGGAGGCAGAGGTTGCAGTGAGCCAAGATCGTGCATCACTGCACTGCAGCCTGGGTGACAGAGAAAGACTCCGTCTCCCTCTAAAAAAGAAAGTTTGGAATGAGACTTTGTAAAAGTCAGCGTGGGAGGTGTTGGAATGCAAAACTGATGAGTTAGAGCTGTATTCAGAGATCAGGTAATTATTAAAAGAGCTTGAGCAAGGTATTAAGACATGAAAAGCAGTATCTGGAGGCAATTAACCTGACCACAGGGTAGGCATATCTTTGAGACATTGCAGACCACCATGAAAAAGTAGTTATCTTAATAAAGGAAGTCACACAAAGTTTTTGATATCCCAGTGCATGTAAAAGTTATGTTTACACTATACTGTAGTCTTTCAGTGCACAATAACATAATATTTAAAACAATGTACATACCTTAATTTTAAAAAGCTTTATTGCTAAAAAATGTTAACAAGTATCTGAGCTCTCAGTGAGTCATAATCTTTTTGCTGGCAGAGGGTCTGGCCTGGATGTTGGCGGCTGCTGACTAATCAGGTGGTGATTACAGAAAGTTGAGGCAGCTGCGGCAAGTTCTTAATATTAGACAACAATGAAATTTGCCATAAGGATTGCTCTGGAGCATGCAATGTGTTTTGATAGCATTTTATCCACAGTAGAACTTCTTTCATAGTTGCAGTTGATCCCCTCAAACCTTGCCACTGCTTTATCATCTAAATCCTTTGTTCTTTTTTTTTGAGACAGAGTCTCTGTTGCCTAGTCTGGAGTGCAGTGGTGTGATCTTGGCTCACTGCAACCTCTGCCTGCCAGGTTCAAGCGATTATCCTGCCTCAGCCTCTCAAATAGCTGGGATTACAGGCATCTGCCACCATACGTGGCTAATTTGTGTTTTAGTAGAGATGGGGTTTCACCATGTTGGCCTGGCTGTTCTCCAACTCTTGACCTGTTAACCTCAACTGATCCGCCTGCATTGGCCTCCCGAAATGCTGGAATTACAGGCGTGAGCCACCACGCCCAGCCTAAATCCTTTGTCCTAATTTCAACAACGTTCACAGCATCTTCACCAAGAGTAGATTCCATTTTAAGAAGTCACTTTCGTTGCTCATCCCTAAGAAGCAACTCCTCATCCATTCAAGTTTCAGCATGAGATTGTAGCAATTCAGTCACATCTTCAGGCTAATTCTAATTCTAGTTCTCTAACTATTTTCACCACATTTCAGTCACTCCCTCCACTCAAGTGTTGAGACCCTCAGAGTCACCCATGGGGGTTGGAATCAACTTCTTCCAAACTCTTGACAATGTTCATATTTTGACCTCCTCCCACGAATCACAGATGTTCTTAATGGCATCTAGAATGGTGAATCCTTTCCAGAAGGTTTTCATTTTGCTTTGCCCGGATCCATCAGCGGAATCAGTACCTATGGCAACTATAGCCTTATGAAATGTATTTTTTAAATAGTAAGACTTGAAATTTGAAATTACTCCTTGATCCATGGGCTGAGGAATGCATGTTGTGTTAGCAGGCATAAAAACATTAATTTCTTTGTACAACTCCATTAGAGCTCCTGGGTGATCAGGTGCATTTTGTCAAAGAGCAGTAATATTTTGAAAGGAATGTGTGTGTGTGTGTGTGTGTGTGTGTGTATTTTAGAAGTAGGCCTCAACAGTGGGCTTAAAATACTCAGGAAACCATGCTGTAAATGGATATGCTGCTATCTAGGCTTTGTTGTTCCATGTAGAGAGCACAGACAGAGTAGATTCAGAATAATTCTTAAAGACTCTAGGACTTTTGGAATGGTCAATGAACAGTAGCTTCAACTTAAACTCACCCGCTATACTAGCCCCTAACAAGACAGTCAGCCTGTCCTTTGAAGCTTTGAAGGCAGGCACTGACTTCTCCTTTCAAGCTATGGAAGTTCCAGATGGCATCTTTTTCCAATATAAGGCTGTTTTGTCTACATTGAAAACCTGTTGTTTAGTGTAGCTGTCTTCACTAATTATCTTAGCTAGATCTTCAGGATAACTTGCTGTAGCTTCTACATCGGTACTTGCTGTTTCATCTTGTACTTTGATGTTATAAAGATGGCCTCTTTCCTTGAACCTCATAAACCAGTCTCTGCTGGCTTCACACTTTTCTTCTGCATCTTCTTCACCTCTCTCAACCTTCACGGAAAGGAAGAGAGTTAGGGCCTTGTCTGGATTAGGCTTTGGTTTAATGGATTATTGTGGCTGGTTTGTTCTTTCTCCATGCCAACTAGAAGACTGTTTCACTTTGTTATCGTTTGTGCGTTCTCTGGAATAGCACTTTGAATTTTCTTCAAGAACATTTCCTTCGCATTCACAACTTGGCTAACTGGTAGAAGTGGCCTAGCTTTTGACCTATCTCCACTTTCAACATATCTTTCTCACTAAGTGTAATCATTTCCAACTTTTGATTTAAAGTGAGACATGAGACTCTTCCTTTCACTTGAACACTTAGAGGACATTTTAAGTTATTAAGTGGCCTAATTTCAATATTGTAGTGTCTCGGGGAATACTAAGGCCCAAGGAGAGAGAGATGGGGCAACAACAGGTTGTCAGGAGCAGTCAGAACACACACAACATTTATCAATAAAGTTTCGGGTGTGGTTCTTGGTGCCTCAAAACAATTATAGTAGAAACATCAAAGATCACTGATCACAGATCACCATAACAGATATATATTAGTAATTTTTAACATTTGAAATATTTCGAAAATTATTGAAATAGAAACTCAAACTGAGCACTTGCTTATTGGAAAAATGGTACAGACTTGCTTGACACAGGATTGCCACAAACCTTCAATTTGCAAAACATTTAATATCTGCAAAGTGTGATAAAGTACAATAAAACGAAGTATGCCTGTACTGCATAAAAAATGGATTGGAAAAGGGAGGGAGTGGTGGCAAGGAAGTCCTAAGACTCGACTGAGACATTCCAAACACAAGGTAGGAAGGGCCCACCAGCTTTCATCCAGGAGCTACCAAGGAGCAACTGAATAAAAAACCGTTATTCAGCTTTTTAAAAATGTAGATCCCTGAGTCACACACAAGACCTCTGTTGAACCAGAATCTCTGGGTGTGGGGACCAAGTATTTACATTTTCATCATTCTCTCCAGGTAATTCTTAACTCATTAACTAATTTAAATAATTACAAACAGAAGAAAATAGAAGATCAACAAAGTCAGGGGTCAGCAAATTTTTTCTGTAAAGGGCCAGACAGTAAATATATTAGGTTTTATAGGTCTAAAGAATTTTAGGCTTTGCAGTCTCTGTCACCAGGACCAGTTATATAATTTGTAAGGCCCAATGCAAAATAAAAATGCAGAGTCCCCTTTTTAAAAATGATTAATATCTGCAAGATAGTTGCGGCTGAGCATTAAACCAAGCAGGAGATCATTCTAGAGGCTGGGGCTTTCTATGACCACACAGATCTCCCGCCTGTGAAGCCAGCCTGGTCTATTACAACTGTTTACCCCTGGCATTGCAGTGCAGAAGAATCCATAGACAAGCAAATGAATGGGCAGGGGGCACCGGGATTTGGCTCAGGGCTGTTGTCTGCCAACCCCGGAAGTAGACCAGCTTTTAGCATGTCAGCATGCTCATAATATTCACAAAGTTTACGAAATGCTAACATAAGAAACAGAAAATAGGCCAGGCACGGTGTCTCATATCTGCAATCCCAGGAATTTGGGAGGCTGAGGCAGGTAGATCACTCGAGGTCAGGAGTTTAAGACCAGCCTGGCCAACATGACGAAACCCTAGAGACCACCCTGGCCAACATGACGAAACCCATCACTACTAAAAAATACAAAAATTAGCCGGGGCGCAGTGGTATGCACCTGTAATCCCAGCTACTTGGGAGGCTGAAGCAGGAGAATTGCTTGAACCCAGGAGGTGAAGGTTGCAGTGGGCCAAGATGGTGCCACTGCACTCTAGCCTAGGCAATAGAGCTAGACTTCATAAAAAGAAAGAGAGAGAGAGAGAGAGAGAGAGAAAGAAAGAAAGAAAAGAAAAGAAAGGAAAGAAAGAAAATAAAAAATAATAAAAATAAAATTGTTTATTATTTACTGAATAAATAAAAAGTCATACAGGAGTTAATTTAGCTATGTAAATCTTCAGATGAATTTTATTTATATTGATATTTTTACTTAATGCAAGAGAATGAAAAAGTTGCATTGCATGGAGAAAGAAACAGAGATGCTTAGATACCAAAAGGACATCGTGGTTCAGGATTTCTTTGATGCAAGCCTTGTTCTGGCTTTATCTCCCTCAGTTCAAATTCTTCAAAGAAATATATAATCTGTTCTTTCTACAAGATTATTCAAAAAGTAAAGACAGTTTTTGTGTTTCACTCAGAAATCAGATTATGGCAATAAGGAATTTTCTATCAGAGTAATCTAAGAATGATTTAGAATTCAATTGAAATTGGAAAAAAAAAATAGCAACTTCCAACCAGCAATATCTAATCAGCTTTTTCCCTGATATAACATTCCAGCTATAACACTGTATGTTCTACTGTGTCTGACATGGTATTACTGTCTCCTACCAAAAGGCCTTAGCTGCTCTCTCCACTAATAAAATTAAACCATTAAAAAAAAAAAAAAAACCCAAGATAGTATATTTAAATGTAATAACATTTATGAAAAGCAACTAGCTCAGACACATAGCAGGTGTGCAAAAAACATTTGCTTTACTCTCTTTAATGATAAAACCATACAAAACAAGAATTAAAAGAAAGACATTATCAGTTTATCAGAGGAAGAAAAAAATGCTTCCTGGCATTTTTTCCAGTCTTAATTGTTCTGGTGCCCATGGCCATGACTGTTTTAGAAAAACATATGCTGCACAGCTGCATATGCAAACCTGATTACCTCTAAATTAACAACATGTAGGCGGCAACACTTGCAGCTGTGAGAGAGAACCCCAGTGCAGCACAATCTCCCTAACATTTGTAACTGTTTATTGTAAATGACTTTAAATAATCAAAAATCCCTAAAAAGAGATGAAACACAAAAAAAGCAATAAAACTCACCATTGCCACTTCTTTGTTCTTGACCAGCCACTTGGGGTCATTATCATCTGAGGCCAAGTTGTTTTTCTTTGTTGATCCTCTGGCACTGAAGACATGGTATCTATCAGCAGCTGCAAGAATCACAAAGGAGAGACTGCAGAGTCTCTCCTTCAGCAGCCAGGGAGCTGGCATTTCCAGCCTATACACCTCACGTCAAACACAGGAAGCCGGAGAAGAGAAATCACAGCTGGGTATTTCTGCTTAAGTTTCCTTTTTTGAGAGCCAACTAACACGCCATGTAATGAGAGGTCAGAAATCAGTCTGGGGGTGTGGGGGGTCATTTCCTCCAGAAATAGCATTTCTTTCAACATGCACCAAAAGGAAGAAAAAGAAAGAAGGTTGTAGGTGACTTCGGGTCTGAACCGTTTTTGGTTTGGCCTGAATGAAGACTAACACCTGAGTTGTGAAGAACAATTAGTAAATTCATCAATCAGAATTTTGCTGAGCTCAGCTGGGCACGGTGGTTCACACCTGTAATCCCAGCACTTTGGGAGGCCAAGGCAGGTGGATCACAAGGTCAAGAATTCAAGACCAGCCTGGCCAATATGGTGAAACCCCGTCTCTACTAAAAATACAAAAATTAGCTGGGCGTGGTGGTGGGCACCTGTAGTCCCAGCTACTCAGGAGGTTGAGGCAGGAGAATTGCTTGAACTTGGGAGGCAGAGGTTGCAGAGAGCCAAGATCGTGCCACTGCACTCCAGCCTGGGTGACAGAGCAGGACTCCATCTCAAAAAAAAACAAAAAAGGAATTTTGCTGAGCTCATGTTCAGTGAATCTCATGTATCAATGGTGTCCTCCATACCATGTAAGAATCTTCAAGAGACCCAAAAAACTACAGACATACACCGAATAACAGACATTTTGGTTAATGACAGAAAGATGATAATACCATGTTTTTATTATACCTTTTTGTTTGTTTGTTTAGAGACACCAGTACATACCATTGTGTTCCAATTGCCTGTACTATTCAGTGCAGTCACATGCTGTACAGGTTTGCAGCCTGGGAGCAATAGGCTATACCATCTAGCCTAAGTGTATAGTAGGCCATGCCATCTAGGTTTGTGTAAGTACATTCTGTGATGATTGCATGATGAAATCTCCCAATGGAGCATTTCTCAGAACATATCTCCATCGTTAAGTGATGCATAACTCTCTATATAAAGGCTCTATGCTTGACCTAGAAGCTTTAACTCTATTGTTGTTGAGGAGGTAGGACATATTCTTACGAAACCATGGAGGACTGAGTACTAACTGATTTGGTAAAGATTCTAAGTGCTATGGAATTGGAAGATAGAGGAGAGTAGTGGGCAAGTTATGACTGTAAGTAAATTCCTTAACCTCTCTGAGTTCAGATTCCTCATCCATAAGATGAGTATTATGATGCGCACCTCATAGACTGTTGTGAGGATTACATGGGATTATGGAAGTGACTGGCACATAGTAGGCCTGCAAATTTTAGCTGACTCTGAATCTGAAGCAAATGTCTGGAGAATCCAGCAGGGGAAAACATGAGTCTGTGAACATGGCATTTTTATTTGGCAGCAAGAAGACTGGGCCAATAGGAGCAAAGGATTTGTGTTGGCCTGTACCATGAGGTAGCAGCGGTTGTACAGCCAGGTATAGTGATAGACTGTTGATCATGAAGGCAGGAGAACTTACTGCTGGTGTGTGACTTAATAAGGCAGAGGCTGCCAGCTTTTCTCCAAACTTCATGGTCTCGTCGTGTACCTGGGCATGGGTGGATCATGTGCTGAGACTTCCTTGCAGTTAAGCATGGTCATGTGATTGTGAACCAGGCAACAAACATGGGTAGAAATAATGTGCTCCAGCCAGGCACAGTGGCTCACGCCTGTAATCCCAGCAATTTGGGAGTCCAAGGTGGGCAGATCACCTGAGGTCAGGAGTTTGAGACCAGCCTGGCCAACATGGTGAGACCCCTGTCTCTACTAAAAATACAAAATTAGCTGGTGTTGGTGGTGCATGCTGGTAATCCCAGCTACTCAGGAAGCTGAGGCAGGAGAATTGCTTGAACCCAGGAGACAGAGGTTGCAGTGAGCCAAGATCACGCCATTGTACTCCAGCCTGGGCAAAAAGAGTGAGCCTTCATCTCAAAAGAAAAAAAAAAAAAGAGAAAGAAAGAAAAGAAAAGAAATAATGTGTTCTGCTTCAGGACTAAGCCCATAATAGCCTCTTCTACAGGTTCTCCCTCCCTCTTTTCCTCTTCCAGCTGACATAGACAGAACTTCCAGCAGGACCTCGAATGTTAACATGTTACAGATGCCAGAACCTCTGTCTACCTAAGACCCTCAGTGACTTTGTGAATCAGAGACTCACCTCCAACCTGGAAGCATCTTGGACTGTTACATGAACAGGAAATAAACTTCATTGTGCTGCTACTTGTAGGAGTCTTATTATTACTGCAATGTAACATAACAATTCTAGCTGATGGAGCCAGGGATCTGCATGACGGAAACAGTGCTTTAACAAAATGGCATACCTGGGATTAAAGAAGGAATAATAAAATCACTGGCATTTATCGAGTGCCTATTGAATGTTTTAAATAATAATAACTTACGTAATTCTTACTATGTGCCAGCAACTGTTGCATGCACTTTATGAATATTAACTTATGTTCTCTGAACTCTATTAGGTGGGTACTATCATTGTTCACATTTCACAGATGGATAAAGAGAGGTATAAAGTGTTGAAATAACTTGCCCAGGATCACATAGCTATATATAAAACCTCGTTTGGTTCTTCCAACAACTAATCCTATGAAGTAGAAGTTACCATCCCTATTCTGAAGATGAGAAAACCAAGACTAAGAAGCCTTGAGTACACTTAAGGACATACCGCAAAGAAGTTGCAGCCACTGTCCTTGGGTCCCAGGAACTCCAGAGCCTGTGTCCTCTCACCCTGCCACGCTCCCTCAGGGTCTGCAGGTCAGGAGCTCAACCTGGAGGCTTCTTGGGAACTAAAGAGGCAGAGGGAAAATGTTATTTACCCTTTATTGGCAGAGCTAATTATTCAGTGGGTTAATCTACCTCCCCATCTTTCATCAGATTTATTGCCGCTTTCCAGCAGAATAAATAACAGGCTTGAATTTCACCAATCTGTGAGAACATCTTATGTTTCCTGGGGGGATTCAAGGCTTTTTTTCAGCGTTCTCCTATGAGAGTGGCTCAAACCAAGACAGGGGGCCTCCGAAGGCATCGAATTAATAGAGTGATGGGTTCATTAACAAATCTTTTAGAAGCTACTTTATAATAAATTGCCTTTTCTTCTATTTTAAAGAAAATCAGCAGCAATAACACAAAAAGACACTGCAGGCAGGCCCCCAACAGCTGTCCTTTGTTGAGGGTAGAAGAGCGGTTACTGGGTGCAGCTGGCGGGCTTGTCTTCTGTTCTGGCCTCGTCTCCACACCTGTGCCTCCTCCCCGGCAGCTGTCACTCTCCACCTGGTCCCCGTCTCTGGTCCCATCCAAATCAGGATGGATTTAAATAAGTAATTTTCAGCCGCACTGTTTGATTATACAGTAACATGAATGCATTTTAATCCATTACTTCAACAGTATTTGTATTTTAAGGCTTTTATCTATGTCTGATTTGGGGGCAAAATCCATAATTCCCTATTAACTGAGATTTATGTAGTCCCCTGACAGGTAGAGAGCTAACTATCTGAAAAGCCTCTACTAGACCCGTCAAATCACATTGATTGATTGATTGATTTGCTGGTAATTCTATTCAGAGCAGAGATTGTATCTTACTCAAGTTTTATCGTAGACTTTATCAAAGTTCCTGGCAAGGAAATATGCAATAAATGTTTGTCAAAGGAAATTAATAAAGGAGTGAGTGATGATGAACTAGAACGACACAACAGTGGTTTTCTGCCCCTCAAATACGCTCTCACACAGACATGCACACACACACAAGTACGTGCACATACAGGCATTACACACACATACATATCACACACAACACACACACGAACACACAAGTGCATACTACACACAGATACCATACACATCACACCATTGACATACAAGTGCATGCATATACAGCCACCACACATACACACATACATATCACAAATACACAAGTCCATATATACGGGCACCACACATACACATCACAAACACACATGTGCATACATGCAGGCACCACACACACAAACACACATGCACACACATGTGAACACACATACAAGTACATGCATACACAAAGACACTACATTTACATACACATCACACAGACATCACACACATACCATAAATGTATACTACACACAGATGCCATATACATCACATACACATATACAGAACACACACATCACCAAGACACACATATGCCCACACACAAACGCATGCATACAGAGACATCACACACACATGCATATCACTCACACATATACACACATGCACACACCACACACACATGGTTTTCTAAGGACTGGCTCAGGAATAGCTGCAAGGGACCCCTGCTTGGAATAGGAGGTAACAAACAATGCTAGCCCTTGTCACAAAATTCCTTCAGAATAGGAATCCTCCACTCTCTTCCCCTTCACGGGCAGGAGTACTGCAGGGCTCCTTCCTACATCTCCCTGAACAACAGGTCAGTCCAACCCTCCTGTTGCTCAAGACACTCAGGTATGTATTTGGTGCTTCTACAGCATGTAAATTCCTTCCAGTCAGTACAGAGTGTTTTGCTAGCCCTTACTCTGTCATTCTCAGTTAAATACTGTTACCTCTTCTCTTATCTTCACCTCTAGTAATGGAGTCTCTAACAAGATGTTGTGAAAAATCACTGTGTAATTAACAGAGGCATTATGATATCCTTGACCATAAATCTAGTGATGTACCAGGTAAATAAAAGTAGAATAGCAACAGCTGATATATTTTAAGCCTTTACTATGCCAGTACGCTACCCTCACTTCCTTGTTTAATCCTCCCAACAATTCATTAAGGTATGTGTTATTATTGTTGTTCTTCTTTATAGATGAGTCTTGGAGGCATTAAATTGCCCACACTCACACAATGGGCAAGCTGGAACTAAAATTCATAAAACCTGACAACAAAGTAAATGTTCTTACTACCAGTATACCAGCAATTCTGAATATACCAGTTATTATCTAGTACAGCGGAGACAATATTGGCTTGGAGTCCAAAGATCATGGTTTAAATCCTGATTTTGCCACAGGCTATTTTGGGCAAGTTCCTTAACCTCTTTATTTCCTCATCTATAGAGTTCAGATAACAATAATTAATTTATAGGTTTATTGTAGGAATTGCAAGAGGTAACACATGAGCTGGGTGTAGTGGCGTGCACCTATAGTCAGCTTCTTGGGAGGCTGAGGGGGGAAGATCACTTGACCCCAGGAGTTCAAGTCAAGCCTGGGTAACCCAGCAACACCCTGTCTCTTAAAACAAAACAAAACAAAAAAAGAGATTCAAGCACTTTGGTAGGCTGAGGTGGACGGATCACTTGAGGTTAAGAGTCCGAGTCCAGCCTGGTCAACATGGCAAAA
Organism: Rhinopithecus roxellana; assembly: GCF_007565055.1. Classification (NCBI taxonomy): domain Eukaryota; kingdom Metazoa; phylum Chordata; class Mammalia; order Primates; family Cercopithecidae; genus Rhinopithecus; species Rhinopithecus roxellana. The sequence continues at coordinate 65,675,733 of NC_044558.1, read as the reverse complement.
CCCCGTCTCTACCAAAAATACAAAAAATTAGCCAGGCATTGTGGCATATTACTATAATCCCAGCTGCTTGAGAGGCTGAGGCACAAGAATCACTTGAATCCGGGAGGCGGAGATTGCAGTGAGCCAAAATTGTGTCATTGCATTCCAGCCTGGGTAACAGAGTGAGGCTCTGTCTCAAAAAAAAAAAAAAACAAGAGGTAACATACACAAAGCATCTTATTACCATAGTGTCTGACACCTGGAAGGGGGTAGTTACAGTTAAAGTCTCCTTCATTTTTCCCACCCCACTGTTTGTAGCTCTCATCCATTGACCAGATGTCAGAGAAAAATGTATTCAGTTCTCCGTGTCCCCAAAATACTAGATCACCTCAACCTGTTGACCAGGTTGAACCATTTTAAAACAAAAGCAATATTTCTATCTCACAGGAAACACAGGGCAGATAGTCTTCACCAGACACTGCAGGAAAGCAGGGATAGAGAGGTGGTATTTGTCCTGCACAGACCTACCCCTCCTTACTGGTTGGTGACACCTCATCTAGAGAATTTCATGCAGCCACTTTTCTTCTTCTCAGTTAGATTTGAGGCACTCTTCATGAGAATCCTCAAAGCTACTAATTCCTCCAGTTATTGGCACATGATGTATTGAAAGCTAATGATTCTTGACTTCTTACAGATATGGTCGAGAACAGCAAATGTTTCCTTTCTGCTTATTAAGAGCACAGAAATTTTGGATAAATGTAAAGCAGCATAAGAAAGTTGCATCTATACAGAAGCAGAGTCAAGAATGATTGTATCATATGGTAAAATAATTAAAACAGTTGATACCTATACATGGGTTTCAATTACCTGAGTGTTTACTTAAAAGCAGGTTTTTCATCTAGCTGATAGAGCTAACTGTCCCAATTCTTAATATTCATTTAGAATTTAGACACAGTCAGGATTAACACCTGCTGAAATATGATATTGTATCTTGGCTCAAGAATAGATCGCTTGTGAAATATAATGACTGGATTTCAGGTAAGCAAATGCAAACAGAAATGTTGGTCTATTCAAACTTCCTTTCCCTGGCTTGAGATTTGTTAATTTAACTGATATAAAGCAATACTCTGTTGTATTAAAAATCATGTTTTTACAAAAAACAAAATAGTTTTATAATAGAAGTAGAGACCATAAAATGTGTTTATGCACAGTATTTAAACCAATACCCAACATACGGTAAGCAGTCACTAGCCAGAAGCTATTTACAATACTTGCAGAAGTGCTAGAAATGATAATAGTTGTATCTATCACTTATGTGCCAGGCACTAAATATATTTATTTATACACATTTATAATTTCAAAACAAGACCTATCCACAGATCAAGATTATCATTACCATTTTACAAATGAGAAAACAGGTTCAATAAAATATTAAGTCCACTAAGCAGTAGAGCTGAGACGTGGAGTCTAGGACTAATTCCACAGCTCGCCTAGGCCTTGTTCTGCAACACCAGGCTGTGATGAACAGGATTAACTGGTCAATGAGCAAGGTTGTCTCAGGACCTTACCCACTGGAAACCCACCCTGTTTGGACATCAAAGGAGACCCAGTACCCTGGCCATCTTGGCCTCTCCATCCCCTTTCCTCACGTCCCTGCCACCTCCCTTCTTTTCCACCCTGTGAATATCGGGCTGAGAGATGGAGAACACTGGGGCTGAGGAGAGGGGGCTTGGGAGGCTAGAGGTGGGTTCGGACATGGCTCTGGGTAAAAGCACATGTGTGTTTCTTGGTTAAAGTTAGAATGCTCTGGCAGAAGGGGTGCTGTGAGTTGCCAAAAGCCAGGAGGGCATTTTCCTCTTTGCTGAGTGGCTGATGCTCGTAGACAGATCGCTATTCTTTGAAGCTGGTCTGCTTTGTTTACAATTATGCCCTAGTCATTAGCCAACGGGGACTTTGGGAGTAGCTTGTTCTGGGAATACTTCCTGTCAGGTTTTTCCCAGCCTGTCTTTGGAATGCCTCTTCAATCCACTTCATGACTCCAGGGTGGTCCAATGTGCCCAAAGGGACTCTGCCTTTGTGCTTAAAAGGATTCCCAGCACTCAACTTCAAAAATAGCTTGGGGCTTACTAAAACCTCATTGAAAGAGTCCCTGCTTTTGCTTAAAAACACAAGTCTGGCCTGGTCTCTACAAGTGACTCATAAAGAATTATTTTGCTACTTGCTTTTTAAATTATATGTCACTGTCGGGTACTAATCTGTATGCTTATTTTGGAAACCCTGAGAAATGGCTACTAGGGTTCCTCTGTCTGTGTGAGGAACCCTCAAGCTTCCAAGGAGAAACAGCAACGGGACTATGGTCTTGACAGTCAGACACCCAGGAGACTGGGCTGAGCACTCCTGAGCTAAGAGGAGACTCAAGGCTGCCCTGCTTTCCTGAAAGAGTAGAGGAGGAGGAAAGAAAGAAGACACACTGGTTATCAGGAACCACCCTGAGGGAAAGGCAGCCAAGGACAGGGCCTGTAGGGGGATCCAAACTGATGGACACTTGTGAATAAATATCACACACGATGGAGCCTCAAATGGCACCTGGCCCAGGCCCAGGGAAGCCTTTCTAAATTCCTCAGTGGATGACACTGTAAACTGGAAAAGCCAGACTCACCTACGATGGAGGCCACAGCAGCAGCCACGGTTGATAGTAGCTTGTTACATGAAGGGTTAACACCAGGTATTCAATGAGCTGCCTAGACCCTGTGGGGAAGGAGATGAGGAGACAACACTGAGAGGGTGGGGAGATCAAACGAAATACTATTGTCACTGTTGCCCAAGCCACAGTGATTTCCATGGTCAGGGGCTGGGATCTGGGACATTCCAATTTCTTACTATGCTATCAGTGAGGACTAGGTCAGCTCCTTTCCCCTTCCTGCCACCTGTGCTTACCCCTACTGAGCTCCCCACGAGGCCTCCATCTTTTCTCAGCCGTGAGTCTGACTCCACTGAACTTCATTTTCATCTCCAAGTTCATTCCTTTGCTGGTGATGTGACATCACATGCTCCAACTTTTTTTGCCACCAGGGAGACTGGAGCTGCCCCATTCCTGGAGTCCTAGTGCTCTTAAGCCCCAGGCATTCCATGAGAGAAGCCTCCTTCTGCGAAGTCCCATGAGCATCTCATGCTGGGTGGTCAGATGTGCACCAAGAGCTGATTGTGTGAAGTGGTGTGGGCGGGGGAGGCACAGACCCTGGGCAGGAATAAAAAATAAAGGTTCTATCCACATAACAGGCAGATTGTCCAGATGTCCCATGCAAGGGCCTCGAAGAGATGAGGTTGCAGGCAGACCAAGGAGAAGGTGGAGGAGGGGAGGGGAGGAAGTACTGAAACAGAGCTCTTAGAAAGATGCTCACTGCTAGGCAACAACCATCACCTCCTCTAGAAGGCATGGACAGAACCAAGTAAAAGTATGAGAGCTTTGCCATTACCCTTCCTGGCGATTTGCTTTTAGTGTCTTTGTAACACTTGGAGTTCGCATCTTACTCAAAATCTCTCCCATGTCTGCTTCCCTGGCAAAGTCTGTCTTGCTTTTTGCATCTTTGCCCCCTCTATAACTCCTACATCCCTTAGGAACCTGGCCTTCCTGGGAAAGTGTCTTTCACACATACACCCACCTCCACCTGCCATCTCATCCACTGCACAGACTCAGAAATTCCCCAGCCCCTCAAACAGGGAGTAAGAGGAATCCCTTAGGACAAAAAGGTGCCTCACCTACCTGAAGAGCAACCTGGATTCTGCAGACTGAGGGAGGCAGCTCTGTTTCAGGGCTCTGCAGTCCCTGAAGTAAGATGAGATGCAAAGCTGGGAGGAGAAGGGTCAGGGTCAGCTGCCCCTTCCACACTCCCACGCTGAGCCTCAGCATCTCTCCTGCCTGAGTGGTAGCCCTATCTGAATGCCTAGGGTCTGGGTCCTCGAGGATTAGGCCCAAACCCAATAATCACCAAGGAGCTGCAGAAAGCCGACTTGGTGAGTCTCCTGATGATATCATTGCAGCCTGATGATATCATTGCAGCCAGAGAGCACACACAGGGTGCAAGCAGTCAGATGAGAGAGCCAGGACAGGAAGGGCTGCAGCACTTCTACAACACCACAAAGACCCTCACATGCTCATTTTGGCAGGGCAGCAGAGGCTCACACATGTAATCCCAACACTTTGGGTGGCTGAGGTGGAGGATCACTTGAGCCCGGGAGTTTGAGACCAGCCTGGGCAACATAGTGAGACCCCACCTTTACAAAATATAAAGTTAAAAACATTCTCTGGGCATGGTGGCGTGCTCCTGTAGTTCCAGCTACTTGAGAGGCTAAGATGGGAGAATCGTTGGAGCCCAGGAGTTTGAGGCTGCAGTGAGCTATGATCGCGCCACTGCACCACTCCAGTGAGCTACTGAGTGAGATCTTGTCTAATAACAAAGCAAAACAAAAAGCTCATTTTTTAATTGTTTTGTTTTCTGTTTTAAATAGAGATGAGTTGCCCATGCTGGCCTTGAACTCTTAGGTGTGAGTGATCCTCCTGCCTTGGCCTCTCAAAGTGCTAGGATTACAGATGTGAGCCACCACACCCAGCCAGAAAGTTCTTTTTAAAAGGGGAGAAACAACAGCTCCAGAAGGGGCTTTGATCAATTATTTTATTTAAAAAAAATCAAATTAAAGCAAGGAACGTCAAGAGCTGGGTGAAAGCGAGCTGGATGAAGAGCTTGCATGTTCATGCCCCTGCTGAGATGTGGTAAGCCTGCCCTCATCCCATCAGCTGGACAACTCTCCACTGAGCCTACCCGTTCTCCATGATTCTTGCTTTTCCTCAGCTAAGGCCCTGGGTACAGGCCTAGCACTGTGGGGGGCCTCTGGGATGATGACATGTTCTCATTAATTCCTCAGGAAGCAGTGTTTGCAGTTGGGAGACATGACTTCCATCCCGCTCCTTATAAAGTCATATGTTTTTCTTGAATACATGCTAAATCAAACTAGTCTTTCTGTTTTTTCCCCTCAATTCATAACCCCATCATTCCACAAATAAAATGATGCCTTCAAAGCCTACAGACTGTTTTGCAGGGTGGTCTGGGGGAGATGCTGCCTGAGCTGGCCTGTGGCTCCAAACTCATCACAGGAAAATCACAGCTACCCTCTCCCCGGCCACTCTCTTCTCATGAGGAAAGGTAAGCCTCACTGCCCTTCGTCTCCCCCAGGCCTGCTTACATTAAAGGGTTGGGAGTCAGCCTCCTGCCGTGAAAGGAATAGGGGTTCTGGAGTATCTCAGATCCGTATCAAATCACAGCTTTGCCGCATAATTGCCCTCTGCTCTTGGGAACTTTCTCAACTTCTGTAAGCTTCTGTTTTCTTATCAGTAAAAAGGAGATAACAATACCTATCTCGAGGCACTGTTATGATAAAAGACCTGTCATAAAATAAATGCTTAGAAAACGGGAACTATTATTGTTCAAGTTTTATTATATTTCCTCAATCGTTATTCTCTCCATTTACATAATTGTTCACATAGTTGAAGTAAAACACCGCTCATTACAGTGTGCAGGTAATAGAGGATTTGGCTTAAATAAATTTTCTGCCTAAATTAAGTCTTTTAGAACCACCCATTTTCACTTTCAGGTCATGCTGTAGAAAATAATTCTAGATCAAGTTAGAATACGTTCCGACATTAGCAAGCAACCATGTACGTTCATTATTTAGCATCCTTCATTATTCTAAGTAGTTCTTATTATGTAAGTGGGTTGAAGGCACACTGTGTGTCAAAAGAACCAAAACCAAAACAAAATCCTATAAAACAGCAGGTCTTACAGTTTCCTTCTTTTTCCTAAAGGAAGGGGAAAATCACAGAGTAAAACCAGATGTTTTTGTAAATTGAAGATGTTTGCTGCATGTGGCTCCAAGAGATTGAAATTAAAAGGGCAGGCTGGGTGCAGTGGCTCACGCCTGTAATCCCAGCACTTTGGGTGGCCGAGGCAGGTGGATCACAAGGTCAGTAGTTCAAGACCAGCCTGGCCAATATGGTAAAACCCCATCTCTACTAAAAACATATTAAAAAAATTAGCCGGGCATGGTGGCAAGCGCCTGTAATCCCAGTTACTTGGGAGGCTGAAGCAGAGAATTGCTTGAACCCGGGAGGCAGAGGTTGCAGTGAGCTGAGATTGCGCCATTGCACTCCAGCCTGGGTGACAGAACGAGACTCCGTCTCAAAACAAAACAAAACAAAACAAACAAAACAAAAACAAAAACAACAAAAAAAAAAAAACAAAAAAAAGAAAGAAAAAGAAATTAAAAGGGCAGGGTGAGGTGTCTTATGTCTGTAATCCCAGCACTTTGGATAGCCGAAGCAAGATGATTACTTGAGTCCAAGAGTTTTGAGACCAGCCTAGGCAACATAGACCTCATCTCTACAAAACATTTAAACAATTAGCTGGGCATGTTAGTACATGCCTGTTATCCCAGCTACTAGGGAGGCTGAGGCAGGAGAATCACTTGAGCCCAGGAAGTTAAGGTTGCAGTGCACCATGTTTGTGCCACTGTACCCCAGTAAGAACCTGAAGAAAGAAGAAAGAGAGAGAGAGAACGAAAGAAAGAAAGAAAGAAAGAAAGAAAGAAAGAAAGAAAGAAAGAAAGAAAGAAAGAAAGAAAGAAAGAAAGAAAGAAAGAAAGAAAGAAAGAAAGAAAAAAGGAAGGAAAGAAGGAAGGAAGGAAGGAAGGAAGGAAGGAAGGAAGGAAGGAAGGAAGGAAGGAAGGAAGGAAGGAAGGAAGGGTCATGAAATGCAGATGCTCTTTAGAGACAGTGGAGACAAGCATTTTCTAGATGTTTTGCCTGAATGGAGACAAGCAAAAGCTTCCCAGAAGGGAAAGAGGTCTTTAGTGCTGTCTCTAAACTCACTAGATGAACTGAAGAGACTGTTTTTTGATTTATGGGTAAAAGTTACTATTGTAAACCCTTTCCTTTCTCATCTCTCCCAATGCAGAGTGAGATTACAAAAACAAAACAAACCAACAAAAACAAAAAGCAAAAAAAAATCTCTTATTTGGGTATAAAGTAGATACTAAGCATTAAATACTAAGAAAGTGCTAGAATGGGTTAATAGCATATTTATTGATCACCTATACTATACAAAGTGCTCTCACATCTCATTACTTATTTTAATCCTCACACTAGCTCTATGAGACAGGATTTATTATTCTTATTTTACAGGTAAGAAAACTAAGATTCAAAAATGTTAGGTGACTTGTGCAAAGTTACACAGCTTATGAGAGTAAGCGCTAAGATTCACATCCAGGTCCTTCAAATTCAAAGTCATAGTCTTTCCAAAGAAAGGCAAATGAGTGCACAAATAACTAATTGTAAACTATTACAGTTGAAATGGGGCAAGTGAAGAATATCTTTACTCTAAAGACAAAGAAACTAAAGTCCAGAGATGCAAAATCATGTGCTTAGGGTCACACAACTTGTTAATGGCAAAGCCAAGTCTAGAATCTAGGATTCTTTCTACTACTCTTTGTTGACCCTTGAGGAATCTCCGGGGACAGTGTAAAAGCATGCTCCTCTTGTTGAGCGTGAATGAAAAGACTGGGTTTCTTCTCCTGTTTTCTTGACTTTAATCTTGTGATAGAGTCTGTGACTGGTGCTGGACATGAGGTCTCTAAGGGAGCTAGCTTCTGTAAAACCAGCAAGCACCACTGATGGTATCTTTGGCTGTATTGCTCCAGTTTCCGCTAAGAACCTTCGATCTTTCTTATATCTTTTTTTTTTTTTTTTTTTTTTTTTTTTTTTTTTGAGATGGAGCCTCGCTCTGCTGCCAAGCCTGGAGTGCAGTGGCCAAATCTCAGCTCACTGCAAGCTCCGCCTCCCGGGTTTTACGCCATTCTCCTGCCTCAGCCTCCCAAGTAGCTGGGACTACAGGCGCCCGCCACATCGCCCGGCTAGTTTTTTGTATTTTTTATTAGAGACGGGGTGTCACCGTGTTAGCCAGGATGGTCTCGATCTCCTGACCTCGTGATCCGCCCGCCTCGGCCTCCCAAAGTGCTGGGATTACAGGCTTGAGCCACCGCGCCCGGCTCTTATATCTTTACCATGTCAATATGACTCTGACAGGAAGGCACTGAAAGCAGCTACGTATTTCTGTTTTGAAATTTAGTTTTGTTCTATTTAAATTGTTCAGATGTAACAAAGGACCAACTGAAAATCATTACAACAGTACCATATTAGAAAGGAACGTGTAAACCTTAGTTAAGAATTATAAGAATACCTAAAACAGCCGGGCGTGGTAGCTCATGCCTGTAATCCCAGCACTTTGGGAGGCCGAGGTGAGCGGATCACGAGGTCAGGAGATCGAGACCATCCTGGCTAACATGGTGAAACCCCGTCTATACTAAAAATACAAAAAAAAAAAAAAAAAAAAAAAAAAAAAACAGGCATGGTGGCGGGCACCTGGAGTCCCAGCTACTCGGGAGGCTGAGGCAGGAGAATGGCGTGAACCCGGGAGGCGGAGCTTGCAGTGAGCGGAGATCGCGCCACTGCACTCCATCCTCGGCAACTGAGGAAGACTCCGTCTCAAAAAAATAAAATAAAATAAAAAAGAATACCTAAACTAGTCTAAATTAATGTCTTTAAGAGCATTCCCATCTCTGAGAGAGGTCTGCATCGTATTTTAGTGCTAGCACACAGCCACAGTTTGCATAGCTTTTAAGCAGAAGGGCAGTGGAGTTAAATGCCCAGATAACAATTCTCATCCTGCCGTTTATTTGGCAAGTTTCTTCAGTTCTGCAATCCTCAATTTCTTATCTATTAAGTAGAGGCTAATAAGAACTATAATAGAGGCTGCTAGTTTCCTTTCCAATAACCATTCTCCCCTCCTTCTTTGCTAACAGAACCCTAATTTTATTTGGGATGGCAATTTGTCCAGTACATTTCTAGCCCTCCCTTGCAACTCTGGATAGCAAATGAGGTGTTAAGTGGAAGTCGCCATATTGGGATTCCAAAATTTTTCTAGGCTGGATGTGGTGGCTCAAACCTGTGAAAAAACCTCCCAGCACTATGGGAGGCCAAGTTGAGAGAATCACTTAAGTCTATGAGTTCAAGACAAGTCTGGGCAACATAGGGAGACCCTGTCTCTACAAATAATTTAAAAATTAGTTGAGTGTGGTGGTGAGTGCCTGTGATCCCAACTACTCAGGAGGCTGAGGAAGGGGGATCACCTGAGCCCAGGCGGTTGAGGCTGCCGTGAGCTGCTGTTTCCCTAATTTTCTTTCTTCCTGTCTAGAACTCGAATATGGTAGCTGAAACTCCAGCAGCCTTCTTGAATCATGAGGCTAGAAGTCCTGTACCGAGGGTGGTAGAAGAGAAAAGAAAGAAGGAACCCGGATCTGTGACAAACTGAAGTCACCATACCCGCCCTGGGCCACCCACATCTAGATTTCTTCTACATAAAAGAGAAGTAAATCTTTATCTTAATACACTTATTTTGATTCATCTGTAACAACAGGTTTTTTTGGTTTGTTTTTGTTTGTTTGTTTGTTTTTGAGACAGAGTTTCACTCTCGTTGCCCAGGCTAGAGTGCAATGGCGTGATCTCGGCTCACTGCAATCTCCGCCTCCTGGGTTCAGGCAATTCTCCTGCCTCAGCCGCCCGAGTAGCTGGGATTACAGGCACCCGCCACCACGCCCGGCTAATTTTTTGTATTTTTAGTAGAGAAGGAGTTTCACCATGTTGGTCAGGCTGGTCTTGAACTCCTCACTTCAGGTGATCCGCCCGCCTTGGCCTCCCAAAGTGCTGGGATTACAGGCATGAGCCACTGCTCCTGGCCCTCCCTGTGGTCCTATTTTACACAGTCATTTGGTTCAACTGAATATCATTTTTTAAAGCCACATTGAAATCAAAGTGTTTTCCCAGGCTCTTAGAGTGCCCGGGTCAAGAATGCTGACAATCTGCTGTCAGAGAGAGAGGCTGTCCGCGTTACCCCCTATCAGCCCTCCCAGTCATCACTTGCATAAGAACCAGCAGGCACTCCGCTGCCTTGTGACAAGCACTGTGACTCCGGGAGGGAGCCAAGTGCTATGAATGAAACCCCGTAAAAGGTCACTTTATATAAGAGGAAATGTTGGCGTCACCCAGAGCCATACACAATTTTGAATTAAAAGCCGGATTGCTGGATGCAGAATTACATCTACTTATTAGAGATCCCACTCTTTTTTCTCCCCATCCTTTCATTAAAAGTTATTACAAGTTCTGAAATCTTCTCCAAGTTAAATCCTTAAGTAAAAGAAGCACAAAAGAAAACACTGTGTGGTTTGAAGTTCTTAATACCTTAGGTAGGTCAAAAACTGTTATTTATGGTTTAATCTGGAGCTCTGGGAATTGCATTCACCTAGTTCCCCAGAAGGGCAGCAGCAAATTTTATCACCCCATGTGTTAGGATCTCACCGGTGCCTGTAGATCCACTACCCTCAACAAACCTTTTTCAGAAAATATTTCTCCCTGCACCTACACAGGCTACAAAAGCTAGGCAGCTACCTCCTCAAGTAACTGTATAAACATTCAGATCACTTCAACATTTTTCAACTCCACAGATAATTTCAGTACCTGAGGGTGACTAGCAACAGGAAACATTCCATGAATATTTTAGGAGTCATAAGATAAAATCAATTCCAAATGGCTTTTTTAAAAGAATATATTCTAATAATCACATTTTAAAATAAGTCCATTTCAAAATATACTTCTGGAGGAGAAGGAGGAAGAAGAGGAAAAAGAAAACAAAAAAGAAAATGTGTGTGTCTATATATATGTACACACACACACACATACTCTGGTTTCTGTTGTGAATGTGCCTATTTCCTGAAGTTTTTTTAATCCATGTGGATTCTATTTGAAAAGGCCAAAACATGATTAACTTTTTTTTTTTTTTTTTTTTCTGAGACAAGGTCTCACTCTGTTTTCTAGGCTGGAGTGTAGTGGTGCAATCAGAGCTCACTGTGTCCTCAAACTCCTGGACTCAAGCGATCCTCCTGCTCCCAGCCTCCTAGGTATGTGCCATCACATCAGACTACGTTTTTTATATTTTGTAGAAACGGGTTCTCACTTTGTTGCCCAGGCTGGTCTTGAACTCCTGACCTCAAGTGATCCTCCTACCTCTGTCTCCCAAAGGGCTGATATTACAGGCATGAGCCATTAAGCCTGGCCATGATTCCTTTTTTAAAACTATAGAATTAAACAGTTTACTTTCAATTTCATTTATACTAATTTTCAATCTCATTTCAATCTAATTTTTCTGGGGAAAAGATGCGATGAATCTTTTCATCTAAATGCTGAAAAGACTATAAATGATATCCGAATGCTTCGAGGGATTATTTGCAAGAATAACAACACCTTGGATTTATGTAAACTGTCTTTCAGGCTTTACAAAGCAGTGATACAGTATTGAAAGAGCATTAATTAAGAATCATGGAAACTGGAATTGGGTTCTAATCATGTCTTTAACTGCCTGTGTGACCTTGGGTGGCTAACTGACACCTCCTCACTTCATTTTTTTTCACTGTAAAATGGGGAAGAATGGATGCGATGCTACATCATCTAAACTTCCAAAATGCCATGATCAACTCTGATTTCAAACTCAGCATTTCTGCAGGTAGGAGAGAGATGATTGCCTAACATTTTTTAGAACACAAACTCAAACCAGGGTCCACCAGCTGTTAAGACAGCCATGAAGCTCAGGTCTTCCAGCAGCTACCTGGCACTACTTACAGGCATCAAGGATTTCGTTTGAACCTCTGGCAATAATTACAATTATTCCGTAGTGAGCCAGCACATCGTGGCAAGGATTACATGCTTTCTCACGCCTGCAAATGCAACCCATATACAAATGCAATCCACCTGAGGAGTCTCCTTTTCTGTCAGAAACTTAAAAAGTAAGTCACTGAATTGTTCTCCCACTGAGACCAGAGTCATCCCCTCCAGCGGTGGTGTTGAAATTAGCAACAGGAAATTACAAAGGGACCTGGCACTATCACAGACCACTGCTTTGTCATAGGTGTTCAGGCAGGACAGGCCTCACCCTCAAAGCAGGGCAGTCAAAGCTCTAAGGAAGCCACTCTGCCCAGGGCTGCTTCAAACTCTTAGAGATCAGGTTCCGCACCAAAAAACTGACAAGCCCGCCTTCACATGCCATGAAAAGTTACCAGCAAGAAGAGTAAAAACAGTAATTATAATACACACACATACGCACACACACAATGTATATATTTGGGGGTTCCTTGGAAGGATCATTAAAGGCAGGTGTTTACCAACTACAGCCAACCAACTGCAGCCAAGCTTTGTAGAAATGAACATTTCTTTAACAACTAAAAACCAAAAAAAAAAAAAAAAAAAAGAGAGAATATGCCTAAAACTGCTACAAGTTTGGCTTCTTTGGCTGTGATTAGTCACAAAGCTGGTCTGCAGTTTTGAGGTCATGAGTCAGCCCTGACGGGGTAAGCCACACTACTGGTTAGAATTTGCTACAGCAAAGTTCAAAATACTTGCAGAATAAGTCAACTGTATGAACTATCAGCTTCTGGAGAAAGCCAGTTGAGGATAGTAACATAATTAAAACTTTGAAACTCCCCAAGGATCATTTCCTGTTTCTTTCTCTCTCATACTTGAATACTCATTTATCAGTTGCTTTGGAAGCACAGGATGTCTGGTCTTAAAAGACGGCAGTATGTGTTTGCTCACTCCATTATAAACGACTTTGGCAGGCCTTAGAGTATACAACATAACCGCATTGACTATTTTTTCAAGTTTTCATTTCCGGAGCCTAACTAAATATCAAATACTTCAGGTGAATGCTCTGGCAAAAAGCAAGCCATTCTCACATCGACTGTATCTCCGAAGCAGCTAATGCTGACTCTGTGTCTAGGAGTAACAAAGTGGACCTCTTTATCCTCAGATCCTTCAAGATAAAATCAGAATCTGAACAATCCTCAAACCACTTAGATTTGCTCACAGCAACAGTCTATCCCATATCATCTAAATTTCCAGTGTTCTGGCCCCCACTGCTGCCATCTTTGATAAACAGACTTACTTTGTAGGCAAGTAAGGCTAGAGCTCTGGAACACTCGCACCATGACATCTGATTATGGCCTTTCTATGTAGCTGGTGAGGGCTTCCCACCAGGTCTTTGAGAGAAAAGCAAGTAAGAATATTTTGCTGAATAGATTCATATGGTCAGTGAGTTCATTAGTCACGTTTTCCTCTGTCAATAAGTTGACATGATTCCTTCCACTTTACCATAAATATAAATTTGGGTCAAATTCTATAAAAAACTAGGAATTACTTGATACTATTTTTTTTAGTTACAGTAACATACTGTTTCCTTTTCTTTTTAAAATTTTTATCTCTTTTTTTAATGGTTTGCATTTTTTAATAACTCTTTGTCAGAATCTTAAAAAAGAAAATTAGAGATGGGGTTCTTGCTATGCTGCCCAGGCTGGTCTTGAACTCCTGGCCTCAAATGATCCTCTTGCCTTGGCCTCCCAAAGTGCTGGGATTACAGTCATGAGCCACCATGCCCAGCCCATCCTATTTCTTAAAACCAGATTATTTGGATTGAAATATACATATGTATATGAATATATAATATCTAATTCCTCTTAAAATGGAATCCAGATAATAATGTTTGCATTTTTCATGATGCTTTACTGTAAGTAAAGTGGCTAAGTGGTGCCTCTGGGACTTGAACTCATGCAGATTTTTCTGCCACTTCATAGTATCTTCATAATAGCTTCTCTCAGGCAGGGCTATTATTCCCACTTACAAATGAGCAGACTAAGGCTCATAAGAGATTTAATGAGCTGCTAATGTCAGAAGACTAAGAGTCAGAACTAGAATCCCAGTTCATGCTTTTTATTCAATATAATGTATGCATGATGATGTTTATTGCAGCTGTATTGTTAACAGCATAACAACAGAAAATCACCAGATGGCAATAGGCAAATAAGTGAAATAATACACCAACTAAATGGCATATTATGCTGTCATTAACATTATGACTTTAAACAATAATAATAAGGATGATAGCTACCACTTATTGAATGCTTACTTTGCGACAGGAACGGCCACAGTCCTTTATGTGAACTAACTAATTTCGGTTTCACAACTCCATGAGACAGGTACTATCATTTTCTGCATTACACACGCTGAAAACGGAGGCTAAAATAAATTAAATTACTTGCCCAAAGCAACTCAGCTAATAAGAATGAGACTATCTGATTCCAAAGCAGGGTTTCTCAACCTTGGTATGGTTGACATTTTGGGCGGGGTAATTCTTTGTTGTAGGTGGGGCTCTCCTGTGCATAGTAGGATATTTAGCAGCATCCTTGGCCTCTGCTCACCACTTGTGATAACTAAAAATCACTCCAAACGTTGCTAAATGTCTTCTGGGGGACAAAATTGCTCTAGGTTGAGAGCCACTACCCTAAAGCCTATGCTTCACCATTATGCTGTTTACTCCCCTCCCAACACCACTAGCCTTCCTATAGAACCTGGTGGTGGGAACATACATATATTCACATACAGAAACAGACATGGTCATAGACAGGATTCCCTGAGATGCAGGTTCTGAGACTCTGAGATTTGATGGCAGGAGGTTGGGGGAGAGCGAGTGTTTCCACCCCAAGTAGTGTTTTTGGGAACCTCACCTGTGAGGAAGCAAGGGAAACAGAATTGAGCAGAGTGAGAGTTGGACTACAATGCACACTGGTTGTGACAGGCCTCTGCCAATTCCACAGGCAGCTCTGCAGCTGGGATGATCCTTTATAGTTGGCCTGACCTTCATTCACTCCCCATAGACCCATCCCTGGATGTGGGCTACCCCCAAGGAGGGGGTATGTTCTAGGACAAAGTGGGTCCCCAGGGAACATGATAGTCACCAACACTTCTACATATGGTGACTGAATGCCCTCTCTGTCCTGAAGTGGCAATCTGGGCAGAGCACCACAGATACATATGTGACTTTTTTGATAGACTAATTTATAAGTAACTTAAAATACATGAGCATGTGGACCAAGACTGGAAAGTAATAAGCATATGAAAAATATCATTAAAATGGTAGTGTGTGCAGGCATGGTGGCTGATGCCTGTAATCCTGGGACTTTGGGAGGTTGAGGTGGGAGGATGCTTGAGCCCAGGAGTTCCAGGCTGCAGTGAGCTATGATCACACCACTGAACTCCAGTCTGGGCAATAGAGCAAGATCATGTCTCTAAATAATAATAAAAATTGGCCAGGTGCGGTGGTTCACACTTGTAAAACCAGCACTTTGGGAGGCTGAGGCAGGCGGATCACCTGAGGTCAGGAGTTCAAGATCAGCCCGGCCAATATGGTGAAACCCCGTCTCTACTAAAAATACAAAAATTAGCCAGGCATAGTGGTGCATGCTTGGAATCCCAACTACTCAGGAGGCTGAGGCAGGAGAACAGCTTGAACCCGGGAGGCGGAGGTTGCAGTGAGTCGAGATTATGCCACTGCATCTCAGAGGCTGGGCGACAGACAGAAACTCTGTTTCCAAAGAAACATTAATAATAATAATAATAACAAAATTTTAAATAGTATTTCTATAATGTATTTTTCTCTTTTTTCAAAGTTGAATACAAGGATGTAGTCAACCATACTGTTCTTACCATTGAAAAAGAAGTGCTGAGGCCAGGCATCAGTGCTCACGCCTGTAATCCCAGCACTTTGGGATGCCAAGGCAGCTGGATCACTTGTGGTCAGGAGTTCAAGACCAGATTGGGCGACATGGTGAAACCCCATCTCTACTACAAATACAAAAATTAGCCACTGTGGTGGCACACGCCTGTAATCCCAGCTACTCAGGAGGCTGATGTGGGAGAATTGAACCCTGGAGGTGGAGATTGCAGTGAGCCAAGATGGCGCTACTGTACTCCAGCCTGGGCAACAAAGCAAGACTCTGTTTTAAATAAATAAATAAATAAGTGCTGAGATCTCAGAAAATACAATGCCTAGCTTCAGAATACCATATATTATATATTCATATGGCTATAATGATTCCCCACCTGTTTATCTGCCCTAGTGCAAGGAGCTTCCTTTCACAGTGATGCCAGGCACTGCTCTAAGTACTTTTATGTATCCTAACTTATTAAATCTCCTCAACTACCCTAAAATAAGTAGCTTTATAAACTTCATTTTACAGAAAAGGAAATTGAGTTTCCAAGAGTTTGAGTAATTCAAGATCTACACAGCTAATAATTGTGAAACTGGGACTTGAACCTGTGTACTATGACTCTCAAATCCTGGCTCTTACCAATCCTGGCTACCACCTACTATATATATTTATTTCGCACAGAGTCCCTGAAGTCCCCTTAGCATGACAGTGATTTGTCTTCTCACATTTTTTCTTCAAACAAACAAACAAAAAAACTAGAGTAGTAAAGCTGTCAATGCAAGACTATGCTAAGGGATAAAAAAAAAAAAAAAAAAAAAAAAAAAAAGACTTCAAGTTTCCTAATTTAAAGTCTTTTGAGATTTAAAGGCCTTTAGATGCCAGTGGAGATTGTAAGAATAAAGTTATGCTGTTTTTCTTTAAAGAATCAAGTCCGTCTTCTGCTTTCAACACAAAATAGGAAGGTTTATGAATACCTGTTTGAAGGATGACTCAGAGACAAAGCTTTACCCTCCCAAGAGACATAAGAGAACTAGACTACCTCTGGGACTCAAGAGGGAATTGCTATTGAGCTGATTCACTAGGGACTGTTTCTGGTCCTCCGGGAAACTATGGAAAATTCCACTAAGGTTCATTAGCATTCTGAAAGCTAATTTTTTCACCAACAGACCTGAGTGAATTTTCATATTCCAAATTCCCAGTGAATTTTTTAAAAATTGAATTCCCAACCTCAAAAATGGTCTTTTTTTCCCCAGAATGCCCAAGTAATTCAGAATCTCTGTTTTGCAAGAACACACAGTGCATGTGCCAGTTGAACAAGGCCTTCAAAAGTCCACAGGTCGGTTGTCTCAATAGATACTTTATTTGAAATGGAATGCATTTTGAAAATATGAAAAATAAATCACATCTCCCCAAAATCATCTAAGAGACATATTTACACAAGTTCTGACCATGCTAAAAAATTCACGAATGTGATGGTGTATAAAGCATTTGGTACATGATGATACTTGCTTTCCAGAAGCTGGCATTTGTATACTATAAAACGTTAAGAAGAAGGCTGACCTCGGAATGTAACAGAAAATAGTTTTATGTTTCTTCTCAGTATACAGTGACCTGGAAGGACTACCTGTTGTTAAAACCTGCTTCCCCACTGCTCAGCCTGCCATCAGCTGACCAGCTGCAGAGCAGTGGAGAGTAGGTCTCATCAGCTTTTGTGCAGATGCTTCTAATCCAGAGTCTTTCTGCTTCCTTCATTGGACAATATTGCCCTTTCTAAGAAAACCCTGTTAGATCCTGTACTCCATTTAGCAAATGCCCTGCCAGCAAAGTCACAGATCACTTTTTTACCCAATCTTAGGTAAATCTGGATTATCTGCCCAACCGTGCAAGTCAAAAAGCCACCCTTGAAAACTGTGTCAAGAATTGAGGAAACAGGTCTTAAGAACCTATCCAACACATAATTCCATAACTAATACATCTTACGTTGTTTTAGGCAAATAGGTGTATCTCTTGAATCACTGATGGATTCAATACCAAGATCTATAATTTTCACATTTAAAATTTATTCTGTTGAGGACATTTTATTGCTAAAGCAAAAGCCAATTAGTTTGACACACAAAAAAAGAAAACAAATGCTCACAGTCCTATCTTCATAGGATTCTGTGCTATAAAATTGCTCCAGGTTCAAGTCTTAGACCACTCTTCTAAGCCTGCTACTAAATATAATATTAACACAGGAGCCAAGCTAAAACCACGTGACTTTTCCCCTAGGGACAGAAAATAAGGGATGTGTTTGAACTCATACACTTGCAGCAAACTTTACTGTCAGATTTAAAATTAGGGCTTTCTCTTAAAGAGCTTCTTTAAGAGAAATACAGAGTGTTTGGTATATGAGAGAAAAAAATAGTTAAAACAAGACTTTCAACTTAATCCAGACTTCCTAACAGTGTTTACATGTGAGGGAAACTCACTTTAAGTAATGTGTGTTTTTTATTTTTACCGTCATTGGAGACAAAAACACAAAACCATAAACATTTGAAGTGAAATTATAAAGATGGTTTGATTTCTACATGATTAGAGAATCCCAGCTTGCTCAATGAGGAAAATGTTCATTTTAAAAGGGCCCCTTATAGACGTTTACTCTCCGACGCCAGCACTCCCCATAGAGCATACACAGATAGATCTAAATGGATTTCCACTAAGAAAGTCTGTTTAAGAAATTTCGTCATGATGTTTAGCCTGTTCCAGAATTCGTTGTTCTCAGGGAACGACATGAGAGCAAATAAAAGGAACACTCAGCGAGGCAAGAGACAGCATCTCCCAGATGCTGGGGAGTTACACATTTTGTCCTTCCTTCCTTTGTCCCAACAGACAGTTATTGAGCTCACTGTATATGAGGCTTGGTGCCAACACAAGTTCAAGGATAAAAAGTTCAGTTTCCAGATGGAACATTGCTCCTAATTTTCCAACTTTTTACATTTTATGTTTATTTAAGAGTGGGTCTTCTATTGGATCTGCCCTTTCGGTCATCTTTTCCTTGGGTTGAAAAATGCATTTTTTACCTTTTTCCATGAAGTTGATTTGTCAGGCTTCAAAATACCTTAGGTGGTTTGTATCATTTTCTTACAGGTAGATAGAGCCACTGAGACATTAAATGATGTACATTTATATTTTGTTTTGGTTAGTCTTATTGAGCATGTTTGCTTTTTTGCTCTGGAAAAATTATTAATAATAATTTCAAAGGTGTCAAAACAATAAAAGCCATTCTACTTCTCTCTGATTTCTTAGATTTCACATTAAATGCTAAGAGGGGTTCAGAATAGAAAGTGATAAAGGTCAACATAAATATCACAGCAGACTAAGGAACAAGGGCTATGGAAAGTCAAGAAACCGTTATTCTGGGGCCAGGCATGGTGGCTCACGCCTGTAATCCTAGCACTTTGGGAGGCCAAGGCAGGTGGATCACCTGAGGTCAGGAGTTCGAGACCAGCCTGACCAATATGGTGAAACCCCATCTCTACTAAAAATATAAAAATTAGCCGGACGTAGTGGCATGCACCTGTAGTCCCAGCTATTCAGAAGGCTGAGACAGGAGAATTGCTTGAACCCAGGAGGCGGAGGTTGCAGTGAGCCGAGATCGTGTCACTGCACTCTAGCCTGCGCGACAGAGTGAGACTCCATCTCAAAAAAAAAAAAAAAGAGAAAAAGAAAAGAAACCATGATTCTGGTGGCCCTATTAAGAACCATGGCCACCACAGGGGGAAAAAAAGGAAATCCAGCCACCAAGAGGGAGCCTGGGCATACTTTTTTAAGCAACGAAATTACCTAGCCCCATATGTAAGCTAACAACATACAAATGCCTTTTTTGAAAGCTACATCAATCTTAATTTGTAAAGTATTTGGTACGGATTTTTTTATTTTTAGTACAAGAATTTAAAAGAAAAATCCTCCATTGGGAAAAAAATTGTGGTTCATTTGGAGTTATTATGATTTGCATGCATTAAAAGTATAGTACTATGAGGCATTCCTCAAAAAGTACAGTCGTACTTCTAAGGAAGCTGAACCAAACTTGATTTAAGAAATCTTTAGATCTGGCTCTCATTTCATATACATATATACACACATATACATATATACATATTAACATATGTGCATATGTGTGTACATGCCTGTTCTCATATATGTATACGTACATGCATATTCATATATGTATATACATATATACATATGAAACAAGTTTTTAAATGTTGGCAGCATATTTTCACAACTGCAACCTAAATAACCACTGGAAGTGGGGGTCCACTTAAGTTTTGTTTGCCATTTGCTTAATAGGGGAAAACTATTTTAATTTTCCCTGCAACTTTTTGGGTAAGAGTTATGATCTCAAAATGTCATTTAACTATTGCACTAAAAAGTACTTTGACCTTGGAACTCCTTTCTAGATGGAAGGAGAATAAAGACATCTGTAGCATGTAATTCTATTTTTATTTCTTGACTATATAACTTAGCAGTGGTCTGATACTGACCGTTTCAATTTAAATGCTGGAAAAATACTGACCAAGACTTTCTGTGAAAAAGATAATGGAAAACAGAAACTAGTTAGTAAAGCCATGCAGATAGGAAGTGATTTTCAGCCCCAAGAGGACTTTGTATCATCTATGGCTCCATTTAAACTTAAGTAGCATCTGCCCTGGTGGATTTTGAACATCCTTTTGATTTAACACAGAAGAAGGTTTGTTCTACCTTTAAAAGCACATCCTCTTTCCACCCCCCCCCCCCCCCCCCCCCCCCCCCCCCCCCGACTCCTCAACAAGTGCCTTCTAAGACAAGACTGGGGTTGTTTTCTTACTGAAAATCCTGTGTTTATCCAATCTTTTCCTTTTCAATTTCTGAGTTTAGCTAACCTAAAAACAAAACAGAATCCTAAATCCTCAAATTTCTCACAGAGCAATGAAAAGCAAAACAGTTGGTTTCTCTGATCAACATCATTTTCAGTATGAAAACAAAAAGTGATGACGCCTAGACCTTTGAAATATTTACAAATTGTACTTTAAACAACGAGATTTTTCAGTGTGCTTCTAAAACAAAGTAAAGGGATCAGAAAATGTGGTTCAAGTGTGCAAAGCTCTCGGAGAAAGGTCCTGCAGCCTGGACAGGAGCACAAATACTCTCTTACACAAGTTAAATATACTCTTTTCCTCCACAACATTTTTGAAATGAAACAGCAAATGCATTTATACTCATAAATCAGTCAAAAGGCCTCTTCTCCTTGTTAAGCCCTTTACACACAGATGATAAAAGGTTTTCCTACAGTAGATGTGGCCCTACCACATATTCAAGATACAATCATCCTACCATCATCAGTTAGGTTATGTTTTAAATATTTTGAAATCAGGTATCCCTACTACTGATTTCCTTTTAGAAACTATCTTGAGCATTAGATATTCATAATTACACCATTTTGAACTTTTAGCTTTTTTAAATTTCTAGACAAACTATATGCCTAAGCAAAAACAAAACCAAAAATCCTCAAAAAAAGTAGTATCGGAGTTTTAATTTCAACCACCTGGCATAACAATGAAAGTGTCATACCTTCTGAAAGTACTCCAGGAATAATGACTAGATTCTTAATGTTTTCCCCTCCACCGCCCTTTTTTATTTTCCAACACTAGGACTTACTATGGAATAGGTTTTTGAAAATAAAGTTTCCTTTTTGGAAAATGGCCTACATTCAGAAATGTCTTAGAACAAGCATTAAAAAAAAAACTAATAAATAATCATAAATCAAAATACATTAAAATAAAATTACAGTACATCATCGCTCCTAGAAAATTCACCATACTAGACGATCCTTTCAAAGGTTCATAAATAACAGTCTTCTTGACTCAAAATCGTTTCCTGCATCGTGATGAAAAGTATGCAGAAAACTAAGACGAATCACAAGTTTTCAGTAGGGTGATGTCCAAACTACTTGATCTGGTGCGGGGCGGAGAGACTGTTTTGCTTTTGATCCAAGTGAAGACAATAGAAATGTGCTCGTCCCACTTCTTCAAGTCCTCAAAACCTGGAAAGAAATGACACCGAGTGAAGTAGGTGGTTAGGAACCCTCCCAGACCAGTTCTGTTCGGGCCAGTCCGGCTGACAAAGCGGGCTCAGAAAGGCACCGCGGTGTTTCCCTCAAGTGCCCAAACACACAGTCAAGTAGGGCTGGGGGGCGCACCACCGGACAAGGACGGTCGTGATGGGCGCGGGCGCGGTCTGCGAGGCCCCCTGCCTGGCCCAGGTCTCCCCAGCCTTCCCTCTCTGCCCAGGCCCTCCTGGCTCCAGTTTGTTTCTGTTCCTTCCATCGCCCCAGAAACTCGGAATGAGTTCTGATTTCTCCATACAGGAGCCGAACCTGTGAGCAAGCTTCCTACGCCTTCCAACACACTCCCGAGACCCACTCCTCCGGAGCGCGAGTGCCGGGACCTTACCTTGTCTGGCCCGGGAGCTGCCCCCTTCAGGCAGAGTTGGAGGTGCTGCGGAGAAGCCGGTGTCCGTGCGGCTGCGAGTGCGGCTGTGGGTGCGGGTGCGGTATTTGGTGAGGGTGAGGGTGCGGGTGAGAGTGTGGGTGCGAGTGCGGATGAGAGTGTGGATGTGGATGTGGATGTGGATGCGGATACGGGTGGAGCTGCTGGGGCTGAGGCTTGGGTTGGGGCTGAGGCTGGGGTTGTGATTGGGGCTGGGGTTGCGGCTGAGGCTGAGGCTGGGGTTGGGGTTGGGGTTGGGGTTGGGGCTGGAGCTGCGGCTGCGGCTGCGGCTGCGAGGGGGGCTGCTGCTGGACCAGGTGCTGCTGCTTCTGCCGCGTGGACTTGACCGCCAGGATGGCCTGACGATTCTTGTACTGCACCATCTGCAGCGTGATCTCGGCGTTCCAGCCCTGGTCTTGCGGGCACCGAAAGTCGATTTCCTTGCCCTCTGCCATCACCACAGTGAAGTACATGTACTTGCCCTTGCGCTCTACACAGTCCACGGTCTTCATGTTGGAGAAGTGCAGTTCCTTGAGCTTGACCGGCGGCTCTAGGCTGGCGACAGCAGGGGCACTGGGTAGGGACGGCTCGGCCGGCCCCTGCCCGGGCTGTTGTTGTTGTTGTTGCTGCTGCTGCTGCTGCTGCTGCTGCTGCTGCTGCTGCTGCTGCTGCTGCTGCTGGTGTTGCAGCTGCTTGGGGGGGATGAGCAGCAGCCCCTCCTCGGTGAGGATGCAGCACTTTTTCTTCCAGAGCTGCAACAACCCGTCGCTGCGCTTCTCCAGCACGCCCTCCTTCAGCGCTTTGCAGCCGCTGCTCTCCAACATCCTCCCAGCATAAGAGGGGCCGCCGCTTGGCTCGGCCTCTCCGTTTCCAGCCGCGCGGGCCGGGGGCAGCAGCAGCAGCCGCGCGCCGTCCTCGCCCCAGCGGCTCCCACGGCCGCCTGCCCGGAGCGCGCAGAGGAGGCTAACACGCAGGAGGCAGAGCGGCGGCGGCGGCTGTAGGTCCCGGCAGAGGGACAGCCGCGTCCTGATGCGCCACAAGGTCCCGGAGCCGCGAGCTGCCGGGCCTCTGCCGTCCTCTTGCGAGCGCTCACTGAAGGGCACTGGCCGGGCCCCCTCGCGGCGCTTTTGAATGGGCCATCTTCCCCACCCCCGAGTGACACCCAGCGGAAAAGGCGGCTCCTGGCGCCCGCACCACGGGGGAAAGCCCAGCTCGGAAAGGCGCTCGGCAGCCGGCGCACGCCTCATTAACTTGGGGCCTTTCCAAAGCCGGCTGCGTCCACGCCCCCCGCGTCCCTCGCCCCGCCTCTCACCGCCCACTTGCTGCCGCGCTTGTTCCCCTGGAAGGCGACCGGGACCCGAGCCCCGGAAACTCCTCTCCTCCACCCAGGGCGATCGCCCAAGGAGCCCTGGCTGCCTGGCGACTAATGCCGACGCTCACAGGGCGCTGCGAAGCCATCCCCCGCGTCCCGCCTCTCCCCGGCCCGCGGGGCTCTCTGCTAACAGCCTCAGAAAGTGAGGACGGGGGCGCAGAGGCGGGGGCAGCTTCCAGGCAGTGCTGTCTCTCCGTTCTTGGGAATTAGCCCTGGGGATTCGCTCTTGGGTCCGACAGCCCGCAGAACCAGCGTGGTGGCCTGGTTGAGCCGGGAGGCCGGGGCCGAGGCTCGCGAGTCCGGCGAGTATGCCTCCCCCGGACGCCTAGGTAAACAAGTGAGCGCACAGAGGACATCGTGTCTTCCCAGGCATATTCGCTCACGGTCACTAAGTAGCTCTTCTTGGAAAGAGGGCGATTGTTAAAGCAATGGTGCGACTGTCGGGTTTGCCACGGGTGGAGAAAGGCGGACCCACGTCAGGTCGCATTTCGCCTGCCTTTTCTCTACCCCGACCGCAGGCGCTAACCTGTCTTCGGCTTTCTTCTTGACCCTTCCTTACGGTGCGCATCGTCTCTTAAACAGTAACTCTCTACAAACCGGGGTAATATCCGGTACTGAGATCCCACACTGCAAGGCAAGGTTCTAAACGCCTGGTCGACCTCGCGGGTCCCTCTTTCCAAGCGCCTAGCCAGATGTTGGTTTTGGAATCTCATTTATCTGTGACATGGGGAATGCAATACCCCCAGCTCCCTCCTAGTCCTTACATTTAAACAATGCCTATAGAAGCCGCTTCCTGGGAATTAAAGCATAACGGAGACCTAGCCTCCCGGTAGGGAAATTCATCCGTTTAGTAAACAGCCCCAACGACGTGCGGACCCTCACGAGGATACGAAGAATTAAACCAGGGCTGGACAAGTCATAATGGGCCAAGGTAAGAGGAAGGGCTGCTACCGTGCCCACATTGGAACAGATAGATTAGCTCATCTGCTAGTTGTGTGGCAAGAGCAAAAAATTCAAGAGGGGAAGAGAAAGTGAGAGGAGCTTAGACAGCTAAATAAGCAAGAGTCGAATCCTTTGTGTGTCATGGTAAGAAATTCGAACTTAATACCAACGTAATCAGAACAAAGGATAACTTTTATACACGAGGGCGTCCTGAATCTTCATCTAAGAAACATGGTCTGATCAAACGGGACAATCCAGCCAGCAATCCTGAGTCCCACTAAATTATGCTTGGCCAGCTTTCTAGCCTTCACATTAACTGATTAGCCATCTTTTCAGGAGAAAGGCAATTATTAAAATTATGTGGACTTCTAGTAAAATTAATGTCTCAAAGATTTACAATTATGTATACCAACAACAAAAAAACTACAAACATGTTTTCTGCCCCCTGCCTTTGTAGGACAAGTGAGCATTCCAGAGAATTTCTACATGACCAGCTGTTCATTCTTTTAAGAGGATGACATTCTTCAGCTCATCTGGAAAGGATACTTCCTTTCTTCCTTTAAGTCTGTTATTCACAGTCTCCAAGGGCAGGTGTAGTTGGAAAAGACATTTCATATGGAAAAACAAACTTGATAGGGTAAAAAAAAAAATGAGAATGTAATCTGGAGGCCCAAGTCATTTTCTAAGGAGAAACCCAAATGTATTTGGTGTTATCTAACCTCCTGCAGTTTATTGGTCTGAAACAAATGCGTTCTAGTCTCATTTGAAAATGTCTGAACAGCCTCCACAATTTTCAAAATCACCCATTTAATTATAACTGGAGACTTTAAAGCCCAGAATTTCCAGTTACATATCTCACAATGATTTAGTAATTTTGTGAGCAGCTCAGAGGTTAAGTCTACAACGTCTGACTATGGGACATTATTGAAAATAACAGTAGTGTAAGGATCCTGGAGATTGGTGACAACTGTGCTCTTGTTATTTCAACAGTCATCACCAACAGTTGGTGACTTAACAAATTAAGAGCATAGTTGCCATATGCTAATATTTGGCAAATATGTCAAAATGGCCATATTTGCCAAATTTTTAAGACAATAAATTCACAGAAAATGCATTACAGGGAAAAAAAAAAAAAAAAAGCTTTGGGCCAGGCATGGTGGCACATACCTGTAATACACACTCTAGGAGGCTGAGGCAAGAGGACTCCTTGAGCCTAGGAGTTTGAAACCAACCTGGGCTACATGGCAAGGCCTCCCTCTACAAAAGTAAACAAAAATTAGCCAGGTGTGGTGGCATGCGCCTGTAGTCCCAGCTACTTGGGAGGCTAAGGTGGAGGACTGTTTGAGCCCAGAAGTTCAAGGTTGCAGGAACTAGGATCGCACCACTATAACAAGCCTGGGCGACAGCAAGACCCTGTTTAAAAAAAAAAAAAAAAAAAATTCAGCTGTATATGCAATGAAAACCTACAAGTCACTTAAAAGTTACTGAAGTTTAGAAAACTAGCCAACAAAATCATTGCTTTGGTAAACAAATTCGAAACGGCTAATTTCAAAGTACATTTTACAGTTGGCAATATCAAGTTGTCTATCAGCAACATTGGACAGTTCATTTTCTTCTCTTGGATAGTTTATCACTTGGCTTCAAGGACATCACTCAGTTTTCCTTTACATCTCTGGTGTCTCCTCTACGAGGTTCTTTCTCTTCTCTCCAACCTTTTAATGTTGGAATGCCCCAAGTCTTAGTCTTTGGCTCTCCTATCTATACTCATTCCCTTGTTGATATCCAGTCTCATCACTTTTAATAACATCCATATGCCAGAGTCCCAAATTTATACCCCCAACTTATATCCAACTGCTTACTGCTGAAGAATAAACCACTGAAGTTAAAAAATAATAAACATACCAGGCAAGGGAACACTTACTAGTAAAGCCATTTACTGAGTAGTTCACTAGAGGCTTAAGTCTGAGGGGATTTTAGGTCATAGGAAAAAAAAAAAAGCCTGGAAAACACCATTCTGGATAGGTCAGAGGAGTCTAAAATTCATACACAATAGGTTATAACAAATTCCAACATGGAACTGCTCCAGTTTACAGGTTAGAATTAACTATAGTGAAAAACAGCCCTCGGTTTTTATATATTCTAGGCCAGTGAGTGCTACTGTAAGTTGAAAATTCTCCATTTACACTTCTCTGCAGTACTGCTTGTGTAATCTAAGATAAAACATGTGAATGAGCTCCCAAACTATCTTCCTCACCCTAACCTATTCTACCTGCAGCCCCCTTTCTCAGTTGACAGCAATCCTCTGTACAGATGCTCAAACTAAAAACCCTAAATCAGTACTGCCCTTACATCAGGCCAGGAAAGGCCCTTACCAAGGCCCTGAGCTTTAGGATTGAGTGCTTTAGAGTCAAAATGACATGTCATCTAGAGGGCATACTCATTCTGCACTACATTCTAGGTACTCAGGACCCCAAATACCCTGCCCAGAATAGCCCCGGCTGTTCCAGGAAATGCATTACATCATCATTGCATGCACTGATGTGTTAGGGGGATGGGATGGTTTGAATATACTTGTTATGGCATCCAAGTAAATATGCAGGAGGCCCCTTGCCATACAGTTCAGAGCCGGGGTAGGAAGGAAATGAAGGTGGGACATGGGCTGAGGGTCAGCTCTGTCCCCAAGTTATGTTCTGGCATAAATACAAACCTGGCTTCCCAGTTCTAATGAAAGTTTGTCAAGACAGGCACATTGGGCATATTTTCATTAAAAAGAACTTTCAAATATTTAAACATATGGTATCTCCATTGTACTCTTGCCCCAGGCCTTCAAGGGCATAGAAGCATGCCTGCCTTCTGATTTTTTTCTCTCCCAATATTCAATCTACACATTTAGTCAGGAAATCCCATTGGTTATGCCTTCAACTACCTCTGGATTCTGTCCACTTCCTTAATTACCACCCTGATCCAAATCACCATCATATCCCCCCGCTGGATTACTACAATGGCCTCCTAACTTGTCTCCCTGATTCTATCCTTATTATCTATTTTCAGCATAGCACCCAGGGTCATCACTTTCTTCAAGTCTTGGCTCAAGAGGCCTATCCTGATCACTCTCAAATGGTAGCCACCCAATTCCCCTTAATTTTTCCCATAGCATATATTCTAACATGCTACCCAATAATTTATTGTACCTATTGCTTATTTCTGTTCCCCTTCCTACTAGAATAGTATGCAAGCTATTCAAGAGGGCAAGGACCATTATTTCTGATGTGTCCCAATCACCTAGAAAAAGTACTGATACAAAGTAGATGCTCAACATAGGTAGAAATCTTGACTTGAGTCAGAAGTCCATACCCATCATTAAAAGAATATCAATTTTTTCAAATGCTTCTGACGGATTTTTCATGATGCATCCTAAAATTTGAAATGTAAGGACTCGAAATGTGCCCTACAAATATATCTCTGCTATAATTTTTAAATGGATAACTACATGCTAGGCCTCTCTGAATCTTAAATGCTTTCATAGTCCAGACATCACCTAAAATAAATCCCACAAACCTTTTCCCAAGCAACATGCAATTTAATATTGTGAGAGGTGTTTATATAAACTAGCATCCTACTGTTTTCTAGTAAGTATTTAGAAGCACAAGAAACACAGTAATGGAACTGAGTTGATAAGTTTCTTACTTGGCAGTTACATAGTCAAACACTTGATTCAAAGTCCATTAATCAATACTAGCTTAAAGACATGTAACAGAACTTGGAAAGTTATTAAGTGTTTAATTCATAATGATTACAAAATTCTGATATGTAAACTAATTTGCAATATACAGTAAAAAACTCCTGACAATGATCATTATTAAAGATTTGGATAGTCCAAAAGTCAAACATCTTCCAAAAAATAGTTAAAACCCAGTAAATTATGAACATGTCACATTGCCCTCATCAGTGTATAAAAGATAACCAAGGCTGGGCATGGTGGCTGACGCCTGCAATCCCAGCACTTTGGGAGGCTGAGGCAGGCAGATTGCCTGAGGTCAGGAGTTCAAGTCTGGCCAACATAGTGAAACCCCGTCTCTACTAAAAATGCAAAAAAATGCGCCTGTAATCCCAGCTACTCTGGAGGCTGATGCAGGGGAATTGCTTAAAACAGGGAGGTGAAGGTTACAGTGAGCCGAGATCGTGCCACTGCACTCCAGCCTGGGCAACAGAGCGAGACTCTGTCTCAAAATAAATCATCAAATAGTCCCACATTCAGAGTGCAGTTTAGACTTCTTGGCCTTATTTAATCTTTTAAGTACTATTCAGAAGAAATAATCTAGTTTCCAAAAATCCTTGAGTTGAAAAGGTTAAATATGGAACTATCCAGACTTCGTAAGTGGGTGTCCAGAGCTGCCTTCCTTTTCGCCTCACTAGTTGATGAACGGATGCCTCCTAGTGATCAATCTGTGTAACAGCAGTTCTTAGTGCTGTTTTTTTTTTTTTAACCGTAGTACAACCTACTTGTGGATCCAAGCACCGTCCATCAGCTGTCTCCATCCTTTCTGTTCTGCCAGCAGCCTAATTCAGTTCTCATTTCTCATCTAAGCTTTTGGGTGGCCCAACCACCTGATCCATACTCTCATACACACGGTCTTCAGGTTTTACTCCTAAAATATGAGAGAAAACTTCTATTCACCTCCCATTGTATATAACATTCCAATTCCTTACCCTTGCATGGCAAGTCCTCCACAGAATGGGTCCTGCTTGCTTTATTTTGACTCTCTTTCGGCTCAACCTTGAGTGAGTGCCATGCATATATCTACTTGTCCTCACTGCCTCCAATTTACTTTCCCAAATCCTCTGTAACCTTTCATTCTTCAAAGCCCAATTCAAATCCTACCTCTTAGATTTCCTCTGGCTGAGTTAATTCCTTTCTAATCACTTCAAACTCTGATGCGTAGTTACCAGATTTTCACATCTATTCTTTTTGAGACGCAGTCTCGCTCTGTCGCCCAGGCTGGAGTGCAGTGGTATCATCTTGGCTCACTGCAAGCTCCGCCTCCCGGGTTCACGCCATTCTCCGGCCTCAGCCTCCCGAGTAGCTAGGACTACAGGCACCCACCACTACACCCAGCTAATTTTTTGTATTTTTACAAAAATTACAAAACGGGGTTTCACCATGTTAGCCAGGATGGTCTTGATCTCCTAACCTTGTGATCCACCCGCCTCGGCCTCCCAAAGCACGTCTACTTCCCTAAGTATCTAAGATCCTGGATGAGTGTTTTCACCATTGTACCTAAGAGAGCTGATTGACAGCACTTATGAGGGGAAATGACTAATGTTTTGTCTGGAAATGCATTGTTACTATTCAAAACGGGCAAGCAGGCTATCTTATTATTATTAACAAGTAACCAGGGAGTCTGATTTGTAAACTTATGGTAATTAGCTTTGAAATGACAAACGAAAATATGGAACTGGATGAAGTGGAGCAGAGAGGAAGGTAATCCAATGAAGGAGGCTGAGAGACCCAGTATTACATTGTCACAAAACTGCAATCACTCAAGTGTTGATATTCTGGCTCTGGGTCTTTGGGGTGACAAGATACCCCAGTAACTAACAGTGGAAGCATTGCTCTGGCTGAACAGCAATCCTCTGTCTCCTCTTAAGAGCCCAAGAACACCTATCACCTTTCCTAAGTCTGTTTCTACTCTGAAACCAGGTAAATGCACCCGTTGTTTGCAACTCAAATATCTAATTGACAGTCACTTGGGCAAATACCTCCACTTAAGGAACTAGATTCCAAGGATATTTCCCTCTTTTGCTGTCATTTTTCCATTGCCACAGAACACACAGCCTGAGGTCATAGGCTGTTCAATTTGATCACTATTATCTCTGTAAGAAAAAAAAAATATCCAGTAATGGGCAAATACCTTTCTTAGGTGATAGAGGACATATAGCAGTTTGCAGACAATTCTCCCAAAAAATATGAGAAGAAAGAAAAAAGGTGCTGGTGGTGTTACCTTAGAAGAGGAACTCAGGCTTCAGAGAGGGTAGGTTTCATTACAGACAACGTAATCCAAGAGTAAAAGCGATAAAAGAATTCTGTGGGGTAGCCAGACTCAGAAAGGTGGAATAACACTTTTAAAAAAGATAAAACCCAGGAAACGTTTATGGCAAGCTTGTAAGTTGCCACTAAACCTACCAGAAAAAGCAAATCCCATTAGAAACCCCTATCACAATTTATAACTATCTGATTTAAGTAAATCACTGTTGAGTAACAATGAGCACCCCTTAAACAGGTCAGAAACCAGATAACACATAATGGCTTTTATTTCTAACGAGATTTCATTTACTATTAAGGCTTTGTCTCAACCTCATTTGTGCATGCATGGTTCTGAGAAAGGTTATCATGCAAAATGAAATAAAAAGCCTTGGGCAAAGTAGGACTCCAATCATAATTAATCCTTTTGGGCTGTATTTAAAGAAAATTACTTTTCTCAGCCCTGTTCACTTATTTCTGAAATGCAGTCATTTGCCTTATGCTTCAGGATATCCTTGATCAAATAATCCTTCTCTAAATCAACTTATTTCAATATATGTGGCCAATGTGGCTGTCATCCTAACCTCTCCTGGTATTCACACCCAGCTCTCCTTTATTTACTACCCTACTTTTGGCACTGTGAGCATAAACCATAGGTTCTTCTTTTTACAGGAGAGGTTGGATGCCAGTAGCCTTTAGCCTCCTTCAGCCCATCTTGTACCTTGAACCTGGACAAGACGTATAGAGCCCCAGCAGTCACTTGATAATAAACCAACTTGCAACAAAAATAATGAAAGCCAGTCTGAGAACCATGAAGCTCCCATATCAGTCCCAGAGTCTATGTCTAAGCCTAAAAGAAAAACCTATATAAGCCACATTGTATTGGGGCTGTGTTATACAACATTTTAATAAATACAAACTCTTCAGGGCAGGGGAGAGAACAAGGAAAAAATATCTGAATGTTGTTTAAATGTAGATTAACTCGGGTCTCTAAAATATTTCATATTCTGAAAGCTGTAGCCTAAAGCACATGCTTATTTAACCACTAGTTGTGTGACAGAAATATCTACAAGGCAGTGCAAAGTGGAGGCCCATCCAAATGCTGGCTCCAACACAAATCCACTGTGTCCTTGTTAAAGTTACTTAACTTCTATCCTTATGCATAAAAAGGGAATATCCTCAATTAAGTATGATTAAGGCATTATTTTTATTATCTTAATGTTAAATGAACATTTAGTTCTCCCAAAATTGCTGATTAATACTGTCAACTGAAATCTCACTAGTTTAAAACTATACATGGATTAGCAATGAACTTTTTTTCTCAAAACCTCTCAGTCTAGTTACATTATACCCAACTTTTGTAAACACATGTGTACTTAATGGTCACCTTATACATACCACTTGAGGTTCCTTTACCAATCAAGCTTGACATTTTTGTCTGAGTGAGTTCACTATGTATTTATCTGGAAATCTCAATTGTCCAACTATAATTCAAGTAAAAGATTCCAAAATGATGGGAAAAAGTTTATGGTTTTTTCCCTAAAGGAGGCATACAATATGTAATTTATTACAATATAATAAGTTTTGGAGGTTGTTGTTATGCAGTAATTGCAACTATTGATATGCCTTCCCCTGAACAGCTGACTCTTGAATATCAAACTTGAACCAAGAGGGTCCACTTACACACAGGTTTACTTGTCTCTACCACACCTCAGACAGCAAGACCCCCCTCCTCAGCTACTCATGAAGGCAATGAGGATTGAGACCTTTATAATCCAGTTCCACCTGAGAGTAAATACATACACACACACACACACACACACACACACACACACACACACACACACACACAGATACAGATTCTGTTGCCCAGGCTGGAGTGCTGTGGCACCATCTCAGCTCACTGCAACCTCCACCTCCCAAGTTCAGTCAATTCTTGTGCCTCAGCCTCCCAAGTATCTCAGACTACAGGCGCGCACCACCACCACGTACAGCTAAGTTTTGTATTTTTAGTAGAGACAGGGTTTTGTCATGTTGGTCAGGCTGGTCTCGAACTCCTAACCTCAAGTAACTGGCACGCCTCAGCCTAAGTGTCGGGATTACAGGCATGAGCCACCGCACCTGACCATGATAACATATTTTCGATTCCTTAACATTTTCTCTAGCTAACTTTTTACAGTATATAATACACATAACATACAAAGTGTGTGTTAAACGTCTTATTGGTAAGGTTTCCACAGTAGGCTATCAATCAAGTTTTTGGGGAAACAGTTTATATATAGATTCAATTGAGGGAAGCTGGGGCCCTTAGTCCCTGCATTATTAAAGGGCCAACTGTATACACAATCCAGCTTTGTTTCATTAGTTTTCTCAATCTGCACGAATGTAACAACTGCAAAAGACCTTAGGAGACTGAACTACTGAGATCCAATCATTTGACTTGCTACACAGTCCCATACGGGATTATGGTTGGTACATCGAATAGGTCTAGATAAATCCTAACAGACCTATACATACAAAACTTTACTGTACACTTACCATGTTCCAAACCCATTGCTGGAAATTAGGAAACTCATTAATGAGCAAGTATTTCTAGAGTACATTTTGAACTGATATAGAACAGTTCAGACTTACAGAACCAGAGTAGGTACGAATGAAAAGGAGATTCTATGCTGAACTAGTAAAACACATGCACAAAACAGTCCAGTGGCAGAAGTAAAAGAAAAGGTAGTCAAGCAGAGCTGAAACAGTATAAATGCAGGTTAAATACGCTGGGCTGTTGATCTCCAAGTTGCTGTCGAACTTCTGGCACTCACATGTTTATCACACATTCCCAGTTCCTTCTTTTCGGCTTTAAGTTTAAAACATGAAAGAAACTGGCTGGGCATGGTGGCTCACGCTTATAATCCCAGCACTTTGAGAGGCTGAGGTGGGAAGATCACAGGAGGTCAGGAGTTCGAGACTAGCCTGGCCAAAGTGGTGAAACCCCATCTCTACTAAAAATACAAAAATCAGCTGGCCTCAGTGGCGCATGCCTGTAATCCCAACTACTTGGGAGGCTGAGGCATGAGAATCACTTGAACCCGGGAGGCAGCGGCTGCAGTGAGCCGAGATCATGCCACTGCACTGCAGCCTGGGCAACAGAGTGACTCTATCTCAAAAATAAAAATAAATAAAACATGTAAGAAACTAAAAAGCAATGCTTTTATTTTATGCAATATTTTATCCTGAGTTTCAAAATAATAAAACTCAATTTGTTCTAGGATCCACAAAACTTAAAATGCCCAATTTCCCATACAAAAATTAAACAACCAGACTGACTTATTTCCCGCCAGCAATCTATTATTTCTAAATACCCCATTTATTCTTTTATTCAGACTGTTGAGGATGACGTGGTCAGGCCTCAATATACCCACTGTAAGTCAAAAATATCATAAGTCGAAGATGCATTTAATATAAAGTCTTAAGTCAAACCATTATAAGTCAGGGACTATCTGTACTAAGATTTTAGTGAATAGCTTAATTTTTGTAAACTGGAAAACCTGACAATATGAGGTCAAAAGGAAGAAACACAAGATACAAAGCATACTGTATTTTTGAAAATGTAATACATCAATCAAAATTTCTTATGAATAAACACTTATCCTTGAGTAAAACAATTTCATATACCAACAAGGATGTTTCCATTTATGTAAAGTCATGTAAGCGATCCTCAATCAGTCCAAGAACTTTTTTATCCAGGTTATATTTTAATATCTGGAGTTTTAATCCAGCATACAAAAATCAGCAGTATACATCTATTAAGTTAATTGCAGTATTATTTCACCATCACCATTTACATTTACTTTTCAGGTATCAGAGACTTAGTGCTTTAAGTAGCAAATTACCTAAATTATGAACACTATTTCCAAAAACAAAATTGAGCTCGTAATTACCAAGTGTATATGTACAGTGCAGAAGATAAAAAAAAAAACTGAATTGGCATATATTTCTCTTTTCTAAAGCTCCTATGAAGAACTTACGCTCTTCTGCACTGTCAATGTATTCTGTACATTTAAAATAACATTTGTTTTGATTTAAAGTCAAAAATATAAAGGCTTAAATTTTTATAAGACTAACCCATGAAAAAGGAGGCAAATTTTAAACCAATCCCTGAAACCAAAGCATTCAACTATTTGAATATTAGTTCAATGTTTCTACATAGCACGATAAGATTTTCAGTTACTCAAAGTTTTGTCTTTATTTTTAATAATGGGAATGGCCTACAATTACAACAAACAGTTAATTCAGTTATCTTAGGGGCCTTACCGCATCATTAACCTATTCACACAACAAAAATATTTCTATGAAAGTTAATATATCCTTTCATGTTTAAGTGTGCTAAAGCTAAAACAGAAATAGAGGTAGAATCCCATTTTTCTTAAGTACCACTCTATTAGCCAATTCCACACAATTAAAGTATTTTTGCAACCTAAAATAGTGATGCTAATACTGTTTCAGTAAGCTAGATTTACTAATTTGAGAATCCTAAGAAATTATATATGTGGCTTTCAGACATCCATGTTAAACTATCAACTGATCAATTTGTGGAATATGTGGAACACTTACCATATTTGAGTGACCATAAAGCAAACAACGCTAAAATTTTTTCTAATCAGTGTTCTTTATAAGTGACTATATGATACTTCACCATTTCTAACAGGAAAAAAAAATGAGACTTACTTGGCAGTCTGCATGGGCTGCTGGAAACTACAGAGTGTAAAGACAAATCTTCAAGTGTCTCAAAAATGTTCGTAGATAACTCAGAATATAATCTATTGGGAACTATGGAATTCCATTTTAGTCTTCAAATAATAAACTCCACTTAGCAGGGATTGTGAGATTGCTCTTAAAATTATGGATTTACAGAACACAATGGCCTCAGCACGAAATAGCTCACTCTAGACATCACTACTCTCCACTCTTCAAAAAAAAAGTATATATATTCATTTAAAAACACCCAAAATATCACCAGTACATTTTATAAAATTAAATCCAAATTTTATTAAGGATTTCAAGTTACATACTTCAAATTTCTAGAATGGAATGGAATCATTTTGGAACTGGAAAAATGGCATAAACACTGACATCCCTTAAGAAAATTCTTCTGCAAACCACATCCCCATTATGTAACAAGACCTTCACTTTGGCAATAGCTATTTCCTAAAGAATGAAAAAGATGATTTTGCTACTTCAGTTCATTAAAAATGGGATTCTATCTTTAAAGTTCAGAAAAAGCTGCATTTCGATGAGCTATAGTTAAAAAAAAAAAAAAAAAAAGCACATAGTGTCTAATCAAAGCAAAGGAAATCATTTTGAAAATAAAGAGAAAAAAGCTATTACAATTGGTTAAGGATTTCCAGTAGTAAGTTAAAATCTCAGGAGAGGAATGGATAGCACTACAGACAATGTGTTCACATTCCAAGACCTTAACACTAACATCTCAAAAAGGAAGTTTTCACTAATTCTAAAAATGAATTCAATGTAATTTTATTAAGCGCAGAAAATCTAGACCTTCCTCTAATGACAATCCAATAATCCACCCTTGCTGTCATCAAAAGTTCAACCCCCAAATTAACAGTAATTAGCCTGAGGTATTATAAATGTGGCTCTACAGTCTGAAATTTAATGGCATCTTTTGTCAAAAATAGTCTTATTTCCACTTTAAGTCTCATGACAATACTATAGTGCTATCCCTGTAGTATTTACTACAATACAGTCATCAAAAATATCTGAAAAAAAATCTTGGACCTTGTGAAATAGTGCATCCATCCACTTCTACAAAAATAGGAGCCACGCAAAGATCTAGAAGAGTGCTGACTGCCCAGATCCAGAACAGATGTACTTAACCTTTGTTTTCCAGTTTAGTTATCAAAGCGTGGTGTGAACAAAATGCTGAGTGTCACACTGGCGTTACAAATAGGCCCAAAATTTTGAGCTTTTAACAAGATTGAGAAACATTATATGAGATTTAACTCAATATGCCTTAACACATCCATGAGGTAGTTAAGTAAACAGTACTACCCATTTTAATACACAGTAAACAGAAGCATGGGTTTAAGTGACATATTCATACTTTAAGCAGTAAGAATTAGAAGAAACCACAGAAGCTTGGGGCCTTCTCTCTAGCTCTAACCCAAAGAAAATTAATTAAAAAAAAAAAAAAGCAAGTATCTCATGCCAAAGCTGGTACCCTTTTCTTCAACAATGTGGTAAAAACTGAGTATAACCCTTAATTCAAGGAAGATCTCTGCTTCTACCTGAATTGGTACAAAATTAAGACATTATCTTGTAAA
This sequence comes from Rhinopithecus roxellana, assembly GCF_007565055.1. Lineage (NCBI taxonomy): Eukaryota > Metazoa > Chordata > Mammalia > Primates > Cercopithecidae > Rhinopithecus > Rhinopithecus roxellana. The sequence continues at coordinate 65,638,881 of NC_044558.1, read as the reverse complement.
AACTAAAATTGTATTTGAAATTTTTATTTTAGGCTGCAAAAACAGAAACAAGCAAACAAACAACAAATAACTTGAAAATAGGCTTGTCAAATGATGTAAATTCATCCTTTCCAGGGAAGCAGAAGGTAGACCCTACCACAAAGAAAAGATGCTTAGTTAATGGAGGTTAAATTTAAAAGTACAGGTAAATTCAGGCTAACTTCTGAAAATCCCGTTTTATTCACCTCACTGTGGTACCAGTAACTACACTGAGTCAGGTTACTTTACAGTTAACTATGTCACCTAAAACACAATAATCCACTAACAATCTAATACAGTTATTGGGTGTGGTCATACTGGAAATTCTTAACCATATCGTTGTCTTGCCAATTTTTTTTTTTTAACAATACATTATCTTAGTATAAGTCACTGCATTTCTGTAACAAAGTAATGAAAGGCACAGCTAATCCAAGCGGACTTAACCCTATTCAACAACCAGCTGAAAAAATACTTTGGTTCTTCAAGGAAAAAAATCACGAAAAAAAAAAAAAAAGGTATTTCCTTTAACAGTTGTTAATTTTCATAGCTGTACTCCAAGAGCTACATAAAAATATTCCAGAAGAACCAAATTATGTAGCAATGAATGAACATGCGTGACAGAATTTGTGCATTCAACATATCTGGCAGAAAAACTAGCTAAAATGCTAGGTAGAACAAATTGGTCTTTAAAATATCAGTTTCCTGTCCTTTAAAAAAAAATTACCTAGTCTACCAAGAAAATACAAAAACATAAGGCTGTAAGTAAATAAGAGTTGTGTTTAGGCTATTACAGTGCAGGTTATCCTCAAGGCCACATACATCCTGCTTCACTGCTGCTTGCACTCTGCTGGGTTTTGATCCTTCTGTTAAAGGAAAACAAGAAGTCAATCTATCTTCTTCTACCTGCTTCAGTGAATTTCTCAATAGTAATTACTGCCTTAATTATAACAGTAGCTCACTGTTGTCAAAAGAAATGGTATAGGAAAATGATGGTAAATTATTTTATTAGCAAGTCACTGAAATGCTAAAATCAAGCTCAAACTTTACACTGTAGAATTAACTCCATAAAATGACACACACTAAACCATAATCTTAAAAAATAAAGTTACCAAGCAATTTATGTTAGTTATATTACCAATCAGCTTTGCTTTTGCTAATCCTAATATAACAAATTTTAAGGAATAATAGACTAGGACTCTCAGGGACTGAGTAAGAGTAGTTGGAAGGATCTAACAAACTGCACTGCTCCCCAGTTCCCAAACACTCCTACCACCAGATCTTTTAAAAACCTTTGTTTATTTTCTAATGCTTAAGAACTGTTATAATTTATCCCATTAAAATAGAATCCTAGGGATCACTGTACCTGAAACTATAAAAAGTACAAAGTCCAAACAAAAAACAACGTTTCTTAGAAAAAGGTCCACTGAAATTATGTGTACTGTTCAAAATGCCAGTGGGACTGAAAAAAGCAAGTTATCCAGTCAATAGGCTTTACTTATTAAAGACTTTAACGGACAGAAACTTGATATTCAGAAACACCAACTCTTACTTTAGCTGTCTTAAATTTAATAGAAAGCAGCACTAATTTTGCTCACCTTTGGGTCATAGTCTGGATCATTTTCCTCATCTCCTTCTTCTTCCCCTTCCTATATTAAAGTTCAAAATGCATCCATGAAGTATGTACATAGTAGGTAAATTGGCTCATAATGTAGGGAAAATTTAATACAAGTTACTCTACGGGTCAACAGATTTTCATGATTACAGAGTTTGACGATAATACAATTTAATCTGAAAGCTTCTAATATGAAAAATTTCCCAACACAACTTGAGACATCCAGACAGCTTTTATTGAAAATAGTTACTGCAGCCAACGTTGGAAAAGTTTACTGCAGCTTTTGACTTCTTCAAAGAGCTGATAACCCTGCAGCAGAACAAAATTATTTGAAATAAAAAAATGTTGCTGAGTTTTGCAATTTATTTATTGAAACCTTATACATACATTGTTTGGCTGTAGAATTCTAAAATCATGTTTTCCAAAATGTTTTTATCCCAAATCACAGAATGATTATAGCAAAGGAATACATAAGTCATTCAATTTGCTTCTCAATGTGTTAACCACAGAGAATTATTTGCTCATTTGGTAAACATTACCTCATCCGCTTCTTCACCTTCTTCATCATACTGAAAAGGAAAAACAGCATAAGTGTTGAGTGAATGTAACACACATTTCAGAGTAGCATTAGTAACATTCATCACTGTAAAACTAGTATCTTAAAAGAGAAAACCTACTTTCCTATCAAGGGGCTGATTATAAATTAACATATAGTGACTGCAATAATCACTCAGCTCACTGCCAATTTATAATAAAGAACAGAGTACAATCGTGGATAAAATGGGTGATCAGACAAGTATTACTGTAAATATTACTCACCCACACTTAAGTGTGGAATGCACTGTACAAAAAGGACCTAAAGCCTACTCTAACAATTGCCGTTTAGCAATAAACATATCCAAAACATCTATACGCAGCCTAATCTTAACCTAATCATCACTCAATACTACCTTGAATAGAAATTCTATGCCTCCCAGTAAATGTTTTCTTGTGCACTAAGAAAAGTCCTACTTCCGTGAAGTCAAGGCAAGGGCATAATAGATCTATAGCACTAACCAAACATAAAAAAGTTTCACAAACTCAGAACAATCTCATTAGCATAGAATTAAAAGCTAAATGAATCCAAAAATCCTAAGGAGACATACTTAAAACCCAGAAAAGCTATATACAGAACATCAGTAATTAGCCTAACTTTGAATTATATTATGTCCTGTTTCTTAAAAACTAAACTCATCTATTACTAATTCTGACCACTATACCCTCACCCAATTATTTCTTTGCAGGATTCAAATTCACTTACATCATCATCATCATCTTCAATAGCTTCTCCAGTAAAATATAACACTGATCTCGGGATTATACGCTCACGTAAAAAGTGACCAATTTCGAAGTCTGCAGCAAGGATAGCTTCAGCATCATCATCCTATTTTTAAAGGAAAACAAAAGCAGAAAATTTAGGAATAACTGTGTTACTTAACGTGGCAATGTAAGACTCTTAGAGGCTGGGTGTTATGGCTCACACCAGTAGTCCCAACACTTCAGGAGGCCAAAGTAGGAAGATCACTTGAGCCCAGAAGTTCGAGAGCAGCCTAGGCAACATAGTGAGACCCCCGCGTCTCTACAAAAAATAAACAATTAGCTGGGCAGGGTGGCACATGCCTGTAGTCTCAGCTACTTGAGAGGCTGAGGTGGGAGGATTGCTGGAGCCCAGCAGCTTGAGGCCGAAATGAGCTCTGATCGCACCACTATACTCTAGCCTGGGCAACCAAAAAAAAAAAAAAAAAAAAAAAAAAAAAAAAACTCTTCAGTTTAAATTACATGACGAAGGGAGGAAATGCTCAACTTTACTTTTTACTTTCCATAATTTTTCTCTCACACCATGTTAACAAATGATTTGTCATTTTTAAATTTCCTTAATAACTTTTCCAAGTTTTTAACAAAAAGAAAATAAGCTAGCAGGTCAGTATGCATACTAAGAAATTGTGAAGAATAAAAATTAGAACTGTTTACTTAGTTTTTGCCGGTTTAAACAGAAATACATAAAAGCAATTGTTACATATGTCTGCAATTTTCCTTTGCCCCTAGCACTTTGCTTTTTCAGAGACAGGGTCTCGCTATGTTGCCCAGGCTGGTCTCAAGTGATCCTTCCACCTCTGCCACCGGAGCCACTGGGACTACAGGTGCCTGAAGCTGTACCTGGCTTAGGACTTCTATTTAATGGCAAAGCACAGGGTAAAAGTGGGTCTGACATTATTTACAATTAAAATAATTCCACTTTGGCAGGGCGTGGTGGCTAGCGCCTGTAATCCTAGCACTTTGGGAGGCCAAGGCAGGCGGATTACCTGAGGTCAGGAGTTCAAGACCAACCTGGCCAACACAGTGAAACCCCATCTCTACTAAAAATACAAAAAATTAGCAGGTTCAGTGGTGTGCGCCTGTAATCCCAGCTACTCGGGAGGTGGAGACAGGAGAACTGCCTGAACCCAGGAGACAGAGGTTCCGATGAGTGGAGATTGCGCCACTGCACTCCAGTCTGGACGACAGAGCAGTATTTCATCTCAATAATAATAATAATAATAATAATAATAAAATAAATAATCCCACTTTAAGTTCTATGATACTAAACAATGAGCATGCCCTCTGTGAATTCCATGAATGTTTGAGTCAACAACATAATCTAATAAATAAAAAAGTCCAAAAAGGGGGTGGGGAGGAATTCAAACCACAGGTGGAGGTTTTCTATCCATAACTAGACTGTTTTGTCATCATCAATATTTAGTAACAAAAAAAAAAAATAGAACTTGAACACAAACTCCAACACATCCACTGATACGAAAATAGTGTGATGCTCTATCTTACTACTTAAAGTAGTTTTTCTCACCTGAAACTCAACACTGCTTTATGTTCTCTTTTTTTGTCCTGTAAGCCAAGCCAGAAATACTTACTTTTGCCTTTTACAGATTTGTTCTAAGCCTTAGCCAAGAGTATTCCAATTCAAAAGTATTCAGTTAAGGTTAATTTCTAATTCCATATACGGACAAACTATTTAAACTATCTCAGTTAATTTAAATTCAAAACCATGCCCAGAAGAAAACCAAATTCAAAACATACCTGCCATACCTTGCGTGTATAGACTTTCTTTAAGGTTGTTCCTCAGTTCAGGCTATATGGCAGGAACATTTCATGGTTCTCTGCCATATGCCATATATATGAACATACATAGTCACAATATGAAATCATATTTACATTGGGGTAACAAATTCAGGAATGCATTCTAACCATAATGTAGTTAGGAATATAACAGTATAAATGACTTAATACATTCTGGTTTTACTAAGGAAGACAATAGTTTTGAAAAGTTAAATCTCGGCCGGGCGCGGTGACTCAAGCCTGTAGTCCCAGCACTTTGGGCGGCCGAGACGGGCGGATCACGAGGTCAGGAGATTGAGACCATCTTGGCTAACACGGTGAAACCCCGTCTCTACTAAAAAATACAAAAAACTAGCCGGGCGAGGTGGCGGGCGCCTATAGTCCCAGCTACTCGGGAGGCTGAGACAGGAGAATGGTGTAAACCCGGGAGGCGGAGCTTGCAGTGAGCTGAGATCTGGCCACTGCACTTCAGCCTGGGCAACAGAGTGAGACTCCGTCTCAAAAAAAAAAAAAAAAAAAAAAGGTTAAATCTCTCACAGCTTTGTAAGTTTCAAAAGAAAAGAAAACCTTAAGCTTTTTATCTCAGTGCTTCTCAGTAGAGGCACTGATATCATTCTGAATGGAATTATTTTTCAGATCCAAAATGTCTGCCCCATGCATTGTAGGCCTCAGAACTCAATGTAACAACCATCCCACTCTCCACTTGAAATTCGGTGCTTTAATTTCAAATATAGTTAACAATTCAATAAATAAATAACAATTCAACTTACCAGATCTCCACTCTCAGGAACTGCAAAATTGAGAAAAGAAATTACAATGAATAAGAAGCTAAACAATGCTTATTATAAAATAACCACTAATACTCAAGCTAAAACATTATTTACCTTCAGGAGGGGCAAAAAAATTAAAGAAAGAGTCATTGGAAACTGTTTTAGTCACAGTACGAACTGTCCCACGTCCCTTGTGTTTCTGCTTCTTCTTAATGGTTTTCAAAGTGACATTCTTTCCTTTTTTCCAATCTATCTGGCACCTTGCAAAACAAAGAAGAAAAATCTATTACAATTGACAATCTTTCAACTGCTGAACTTTTAGAAGTAAATGTTCTATTTAGATTTCAAATTTTAGAAGGGTGAATTGCTTCAAATGTTTTCTATAGCAGTATAAAGGGAAAAATTTTATTTCTAATCAAATACTTAAAATAAACATATTTACAACTAGCATAAATACATAGTATAATTTAAAGAAGCATTCCTTTGCAGAAATATATGTGAGACAGTCATGGGCCCAAGGAGAATTACAGGAAAATTGATAAGAACTTTTCAGAAAACATATTACCAAAATGTTCAGAGACAGACTATGTACATATATCAAACTGAAAATAACCGAGTATACCAATCAAGTATAACAAAAACAGAAAAAAAATTTTGTTAAGGTAGTAAAATTAAACTCACCCTGTACAACCCATAATTTCTGGTCCATCAAAAGAAAAGGGATCAGAATCATCTGGTTCTGACCTCATCCTATATGTCTTTGTCAGCACTTCATTTGTAAAATATTCATTGGGTTCAAAGTGAAATTCTAAGACAAAACTCTGGGGAGAGGAAGCATAAAAATCAGTTAAATACCTACCTCATACATTTCAATACTTTAGTAAATACAGCTTAATCGGTGTTTTTTTATAAACATATATAATATTCTAAATGGTAATTTTTTTTCTACTCTGAAATACAATCTTTTTCTTTTTGAGACCGAGTCTTGCATTGTTGCCCAGGCGGGAGTGCAATGGAACAATTTCAGCTCACTGCAACCTGTACCTTCTAGATTAAAGTAATTCTTGTGCCCCATCCTCCCAATTATCTGGGATTACAGGTGTATGCCACCACACCCAGTTAATTTTTGTATTTTTAGTACAGACAGGGTTTCACCAGGTTGGACAGGCTGACCTCAAGTGATCCACCCGCCTCGGCCTCCCAAAGTGCTGGGATTACAGGCGTGAGCCACCGCGCCCAGCCCTGAAATATTTAAGAATGGAACAGACTGTCAGATAAGCCCCAAATTATTCTTTAGCAAATTATTTGCTAAAATCAAAAAAATTATGTTAAAATCAAAATGAGGTACAAATTGAACTGAATAAAGCTTAGTTTCAATTTACAACTACTAAATAATTAACATGTTTACACAACAGGCTAGGCACACCTGAATAAAGTGACCATGTTGTCTCCCTTACTCCCCAACTACCGGAGGAATCAGGCTTTTAAATAGCATACTAAACGTGAACTTAACACAGAAAAAGCCCAACCTTAAGCATCTACAGCCTATATTCTTAGTAGTTTTGCCCATAGTTGACATTAATACTGGTGGTTTGGTGGACAGGTTATTTGCTGATCTGTCCTCTAACATCAGTTTCATGTAATTCCCAAGTTCATTAATGCAGAAAAAGTACTTATTCACGTTCCCTTGGCATTATTTTTATCCACTTATCCAAGAACAAGGATCATCTGTGTTTCAAACACAGTTTATGTTCAGAAAGAGGAAAAGGAATAAATACTGCCTCACAATTAGCAGCATCCAAATATTTATTCACTACAACCAAGAGCACCAACCTTACCCTTGAATGTTATCTTTTTAAAAGTTTCTATTTATCTACCTGTAAGCATGTTACAAGATTATAAATATTTCAAAGTCCTCTTACCATAGGCTGGCCAGCATCTGAGAATTTCACTTTAATATCTTTCAAGTGTTTCAGAATAGGTTCATCATGTTCCTTCAAATTAAAAAAAAATAATAAAAATGAGTAACATGGCATTTGAGGATTGTGTTCTATTACTACACAGACACTAGCTGACTGAGACATAATATATTTTAAAGTAGTTTTGTACAGCAATTACGAACCTTCAGACTTACTCTCCAGGTTATGGCTTATACTAAAGCTAATTTATACTGTAGTTCTACTGCCACTGGTAGAGAAAAAGTGTCCAAATAGACAACTAAATCATTATATAGGCTGAAAAATTAAAAATCAAGTCTAAATAAGGCATATCTGCTTCAAAAATGTTTCCTGATTATAACTGCTGCCTTTTCCAGCTGCTTGTCCCCTTCCTCCTGGTCGTTCCTTTTCCACTTTGCTAAAGTAGAATTGTGATAAGTAGTAATTATGTGGAAATCATTTCCTTTTCTCCATGTAACTTCCAACAATGACAAGACAGGGCAACATGTACTACTACAATGTAGATGGTAGGGGTAGGGGCTCACTCAAGAAATGCCTGAAGCAAAGTTTCCCAAAGGTGACAACTATTATGGTTTGCCAGAGAATGTAACCACTGTGAATGAGTTTAACATCTTTATAGCTTTCTTTTAAAATGCAAATTTCTCCTGGAAGAGTTAAGGGAATTGTATAATTGCAGCTGTAAGAACTTTCCCATCATACTTCCATACTAAGTATGTAAAGACAGAAGGCACAGGGTAATGAGAAAACACCAGTCGACAATGAGCAATTATCAATGGAACCATTTCATTATCTCATTTTTTAAAATAAACTGTAATTTATTTGATTACATTAATAAAAGCTATAATTTCCCTTCTACAGATATTAACTGTTTAAAAAGTAAGCAATCATTCTAGAAAGATCAACACTGAAGAGAAGAGTCATCACAGCCATTTAAACTTCAAACGTTTACCCTTCAAAGTAAACTGGTACGTTTATGAATAAAATTACCTGAACCATATCACTGAGCAAGTCAACATTCTTAAAAACAGTTAACCAAAATTCAGGAATTCCTTTGGGGTCTTCTTTTTCTTCATCCTTTTTCTCATCTTCGATCTTGGCCTTTTCTTTCAACTCCTCCTTGATAAGTGACAGCAAACATTATGTAATACATAGATTAGACCTCTTGATAAAGTAACAAAGGTATAAAAACCAAAACGCACAGTCACCAGATATTACCTTCAAAGTTCTAGTCTATCTGTGTAAACACTGCCATTGTCCATAACAAACCTCAATTAATCCCATCAAAATTACTGCTACCACACCCCTCCAAAGAGAGCCATTAAAGTGACCAAGATCTGTAGGAAAAACCATTTTAGTTAAAAAAAAAAAAAAAAAAAAAAAAAAAAAAAATTTAAAATCTAATTAAAAATGAAGACTTAAGCATAGTAAATAAGAAAAGCAACAGAAATACTAACTTGGTCCAATGCCTCACCCCATGGTGTTATTAATCAACACATTATATTCTCTACCAAACAACATAAAATAGCAACACTAGAGAGTTGATCACTTAACACAGCACTGAATGTGTGTCACAGCTCTGCCATTATTGATTGTGGGCAGGTCACTTAGAAGCCTCCATGTCTTCACTTGAAAATGGCAACAATCCTCAGCCTATCATGAAGTTCAAAAAAAAAGTATATAATGAATCTACAAACTAAAAACTGTTAGCCGGGCATGGTGGCTCACACCTGTAATCCCAGCACTCTGGGAGGCTGAGGCGTGTGGATCACTTAACGTTAGGAGTTGGAGACCAGTCTGGCCAACATGACCAAATCCCACCTCTACCAAAAGTACAAAAAATTAGGCATGGTGGTGCATGCCTGTCATCCAGTTACTGGGAGGAGGAGGCAGGAGAATTGCTTGAACCCAGGAGGTGGAGGTTACAATGAGCCGAGACTGCACTCCAGCCTGGGCAACAGAGTGAGACTCAAAAAAACTATAAAAATAGGCTGGGCACAGTGGCTCAATGGTTCACGCCCATAATCCCAACAGTTTGGGAGGCTAAGGTGCAAAGTTGCTTGAAGCCAGGAGTCCAAAACCAGCCTGGGCGAGAAGACTCTGCCTCTACAAAAAAATGTAGAGATTAAGCTGGGCATGGTAGCTTCAGATAGTCCTAGCAACTTGGGAGGCTGAGGTGGGAGAATAGCTTGGGCCCAGAAGTGAGCTGCAGAGAGCCAAGATCATGCCAGTGCACTCCAGCCTGGGCAACACAGCAAGTCCCTGTCTCTTAAACAAAACTATAAAATGTAAGGGAATAATGACTTTTTGAGTACAGATGGTGGTGCCAGCATGAATAATAGCTGATCTGCATTATCATTCTTACAAAAAGGAAAAATATTTCCTAGGTATAAAAATACAACTGATGCTCTAGGGCAGCCCTGACCAGGGAGACAGTTGCATTTGTCGGTTCAGCTGGCAATAGCAGCGGGAGTGGAGTGGGCAGGGCCTGTGAGACCACCTGGGTTTGTGCAATGGCTGCTGACATTTCTGAATCCAGCAGGGCTGATTGCAAAGGAGACCCAAGGAACAGTGCCAAGTTAGATGCCGATTACCCACTTCGAGTCTTTTATTGTGGAGTTTGTTCATTACCAACAGAGTACTATGAATATATGCCTGATGTTGCTAAATGTAGACAATGATTAGAGAAGAATTTTCCAAATGAATTTGCAAAACTTACTGTAGAAAATTCACCCAAACAAGAAGTTGGAATTAGTCAGGGTCAAGGAACAGCAGGGGAAGAAGAGGAGAAGAAAAAACAGAAGAGAGGTGGAAGGGGTCAAATAAAACAAAAAACAAAGACCACACCACAAAAGATTACTATAGCCAAAATTCCCAGAGCAAAGAAATTTGTGACAAGAGTGTGTGGCCTTGTAACTTTTGAAATTGATCTTAAAACACACAAAGATTTATTGCTCAAAAATTCTCCTGTGGTGCCTCAGTAACAGGGGAGGATGAAATTATCATTCAAGGAGACTTTACAGATGACATAACTGATGTCATTCAGGAAAAATGGCCAGAAGTACATGATGACGGACAGCATCGAAGATCTTGGAGAAGTGAATTTGAAAATCTGTCTGTAGTTAATGGACTGAACTTAGAGTTGAGAGTTGATATGGCCAAAGGGAGAGAGGCCTTTATAAACATATATATATATATTTTCTACAGTAAAACTGTAGATTGCCCTCATCCTCGGCATTTTCACTGTTCTGTACAAGGCTGCTTGTTTTTATTGCCAAAGTCAAATAAACAGGAGAGACTATCATGCTCATGCATGAATACAATTTAGTTAAATAAAAAATTTTGGTCATCTGGTATTGACTTTTTTTTTTTTTGAGACGGAGTCTAGCACTGTTGCCTGGGCCGTAGTGCAGTGGCGTGATCTTGGCTCACTGCAACCTCTGCCTCCCGGGTTCAAGTGATTCTCCTGCCTCAGCCTCCTGAGTAGGTGGGATTACAGACGCCTGCCTCCACGCCCAGCTAATAATTTGTATTTTTAGTAGAGACAGGGTTTCACCGTGTTTGCCAGGCTGGTCTCAAACTCCTGACCTCATGATTGGCCCCCTGGGCCTCCCAAAGTGCTGGGATTACAGGCATGAGCCACTGTGCCTGGCCTTTCTCTTTCTCTCTTTTTATTTTTTGAAAAACCCAGCAGACTTTTTGTGGGGAGCATTTTTGTTGATTATTTTATTGACCTAAAGCTGAGTGATTTTTTAAAAGAAATTGAATTTGGCTCCCTCACAATAATATGTCTCCTTGCTTCTTTGATGTGATAGTTTTGAGATGGGTGAGAATCTAACATATTTGTGGTTGAATCTGCTTCGTTGTTATGAAGTCCACCCTATGGGCACAATAACATACTGTTGGTAGGAGGTGTTCGAGCTATTCTGGAGATTATTTGGTAAAGTATACTAAAAGCCTTAAAACCATGTATGTGCACTGTTTGAACCAATAAGCTACTTCTTTGACATTAGAAGACATTAGAGGAAACAATAAGCCTTGCAATAAACTTATGGATGAAAGTATTCTTCACAATATGATTTATAATAAAAAATTGTAAATGTTATAAATGAACAATTGGAAAATGGTTAAGGAACTGATGGTGCACACTGTGTGGTATGTTTATGTTTAAAGATGTGGTTTGCATATATGTTTAAAGAATCATATTTTCTAAGATTATTTGGAAACATGTTTGGTAATGTCAAGTGGGGGCACACCAGATACATCTTAGACATTTATCGTCATCATTCTGAGTGGAAGGCCATTCAGAGATGCTAGAGGTTCTTATTCTGGCCATAAATTACATGAGTAAAATTCTGCTAACCAATTAAAAATAATGTACACCCATGCTCAATATACAGTCCTGGAAATAGCAATTGAAATATGTCTTCTCACAAGAGAAAATGACAGTTTTTTAATGATGCATTAGATGAATTTAAACTTTAAGTCAGGTGCTCCAAATTGGAAAGAAGACTTGTGGTGTTAATGCTGTGGACACTTTTAAGAAACTTAGAATCCGGCTGGGCGCGGTGGCTCACGCTTGTAATCCCGGCACTTTGGGAGGCCGAGGTGGGCGGATCACGAGGTCAGGAGATCGAGACCATCCTGGCTAACACGGTGAAACCCCATCTCTACTAAAAATACACACAAAAAATTAGCCGGGTGTGGTGGCAGGCGCCTGTAGTCCCAGCTACTCAGGAGGCTGAGGCAGGAGAATGGCGTGAACCCGGGAGGCGGAGCTTGCAGTGAGCCTAGATCATGCCACAGCACTCCAGCCCGGGCGACAGAGCGAAACTCCGCCTCAAAAAAAAAAAAAAAAAAAAAGAAAGAAAGAAACTTAGAGTCCATGAAACCACTGCTTATTGCCATGCAAATTACAATCTTGTATGACTGTTTTTTTTAATATAAAGTATTAGAAAAATATAAGATGTAAAATTAAAAAATGAAAAAAATACAACTAGTTATATAATATTGTACTCCATCATTAAATGCTAACATTTCTGACAAGTCCTAAGATTTTACCATCTATAAAACATACTAAAATAAAGTTGGTACCAACCGAAATCTCATCTTCTTCATCTGGTTTCCATTCACATTCTTCTTCCGTAGGTTCATAAATTGCATTAATAATCTCAAATCGCTAAAATGATTTAAAAAAAAAAAGGCTGTATAAAATCACTGGCATCCAAGGTAAAACCAGCGGTTTCTCACTAAGAAGTCTTATAAATTTAACAAATGCATACCACAACTCTATTATTGATAGTTCCTCCAAGTGCCTCTAATAAAAATTTCAGTGAGAGTTCTAAAGACTAACCTCTTCCAAGTCTGCTTATATTTCCAGACTTCATCTTCTAGAATGTTAAATTAAACAAAGTAGGAGAAAGCATTACCTTATCAAACAGAGGCTGATAGAGAACAGCATACTTCCTTTCAAGATCGTGAACTTCCTCATAGAATTTGGCTTCTATCTGTGCACATTTAACTTGCAGGTTTTTGAGAGCATTCACTCGTCTTTTAACTACCCTAGGCAGGCTGAAAGGTTAGAAATCAGTTACATAGCATCACACTAAAACGGAAGTCACACTTCTTTTGTCATATTGAAACTGAAGCATTGGAGTTAGTGAATGATAGGTTTTTTATCTGAAGCAAAAGGTGGAGTCAAAGTAAATAAAAATCAAATAGATATAAATATATTGACCCACTGGCTATATTTCAAAAGTAGAAATGTAACTAGGTAAATTGATGAAGAAAATGTAAATCATATTGTCAACCCTCAATCTTTACCCAAGTTAAGTGCTGGACTTGTCATTGCTGAAGTCATGGACTAACCATTTTAATTCTGAGAATAATGATTACCTTGGATTTTTCTTTTACATATATCTCACCTATACTAGTTATTAGGAAAAAGAGGGGAGCATATGTATATCAGGTAAAAGGACAAGATTCCACACACCATTATTATATTTTAGTCTCCATATTTAATTAGGAATTAGTAATCACATTATTAAATAAGAGTGTAACATACTATAAAGAGGAGACATGTATTTTTAAAATAACAGCTTTAGGCCAGGTGCTATGGCTCACAACTGTAGTCCCAGCACCTTGGGAAGCCGAGGCGGGTGGACTGCTTGAGCCCAAAAGTTCAAGACCAGCCTGGGCAACACGGCAAAACCCTGTCTCTACAAAAAATACAAAAATTAGCTGGGTGTGGTGGTGCATGCCTGTGGTCCCAGCTACTTGGAAGGCTAAGATGAGAGGATCACCTGAGCCTGGGATGTCGAGGCCAAATTGAGCAAGATTGCACCACCACTGCACTCCAGCCTGGACCCTGTCTCAAAAATAAATAACAGCTTTGATGAGATAAAATACATACACCATACAATGCACTGTGAAGCACTATTTTAATTTTTATTTTAGGTCAACCTAAAATATATGTGTATACCCTATATATATATGTATACCCTAAAATATGGGGATATGTGAAGGTTTGCTGTACAGATTATTTTATCACCCAGGTATTAAGCCCAGTACCCAATACTTAATTTTCTGCTCCTCTCCCTCCTCCCACACTCCACCCTCAAGTAACCCCAGTGTCCGTTGTTTCCTTCTTTGTGTTCATGAGTTCTCATCATTTAGCTCCTACTTATAAGTAAGAACGTGTGGTATTTGGTTCTCTGTTCATGTGTTTGTTTGCTAAGGATAATAGCCTCTAGCTCCATCCATGTTCCCACAAAAGACATGATCTCGTTCTTTGTATGGCTGCATAGTATTACGTGATGTATACATTTTCTGTATCAGATCTGTCAATGATGGGCATTTAGGTTGATTCCATGTCTGCTACTGTGAATAGGGGGCACTGATCTTTAACAGGTTATACACACTAGGTTTTCAGTCTCCTAAAGAATGATTAAACCTCTCTAATAATAAATGTTCACACTTAAAATGTACCTAACTTTAGGGAATCTATGCAACAGATACAAAATCCAGGTTAGAATTTCCTGCCACAAACTTTTGTGAATCAAATAATGCACTTAGTCAGTCACTATTTAATATTATTAGAAATAAAAAACAAACCCTTGAAGATATCACCTTTCTATTTCTGCTAATTTTAAGTAAAAAGCACTACTCTGCCAAGGTGGTGAACCAGCATGGGCTTCTGGCTTTTCTTGCTCCCCCAAAAAGCTAATCCCAGAAACTTTAGAATAAGAATGAAGCAACTACTGAGGCACACACACACTGTAAGCAATTTCAGGTAAGACTGGAGGTTGTGTTTAACTGGTACAGGGTGACCAACAACTTAGGGAGAGAATGGCCACAGTAGGTAGCCATGCGGACAGGCTGGAAGATAGCAATTCCACAAGAAAGCTTTTTAAGTTCTGCTCCTGCCTTGCAACAATCATTGTCTGTCATCTTCACCCTTCACAAGAGCCCAATGCCAGGGTTGATGAAAGCTGCAGTGGTTCAAAGCCCTCAAACATGTATTTGCTCCAATCTAGGAATAATGAATTGACAACCAAAGACGATTAGTCCCCCACCCTTACAAAGCACACCCATAAAAATTGCCTGGACTGGCAGCAAACTTTCAGTCTAAGGCAACTAGTGCTGTACTACTTAGGCTCACGCTGTGCCCTTCTCCTTGTCACAAACCTTCATTTCTCCCCAAATATTCATTATTAGGGTAACTGGTATTGCCTAATGTGCCAGAGCTCGAAGAATAACTAGACACTTCAAGGGTACAATTTCTATCAAAGAGTGAAATGATTATCATCTGAAGCAGCATAATTAGAGAATTTAAACAAGAATGTAAATATACTTAGAGATGAGGAAGATTAACAACATGCAACAAGACCAAGAAATCTAAAACAGAGTGGGAATGTTAAGTATGAAAAATACAATAACTAAAATAGGCAACAAATAAGAGAAACAGGATAGATTCAACTGAAGATAAAGTCCATGATGTTGAAAAGTTCTACCAGAAGGCAGCATGAAAGACAGATGGAAAATAGAAAAGCTCTGAGATATGGATGACAAAAGTAGCAACACCTGACAAACAGAGAAGGGGTACAAAATCTTAACATATGAGAATGATACATTTCTCAGAATTAAAGCAATATAAAAATCTTTACTCTGCTTCCTAGACATGTTAGTGAGATTTATGAATATCAAAGACAAGAAAATTCTGAAGGTGTCCAGTGAAAAAGAATAACCTACAAAGAAAAAGGAATCAGACTAACAACAGGCATTAAAAGAAACGCTGAAATAAAGAAAAAATAAATTGTAGTTTTTAAGAACTCTGAATTTACTACTTCATAGCCAAACTATTATTCAGATATAAAAGCAAGACAAAAATTGTATCAGGTATACCAGGCTTCAGGTTTGCCACAGATACTCACTATATATTACTAAAAGCAACTTTTGAGGAAATTAAAAAAAATTTCAGCAGATTCTATGTAAGGTATGGGTGCAGTCAAATATCTTGGTAAATTTCTTGCCTTGAAGGGAAAAATAAGAGGGCCAGAGAAAGCACATTTATAAACAATATAAATATTGGTAAATTTAAGATATCAATAGGGGTAAATAAACTTAGATATTAGGTTATAAGCCACTACCACAGTAACAAAAATCAATGCATTAACTTTGGAACCAGCAGAAGATGACTTGATTTATCCAATGGCAAGCCGAAAAGAAGAAAGACCCAAAGTAAAATAAATTAAAAAAGAGAAAGATGGCAGCAATAAATCCAAAAACAATATAACTTTTAAGAAATGCAAAGTCAGCCTTACTAATAATAAAGAAGCAAACATTGAGGCTGAGTGTGGTGGCTCATGCCTGTAATCTCAGCACTCTGGGAAGCCCAGGTGGGTGAATCGCTTTAACTCAGAAGTTTGAGACCAGCTTGGGCAACAATGTGAAACCCCATCTCTACAAAAATAAAAAAATTAGCCAGGCATGGTGGTGTGCGCCTATAGTCCCAGCTACTTGGGAGGCTGAGGCAGGAGAATCGCTTGAGCCCAAGGCTAAGGCTGCAGTGAGCCATCATTGTGCTATGGCACTCCAGCCTGGAGACAAAGCGAGACACTATATCCAAAAAATAAAAGAAGCAAACATTGATCTAGAGGAAGAAACAAAGATGAAAAGATGAAAAAAGACATACTAGGTTAAAAGTTTAAAAAAAAAAAAAAAAAAGAGGCTGGGGGTGATGGCTTATGCCTGTATACCCAGGACTTTGGAAGACCAAAGTGAACCCAAGAGCTCAAGACCAGTCTGGGCAACACAGGGAGACCCCATTTCTACAAAAATAATAGCCAGGCACGATGGTATGTACCTGTGGGTCCCAGCTACTTGTGAGGTTGGGGTGGGAGGATCACAGTGAGCCATGAGTATGCCACTGCACTCCAGTGTGGACCACTGAGTGAGGCCTTGTCATAAAAGCTGGGGGTCGTTATTGTAATATCAGACAAATAAAAATTATGGCCCCCCCAAAAAATTATAAAATACAAAGGAAGACACATATCAGTAAAATGAAACGAGAAGAAATGCTCATCACAAATATTATACACCTAATACGGCTTCAAAATATTTCAAACTACAAATGACAGAAAAAACTGTCAGGTCAAACAGACAACCAATAAGCAGAAATAAAGAGAAGCTGTCAACAATACAATAAGCTTGAGCTATTAATTTCAGCATACAGATCTTCACACTCAACATTTACAAAAGTAAGAGTATTAAGGCCATAAAAAACACAAATTAAAAAATAAAATCAAACGAATTACACATTCAATTTAAAAAACTGGAGAGTACCACAGAGCAAACCTAAAAAAGAAGTAACATTAATGCCAGAAATCAGACAGCCACAATAACAAAAGACAGTATGGAAAAGGAAAACCAAAAGCAAAATTAATATTCTAAAAAATTAATAAGATCAAGACAACTAGCAGAATTAAGATGCAAAATACAGAATATGAAAACCAGATTTTTAAAACTATTGTCAACTATGTACTAATCAATTTTAAACCTAAATGTGTACATGTTTAAAATATGAAACTCCAAAACTGATGAGAGAACTTGAATAAATTAGTATGTCAAAAAAAAAAAAAAATTCTCCAAAACTCCCCAGGACCTCCACTTCCCAAACTCCAAAGGTACAAACTAAATTTTTAGAAGAGTTCTACCCTAAGAACAGCTAATTCCTATCTTATACAAGTTGTTTCAGGAAACAGGAAAAATAAAAAAAAAGCAGCCATTCATTAGATTAGGCAATTGAAATTTGACTCCAAAAACCAGTTAAGTATTACCACTTCCTGAAAGTTTCTTATGCACATACATACGTGAATGCACACAACACAAGCTCATTTCACTAACAATAAGAACTGTAAAATTCAATTACTCAACAATGTATCAATAACACATCATGATTCAATTTACTACAGGAATGCAAGGCTAGTTTGATATCCAAAATAAGTATTTCCAAAACACGTATTTACTATTTACTTAACATATTGAAGGAAAAAGTTCAATAGAGCATCTTAATTGATAGAAAAAAACAAAGGTCAGATTAAAAAACAGTAAACAGGCCTGAATTTAATAGAGATTTTATATTCATTTCCAATATGAACAGAAATAAGACAAAGATGTCCTTTTTTAATACTAATGTTTAACACAGTAGTGAAAGTCCTGGTAATGTTGTAAAGAAAAATATGTGGTATAATGTAATGTGGAAGAACAGAGGTAAAACTGCCATTATTTGCAGATAAAATCTTGTGACTAAGGGGGCAAAACAGAACACATTACTACAATAAATTTAGCAAAATTACCGGATACAAGAGCAACTTAAAAAAAAAAACAACAGCAATCCTCTGTAAATCAAGAACAGCCAAACAGAAAATACAATAAAAAAGATGCTATTCACAACAGCCACACAAAATATACAGAAATTAACTTAACCAACAGACTCTATGAAGATAACTTTGAAACTAAAGACACAGAATGTGACCCGAATAATCAGAAGTATGTGGATGAGACAATATTAAAAGATATAATTTCTGTAAATCTATAAATGCAATACAATTCCTATCAGAGTTTTAATATTTTTTTTTGCTTGTTGACAACCCTGATAAACTTAACTGTCAAAAATGTGGATGATTGTGTTTGGGGGAGATGTGTGAAAGGATGCAACCTGCCCTGCCAAATATTAAGACAACTATAAAGTCACAGTAATTAAGTGTTACAATGACAAGAGACAAAGACCAATAAAACAGAAAAGTGCTGCTCAAAGACAAACACAGGTGTTTACAACTTGATATGCAATGAAGATAGGTGGTACACCTAAATGGAGGAAGAATGGATTGATTAGTGAATAGTGAAAAAAAAACTAGCTCATGTCACTGGAGGAAGACCCAAAATAAATAAATAAATAAACCTTGCTCATTAAAAAATGAGGCAGAGGCCGGGTGCGGTGGCTCAAGCCTGTAATCCCAGCACTTTGGGAGGCCGAGACGGGTGGATCACAAGGTCAGGAGATCGAGACCATCCTGGCTAACATGGTGAAACCCCGTCTCTACTAAAAAATCCAAAAAACTAGCCAGGCGAGGTGGCGGGCGCCTGTAGACCCAGCTACTCTGGAGGCTGAGGCAGGAGAATGGCCTAAACCCGGGAGGCGGAGCTTGCAGTGAGCTGAGATCCGGCCACTGCACCCCAGCCTGGGCAACAGAGCGAGACTCTGTCTCAAAAAAAAAAAAAAAAAAAAAAGAGGCAGAGAAAAAAGGAACTGGAAGTTTACACACACCAAATAGAAAGGTAGACTCTAGAGGGATTTAAGACCTAAATGTAAAAGGTAAAACTATTCAATAGGAAATGTAGCAGAATCCAGGAGGGACTTCTTAAACAGTTTCAAAAGCACAAGCCCTAGGGCAAAATATTTTACTAAAATAAAACTTAGTGTTTACCAGAGGACTCCATGGATAAATTAGTAGAAATGACACATTATTTAGAATGTCTAAAAACTGATAAGGGAATAACATTTGGAATACAAAGACTTTTGCAAAGCATTAAAAAAAAAAATTGCAATCTCAACAGGAAAATGGAAAAAGGGTACCAATGGGCAACCAAAAAGGTTCAAGCATTATGAAGAAAAGCTAAAAACTCATTAGAAATCATAAAACACAAATAAGACAAAATGAGTCTGTACCTCTCAGACTGATTTAAAAATATAAACAAAAACACTACGAAGCTGGATGGTGCCAATTGTTGGCAGACATGAAGATGAATCCATCTTCTTGCACTGGGTACAGTATTTCTGGAAATCATGCTGGAAGCACAATGCTTAAAGGCTTGCATACTCTATGTAAGTGGCACTCCCACTGCTGAGTATACATCTCAAAGAAATTCTCACACAGTTCCTTTACAGGCCATGTAATTGAATTTGTGTTGATAAAGGAGTCCATTGTAGGAAAAGCAGATAATAAAACACAGAGAACACACACCACACAGAACTAGGCAACATTTAGAAGCTACTAACTATAATTAACATATAGATAGTAACCTGAATGGATCTTAAAATCACAAAAAAGGTTTTTTAACGTGTAAGCTGCATAAGATATTCATGCTATTAGTAATGATTTATGTCACCAGTGAAATAAGAAATCTGTATTTCTTCTAATTCTGTGCATTTCTAACATACCTCTAAACAAATCTCTGAAATGCTTAAAATCAGTATACTTCCTATAAAATTGAACCAAAATAAACTTTAAAAGACCAATGTAAACAGGTGGTACTAAGCACAATTTTACACTTCCAATAATCCTATACTGGATACTAGCAGACAACAGGTTTCCACTACTGCATACCTAAATCCTAGATGGTCTTAAAAACAGATACGCCTACAACGTTGATTGATTATAGAAAGATAAATAAGGACTACGGAAAAGGAGAACTTGTACCTTTCAATGTATCCTGTTGGTGTTTCTACCAGACCATCAAGTCTTTCTTGAAGGGCTGCAAGAATCTGAGGATTTTGCATCATCTGAACAGTTAGCTGACGTGCTTTAAAAAAAAAAAAAAGGGCATCGAAAGAAGGATTTTATGAAAATGTATTATGCTTTTTTAATTTAATAGGACAATCCAATCTCATGAAGTTTTCCTAACTGGCCCATAAATTGCTGGTGTATCTAATGAGTAGAGACGGGCAGGGCAAGCTAAAGAGAATACACTCTAGGAAAACCCAATGTTCAGGAATAATTCAGATTCCTAATCTATCCCTAGTCAAGACATTTCTCAAGGTCACTGCCACAACTACTATGAACAGTATCCTTCCTCTTCCAGGTATCTTGTGTTTCACCCACCTTGCATTTTAGGAAGCTCAAAGCTTCATTCAGATGCCTATCTATGACTCTTGACAGTCCTTTGAATGCAGACAACACATATCAGAAAAACTGCAAATATATTGACAGTTTTAGGCCCAGGAGAAAGGTGAAGTGAATGATCTGAATGTTTATGTTTGATGCTTGTGTAATGTATTTCTATGTGTATGAATAAAGTTAACAGTTGACACAGTCAACAGTTGCAACTGAAGCCAAACAAAATGTGGTTATAAATGGCTTTTTAAAAACATAATCCAAATATACACTAGATTTTTACAAAACAAATTACGCTACTAATCTTCTCTTCATCATCAATAGTTATTACACAAAGTGCCATAAACTTAATTTTCCCAATTATGTTTTTGGAGGTCAATTTACTTCTGATAATAATTCAATTATTGGATGATGTACAGCCAGGATAACCAATATAGATTTTTAAATATCAATATTGGTCACTGAGGATACAGTTCTGTATCCGTTAAGAAAATGTTACAAAATGAAAGCTGAAGCTATTAATACAAGTTCTGAAGTCTTTTCACAATTAACTTCCATCCGGCTTAAAAATGAAAAGCTGAGTCATCAGGTACCTTAATATTCTTGGCCCAGATCTACAGGACATACCCTAAGCAGTACAAGCCCCCACCACCACTCCTTTTAAAAAGTATCTGCTAAAATAAATTGTGAATATTATCTACATTTAATAAATGGCTTTTCTGCTTGAAGGAGTGGATTTTTAAGAAGACACACACTACATGTTCTCTATATAATTAAACACTAAACATACTGTTATAAGCACCACATCACGACCTGTAACATTTTTAAATTCAGACAGAACTCATGGGCAACTGTTTGACATAGGTACACCAAGTCGCTCCAACAGTGCAGGATGCAAACAATGACTTTTGAGTTGCTATATCTATACCTACCCTCTCCTTTCTCTCTCTCGAACAAATACACACACACACACACACACACACACAAAGTTTCTAGAGGTATGGACCAGTAGATAAAATAGGACAATGAGAAGGGTCCAAAAAAACAGACTGGTACTTCTAACTACCCTCTAGTAGACATGTGCCAGCAATCATTGGCTCCTGAAGTAATTTAAAGTAATACCTTTGATTTTTGTTTCTTCACCAGTTTCCTCTTCTTCTACTTCTTCAACATCATCCAAATCTTGATCAAGTTCAGACTGTTCTTTGCTATAATATCATAGTATCACACCAAGGTTCAAATGTACCAATTACCAAAAAAAATTACAGAAAAACTTAAAATTCATTTTCAAAATTAGTATCTCTTTCAAAGACATGAAATAGGAAATTCAAAAGGTAATTCCGTTTTCTAACTTCACATGTAAACAAGTACAAACCGGAAGTGCTTAAACTTTCATTAAAAGCATCTGGTCAAATGTGAAGTTTATACTTTTCAAGCTTTATAAAATTGGTTTTGTAGGTTTTTGGGGAATGTGATGTCAACAAGTATGTGCATTCAACCCAGTATCTACTGATTTTAGTAACAACATCCTCATTTTATATGAGATGGCAACACACCAAGCTAAAAGTCTACATTTCCTAGCCTACCTTCAGCTAGACTATTTTGGCAGCAAGATAGAAAAACAGAAGTGCTGTTTTTCTTTGAGGAAGTATCCTTAACAGGAACGTAGACAGCTGGGAAGCCTTTATCTTAATCCCTTCTCCCCGCTCCCACTTAGAATATTAATGTGATTGCTCGAGCTCCAGCAGCCACACTGGACCAGGAGGCATCCTAGCAAATGAAAGCCACCAGCTAAAGAAAAAGGAGTAAGGAAAAACAGAAGAATCCTGGATCCCTTATGGCTGTGGAGCAACTATACCAGCTTATACTATCTTTGGACTTTCCTTTTCTTTACTTCATAGTGGAGGTTAAGAAAGAATAAAGTGAAGACTTCTGAGTCTAGCTCTTGTTTAGAACAAAGCCAAGATGACAGCACCATTCAAAGAGAAAGTTAAAAAGCAGTAAGATAGCATCCTTCTCATTTCATCTTAAAAAAAAAAAAAAATCACCAAAAATTAAATTTTTGAAAATGAGATTACATCTAGCATTAGAAAGGAAAATAAGGATTCCAAAGTCAATATAAAAGGTCATTGTACAATTCCTGTGTGAATTTTTTTTTTAACATTTGGATTAGAAATGTAGTTGCTTTTGTGTTTAAACAGCATTTGAAAAATTAATTTTCCATAGGGACAAATGATGACTTAATTTTCATACAACTACAGAAAAAAATCATCTGTACTCTACCAGCATAATTTAAGTTCCTGTCAACTGAGGAAAAGAATTCAGTCTTCAGAAATGATACATATTATTTCTGAAAGCTTTTTTTTTCTTTTTTGAGACAGAGTCTCACTCCACCCAGGCTGGAGTGCAGTGGCACAACCTCGGCTCACGGCAACCTCTGTCCCCCAAGCTCAAGCAATTCTTGTGCCTCAACCTCCTGAATAGCTGGGACTACAGGAGTGCGCCACTGCACATGGCTACTTTTTGTATTTTTAGTAGAGACAGGGTTACACCATGTTGGCTGGGCTGGCCTCAGGTGATCCTCCCCATGTCGACCTTCCAAAATCCTGGGATTACAAGCATGAGCTACCACGCCCAGCCTATTTCTGGAAGAACTTTGATTTAGTATAAACTTTAAGTGTTTCATAAGTATACACACTTAAGGGCCACTGGTTACAGATAATTGGAGCAACTCCTCCTCTAGTGTCTTTAATCATTTATTGAACATCTATATGTAAAGACTTTAAAACAGCTGTCCACAAACTATGTCCATGTGGCCAAATCCAGCCCACCCTACTATTGTAGATAAAATTTTATTGGAACACAGATGTACTACATGTATGTATTATCTGCTTTCACACTACATCAGCAGAGTTGAGTACAGTCATCCCTCAGATTCTATGGTGGACTGGTTCCAGGAAACTTCCCTACCAAAATGCTGGGATGTTCAAGTCCCTCATATAAAATGGCACAGTAACTGCAACTAACCTATGCACATCCTCCTGCATACTTTAAATCACCTCTAGATTACTTATAATAATACTATATACAATGTAAACGTTATGTAAATAGTTGTATTATGCTGGGCCAGATGAAGTGGCTCATGCCTACAATCCCAACATTCTGGGAGCCAAGGCAAGAGGATCACTGGAGGCCACGAGTTCAAGACCAGCCTGAACAACACAGTGAGAATACTCTATTAAAAACAAAACAAACAATAGTTGTTATGTTCTACTGTTTATTTGCATTTATTATTGTGCTATTATATTTTATTGTTTTTTACCCTAATATTTTCTATCTGCAGTTGGTTGAATTCATAGATGCAAACTGAACCCACAGACACAGAGGGCCAACTGCAGTTAAGAGAATCATGTGGCCCAAAATGCTGAAAATGTTTACCACCAAGTCTTTTACAGAGGAAGGTTTACTGACTCTGGTTTTCAAGAACAAGAATCCCTTCTGACTTCCACCCTCCCAGGACTAACAGGCATCCAAAATTAAATAATAAGGAAGAGGGAAATCAAGCTGTCACAACCAATTTGCTCTTTTTAAAGTTTAAAATGAGAATTTCAAAGTTAAGATGGCAGATACCACAAACTCATCTGATCTTAATCCCTAAAATCTACACTAAAATTATGATAAAGGGTTTTTTTGTTTTGTTTTGTTAGCAGACTAACACTGAAATCAAAGAAACAAGGGCAGCAACATTTTGGAAGCTGGAAACCAGACAGGTGATAATTTCATTGAGAGAACTGAAATCTAAGATTAGCAGTGGGGAAAGCTGAGAAGCAGCCCAATCACAGTCTTCAAAAGGATAAGAACTGGTGGTACCAGGTACATTTCTAGAACTAGGGCAAGGGGTGGGGCAGGAGAGAAGGTGGCTAAAACAAGAAAGTAAAAACTGATAAGCAGTTAAATCATTACATCTTCTCCTCTACACTAGCAGACATACTCAGTTTCCTCTCGGAAAGGGTAAAATTCAGAACTTGGACTGGAAGACAACAGACACAGTTAACAGTATCAAAGATATAGGACTATGTGCACATTAGAATGCTAAATGTAGAGCCTCCTCTACATTTAGAGAAACACCAGAGGCCAGATCTTTACCCAGACATTGTTCAATGATTAATCTGACTAGCCCAGAAAAAAAAAAAAAAATTGTAACACTGGGTTTTCTAACAAATGCCCACTCTGGTGATCCTACACTGAAATCCCAAATTAACGAGCCTCCCTCTTCAACACTCAAATTTTCCAATCAATTTTCTTTTTTAATCATCTCTGAATTGTCCCTGCACCCCACCTAACCCAATCTTAATGAGCAGCCAACCAAGTATTGATTTATATTTTAGGAAAGCGTCTTAGATTGAGACCAAATGAGGGAAAGAAAATGTAAGAGCAAATGGACTATAAAGATGGAAAAAATATCCAGACAAACGAGATTATCATCAGTGAAACAAGGACAGGATGCTATTAAAAAAAAAAAAAAAAAAAAAAAAAGGAAGAATAAAGCAGGTCTTGGAAACCAAAACAACAGAAATCTTAAAACTCAACACGAGCTGAAAGTCTTCAGTTCTGCCTAGAAAGAAGAGCAAAGAGACAAAGATGGAAAATAGGACAGAAGATCATGAGATGACCAATCCAACACAGAACACCTAATAGTAGCTCCAGAAAGAGAAAAAATAAATGAAGCAATCACAAAGTTAAATCAAGAATATCCCTGAAACTAAAAGCCCCTGAATTGCCGCACTAAAAGGGTCCACCACTGAACATGTAACGTTAAAAGAAAAAAAAATAATGTGAAAATTTCAGAACTCTGAAGCCATAGTAGCTTCCAGAAAGAAACGTATATAAACTGTAACTGTATATATTTCTTAATTATCATACACAATTAGTTAATTACAATGACTCTGAACTTCAACACAGCAACACTGGAAGCAAGGTGACAATGGAGCAACGCCTTCAAAATTCTGAAGAAAAATGATTCCCATCTTACTATCCTACACCCAAACTATCCGGCATAAAGGTAGAATAGTCGTTTTGTGTCATGACATGTCTTAAAATAATTTACCTCCCTTGTACTATTCCAAGAAGGTACTAACACACCAAGAAAGCAATGGGAGATTTGGCAAACAACAAACCCAAGAGGAGAAACAAGGTGAAAACTCAGGAAGATAGTAAAATAGATCCAATGACAGCCATGTCACCAAGGTTAAGCAATCCAAATTAGAAGTGTGACACAGGAGACGATCATTTTGAGAACTATAATCACTAAAAATGCTGTTTCCACTCTTCTGGTTTTTTTAATGCTGAAGACAGAATGCATAAGCCACTCATCTGGTTTTTTTAATGCTGAAGACAGAATGCGTAAGAATGGCCCAAATTCTTATTTGTACTTCTATGTGTTGATCTTGTACTGAAGTTTCCAGCCCTCCCACTATCATTCGCTGATGCCTACAACAGCTATGGAAAATCATTTAGCATCCCCTCACTCCCAAGTGCTCTATTTTAACACAGGCTACTGTAAAATTACATGCAACAAATCCTGTGCACCTCATCCCATTCTTCCTGACCCTGTTTCTGTAAAACATCCATCCACATTAGAATCCTGCCACACGCCAACTTGATTAAACCTATGCTTCCCAGGACACATGACCTTGCCCAATACTTCTCCATAAGTCTTTATAAAGCCTCAGAAAACTTGAGGCCAGACTATGACCCAGATAGTCTTTTTTCCTTGTTATCCTGATCTTAGAGCCTTTATTCAGATTTTCAAAATTAAACACTGGTTGAGAATTTATAGGTGGTAAAGCTCTAAAGGAAAGCAAAAAAAGGAATTAGCAAAAGCCAGGATAGCACTTATATGTCTGCGAGGGAAAGATGCAAATGAGAAGGGGCACACAAGGCTTCTGATAGTAATGTTCTATTTTTAACTTGTCTTAATATTCCTTAAGCTCTACATATAAATACATTTTATACATATTTTGGGTGTTTGGTACATTACAATACAAGCAGTAAAATCTTTGGGAAATATATACAATAAAAATGAATTCTGCAAGTATTTATAATCCATTATCATGCCCCGCACTTTCTTAAAAACAGTGACAAATGGTTTAGTATATATGATGGTTTTGAATATATGATCATAAATACACTAATGATCATATATTGTATATTTTATCTTGAATACACTGCACTAGCCTTTTGTAAAAGTAGGTACTAAGCATTAGTAACTACATTTTCATAATATATAATTCATACTACTTGCTGTTAAGAACAGAGTACAAAGTGATGCCAAATCTTGGAAAAAGAACCAACTCTCTGCCACTTACTTGTCAATGTCTGCCATGTTGTAAGAACTCCAAATATCTATGGAGAGAAACATCAATGTTAAAAAAAAGTGTATGATTTATTAAAAAAAAGAAACCAAAACCCTTTAAATCAATACCATGCTGAAAACTATCCCAAGAAATGTCTATTTCCTTTAAAATACCATCAGTGTTAAGAATAAAAACTCATGGAACATGCAAATTCTTCCTTACTAGTACCAAAAGTAATTTTTCAAAGGATATTACTTAAAACAAGAAAAGTTACCACTAGGCTTTTAGAATCTGTTGTATATAGACTATGATAATAGCACCATTGGTTAAAAAAAAAAAACTAACATTTGCTAGAATCACAGGAAAGGAACAGTACAAAAGGATCTTCATTCAAATTCAACAACCAAGAAAGGTCAATTTCTGCTTAAATTTTTAGACTTAGCATCTTAAACAAATCCATTTCGTATTTAGCAATATTCATTTTTATGTAATTCATGTTTAAGAAAACCAAAACCTGACGGCTACTGTACTCACTATGCCCCCTACATCTCTTTTTAAAGAAGATTTAATCCTTGGATCAAACAGCCATTTAGACTATTTCAAAAGCTGTGGGTGCCAATCTTAATGGCAGGTAAGCCTTCCCTATCTCTCCAAATGTACATGTACCTCATGTTAGATAACTGATAACCACCAACCTCCAGCTTCCCCTAGATATGCTGGGGACATTGTCAAGACTTGTGGTTACCAGACCTGAGTAAGTTTACTGTTAAGACTGACCAGAGGACATCCTAAGTTCCTTCTCACTAAAAGATTAGTATGAACCTGGAGAATACTGCTTTTAGAAGAATCTTAAAAGTAGATGTGCTATATTCAGGCAGCAAACAATGGTAGAATGCCACAGGTAATCTACAGATTACAAAAAAAACTAAACCAAGTTTTGATAGAATCCACATTAAAATCAAGTTTATCTTCTTAGCCAGGCACAGTGGCACGAGCCTGTAGTCCCAGCAGCCCAAGAGGCAAGATCATTTGAGCACAGGAGTTCAAGGCCTGCCTGGGAAACACAGCAAGACCCTATCTCTAAAAAAGTAACAATAAATAAATAGAATCAAGCTAATCTGGTAAAAAAAAATCTTAGTACATATTTAATCCACAAAATCCTGCATGTGTTTACTTTCATAGCAACGTATTATGCCTATGAACAAAGAGTTGCAAATGGAAAAGATTCTGATTTTAGCAGTTAAGTGCTAATATTTGGGGGAAACAGTATTACTGACCTAGTATCTTATAAAGAATTATATAGAGTAATTATAAAGAAAATTTTTCTTCCTAATATATTTAACTCTGTAAATATTTTGTATTTGTTGTAAATAATTCCTAATAATACTGATGAATTTTTCTAGTGATGCTAGGTAATGAGTCAGCATTTACAAAGTGTTTAGCAATTACGAATACTAATCAAAAATAAGAAAAATATTGAATCTCTGACATCTAAGAAATGCAAGTAGGATTCCAGTTTGTCTATCACATCATCAATAATTTCCTTTTAATACCGAAAAACTTGTGGTGCACATGCATCCTTATTTCTGGCTATTGTTCTTTCTGGAGAGCAATCTGACAACAGGAATATCAAAAGTCTTGAACATGTCCATCTCAGCCAGGCACCGTGGCTCACACCTGCAATCCCCGCACTTTGGGAGACCAAGGTAGAAGGACCACTTGAGGACAGGAGTTCAAGACAAGCCTTGGCAACACAATGAGACTCTGTCTGTTAAAAAATAAAAATTAAAAAAACAAAATATGTCCATCTCCAGATTTATTCACTTATGAGATCTACCATAAAAAAATTATAAGGAATCTAATGCCTAGATTCCATGTTCACCTAGAAGGTTCTTCCACAGCTCTAAACAAGTCTTGCACATCCTTTGACTCTCAGTTCAAAGTTTCACTCCCCAGAGATGCTTTCTCCAACCTGCAGATTCCGGTTAAGTAAGATTTCTTGGTTGTACACACACTCCTATAAAGCTTTCTTTCCACCATAAGATGTCTCAGTCTGTAATTATAAATTAGGGTGACCTATGGTCTGTCTCTCCCAACTGACAAGATTCATGATTACAAGAATTAAATCTGATCTTGCCAATCACAGTGTGTCTTCTTTGGGGTAGCATACAAAGCTTATCATAAACTTAGTACTATAACGGAATGTGCATAAATGGAATGTTTGGCAGTCACAAATGAAACATATCTGAGTTGATATGAAGGAACACCAAAGCAAGGTAGAGAATATGTATGCCAAAATCCCATTTGGATATGGGGGAAAAAAAAAAAATATATATATATATATATATATATATATATATATATAAAATCTCCACTCATATATGCACATGCTTTAATATAAATAAAACCTTTTTAAAAACATACACCAAAAACCTAACCAGAGTAACCTAATGAGAAAGAAGGGACTGGGGGTAATGAGAACTAATTTCCCATTCACCATTATGGTCATATGTGGATTATATGTTCTGAGAAATGTGTCTTTAAGTGATTTTATTGTTGCTCAAACATCAGAGTATACTTACACAAACCGAGATGGTATAGCCTACTACACACCTAGGCTATAATACAGACTATTGCTCCCAGGCTACAAACTTATACAGCATGTGACTGTACTGAACACAGTAGGCAACTTTAATGTAATGGCTAAGTATTTATGTGGTGCATGACTGCATTTGGTTTTCCAGTACAAAGATTTATATAATAATTTCCAATACACAAATATATTCTGAAATTTTCTGGGTTTAATATATAGTGCCTAGTAAACCCAGCAATTGTCAAAAATAGAAACAAAACCCAAAACTTCCAAATTTAATTTTTTATAACATTTTAATGTGTTCACAGAAGAATGGCTACACTGCTAACCTCAATGTCCATTTGCAGCATTATATTTATAGTTTAAATTCTTAAAATGAAACTTTATCTTTAGTAAAGAGGATCCAAGACAGAACATTTAAAGAACATTAACAGGAGGCATTTACTCCTCCAGAGAAGGCTGATCTAACCTGCCCATTCTGGCTATATTGTATTTCTTGGTTGTAAGATAGGCCTAATTTTCTAGTCAGTTGTAGTCAGATCATTTGGGCTGACATCAACTTTGTAGCAATCCACAAACTAAGGCAAACAACTTCTGACTCTATTTCATCACTATATAAAGTAGAAAAATATCTGAGGGAGTGGGACCCAAAAATCTGCAGTCTAAACAAAAAACTCAGCTTCTGAGAGGTGGTTCTCAGGTAGACCACATTGACAAACACAAGTTTAGGTTAATACCTGTGCTAATTTTTTTCTGTAGTTGACATTAAATAAAATCAGTGAGAATCTTATTTGTTAAGACATTAAATTGCATTCCAAGATCTCTGTGAAAAACTTTCATTCCTGAAAGCAACAAATTAGATTATGCAGATCAATTCTACCAATGAAAAATACGGCTGGACGCAGTGGCTCATACCTGTAATCCTAGCACTTTGAAAGGCCAAGGCAGGCGAATTGCCTGAGCTTAGGAGTTCAAGAGCAGCCTGGGCAACATGGTGAAACCCAGTCTCTACTAAAACACAAAAAATTAGCCGGGCGTGATTGCGCACACCTGTAGTCCCAGCTACTTGGGAGGCTGAGGCAGGAGAATTGCTTGAACCCAGGAGGAGGAGGCTTCAGTGAGCCGAGATCACACCATTGCACCCCAGCCTGGGTGAGAGCGAGACCCTGTCTCAAATAAAAAAAAAAAAAAGAAAGAAAAATAATTAAAAGTACAGACTTCTTTAACAAAAACATTTTGTTAAAAATCTTAAAAGTACCGAAATATTAACAAGATAGTAAGGAATTACCAGTCCAAAACTGAAGGCAATACAGGAAGCAGAAGGAAGGCACTTGCGCACTAAGGTCAACTGCCAATTATCAGCAATGTGAACTCTGGTTTTAACCAAAGTTAAAATTCTGGGCCTGTCCAAGATGGGTATCTTTATGGCAACTCTCCCAAATTAAGCAGGAACCCCAAAATGCTATATCCTCAAGAATAAATTCATTCTCCTGGACAAACGGCCCCAATTTACCTCATCTATATTGCCCTCCAAACCCCAACCTATGTACTTAAAATGATCTGTCCCTGGTATATTTAGACACCTGCACATCCAAATATAAATGAAAGCTTCCTTCTAGACCTTAAAAAATTCATACAAGTAATTTTTACAGCCAACAGGAGAAACAGAAAATAAAACAGAAATCAATCCTACACAAAGACTTAAATACTGTCATACAGACTACAAACAAATATATACCTATAGGCATAGTAAGCCTGGTTGTCTTTGATCTAAGTTTAAAAAAACATTGTCTGCAAGGAAGTCATCTATTAAAGGTGATGTAACAAAATTTGTAAAACTAGAACTTCCAGAAATAAAAATAACTGGAATCAAACTAAATGGGCTGGCTTAAGAGTAAGATAAACAGCTAAAGAATTAAGTGACCTGAAATGAAGCTTAGAAGAAAACTTTCAAAATATGGCAGAGCCACAGAATCTGAAGGACTGAAAATACTGAAATGAAAAGACATTTTAGGATCCAAAAAAGCCTAATGAATACTTCATACAAGTTCCAAGAGCAGGAGGATGCAATATTTGAAGAAGTTAATATGCAAGAATTTTCCATTTCCTTAAGTGATGAAAGACACCAATCCACAGATTCAGGTAGCCCTACAAGTTAAAACCATGAAATAAAGAACCCATATATATATATGGTTTATTTATCCAGCTCGGGATATATCAGTAAAAAGGCAAGATAGCAAAAACAAATTCATCTCAAAAGCACACACAGAAAAGGCAGATTAACTTCAAAGCCACAAAAAGACTGACAGCTGTCTTCTCTTCAATAAGACACCAAAAGACAACAGAATCTTCTATATGTTCTAATATGTTCTATATGTTCTATATGTTCTAATCTTCTATATTCTAAGGCTCTTAGAATACTATCCCCAACCAAAACATCTTTTAAGAATGAAGGTGAGGCTGTGTGCAGTAGCTCACATCTATAGTCTCAGCACTTTGGAAGGCTGGGTCAGGAGGATCGCTTGAAGCCAGGAGTTCAAGGCCAGCCTGGGCAATATAGATCATCTCTACAAAAAATTTAAATGCCTGTTGTAGTCCTAGCTACTTGGAAGACTGAGGCAGGAAGATCACTTGAACCCAGGAGTTTGAGGTTACGGTGAGCTATGATCATGCCGCTGCACTTCAACGTATCTCCTTAAAAAAAAAAAAAAAAAAAAAAAAAAGTAAAAGACAGTTTCAGAATAAAACACTAACCAACGTAGCATGTATTGTCAGGAAAAAATAGACTTCAAGGAAAAACATTAAGAGATAAAAAGGTCACTTTATAATAAAAAATTCATACATATATGGTGTATATAAGATCTCAAAAGACATAACTGACCCTAAAAACATGCTTGAAGGCATTTTTTCTTTTTTTTGGAGACAAGGCCTTGCTCTGTTGCCTAGGCGTGATACAGCTCACTGCAGCCTAGACCTCACAGGCTCAAGTGATCCTCTCACCCTCTCACCTCAGCCTCCTGAGTAGCTGGGACTACAGGTATGCATGCACCACCACATTCAGCTAATTTTTAAAAATTTTTTTGTGAAGACAGAGTGTCTCACTATGTTGCCTAGACTGGTCTGGAAATCCTGTGCTCCCTCCTTGGCCTCCCAAAGTGCTGTGATTACAGGTGTGAGCCACCACGCCTGGCCTCCTGAAAGCAAATCTTCCTTCCTAAACTGAACTAAAAACAAAGAAAATCTTCCACGGAAGCGGGGAGGCAACTGCCTGAACTAACTGGATACATAGAGCTGACCATAAGGCTAAGAAACCATTACCCAACTGCAGTCACATAACATTTTAGTCAACCCAGGACTGTATATACAACGGTGGTCCCCTAAGATTATAATGGAGCTGATTCATATAAAAGTATGGCACTTACAATTATGTACAGTACATAATACTTGATAAGGGCAATAAATGACTTATTGGTTTATGTATTTACTTTACTATGCTTTTTGTGGTTAGAGTACACTCCAACTTATTTTTTAAAAAGTTAAAACTGCCTACAGTATTCAACACAGCAACATGCTATACAGGTTTGTAGCCTAGGAACAGCAAACAGGCTATATACCATATAGCCTAGGTGTGTAGTAGGCCGTACCATCTAGGTTTGTGTAAATACATTCTATGACATTCACAAAAGGATGAAATGGCCTAATGAAGCATTTCTCCAGAACATATCCCCATTATTAACCATCCATGACTGTATATGTAAACAAATTGTATGTTAGAAGACTTAATGACCATAACTGCTATACAGCTTTTCCCTAGAGCACAGTGAGATACAAAGTGGAGTGCTTTTGAATTCCATGCTGCTATGGTTTGAGTATCTGTCCCCTCTAAAACTCATGTTGAAATTTAATCCCCTATGTGGCAGCACTGAGAGGTGGGGTCTTTAAGAAGTGATTGGGATCATGAGGGTTCCACCCTCACAAATGAATTAATCCATTAGTGGATTAATGTATTTCTTTATAAATTACACAGTTTCCCACCAGGGGAACTGGAGATCCGAGCTACTCAGCACACTCAGCCCCCTCCCCATGTGATACCCTGCACTGCCTTGGGAACCTTCAGAGTCCCCACAAGTAAGGTGCTCACCACATGGGGCCCCTCAATCTTGGATTTCTCAGCCTCTATAACTTCAAGAAATAAATTATTTATTCATGCTGATTTACAGTAGAACAGTGTAAGTCAACATTCTTTCAAAGCCAGGACAAAAATTATCTCATCATAAGTTATCATTGCTCACGTACATAACCATGGACGGGTTATTTAACCACTCCATACCTATTTCCTTGTTAAAATGTTGATGCTGCCTATCTCTAAGTGCATTAAATGAGCTAATAATACACACAGAATTTAAAACAATGCCTGAATAATCAATCAGTAAGTGTTGCCTACCACATTATTTACCCCTGTTATGTTCTTCTGCACCCTCTTCAGGAAGTAATTCTAAGACCAAAATTATAACTCTAGACAGGTGTGGTGGCTCACACCTGTAAACTCAGCACTTTGGGAGGCCAAGACAAGATCACTTGACTTGAGGCATTTAAGACCAGTCAGGGTAACGCAGCAAGAGCCTGTCTCCACAAGGAAAAAATATATATAACCCTGTTTCCCAATAAAAATCAAAATGTACAAAACTTCTGAAGTAAAAATGTATACAAATATGCAGGAAGTAAAAGGCAGAGTTGGTAACCAAAGGTATAGAAGCCAATTTCTATGGTAAGCCCAGTAATGTACTCTAATGTTCCGCAGTCATTGAGCTAAACAACTTACATATGGATAGGTGTAAAGTAACAAGTCTCCTTCTAACCCCTATACTGCCCAAAAACTTATTTAGATGAAACCAGTTTGAAATGGAACTTAAAATCATCAATTATAACAGGTTCCTTTGTGCAAACGTTGTATTACTCTATGCCCCCTTTACCTTTTTCTTCCTTCACAGCTGTCATCACAATTTAACATTTCACATCTAAGCAACCAATTTGCCTCTTTTGCTCATAAGATACATGTCCATACAGGTGCCAGATAGTTACCCAAAGAATAAACTGAGAACACAAGTAATTACAGGTTTGATTAAACGTGAAGATCTGAATACAATGATCATTAATATTTTGATATTGATGAGGTTTCATTCTAATCCTTCGTTTCAAATTTACAACCAAGAAGTAAACAAATACTGTATTTTGACATCTTCAGACCTTTTAAGTCCAACAGATACTGCTTCTGTAGCCCCTTCTACAAAAAGACCCTTAGTTTTTAACATATTTTCAGCAACTTAGAATCAACTCAGTTACCAGGAGCCAACAGGAGCAAGCTGAATAAAAAGAGATGGCACTTTGAATTACATTCGTCATGGTACAAGTATTCTTTTCAAAAATCTCATTAAAGGCCAAGTGCAGTAATTTACCATATTCGGTATTAGCTTTATAATTCTGCAAATCAATGGGCCTAATATAAAAATAGGTACTTTCTAACAGATAAAATTTAGAAAGATATTCAAATCAGTATACTGAAAACTTTTTCTATTTATTAACATAATGTTGACTTGGAAAGAGAATCTATTAAAGTCAGGTTTTATGATAGAAGATGTCCAAGTCCACCTACCAGGGTTTAGTTCCACATATTCTCCAAAGGATAGTATTCTTAGAACTAAACTATAGATATAGGCCATTTATTTAAACTTGGGCAATTCAAACAAGCTTGAAACACAAGAGTGCCTTGAAAATAACTGTAAATGTCATTTATTTCCCTTCGATTTTTAAATGGTACCCCATACGTAAAAGGTTTTTCCCTTATTCAATCACAGGTCATGTGTATTACTTCCAAAGTAAATATTAATTTAAGAGAGTTAATTCCATTAACTCCAAAGTGAGTGTTAATTTAAGCTGACCAAAAAAAGAGGACCCAGATACCCGTTTCCAAAGATGTTTTGAATCCACCTATTTTCAAAAGGCCAAATTTCATTTTACAGCTCTTCTGAAACCAGGGAAGCAGTGTAAATTTTTAAATGCAGCAGTGAGATATCTTAAAATGTTAGCAGCGATATTTTTAAAATGTAATTGTTTCAGAACTGATCAGTGACCGTCTAAAATAGGGGCTCCTTGAGGACATCCTGTGCCTGGTTCATCCTTTTGGTACTCTCAAAGTCTAGCCTTCCAAGATAGGACCTCAGTCCCAGCCTCCCTACACTGCCATCCCCAAGATCTTTAGGGGAGTGGGGTTCATTGACAACGTTGCAGGCTACAAACTTGGCTAAGTTTATACTAACACCTCATTCCATCCCACCTCCCATCTTAAAAAGGAAACAGTTAAGTATCTTATTCTAGTGATTTCAATAAACGAACTAATTTATAAGAAAGCCAAGAACAATTAAAGTCACAAAGGGTCAAACTTTATTTTCATCTAAGAACCGTTTGCAGGGGTGGTCCGATCTTTTGGCTTCCCTGTGCCACATTAGAACTGTCTTGGGCCACACGTAAAATACATTAACTAGTTGACGAGCTTTTTCAAAATAATAATAATAATAAAGCTTATGAATTTGTGTTGGGCCACATTTAAAGCCGTCCTGGGCCGCGGGTTGGACAAGCTTGGTTTAGGGGTTTAGATCGATTAGGGTCAATACTCCCCAAATAAAAAATCCTGATCAAGACACCCATCTAACTGTACCTGGGAAACACAACAACAACCTTTTGCTAATAACAGTTAACATAAGCGCTAGATACGCCTTAACTTTTTAAAATACTAGCAGTGGAGGCCCTTCCTCATCATCAGCTAACATCCACAATCTCCGGTACCAATAAAAAGATTAAGACCCAAGAGAAGCAGGGAAGAGTTTTGAAACCCAGGGACAGGGCTTACTAGCTTACTTTCCCTTTTCACGTTCCACCGTCTCTACAACTTTCAAAGTAAGGATAGCCCGAGGGCAAGGGTCTCCACCCAGGCCCAGCCGGTGGCCACCAAGCCCATTACCACGTGCGGAGGGAAGCCACCGGGGGGTTTCCCCTCCCCGCGCGGCCGCCCCCAATGGGCGGAGAGCCCGGGAGCGTCGCAGTCTCCCCCGCCCCCTCCCCGCCTCGGGGCCTCGTCCCTCCACAGCCCCTCCCTCCCGTCGGAATTCGCAGCCTCCGCCGTTCTTTCATCTCCCAGCGGCCTCCCTCCTGGTATTATTTTTGAGGGAAAAGCAGGGGGGTGTCGAAGAGGCGGCCCGCTCTGCACTCGGCCCGGCCAGTACGCCGGGGGCCTCCCGGTCCCCGCGGCGCAGCCGACTCGCAGGGCACCCGGGCGTCACCGCGGCCTCGCTCCGGTCCACGCGGAGAAGACGGTGGAGCTCAGAGAACCTCACGCCGCCAGGCCGCGCCAACCCCTACGTCGCCTCAGCCGTCCCAGATAAAAGCGCTGGTCGGCCCCAGGGCCCCTCTCAGGCTCCGGGGTCCGGACTCCGCGGTCCTGTCCGACCTCACAGGACGACCCCGGAGGCCCCAGGCGGCCAGCGGCCCCGAATCCCGGCTCCCAGTCCCTCTATCCCTCCGGCCCTCCCATCTGCGCAGGCCGCCCAGCCAAAACTACGTTCCCCCTTCCCTTCCAGGCCCCCATCCGTTACCGGCGGCTAGTATGGGGAGCCAGGCGGCCGGAGCTGCGCAGGCAGTGACTCAGGGCGGCAGCGGCGGCGGGAGGAGCAGGAGGCGGCGCCGCGAGCAGATGGCGCTAAAAAAGACCCAAGAGCCCGCCGCTCGCGCTCATATACAATTAGCGTCAGCACGTAGGGCCCTCTCGCCTCCTCCCCCCGGCCTTGTCGTCTCCCAGCAACGCGAGCGAGAGGCGGGTCCAGGCCGGGTTGCCTAGCAACTGAACCGTCCTTCTTCCCCCGCGACCTCCATACCCCGGCCGAGGACTCCTGCAGCCCGGAGGACTCCTGCAGCCCCGAGGCCCAGGCGCCTCGCTTGGGCTCCTCGGGTTCCCGCCGGTGTCTAACCTTCTCTGTTAAGCACCCCACCATCTCTTTTCTCCCCGCTGAGCCGGAAAGGAAATCTCAACCCCATCAGCTGTGGGGAAGGCCTGGCCCGCATGCCGGGCGCCCGGCCCGCTCCGCCCCCTTCGGCGTTGTGCTGGGAATGCTGAGGGCGGGCGCTAGTCGCCTGGTCCCTCTCTCGCCGCAGCCTAGACGGCGGGCGCTCCCTGTCAGGGCCTAATTGCTGCAGCTCGCCGGCCCCCGGTAACCATTTTCCCTCCCCGCCTAAGAAAAACAGTTTTTTCCTCTAGACCACTTCGGCGGCCTCTTCTGCCTGTTTTGCTTCTCCTATGCCAGCGGGTCTCCGCACCTTTAGGGGGTGCTCGTCATCCTTAGCCCCCATCCCCCCGCCACATACTTGTACCTGATGTACAGTCCCTCAGTTCGGCTTCAGTTCTTTTGACGGATGAAAATGGCATATTTGTGCATTCTCTGGATGCGTTATAATGGGGACATTCAGTATGTCCGTTGTTTCATCTTTCTGAAAAAGTACATCGCATTAAATCCTCAGGCTTGTAAAACCTCATAACTAATTTTCAGGTGATGATGAATTGACTAATATTAACTCAAAAAGTTGTTCTCAGAATATGGTCTGAGGGTCCCCAGACGCTTTCAAGAGGAAGGTCAAAACTATTTCCATGTTAATGTCAAGACTGCCTTTGCATTCTCATTCTCTCACAAGTGTACAGTGGGGTTTTCCGGAGGCTATGTGACGTGTGATAAGGAAACAGACTGAAAATAGAAGCAGATAGGAGAATCCAGTCATCTGCAGTTAAACGAGACGTTAAAGAGATTTGCAAAAACTCGATTTGGGGGCAAGAGGGAGTATTTTTCTTTTTTTTTTTTTTTCTTTTTTTTTTTTTTAAGAGGGAGTCTCGCTCTGTCGCCCAGGCTGGAGTGCAGTGGCGCGATCACAGCTCGCTGCAAGCTCCGCCTCCCGGGTTCAAGCCGTTCTCCTGCCTCAGCCTCCCGAGTAGCTGGGACTACAGGCGCCCACCACCATGCCCGGCTAATTTTTCGTATTTTTAGTAGAGACGGGGTTTCACCGTGTTAGCCAGGATGGTCTCGATCTCCTGATCTCGTGATCCGCCCGCCTCGGCCTCCCAAAGTGCTGAGATTACAGGCGTGAGCCACCGCGCTGGGCCTATTTTTCATATAAAAAATTATTTTTGTTAATATTTGATTGCTTTATTGTTTTTAAATGAAATACTCTTAATATTTCTCACTTTTAATTTCTGACATAAGTATCAGTATCAATAATGCACATAAAAGTTCTTTGGGGTCCTCAACTTTTAAAGGAGTGTAAAGGAATCCTAAGACTACAAAGTTTGAGAACCTGTTCTCTAAATCTTGCGTTTCTTGAAACTTCAAACTGTCTAGAATCCCCTATTGTAATCCACACATTTAGCAACTGTATCTTCCATTTGAGGGGATACGATGTTTTCCTTGGCGCTCCAGAACCTCATTGAAATTAATTGCCTTTCCCACTCTACACTGCAGATGCCTCTGTTTATTCATTCATTTTTGTTTTTCATATACAATTCCTTTGTTGTTCTCATAGCCTGTTCCTATACACCCTTCTCAACACTGATGTAATGCTAACAAGGAGCGTAATAGCATCAATAATGGATCTTCAGGAAGAATCCACTATACATAAACAAGGTAGATCAGTGCTCAGTTTGAACATAAATTTGACACGTTAATTTCAATGAGAACTTCAGGAATGTTGCATTTTAATCAAAGCTTTGCACAATGCAAGGTAATTAGCATATTAAAATGAACTAAATCACTTTCTTTCCATAAATCTTTATGGTAGCAGAATTTCTGAGACAAAATTGAGAAGTTAGCTTTTGTGATGGTTTTTATCCTACACCAGAGAGCCTCACCAATTTTTGGCACTTCACCCATGAAGGCTCTTGATTTTTTAGGTTTCACCACCACCCCCTGTCAACCTCTGTAACTTAGGTGTTATCATTACCAGTGGATATGCTCTTCCCCCTTTTCTCCAGCTTCCTCTTCTTTTTTCAGTGTATCCTAGCCAATCTAAGAAACTAAAACAATAAAAAATTTCTAATAATGCATGCCTTTTTAATACAGTCTTTTGAATTAAAGTCCAGGGAAGGGCAGACATTTATGCATTCATTCGACAAATATTTATGTCAGGCACAACTTCAGACTGTGGAAATACAGCATTTAGTAAGAAAGACAAGGTTCTTGATTTTATTGAAGTTATGGTCTAGTGAGGTGAGGCAAACGATTAGCAATGAAATAATTTTACTAATAAAATATTTTATTAGTAATAAAACAATTTCACTTAATAATAAATAATTGATAAGTGAAAACTATAAAGAAAATATAATGAGAAAAGGGATAGAAGGTGACTGACCTGAAGATACCTTTGAGCTTTTTTTGTTTTTTTTAGACGGAGTCTCTTTCTGTTGCCCAGGCTGGAGTGCAGTGGCACCGATCTCGGCTCACTGCAACCTCTGCCTCCGGGTTTCAAGCGATTGTCCTGCCTCAGCCTCCTGATTAGCTGTGACTACAGGCATGCGCAACCACGCCCAGCTAATTTTTTTGTATTTTTAGTAGAAATGGGGTTTCATCATGTTGGTCAGGCTTGTTGCGAGCTCCTGACCTCAAATGATCCGCCTGCCTCAGCCTCCCAAAGTGCTGGGATTACAGGTGTGAGCCACTGCACCTGGCCACCTTTGAGCTTTTTACATTGGCCCCTCTTATACCCCCAAATCACACAATGTAGTTAACTCATCTAATTTAATTGCAATAAAGGGTGACCCTGGTCACTGATCTGGGGCAATGTCAAATTTTCTGTTACGGTTCCTTTTCTCATGCTCTCTTTGGCAGCATATATACTAAAATAAAGTTTCTTTTTTCTCTATCTCCCATGATTTTCATTTGGTAGATTTTTTTTTTTTTTTTTTTTTTTTTTGAGACAGAGTCTCGCTCTGTCGCCCAGGCTGGAGTGCAGTGGCCGGATCTCAGCTCACTGCAAGCTCCGCCTCCCGGGTTTACGCCATTCGCCTGCCTCAGCCTCCGGAGTAGCTGGGACTACAGGCGCCCGCCACCTCGCCCAGCTAGATTTTTGTATTTTTTAGTAGAGACGGGGTTTCACCGTGTTAGCCAGGATGGTCTCGATCTCCTGACCTCGTGATCCGCCCGTCTCGGCCTCCCAAAGTGCTGGGATTACAGGCTTGAGCCACCGCTCCCGGCTCATTTGGTAGATTTTTATAGCATTGTAGCCTAGAGGCTTAGAGGTGTGGCTTTGGAGTCAAACAGCCTGTTTTGTCCCTATTTTTCTACCACTTAATAGCTGTATAACGTTGGATAAGTCACTTAGCCATCCCAGGTTTCACTTTCCACATCTGTAAGATGAGGAAAATAAGCATGCATTTCTCACAGGGCTGTTGTGAAACTTATTAAAAATATATATATATATATATATATATTTTTTTTTTTTTTTTTTTTTTTTTTTTTTAATCAAGAGTGGTCTTGGTGTACTACCCAGGCTGGTCTTGAACTCCTAAACTCAAGAGATCCTCCCACTTCAGCCTCCCAAAGTGCTGAGATTATAGGCCTGAGCCACCTTGCCCAGTTGTGAAACTTTTCGAGTCTCACTGTGTCACCCAGGCTGAGGTGCAGTGGCACAATCTTGGTTTACTGCAACCTCTGCCTCCCATATTCAAGCAATTCTTGTGCCTTACCCTCCCAAGTAGCTGAGACTGCAGGTGTGCGCCACCACATCCTGCTAATTTTTTGTATTTTAGTAGAGACGGGCTTTCACAATGCCCAGGCCGGTCTCAGACTCCTGAGCTCAGACAATCCACCTGCCTCAGCCTCCCAAAGTGCTAGGATTACAGGTGTGAGCCACTGTGCCTGGCTTAGCTGTGAAACTTTAAATAACACATTTAAGTTGCTTAACATAATGCCTG
Source organism: Rhinopithecus roxellana (assembly GCF_007565055.1). Lineage (NCBI taxonomy): Eukaryota > Metazoa > Chordata > Mammalia > Primates > Cercopithecidae > Rhinopithecus > Rhinopithecus roxellana. The sequence continues at coordinate 65,597,029 of NC_044558.1, read as the reverse complement.
ACATGTATAGTGAATGCTCAATAAAAGGTAACCATTTTTAACCTCTTACCAAAGTTTTGTTTTTATTTTTGTTTTATTTAAAGGTTTAAGGAAATACCCCGAAGTCTTCTGATAATATCTGACACTTTTTGTGAAATATTTTATTAAAAGGTATCTAGTCGTAACTTTCAAAAGACATTTTCCTGAGCTGCAATAATCCACACCAATTACCATAAAAATATTATAGTCAACTTTTCTCAATATTGGATAAGAACTATAGAGATCAACAAGAAAGCTGATGACAAAGATGGTATTTCACCTGTGCTTGTGTCTGTATTTCAGCCCCTATGTAGTAGAAAAAAAGCATAGGCCTTAACATCAGACAGGTATAGGCTCCCTCCAACACTTTGTGACCTTGCAAAAGTACTTACCCACTCGATCTTCAAACTTCCCTATCTGAAAAATGCATTAATAATTATAATAAAACCTGTCTCTTTATTAGCATAAAATAGAGAAATGTCTGTAAGTTCCCAGAGCAATGACTTGCCCTTTAAGTACTCAATATTTATTTTCTTCCCTCTGAATTAATCTGTAGGTAAAACATCCAAAGGAACTAATAATAATTATCATCTAAAAACTGCACAAGATATATTTAAATAACAGTTACCTTAGTTAGATCTGGATTGTTTTATTTTTTCCTACTTTTCCCCAAATTAATTTATAGCTGCAATATAATCAAATTCCAAGTGGAAAATTAGGAACAAGATGCCTTAAATTTTTCTCTCTACATCCAAAAAAAACAAAAACAAAAACAAAAAAGGATTAATTGTTTTTTTATTTAAAAAAATCTTTTTTTTCTTTCTTTGAGACATAGTTTTGCTCTTGCTGCCCAGGCTGGAGTGCAATGGCACGATCTCAGCTCACCACAACCTCCACCTCCTGGGTTCAAGCAATTCTCCTGCCTCAGCCTCCCAAATAGCTGGGATTACAGGCATGCACCACCACGCCTAATTTTGTATTTTTAGTAGAGACGGGATTTCTCCACGTTGGCCAGGCTAGTCGCAAACTCCTGACCTCAGGTGATCCTCCCTCCTCTGCCTCCCAAAGTGCTGGGATTACAGGAGTGAGCCACGGCACCTGTATTTTGTTTTTTGTTTTTTGTTTTTTTTTTATGGAGACAAGGTCTCACTCTGTCACCCAGGCTGGCGTGCAGTGGTGCAACTACAGCTTGACCTCCCTGGCTCAAGTAATCCTCCCACTTCAGCCTCCCACGTAGCTGGGACTACAGATGTACACCACCATGCCTGACTATTTTTTTTTAATTTGGGGCTCTCACTATGTTGCCCAGGCTGGTCTCCAACTCCTGTGCTCAAGCAGTCCTCCCACCTCAGCCTCCCAAAATGTTGGGATTACAGGCATGAGCCACTATGCCTGCCTTGTTTAAGAATATTTTTATTTTGCTGTCATTACTTAACTGAACTTTTTACTGAACATGAAGTTTTGAGAAATAACTACAGAGAGATCCATGACAACTTTCCCCAGTTTACCATAATGGTAACAATCCACGCTCTTATTCAGATTTTCCCAGTTTCACTTATATCCATTTGTGTGTTTATGGATTTAGTTCTATACAATATTACCATTTGTGGGTTTGTGTATCTATCACCAAGAAGATACAGATCAGCTATATCACCCCAAGGATCCTTTATGTTGCCCTTTTATTCATTCATTTATTTTTAAATTTTAGTTCTTTTTTTCCTGGACAGGATTATTGCAGTGTACGTTGACCTTTTGTTACAGTCAGGATTTTTTGTTTTTTTGTTTTTTTATATGCCACACAATGTTCTGCATTCTTACATTTTATTTTGTTTCTCACACATAGACCACTTAGGTAGAAAATATGCCATTGTTAGGCTGGGCGCAGTGGCTCATGCCTATAATCCCAGCACTTTGGGAGGCCGAGGCAGGGGGCGGGGATCACCTGTGGTCGGGAGTTCGAGACCAGCCTGACCAACATGGAGAAACCCTGTCTCTACTAAAACTACAGAAGTAGCTGGGCATGGTGGCACATGCCTGTAATCCCAGCTACTTGAGAAGCTGAGGCAGGAGAATTGCTTGAACCTGGGAGGCGGAGATTGCAGTGAGTCAAGATCGCGCCATTGCACTCCAGCCTGGGCAACAACAGCAAAACTCCATCTCAAAAAAAAAAGAAAATATGCCATTGTTTTGTGTGGGCCTTCAATATTTCTTACCTAAACCATTTGCAATAGCCTCACAGTTGGTCTCCCTAATACCAATCTCTTATTCCACTTCAATCTACCAAAGTTATTGCTCTAAAATGTAAGTCTAATCAAGTCAGAGAAGGTTCTCTGACTCTTCAAGACAAAGCTGGCTGCAAACCCTTCTGTTTGTGGACAACACTTGTATGTGGGTATTTATGCAGATATGTATTCATTCATTCATGAGCCCATGTTTCCTTCTCCCACAACACACACTACGCTAGACTGTTAACTGCTGCAGGGCAGTGTTATTGTTTTTTACATACCCTTGGTTTAAACAGTGACTGGCTGTGAAAGGCTTTCAGTAAATATTTATTTGCTTGAAAACATGAAATGGAAAGAAAGATTCAAGGAAGAAAGGAAAGGAAGGATGGAGAAAGGAAATAAAGAACCTATTGAAAACAATCAGGAAGTCACAATATTTTATGTAAATAATCCTTTTTTGAAGTCAATTACATCAATTCTACATTTATCATAGAGTCTATATTAGACAAATTTGACAATCTTATCTGCACAAGAAGATTTTGGATTTGGACATTGTTTGGGTTTTCCTTTGAATATTATTTGGGTATTTGTTACGATATTATTTTCCCTCATCCATTTGCTGGTAAAAAGAAAGTAAAGAAATGTTGATATATTTTAGATCATAATGAATAAATACAACAAATTACATGGTATAATTTGGAGACGATCAGAGTCTACTACTGGGACAATTGAGAGTGAAATGTCGTATATGCACAACATGGAGTATTATGTAGCAGAATATTGAATGTAATATGGCAATATTGAATCTTTAAAATGTAGCGGTTGCAAAATAAAGCCACAATGAGATACCCTTACACACCTATTACAATTGCTTAAATTTTAAAAAATATAACAGTACAAAATGCTGACAAAGACATAAAACCACAGGAACTCTTAACTCTGCTGGTGGGAATGCAAAATGGTTCAATCGCTTCAGAAGACTGTTTGGCAGTTTCTTTAGTGGCTCACGCCTGTAATCCTAGCACTGTGGGAGGCTGAGGTGGGAGTTTTGCTTGAGCTTAGGAGTTTCAGACCAGCCTGGGCGACACAGCAACATCTTGTCTCTACAAAAAATTTAAAAATTAGCCAGGCATGGTGGTGCATGCCGATAGTCCCAGCTACTCAGGAGACTGAGAAGGGATGTTCACTTGAGCCAGGGGGAGGGGGTGTGTGTATGCGGGAGGGTCGAGGCTGCAGTGAGCAGTCGTGCCACTGTTCTACAGCCTGGGTGACAGAGCATGACCCTGTCTCAAAAAAACTTAAAAATAGGCTGGCAGGCACAGTGGCTCACGCCTGTAATCCCAGCACTTTGGGAGGCTAAGGCAGGTAAATCACCTGAGGTCAGGAGTTCCAGATCAGCTTGGCCAACATGGCAAAACCCCATCTCTACTAAAAATAGAAAATTAGCCTGGCGTGGTGACCCGCACCTGTAATCCCAACTACTCAGGAGGCTGAGAGGCAAGAGAATCACTTGAACCCGGGAGGTGGAAGTCACACTGAGCTGAGATGATGCAATTGCACTCCAACCTGGGTGACAGAGCGAGACTCCATCTCAAAACAAAACAAAACAAAACAACAACAAAAATGAACAACAAAAAGTTTTAATAAATAATAAATGAAATAAAGTTGAATATACATTTACTATATGACACAGTAATCTTTCTACTGAGTAGTTATCCAAATGAATTGAAAATTTATGTACACACACAAACACACACACATATACAACTTTATTTCTAATTGGCAAAACCAGGAAACAGCCAAGATCTCCCTCTGCAGGTGAGTGGATAAGCAAACAGTGGCGCATTTATATGATGGAAATAAAAAGAAAAAAGCTACTGATTCTGAGGTAGGAGGCAGGACTTGGCTCCAGAAGTAGGGCTTGGACATCAGGATCAAATTGAGGACTAGCTAAAACAAGTCTAGGGTGGAAGCGCCTCTCCATAAGACATGCCCACCAGTGTGCTTGTCAGTTTACCATTGCCATGGCAACACCTGAAAGTTACCACCCCTTTCCGTGGCAATGACCTGGAAGTTACCACCCTCATTCTAGAAACTTCTGCATAACCACCTCTTAATTTACATATAATTAAAAGTGGGTATAAATAGGACTGTAGAAGTGCCTCTGTGCTGCTACTCTGGGCACACTGCCTATGGGGTAACTCTGCTCTGGCAGGAGGAGTACCTTTGCTGCTGCTGTGCACTGCCACTTCAATAAAAGTTGCTATTTAACACTGCCACTCACCCTTGAATTCTTTCCTGGGCAAAGCCAAGAACCCTCCAGGGCTACGCCTCAATTCTGGAGCTCACCTGTCCTGCATCAATTCACTCAACAACATGGATGAAACTCAAATGCATTTTTGCTAAGTGAAAGAAGTGAGACTCAAAACTCTATATATTACAATTCCATTTCTACAGCATATGTAAAAGGCAAAACTATGAAGATAGAAAACATCAGTGATTGCCAGGGGTTGGGGGAGAGGTGTAGAGTTGACTCCAAAGGGGTTGTAGGGGGATTTTTTAAAGATAATGGAATTGTTCTATATTCTATAGGTAGTGGATAAATGACTACATACATTGAGCAAAATCCATTTGCTATATTCAGTTTCTCAGAAAGTCAACCAGATGTTGGGGAAATACTAGGATAAAACGCAGACTGTGACAAATTAATCTAACTGAATTATAAACATATAATCTCACGAGGGGGTGAGTGAAAAAGGAGTTGACTTTTGAAAACAGTATTTTGACTGGACACTATAAGGCTAAAGGCAAAAAGAGCTACACATAAGCATTGCACTATAGTTGATAAATTTATTTATCAAAGGGATAATAAGCATTAGCAATTTGGAAACTAATTTCCCTGTATCCTAGGATATCTGTATTTGTTTGCTAGGGCTACCATAACAAACTGGGTGGCTTAAGCAATACGATGTATTTTCTCATAGTCCTGGAGGATGGAAATCTAAAATCAAGTTGTTGGCAGAGTTGGTCCCTTCTGAGGGCTGTGGAGGAAGGATCTGTTCCAGATCTCTCTCACTGGCTTGTAAATAGCTGTCCTCTCCCTGTGCCTCCCTCTATGTGTGTGTCTGTTTGAATTTTCCTTTTGTATAAAGACATCAGTCAGATTAGGGCCCATCCTAATTACCTCATTTTAACTTGATTATCTCTGTAAAGATGCTATCTCCAAATAAGGTCACATTATGAGGTACTGGGGGTTAGGATTTCAATGTATGAATTTTGGGATAATACAATTCAACTCCTAACACTAGGGTCTGGCAAATGACTAAATAATTGTAGATAATGGGAGCCAGGTTTCTTGCTACCAGGGAAAAAGTCACAAATAAGCAAGGAGAGAAGGAATGAACCATGTGGTGCTAGATTAGGGTCAGAGATAGAAGTATGAATGAAGTCATGTTTATAGATAGATAGATGATAGATGGATGATAAATAGATGGACAATAAAGATGTACATATACATAGGCTAATATATTTCCTAGCTTTGCCCACTGAGGAAGCCTAGAAGCAGTGTGATATAGTTTGGATATTTGTCCCTGCTCAAATCTCATGTTGAAATATAATTCCCAGTGTTGGAGGCGGGGCCTGGTGGAAAATGTTTGGGTCATGGGATAGAATTCTTCGTGGCTTGAGGCTGTCCTCACCATAGTGAGTGAGGAATAATTTCTCATGAGATCCGGTTGTTACAAAGTGTGGTACCTCCCCCACTCCACTCTGCCAAGGTTATGCTTCCTGTACAGCCTGCAGAACCATGTGACAATTAAACCTCTTTTCTTTATAAATTACCCAGCCTCAGGTAGTTTTTTTTTTTTTTTTTTGAGATGGAGTCTCACTCTGTCACCAAGCTGGAGTGCAGTGACATGATCTCAGCTCACTGCAACCTCCGCCTCTGGGGTTCAAGTGATTCTCCTGCCTCAGCCTCCCGAGTAGCCGGGACTATAGCATGCACCACCATGCCTGGCTAATTTTTGTATGTTTGGATTTTTAGTAGAGATAGGGTTTCACCATGTTGGCTGGGATGATCTTGATCTCTTGACCTCATGATCTGCCTGCTTCGGCCTCCCAAAGTGCTGGTATTACAGGCATGAGACACGGTACCTGGCCAGGTTTTTCTTTATAGCAATACAAGAACAGCTACCATTAACTATCTGTTGAGCGTTGTTCTAAATTGCCTGTATGCTTTATCTCATTTAACTCTCATAACAACCCTGTGAAGTAACTACTACAGTAATCCCCCCTTGTCTGCGGGGGAAATCTTCCAAGACCTTCAGTGAATGCCTAAAACCAGTGAATACTACCGAACCCTATATATACTGTTTTTTCCTATGTGTACATACCTCTGGTAAATTGATTTATACATTAGAGTAAGGGATTAACAATAATAACAGCTGGGCACGGTGGCTCACACCTGTAATCCCAGCACTTTGGGAGACCAAGGTGGGCGGATCACAAGGTCAGGAGTTCGAGATCAGCCTGACCAACATGATGAAACCTCGTCTCAACTAAAAATACAAAAATCAGCCAGTCATGTTGGTGCACACCTATAATCCCAGCTACTCAGGAGTCTGCGGCAGGAGAATGGCTGGAACCCAGGAGGCAGAGGTTGCAATGAGCCGAGACAGCGCCACTGCACTCCAGCCTGGGCGACAGAGCGAGACTGTCTAAAAAACAAACAAATAAACAAACAAAAAACTATGCATTACTTATAGTAAATGGCTAAATGTCACTTGCTTCAGGGGATGCCATGCTGAAGTCTTTATACAGCCTCAAAACTTTCTGGCACAACATGTTTTCTATTCATGTTTTCAACCCCATACATTTAATGCCTTCTCCATCTTAACTAAGCAGTTATGCATTGTGATAAACTTTTGTAGTTTGAGGTGCGACAGCAAAACAAGCACAAATTCTTTTTCTTCAGAATTTCACGTTTAGATTCATTCTTACCATAACAAACTTTTTTTTAACATATAATTCTTTTACTCATTAATTTGAAAACTTTCACCTTTTCATTTTACAACTTCTCTTTGGCATATCTGAATTGCATCACTATTCTTGCACTTTGGGGCCACATTTAAGTCAAATAGGGATACTAGAACAAAAGCACTGCAATACCGCAACAATCTACTACAATTAAGCTACAGCCTAGTGGGGAGGGCAGACTCCACAGTGGGGATATGCTGGACAAAGGGATGATTTACATCTTGGGTGGGACAGGGTGGGGAAGCATGAGATTTCGTCATCCTATTCAGAATGATGCACAATTTAAAATTTATGAGTTGTTTCTTTCTGGAATTTTCTTTTCTTTTTTTCTTTTTTTTTTTTGAGACTGAGTCTCGCTCTGTTGCCCAGGTGCAGTTGTGGCTCACTGCAACTTCAGCCTCCTGGGTTCAAGCTATTCTCCTGCCTCAGCCTCCTTAGTAGCTGGGATTACAGGCACGTGCCAACCGTGCTGGCTAATTTTGTATTTTTAGTAGAGACAGGGTTTCATCACATTGGTCAGGCTGGTCTTGAGCTCCTGACCTCGTGATCTGCTGGCCTTGGACTCCCAAAGTGCTGGGATTATAGGCCTGAGCCACCGCACCCAGTCAGGAATTTTCTATTTAGTATTTTCTGACTGCAGTTGACCACAAGTAACTGAAATCACAGATAAAAAGAGACTACTGCATTGTTCTATTTTATAGATGAGGCAACTGAGGTACAGAGAGGTTGAGTAACTTACACAAAGTTTCAATCAGTTTAGTAACTGCCGGATCCAGGGCTCAATGACATCAGGTAATTCCAGTTTTCTTTTCTGTGTTCTTTGATACAGGGTGTCACCCAGGGTGGTCACCCAGGGTGGAGGGCAGTGGTGCAATCTCAGCTCACTGCAACCTCTGCCTCTTGAGTTCATGCGATTCTCCTGCCTCAGCCTCCCCAGTAGCTGGAAAACAGGCACCTACCACTGTGCCTGGCTAATTTTGTATTTTTAGTAGAGATAGGGTTTCACCATATTAGCCAGGCTGGTCCTCAAACTCCTGACCTCAGGTGATCTGACCGCCTTGGCCTCCCAAAATGTTGGGATTACAGGCGTGAGCCACTGCGCCTGGCCAAATTCCAGCTTTCACAGAAAAGATGCTATTTGTACTTTAATTAATTTATTAATTCAACAGATGGTCTAGTATGGCCTAGATCAGTGATTACAGATGCAAATACCTATAGGGGCCATTCCAGAAACGTATCGTGTGAAGTCAGCCAAGTGTAAGACAGTGGGGAGCAATAAGAATTATGAATAACAGGAGACCACAGGCTTTGTTTAAAGAGGGAAGCTGGGCAGGGTACAGTGGTGGACGCCTGTAATCCTAGCTATGATCTCACCACTGTACTCTAGCCTGAGAGAGCAAGACCCTGGCTCTAAAACAATAATAAATGAATGAATGAATGAATGAATGAATGAATGAATAAATAAATAAATAAAGGGGGCAGCTACCAACCTCAGTTGTTGTTACATGGGGACAGTATTCTCACATTTTCCAATTTTTCAAGAGATACTGGAAAAACATATTTTTATATGAAATCTTCCAATTTGGGAGAAAGAGTGTATAAAATGAGCTCTGTTCTGGACATGCTACATTTTCGCTAGCTGTGGAATGTCCAGCAGTTAGAAATTTGACTGTATGGTTCAGGAAAATTACTTGTGGGGCAAGCACAGATTCAGAAATCTTCAGTGTGCATGCAGAAAGGAGAGCTATTCATGGAAAAGGTGTAAATTAAGAAGAAAATAAGAGGGCTGGGTGCGGTGGTTCACGCCTGTAATCCTAGCACTTTGGGAGGCCGAGGCAGACGGATCACCTGAGGTTGGGAGTTCAAGACCAGCCTGGCCAACATGGTGAAACCCCGTCTCTACTAAAAATACAGAGAAATTAGCCAGGTATGTGGCAGGTGCCTGTAGTCCCAGCTACTCAGAGACTGAGGCAGGAGCATCACTTGTGGAGGTTGCAGTGAGCAGAGATCACACCATTGCCCTCCAGCCTGGGCTACAGAGCAAGACTTTGTCTCAAAAGCAAACAAGCAAAAAGAAGTGTTTTAATTCCATTTTTCCAACTTCAGTGGTATTTTATTACCATTATAATTATTATGTTATCCTTCAGGTGTTCTTTTTTGGTATTGTTTGCTCTTAGGATGTTTTGAAACTTCTGAGATAGTTAACAAATTTCATCAGAATTACCAATAACAAAAACTATAATTTTTGTGGAAAAGCAATACCCATTTGGGTTCATAATTATATACAAAGCAGAATTCTTCATATCTACAAGTTAAAACTTGGTTCACATATCAAAAATGATTTAGGTGGCATGTGCCTATAGTCCCAGCTTCTCAGGAGGTTGAGGCATGAGGATCCCTTAAGCCCAAGAGTTAAAAGAGCAGCCACGCAACATAGTCAGACCTCATCTCAAATAATAATAATACTTTATAGCTTAGCTTAGCTCAGACACAATTTGTTTGTTTTTTTTTTCTTTTCTTTTTTTTTTTTTTTTTTTTTTTTGATACCAAGCCTCACTGTCACCCAGGCTGTAGTGCAGTGGCACAATCTCAGCTCACTGCAACCTCCGCCTCCTGGATTCAAGCATTTCTCCTGCCTCAGCTTCCCAAGTAGCTGGGATTATAGGGACCTGCCACCATGCCCAGCTAATTTTTGTATTTTTGCTAGAGATGGGGTTTCACCATGTTGGCCAGGCTGGTCTTGGACCTCAGGTGATCCACCCGCCTCGGCCTCCCAAAGTGCTGGGATTACAGGTGTGAGCCACTGCCTCAGCCTTGTTTTTCTTTTTTTGAGCAGAGTCTTACTCTGTAACCTAGGCTTCAGTGCAATGGCATGATCAGGGCTCACTGCATCCAGGACCCCCAGGATCAAGCGATCCTTCCACTTCAGCCTCCCAAGTGGCTGGGACTACAGGCTTGAGCCACCAAGCCTGGCTAATATTTTAAATTTTTTGTAGAGATGGATTTTGCCATGTTGCCCACGCTAGTCTCAAACTCCCAGCCTCAAGCGACCCTTACACGTCAGCTTCCCAAAATGATGGGATTGTTGGATGAGCCACCTCACCTGGTTCAGACACGGTTTTACAATGAGTGTAGGATACTTTCATGAGCAAGGAAGGTGAAGAATTCTATCTACTTGTTGGGTTCCAGGGAACTGGTAAATAAAGCCCATTTTTCCTGCCTGAGTTTGAAACCAATTGGAGAAGAGATTCAGGGGACAGACATATGGAAATCAAAATATCACCTTTCTTACAGATAAGAAAGGTTGGAGAACTTGTCTTTGTATCTGCAGTGAACTTCACCTCTGACTAACAAAGCCCTCCTGGGCAGGCACATGCCTCTCCCCACCTACAGCAAATCAGAATGCAGACCTGGACAGGCAAGTTTGAAGAAAAGGGAATCCAAGAAGGGACTGGGCTTTCTTGCCCATTTTTTCCCCCAAACTCCCCAAGCAGATACATCATTCCTTCTGCCCTAGGGATAAAGCCCAGTCAGTCCGGGAAGGAGAATACCCCTTGGCAGAGACTATTATTTACCCACCAAAATTCATTCTCTTCTCCTTCCTGGGCATATGGCTGCCTTCCTGCAATACGGTCCCCAGTCTTCTGAACATTGAGCTGTGGCTGTATTGCTAAGCTCTTGCCAACAGAGCATGAGTAGAAATGATGTGTATGCTCCTAAGCTTGGGTTTTAACAGTTGATAATGCCTTCTCCATGTCCTCACTGCTTTTCCCACTATATAGCCTGGCTTTGTGGCTAACAGTCTTCAAAAGTGCCGATGAGGACATGCCCCAGGGAGTGATGTAATCCCAGCACTTTAGGAGATGGAGGAGGGAGGATTACCTGAGTTCAGGAGTCCAAGACCAGCCTGGGCAACATGATGAGACCCCATGTATTTTTAAAAACAAGAAAAAGAAAAAGAATTTTTAAAAAAGAAAAAATATATATATTCAATTAGGTTGTGTAATAATAAATGGTTCCTTTGCTATTGGCTGATGTTTTTGATCCTGTCTTCCTATACTCCTGTCTGTGACATCTGGATCTGCAGAAGGAATGGAATAATGAAGACTAGTCCTCCATGAAAATGAAATGTTACTTTAGATTTGCCAAAAGATTCCAACTTTCCGAAATTCTCCCCTCCACTAATGGTCTACCGTGATAGGCTATTCCATTTCTGATGGGTCTGAGACCTGCCCCTCACCCCACCGCCATTCGAATTATTCTGAGAGGCCAGGCACGGTGGCTCACGCCTGTAATCCCAGCACTTCGGGAGGCCAAGGCGGAAGGATCATTTGAGGTCAGGAGTTTGAGACCAGCCAGGCCAACATGGTGAAACCCCATCTCCACTAAAAATACAAAAACTAGCCAGGCATGGTGGTGGGCACCTGTAATCCCAGCTACTCAGGAGGCTGAGGCAGAAGAATCGCTTGAACCCAGGAGGCAGAGGTTGTAGTGAGCTGAGATCGTGCCACTGCACTCCAGACTGGGTGATACAGCAAGACTCAGTCTCAGAAAGAAAAAAAAAGAATTATTCTGAGAGTGGGACAATATAATTGACGCTAGAAGTTCTCTGCTACAATACATCTAAGGAGAAGGGAAGAAGGCGGCCTGGATATATTTATTCTGTTGGGTATATTTAGGGGCTTTTTGGTGGCTGTTTTCCTGCTATCAGAACTTGATATGTTTTCCATTTCTAGTTAAATGGCTAAGAGCTCTGTTCCCTGAGGCTTGGGCTATTGTTATTGTCCGTGTATGTGGAGTGTGTGTGTGTGTGTGTGCACGTGTATGAGGTCATCACGGCTAGAATGGTGCACTAGCATAGTTTGCTTTAACATTTTTTTTTCTAGGGATAAAATGCAAGGTCCTAAGTGGTAAAGGGGTGCCCAGCTTTGATAATCTGTTTTCTGCCCCAGTTCATCTCCAGAGACACAAGTTCCCAACATTTATGAATTGCCTATGTCGCAGGGGCCAGTGGAAAAGGATCTCTGAGCAACTGCTGAGAATCAGAATTGCAAAATTGGTGACCAATAAGTAAGGTATGCATTTGACAGCAGCCTTCACTTGGCCCCTTATCTGATAATATTCTCTCCATCCAAAGTGCCCAATCTTCTGTCCTTCTTAAGCACTGTCCAAAAAAAAAAAAGATTCCATGAAGATAGATGCTCTCTTCAACGTCTGATAAATCTCCTGAGCTCTGAGGATTTTCTATCATACTCAGACTTCACCAATAAGTTTCCCCTTCTGTGATACATCAGTAGATTGGCTGATGCCAGTCTTGTCAACCTTTTGGGAATAGAGATGAGGGTAGGCCTGGTCAGCCACTATCTTTGTTTCATATCTTTGAAAACAAATAGATAGAATTTTCCAGACCAAGTTACAATTAGCAATTGAGACTACCAAAAGCTATTTTGTTAATCTATTTTTAAAACACTGAATGAGATCAAAATAGCAAACATTGATTGAGCTCTTACCATGTGCCAGGCACGGTTCCAAATGTTACATATATGCCTCACTTAAGTTTTACAACAACCCCTTGAGGTAGCCGCTATTGTTATCATTCCCGTTTCAGAGATGAGGAAGCTGAGATTAAATTGTTTGCCCAAGGTAGCACAACTAAGTACTAGCTCAAGATATATAAAAGTGGCTCATGTGTTGGAAGCACTATTATTATTATTTTCTCTAGTGGAAAGACTGTAGAGTATGGTGAATGGTATGCAGGGCTTTGGAATTAGACATAACAGGGTTTAAATACCTATTATCCCCAGACCAGCCAAATGGTTTGAAACAAATTAATTCATCACTGTGAATTTTACTTTCCTAATCTACATTTTGAAAATAATAATGACTCTCTCATGGAACTATTGTATAGATTTAATAAAACAACCTATAAAATACTTCATAGAGGGTCTGGTAATATAGCACTATTTGTTGATTGATTGATTGAAACAAGTTCTTGCTGTGTTGCCCAGGCTGGTCTTGAATTCCTGACCTCAAGTGATGCTCCCACCTCAGGCTCCCAGAGAGTTGGGACTACAGGATTATAGGCGTAAGCCATTATGCCTGGCCTTTTTTTTTAATGCAGTGATACTGTCACAGCTTACTGCAGCGCTTGACTTCCCGGGCTCAAGTGATCCTCCTGCCTCAGCCTCTCAAGTAGCTGGGACTATGGGCAAGCACCACTACATCTGGTTATTTATTTTTTTTCTTTTAGTAGAGATGAGATTTCACTATGCTGCACAGGCTGGTCTCAAACTTCTGAGCTCAAGCGATCCTCCCGCCTCCTCCCACAGTGCTAGGATTACAGGTGTAAGTCACCGTCCAAGCCTCTGTGGTTTCTTATAACAAATGTTGTCCTAAGAAACAATCAGACCCATTGAGGAGTTGCTGACAAATGTCTTACTGGTCATTACTCCCAAACTTGAAGAGTTGTACTCTGTAGGTAGTTTGCAACATTTTTTTTTTTTTCCTGAGACAGGGTTTCGCTCCTGTTGCCCAGGCTGGAGTGCAGGGGCACAATCTCAGCTCACTGTAGTCTCCGCCTCCTAGGTTCAGGCGATTCTCCTGCCTCAGCCTCTCGAGTAGCTGGGACTATAGGTGCGCACCACCATGCCTGGCTAATTTTGTACTTTTAGTAGAGATGGGGTTTCACCACGTTGGCCAGGTTGGTCTCAAACTCCTGACCTCAGGTGATTCGTCCACCTCAGCCTCCCAAAGTGCTGGGATTACCATGCACTCCTGGCCACTTTTTTTTTTTTTTTGAGATGGAGTTTTGCTCTTGTTGCCCAGGCTAGAGTGCAATGGAGTGATCTTGACTCACTGCAACCTCCATCTCCAGGGTTCAAGTGATTCTCCTGCCTCAGCCTCCCAAATAGCTGGGATTACAGACACGCACCATCATGCCCAATGTTGTGTTTTAGTAGAGACAGGGTTTCACCATGTTGGTCAGGCTGGTCTTGAACTCCTGACTTCAGGTGATTCACCCACCTTGGCCTCCTGAAGTGCTGGGATTACAGGCATGAACCACCATATCTAGCCAAGTTTGCAACATTTTAACAGAGCCCTTAAGCAGATCTAAAAGGCATCTCAATTTATTCACTACCTTGGGAGATGCATTTTTTTTGCTTGACTCATCTGGCAGTCCATCAGGATGACATAGTTTTCATAGTTTTCTGCTGCTCTTTCTTGTTAGGTGGCACTCGGAATGTCAATTGAGTACTTATTTAAAGATTTTTTTTTCTTTTATTTCTGAGATAGAGTCTTGCTCTGTTGCCCAGGCTAGAGTGCAATGGCGAGATCTCAGCTATTGCAACCTCTGCCTCCCAGGTTCAAGCAGTTCTGCCTCAGCATCCCAAGTAGCTGGGATTACAGGTGCGCACCACCACGCCCGGCTAATTTTTGTAATTTTAGTAGAGATGGGGTTTCACCGTGTTGGTCAGGCTCATCTCAAACTGGCTGGTCTTGAACTGGCTGGCTCCTCACCTCGTGATCCAACTACCTCAGCCTCCCAAAGTGCTGGGATTATAGGCGTAAGCAACTACTCCCAGCCTTGTTTAAGTTTTGATAAAAGAGTTTGATTATATCCCCAAGCACTCTTGCTGCCTATACTTCTGATTGAATGAAAATCCTGTTTGGATCAAAAGACAAGTCTGGATATTTTTCTTTCCTATTAGAACAAATTTGCTCCCTACTACATGGTATCTAAAACATACTCTCTCCTTAGCTATCAACATAAAATTTCTTCATTTCCCATACTGACCAGAAAAATTTAGTTAAGAATTGACTGAGAGATACCACTCACATAATGCTTATTTAAGGACTTGAGATTGGGAAAAAACTGATTTATCATTATGGTTATTATTGATTCTTTCAAATTCCTCTAGTTTTGTTTCCATATTGCTGGCGAATAGTACTTGAGCATTTACTTATTGTTAGAAGGATAACATAAATTATCTCATTAATTCATACATTTATGATTAGCAATTAGTGTCACAGTTGACAGACATGGAAACAGGCTCAGAGGGAGTGAGTAAATTGCCCATATCACACAGCTTCTAAATGGTACAGCCAGGATGCAAACCCAGATCTTTCTGACTCAAAGCTTAAGCAATTAAACACTAAATGATCTTGGTTAACTGCTATCAATGCACCTGGGCCATATAATTTGTTATCTGAGACAACATTCTTATTAGTTAAATGTAACAAACTTTTACAGAGGGTCTATAAAATAATTCCTTTGAATAGCCATTTGGTTGTCCTGCGAAACCACAGATGTGGTCATTTCTGTTACTCAATGTCTTCGAGTTTAGTTCAAGAAAAACTGTCTCTACGCACATGCTGTTTTTAGTTAGAAGAAAATTTACATAGACCAATATGTTTTTCCTTAATCCTTAACTGCCTAGAAACCTTGCCAAATTCATTGTTCAGCTATCGCAATGAACTTATCTCAGGTGCTTAGTGATATGATTTGTTTACTCAACATACGATTATTATATTTATGAGGTCTATTTTATGCCAGGGGTATAAACACTCTGGGGATATAGAATATGGTGAACATAACAGAAATCTCCTCAGGTAGCCCACAGTCTAACAGGGGAGAGAAAAAGTACATAAATAACAACAGAAATGATTGATCATAATGTGACAAGAGCCACAAATGGTACATAAATGTTAGCATGATCTGTGCAGGCAATAGGCTTGGTTTAATGAACTGGTTAATAAAAAGAACCTCTGGAAGCAAACTTTGTGATTCAGTCGGCAATTCTTTTTTATGCTTATATCTCATTGTATATAATTTCATAGTAAGTATATTAGAAAAAAATTAAAATAAATAAGAGGCATAAATATCCCTTTTACTTATAAGGGAGCACCTAATAAGTATTCTTGCTCTCATTTTTTTCTTTCAATATGACTATAATTTTAAAAATTCATCTCTTAAATATATAAAGTAGTTTTGCTATAATAAAAATGAAAATTGAGTTAAAAAGATGTCTTTTCTTTTGGCATCTACATTATTAATTTGGAAAAGATAAAGACTAATAGAATCTTAACCTGTGTAGAAGTTAAGATTGACAAGCAAAGATTTGTGAAATAATTAATTCTTACATCAGAAAGTTATACTCAAAAGATGATGAAGATAAACCAGCAGTTCCTGCCTTTGAAAGCTTTAGTCCATTGTCATCATTAAAAGCTGATATAAAAAAATACCATCGCCGGGCGCGGTGGCTCAAGCCTGTAATCCCAGCACTTTGGGAGGCCGAGACGGGCGGATCACAAGGTCAGGAGATCGAGACCATCCTGGCGAACACAGTGAAACCCCGTCTCTACTAAAAATACAAAAAACTAGCCGGGTGACGAGGCGGGCGCCTGTAGTCCCAGCTACTTGGGAGGCTGAGGCAGGAGAATGGCGGGAACCCGGGAGGCGGAGCTTGCAGTGAGCTGAGATCCGGCCACTGCACTCCAGCCTGGGCGACAGAGCAAGACTCCGCCTCAAAAAAAAAAAAAAAAAAAAAAAAAAAAAATACCATCAGGGACTAAGAATTTGTTGAAATTAATTTTAAGACTTTCTTTTCTGGCCAGGCATGGTGGCTCGCACCTGTAATCCCAGCACTTTGGGAGGCTGAGGCCGGTGCATCACTTGAGGCCAGGAGTTTGAGACCAGCCTAGCCAACATGGTGAAACTAAAAATAAAAAATTAGCTGGGCATGGTGGCACACGCCTGTCATCCCAGCTGCTCAGGAGGTTGAGGCAGGAGAATCGCTTGAACCCAGGAGGCAGAGGTTGCTGTGAGCCGACATTACACCATTGTAACCATTGTACTCCAGCCTGGGCGACAGAGTGAGACCCTATCTCAAAAAAAAAAAAAAAAAAAAAAAAGACTTTATTTTCCCATAGGTCCCCTGAAATGGGGTAAATGTGAATTAATTTTCATATGGGTCAGTCAGTAATCAGCAGATACAGGTGTCAGCATATTAACAACAAGAATAGGAAACTGGTCACAAAGATGACTCCATCTCCTTCACAACACTGTCTTCGCTGCCCCTGCCTTGCTGTGTTCTACAGAATTTAAGAGAAGCTGAGGGTGCTAATTTACCTTTGCTGGTACTTTCCCCCTGTGCTTCCTTTACGTTTAAAGCAGAGAAGGGAAGAAGCTATAAAAATAGAAATGGCTCTGAAGTGTGGCCTCCAAGGACTGACCGGTTTTTTATACATATGAGGTCTTGCTCTGTCACCCAGGCTGGCATGCAGTGGTGCAATCATAGCTCACTGCAGCCTGGACCTTCCAAGCTCAAGCGATCCTCCCGCCTCAGCCTTCTGAGTAGCTGGAATTACAGGTGCATGTCATCACACCTGGCCAGGACTGACTGTTAAGAAGGATCAACCCTTCCACCCAGTAACCAGGACCCCCTTGCCAGTCCTTCACTGCCAGATCCATCTGCCTGAATGCCACCAGAAATGCATTTGATGCTGGGTGCAGTGGCTATATAATTGGGAGAGTATATAATCCCAATACTCTGGGAGGCTGACGTGGGAGGATTGCTTGAGGTCAGGAGTTCAATATCAACCTGGGCAACATAGCGAGATCCCGTCTCTACAAAAAATTTTAAAAACAAAATTTAGCTGGGCATAGTGGCACATGCTTGTAGCTCCAGCTACTCGGGAGGCTGAGGTGAGAATATTGCTTGAGCTTAGGAGTTCAAGGCTATAGTGAGCTGTGATTGTGTCACTGCACTGTGCTACAGAGTGAGACCCTGTCTCAAAAAGGAAAAAAAAAAGAAATGCATTTGATATCTGAGGTATCCTCTTTAAAAATAAAAGCATCTCAGCTGGGGACAGTGCCTGATGCCTATAATCCCAGCACTTTGGAAGGCCGAGGCAAGGAGATCACCTGAGGTCAGGAGCTTAAGACCAGCCTGACCAACATGGTGAAACCCCATCTCTACCAAAAAAAATTACAAAAAAATTAGCCAGGCATGGTGGCGGGTGCCTGGAATCCCAGCTACTCCAGAGGTTGAGGCAAGAGAATCACTTGAACCCCAGAGGCAGAGGTTGCAGTGAGCTGAGATCATGCCATTGCACTCCAGCCTGGGCGACAGAGTGAGACTCCATCTCCAAATGCATACATACATACATACATACATACATCTCTGGAAAGTTTCTTCCTGGCACCTGAGATTAGTTACACTGAGGAAATGGGGATTTTGATGAGTAGAGGTTGGAGAATAGGACATTGAGAGCATGGAACACTTTGGTGGGTAGAACTGGCCAGGGCAAGAGGCAGACGGAGTGCCCAGGTCCACAGGTGTGCCCTGTACCTTAGAGAGAGGCTCTCAAAGAGTAGAAAAGGGGTACAGAAGGAAGACAAATGACAATACAAACCAAAACATATGCTTAATATGTTTAAACAGCTGCTTATATAAAGCATTTGAAATAGCACATAGACCCAAATAAGTATTTACTAATCATTGGTCCTAGGGCTAGTAAGTTGCCACAACAGGGAGAGAAAGTTCTATTCTTTCTCCTTCTTCTCCCTCCTTTCTTATCACATGGTCTGCTATTTCCAAGACTCAAAGATATTACTTGCCACCGAGGGTGGGAGGCAGAGTTGTCATGGGTGTTGGTGGTAGTGTGGTAGGAGCTCATACCTGTATTCCCAGCTACTCTGGAGGCTGAGGTAGGAGGACTACTTGAGCCCTGGAGGTTAATGCTGCAGTTAACTGTGATAGCACCACTGCATTCCGGACTGGGTGACAGAGCAAGACCTTGCTTCAATAAAATAAAATAAAATAAAATAAAATAAAATAAAATAAAATAAAATAAAATAAAATAAAAAAAAAATATGACTTGCACAATTTGTGGTATAGTTTGATTCCATGTTAGGTAAAACAGCTTTAATGAGCTGGCCCTGGAACCCAAATAATACTCATTCTATTGTTTTGTTGGAAAAAGTGACTAGCACACATTAGGCTCTCAATAAATCTTTGTTTAAAGAAAAACGTGTTTAGGCCGGGCGCGGTGGCTCAAGCCTGTAATCCCAGCACTTTGGGAGGCCGAGACGGGCGGATCACGAGGTCAGGAGATCGAGACCATCCTGGCTAACACGGTGAAACCCCGTCTCTACTAAAAATACAAAAAAAAAACTAGCCGGGCGAGGTGGCGGCGCCTGTAGTCCCAGCTACTCGGGAGGCTGAGGCAGGAGAATGGCGTGAACCCGGGAGGCGGAGCTTGCAGTGAGCTGAGATCCGGCCACTGCACTCCAGCCTGGGTGACAGAGCGAGACTCCGTCTCAAAAAAAAAAAAAAAAAAAAAAAAAAAAAAAAAAAAAAAAAAAAAGAAAAACGTGTTTAGCATTCTAAACAACCAATGTATACTTGGGAATGGATGCTATTGATAGTTTGAGTGCTCCTTATATATTGAAGGCATTTTTATTTAGCTCTTCAGAATTGAACAAGGAAGGTTTGTGAGCCCTTGCAAGTGATAATTGTGTTAAAGTTTGTGATTTTATCTGACTTAATATGTTCTATTGAAAGTTAAAGAATTGGACACCCTCACCTCGGACACGCTGGAGAAAAATATCCCTTTTATAAAAACTGAATTAGACGGACGTTTAGAAGCCTCACTGGGGTCCTGGAGCTGAATCTGGGAGCAGACTTGGAGACTTGAACGAGCTCAATGTTTCAGTGGAGGAAAATGAAAAGTACCTATGGGTTTTGTTGTTACTACTTTTGAGGAAGCAGAGAAGAGAGGGGAGTGAATAGGAAAGTATGAGCTGAGCAATAAGACTTGACTTTAAACTATAAAAAGGCCCTAACACCTTTTTATGATCCACCTAGGCAGAAAACAGGTGGTGTCATGAAGACTTATGGTAATGAACAGGTTGAGCATGGTACGTGAGGTACAAATGACCAATACCTAGAGAGCCAGGGACAATTAAAAATCTCACTGGGCATGCCGGGCATGGTGGCTCATACCTGCAATCCCAGAACTTTGGGGGGCCAAGGCGGGCAGATCATGAGGTCAGGAGTTCGAGACCAGCCTAACCAACATGGTAAAACCCTGTCTCTACTAAAAATACAAAAATTAGCCAGGCGTGGTGGCCCATGCCTATAATCCCAGCCACTCAGGAGTTTGAGGCAGGAGAATCACTTGAATCTGGGAGGCAGAGGTTGCAGTTAGCTGAGATTGCACCACACTGCACTCCAGTCTGGGCGACAGAGGGAGACTCCATCTCAAAAAAAAATAAAAAAGATCTCACTGGGCATGGTGGCTTGTGCCTATAATCCCAGCACTTTGGGAGGCACTTGGCAGTTCACTTGAGGACTTGAGGCCAGGAGCTTAAGATCAGCCTGGGCAACATGGCAAAACCCCATCTCTACAAAAAAAGAAAAAAGAAAAAAAAAAAACACAAAAGAGTTAATCAGGTGTGGTGGCATGTACATATAGTCCCTGTAGTCCCAGCTACTTGGGAGGCTGAGGTGGGAGGATCACTCAAGACTGGGAGGTTGAGTGTGCAGTGAGCTGTGTTTGTGCCGCTACACTCAGCCTGGGCAACACAGTGAGACCCTGTCTTAAAAGAAAAGAAAGGAAGGAAGGGAAAGAAGGTAAAGGAAGGGGAAGGAAGGAAGGAAGAAAGAAAGGGAGGGAGGGAAGGAGGGAGGGAGGGAGGGAGGGAAGAAACAGAGAGAGAGAGAGGAGACAGAAAGAAAGAAAGAAAGAAAGAAAGAAAGAAAGAAAGAAAGAAAGAAAGAAAGAAAGAAAGAAAGAAAGAAAGAAAGAAAGAAAGGGAAAGAAAAGAAAGGAAGAGAGAGAGAGAAAGAGAAAAGGAGAAAAGAAAAGAGAGAGAGAAAGAGAAATCTCATAGATGGAACATGTTCTTGGCTTTGTAATTGGTCACTGAGCCAAGATCATCAGACTGTGGTGAAAATTGAACATCAGAAACAAAGGTAAAATCAATCTCATCTAAGAAAAATTCAGGAATTCTAATAATCTAATAATCACTAATTGATTAAACTGGAGGAGAGTTAGATGCCTGGGAAGGTTAACCAGTGAGTGCTATTTTTTTGAGATGGAGTCTCACTCTGTCACCCAACCTGGAGTGCCATGGCAGGATCTTGGTTCACTGCAGCCTCCGCCTCCCAGGTTCCAGTGATTCTCCCACCTCAGCCTCCCAGGTAGCTGAGATTACAGGCACGCAGCACCACACCTGGGTAATTTTTCACCATGACAAGCTTTCGCCATGTTGGCCAGGCTGGTCTCAAACTCCTGACCTCAGGTGATTCACCCGCCTCGGCCTCCCAAAGTGCTGGGATTACAGGTGTGAGCCACCGCGCCTGGCCGAGTGCTTCTGTAATCTAAAATTAAGTCAGAGAAATGTGTTTTCAAGAATACTAGAAGCAAAAGTATGGTACCAACTGTTAAAGACATTTTATTTATTTATTCTTCTTTCTTTTATTTATTATTTTTATTTATTTATTTATTATTTATTCTTTCCTATTTTCAAGATAGCTAAAACTCTTTCATTAATCTGTGTTCTTGCTTTGCTTGCTTTGAAGCAAAAAGATTTCCAGCCATTATTTTCAAAGCACAGTCTGAATTAGTCACTGCTTTTCTCTCAAGGTCAATTAATAACTTCTCACAGCATACCTATGGAGTGTTCACATTAAAGTAACTCCTGGCTGGGCACAGTGGCTCATGCCTGTAATCACAGCACTTTGGGAAGCTGAGGTGGGCAGATCACTTGAGCCCAGGAGTTCGAGACCAGCCTGGGCAACATAGGGAGATCCCATCTCTACAAAAATCATCTGGAAATGGTGATATGCACCTGTAGCCCCAGCTACTTGGGAGGTTGAGATAGGAGGATCACTTAAACCTGAGAAGTGGAGGTTACAATGAACTGAGATCGCACCACTGCACTTCAGTCTGGGTGATAGAGCAAGACTTTGTTTCCAAAAAAAAAAAAAAGTCAAGTACTTCCTGTGCCATTTGAGCATTGTCTTCCAGAACCACTTCTCAATAGTTTCTCTTCTGTCTTCTTGAGAGGTGAGTCTATCCAATTGTTCCCATTGCACTTATTTGCACATTTGGTTTTGGCTCATGTCTTTGTTTTCTCATCAGCAACTCCCCCAGCCCCTACCTCCCAAGCTGGTTAAAAGAAAATGCCCTCAAAATTTGTAAATTCTGCAAAGAGTAACCAACTATGGCAAAAAATATCCAAGGAGCCCTAGACTTGGATGATAGACTGTTAACAGTGATTAATATATTGGCATCACCTCAATGATAAAATTTACTGCTTACAACTGGTGTTTAATGTTTCTCTGTCTCTGAAATAATTCCTTCCTTATGCTTAGCCCAATAATTCAAGTCCTGCTCCTGCCAGAATTAGGGTTTTGTTCTCCTCTCTTCCTGGCTAAAAAATCATTTTATTTAATGCTAACAATATTCCACATAAGAAAGAAAAAAGAAATGATGCAATGCAAAGAATGAACAATTTGGAAACTTGGCTGCCATGAATTGCAGGTTCCCACGAAACGCAATTAAACAACTCTTTTTTTTTTTTTTTTTTTTTTTCTTTTTTGAGATGGAGTCTTCACCTGTAACCCAGGCTGGAGTACATTGGCACAATCTTGGCTCACTGCACTCCACCTCCTGGGTTCAAGGGGTTCTCCTGCCTCGGCCTCCTGATTAGCTGGGACTACGGGCGCCCGTCGCCATGCCAGGCTAATTTTTGTATTTTTAGTAGAGATGGGGTTTCACCACATTGGCCAGGCTGGTCTCGAACTTCTGACCTCAGGTGATCCACCTGCCT
This sequence comes from Rhinopithecus roxellana, assembly GCF_007565055.1. Lineage (NCBI taxonomy): Eukaryota > Metazoa > Chordata > Mammalia > Primates > Cercopithecidae > Rhinopithecus > Rhinopithecus roxellana. Next base: position 65,573,911 of record NC_044558.1, on the reverse strand, counting down.
CAATCTCCCAAAGTGCTGGGATTACAGGCATGAGCCACTGCGTCTGGCCCAGACAATTCTTTAATAAGGGCACCAGCACTTAGACCAAGAATGAGAGACTTGCATATCTAAATGGGAGCAGCTATATCCAGCGGTGAAAACATCACCACCTAAAAAGGTTTTCAGTCAGAGAATCAACACTTCGCAATTTATGTTCCCCCAAAAATTCATCATGGCTACAAAGAGTTTTTCCCTTCAGATTCTGAATGGAACCAAAGAGAAATGATGACTTTGCCCACAAAATAAAAGCCCAAGGCACCACCACAAAACCATTTGTGTTGGTGGTTTACTAGTTTGGTTCATGACACAGTTGATTCAAGTGCAGCAATTTCCTTCAACCCTAAAGAGAGCAGAAATGAAGAGATCAATCATGCCCTAGGCTAGTGTGCTAGCCACAGGACTCTAAAAATAAATGTGTCCCTGTGGACAGCCCTAGAAATTTTATCTGCTGGAAAGGATACATTAGCCTGTGTGTTTTTCCAAAGTCATTACTGAGTGACTAGGGCAATTCATGTATCTCAAAACTACACTATTTGTATTTTGAGACCTCAGCGATATTTTGCTTTAGTATTTTTTCTTAGAAGGGAGGGATAAGGGTATGAGGTGGTGGCTCACTTTTGTAATCCCAACACTTTGGGAGGCTGAGACCGGAGGATCACTTGAATGTAGGAGTTCAATACCAGCCTGAGCAATATAAGGAGACTCCGTCCCTGCAAAAAAATTTTCAACATAGCCAGGTGTGGTGCACACCTGTAATCCTAGCTACTCAGGAGACTAAGGTTGTGGGGAATCCCTTGAGCCTGGGAGTTCAAGGTTACAACGAGCTATGATAGGGACAGAATAAGATACTGTTTTTAAAACAAGAAAATAAAATAAAAGAAGGGAGGGACAGGAAGCATCCTGTTTCAGAGTTTCCCAAAGCATGCATGCTTATCAGCTGTATGCAAGAGGATGAGTATTACATTCCTGGAAGTAGGGCAGGGAGGGCCCCAGGCTAAACTTACAGAGTCTGTCCTTCAAACTTACTTGATAAGCAGACTTCAGTTCTTAAAAGGATCTGGGCAGAGGGGGAAATGGGAGTTGACCACCAGAGACACAAAGAAAAGCCATTTAAATATCACATGGGCGCTGGGCACAGTGGCTCATACCTGTAGTCCCAGCAGTTTGGGAGGCAGAAGTGAGAAGATCACTTGAGCCCTGACCTCAAGTGATCCGCCTGCCTTGGCCTCCCAAAGTGTTGGGATTACAGGTGTGAGCCAATGTGCCTGGCCTTAATATTCTAATTTAAGGTTTATTATCTCTTTTTGTGCTCCACACATTAAATGTCAGTAAATGTTTTAAAAAGTGATTTAAAAAACAAATACAAATGGCCAACAAATAAAGGAAAGCATGTCTAACCTCACTAATGACAGTCAAACACAGGTGAAAAATTAAGACACCAATATTCACCTAAAAAATGTTTTATTAGCTGAGCATAGTGGTGCATGCCTATAGTCCCAGCTACCCGGGAAGGCTGAAGTGGGAGGATTTCAGATGCACAGGAGTTCCAGGTTACAGTGCACGATGATCGCACCCAGTCTGGGTAACAGAGCAAGCCTTTTCACATACACACACGCACACACAAAAATGTTTCATATAACAATGCCCACTGTTAAAATGGATGTGGGCAAACACTTCTACCCTCCTAGTGGGAGTGTAAATGGGCACAACCTTGTGGAGGATAAGGTGTAGTGCTATTAAAAACTTGAAAACTGTATTCTTTGACCCCCTCTGGAGTCTTTATTTTATTTTATTTTTATTATACTTTAAGTTCTAGGGTACATGTGCACAACGTGCAGGTTTGTTACATATGTATACATGTGCCATGTTGGTGTGCTGTGCCCATTAATTCGTCATTTACATTAGGTATATCTCCTAATGCTATCCCTCCCCCCTCCCCCCACCCTCCAACGGGTCCTGGTGTGTGATGTTCCTCACCCTGTGTCCAAGTGTTCTCATTGTTCAATTCCCACCTACGAGTGAGAACACGCGGTGGTTGGTTTTCTGTACTTGCGATAGTTTGCTGAGAATGATGGTTTCCAGCTGCATCCATGTCCCTACAAAGGACATGAACTCATCCTTTTTTATGGCTGCATAGTATTCCATGGTGTATATGTGCCACATTTTCTTAATCCAGTCTGTCACAGATGGACATTTGGGTTGATTCCAAGTCTTTGCTATTGTGAATAGTGCCGCAATAAACATACATGTGCATGTGTCTTTATAGCAGCATGATTTATAATCCTTTGGGTATATACCCAGTAATGGGATGGCTGGGTCAAATGGTATTTCTAGTTCTAGATCCTTGAGGAATCGCCACACTGTCTTCCACAATGGTTGAACTAGTTTACAGTCCCACCAACAGTGTAAAAGTGTTCCTATTTCTCCACATCCTCTCCAGCACCTGCTGTTTCCTGACTTTTTAACGATCGCCATTCTAACTGGTGTGAGATGGTATCTCATTGTGGTTTTGATTCGCATTTCTCTGATGGCCAGTGATGATGAGCATTTTTTCATGTGTCTGTTGCCTGCACAAATGTCTTGTTTTGCAAAGTGTTTGTTCATATCCTTTGCCCACTTTTTGATGGGGTTCTTGATTTTTTCTTGTAAATTTGTTTAAGTTCTTTGTAGATTCTGGATATTAACCCTTTGTCAGATGGCTAGATTGTAAAAATTTTCTCCCATTCTGTAGGTTGCCTGTTCACTCTGATGGTAGTTTCTTTTGCTGTGCAGAAGCTCTTTAGTTTAAGTTCTTAGTTAAGTTGAAAGTTTAAGAACTTCCAACACTATGTTGAATAGGAGTGGTGAGAGAGGGCATCCTTGTGCCAATTTTCAAAGGGAATGCTTCCAGTTTTTGCCCATTCAGTATGATATCGGCTGTGGGTTTGTCATAAATAGCTCTTATTATTTTAAGATACGTCCCATTAATACCTAGGTTATTGAGAGTTTTTAGCATGACAGGCTGTTGAATTTTGTTGAACGCCTTTTCTGCATCTATTGAGATAATCATGTGGTTTTTGTCTTTGGTTCTGTTTATATGATGGATTACTTTTATTGATTTGCATATGTTGAACCAGCCTTGCATCCCAGGAATGAAGCCAACTTGATCGTGGTGGATAAGCTTTTTGATGTGCTGTTAGATTCAGTTTGCCAGTATTTTATTGAGGATTTTTGCATCGATGTTCATTAGGGATATTGGTCTAAAATTCTCTTTTTGTGTGTGTGTCTCTCTGCCAGGCTTTGGTATCAGGATGATGCTGGCCTCAAAAAATGAGTTAGGGAGGATTCCCTCTTTTTCTATTGATTGGAATAATTTCAGAAGGAATGGTACCAGCTTCTCTTTGTACCTCTGGTAGAATTCAGCTGTGAATCTGTCTGATCCTGGACTTTTTTGGTTGGTAGGCTATTAATTATTGCCTTAATTTCAGAGCCTGTTATTTGTCTATTCAGGGATTCTACTTCTTCCTGGTTTAGTCTTGGGAGGGTGTACATGTCCAGGAATTTATCCATTTCTTCTATATTTTCTAGTTTATTTGTGTAGAGGTGTTTATAGTATTCTCTGATGGTAGTTTGTATTTCTGTGGGATTGGTGGTGATATCCCCTTTATCATTTTTTATTGCATCTATTTGATTCTTGTCTCTTTTCTTCTTTATTAGTCTTGCTAGCGGTCTATCAATTTTGTTGATCTTTTAAAAAAACCAGCTCCTGGATTCATTGATTTTTTGAAGGGTTTTTGGTGTCCCTATCTCCTTCAGTTCTGCTCTGATCTTAGTTATTTCTCGCCTTCTGCTACCTTTTGAATGTGTTTGTTCTTGCTTCTCTAGTTCTTTTAATTGTGATGTGATGTTAGAGTGTCAATTTTAGATTATTCCTGCTTTCTCTTGTGGGCATTTAGTGCTGTAAATTTCACTCTACACACTTCTTTAAATGTGACCCAGAGATTCTGGTATGTTGTGTCTTTGTTCTCATTAGTTTCAAGAACATCTTTATTTCTGCCTTCATTTCGTTATGTACCCAGAAGTCATTCAGGAGCAGGTTGTTCAGTTTCCATGTAGTTGAGCAGTTTTGGGTAAGTTTCTTAATCCTGAGTTCTAGGTTGATTGCAATGTGGTCTGAGAGACAGTTTGTTATAATTTCTATTCTTTTACATTTGCTGAGGAATGCTTTACTTCCAACTATGTGGTCAATTTTGGAATAAATGCAATGTGGTGCTGAGAAGAATGTATATTCTCTTGATTTGGGGTGAAGAATTCTGTAGATGTCTATTAAGTTCGCTTGGTACAGAGCTGAGTTCAAGTCCTGGATATCCTTGTTAACTTTCTGTCTCGTTGATCTGGCTAATGTTGACAGTGGGGTGTTAAAGTCTTCCATTTATTATTGTGTGGGAGTCTAAGTCTCTTTGTAGGTCTCTAAGGGCTTGCTTTATGAATCTGGGCACTCCTGTATTGGGTGGATATATATTTAGGATAGTTAGCTCTTCTTATTGAATTAATCCCTTTACCACTATGTAATGGCCTTCTTTGTCTCTTTTGATTTTTGTTGGTTTAAAGTCTGCTTTATCAGAGACTAGGATTGCAACTCCTGCTTTTTTTTGTTTTCCATTTGCTTGGTAGATCTTCCTCCATCCCTTTATTTTGAGCCTATGTGTGTTTCTGCATGTAAGATGGGTCTTTTGAACACAGCACACTGATGGGTCTTGACTCTTTATCCAATTTGCCAGTCTGTGTCTTTTAATTGGAGCATTTAGCCCATTTACATTTAAGGTTAATATTGTTATGTGTGAATTTGATCCTGTCATCATGATGTTAGCTGGTTATTTTGCTTGTTAGTTGCAGTTTCTTCCTAGCATCCATGGTCTTTACAATTTGGTATGCTTTTGCAGTGGCTGGTACCGTTTGTTCCTTTCCATGTTTAGTGCTTCCTTCAGGAGCTCTTGTAAGGCAGGCCTGGTGATGACAAAATCTCTCAGCCTTTGTTTGTCTGTAAAGGATTTTATTTCTCCTTTGCTTATGAAGCTTAGTTTGTCTGGATATTAAATTCTGGGTTGAAACTTCTTTTAAGAATGTTGAATATTGGCCCCCACTCTCTTCTGGCTTGTAGAGTTTCTGCCAAGAGATCCACTGTTAGTCTGATGGGTTTCCCTTTGTGGGTAACCCGACCTTTCTCTCTGGCTGCCCTTACATTTTTTCCTTCATTTCAACTTTGGTGAATCTGACAATTATGTGTCTTGGAGTTGCTCTTCTCGAAGAGTATCTTTGTGGCGTTCTCTGTATTTCCTGAATTTGAATGTTGGCCTGCCTCACTAGGTTGGGGAAGTTCTCCTGGATAATATCCTAAAGAGTGTTTTCCAACTTGGTTCCATTCTCCCCGTCACTTTCAGGTACACCAATCAGATGTAGATTTGGTCTTTTCACATAGTCCCATATTTCTTGGAGTCTTTGTTCATTTCTTTTTACTCTTTTTTCTCTAATCTTCTCTTCTTGCTTCATTTCATTCATCTGATCTTCAATCACTGATACCATTTCTTCCACTTGATCAAATCAGCCACTGAAGCTTGTGCATGTGTCACGTAGTTCTTGTGCCATGGTTTTCAACTTCATCAGGTCATTTAAGGTCTTCTCTATGCTGTTTATTCTAGTTAGCTGTTCGTCTAATCTTTTTTCAAGGTTTTTAGCTTCTTTGCGATGGGTTCAAACATCTTCCTTTAGCTAGGAGAAGTTTGTTATTACCCTCTGAAGCCTTCTTCTCTCAACTCGTCAAAGTCATTCTCCATCCAGCTTTGTTCCATTGCTGGTGAGGAGCTGCATTCCTTTGGAGGAGAAGAGGTGCTCTGATCTTTAGAATTTTCAGCTTTTCTCCTCTGGTTTCTCCCCATCTTTGCGGTTTTATCTACCTTCAGTCTTTGATGATGGTGACGAACAGATGGTGTTTTGGTTTGGATGTCCTTTCTGTTTGTTAGTTTTCCTTCTAACAGTCAGGACCCTCAGCTGCAAGTCTGTTGGAGTTTGCTGGAGGTCCACTCCAAACCATGTTTGCCTGGGTATCACCAGTGGAGGCTGCAGAACAGCAAATATTGCAAAACGGCAAATGTTGCTGCCTGATCCTTCATCTGGAAGCTTCATCTCAGACGGGCACCCGGCTGTGTGAGGTGTCAGTTGGCCCCTACTGGGAGGGTGCTGGCCCCTGGTGCTTCCTGGGTGAGGCGATGCCCCGCCGTGCTCTGTGGGCCCACCCACTATCCAACAAGCCCCAGTGAGATGAACCTGGTACCTCAATTGGAAATGCAGAAATCACCCATCTTCTGCATTGCTCACGCTGGGAGCTGTACACTGGAGCTGTTCCTATTTGGCCATCTTGGAACCTCCCTTGGAGTCTTTATATTAAGAAAATAATAGTTGTGCTCAAAACGGTATTAAGAAGGATGTTTACTGTATCATAATAAATGATAGGACAAAATAGCCTAAAAGTCCAAAAATAGCAAGATCATAAAATCAAATATGATAGAACCATGTGATAAAAAGTGCCCCACTGTTTAAAATGATTGTGTTGAAAGAGAGAAAAATAAAGTGGTTTCAAATGGAAGAGAAGAAATAAATATTTATAGAATGAATTTTCCCAAAAATAATTGAGCACAGTCACAATGGATTTCAGTCACATCCACACATAGCTCATAAGAGCAGTCCTTACCAGCCTGCCCACAAAACGAGGTCATTCTTGATTTTGCCACTATACGGTGGCCTGAGCCCTTCTCCAACCATCTGTTCTCCCTTCTCATTGAAACTGCCTTTGCAAAATTATGACAGTAAGATAAGTCTGACATAGTTGACTCCATCTTGCTCCTGACCTTTAAGCTCTCCTTATTCCTGGGCATAGGTCAAGCTAACTTTAGTAGTAATTTATAGTTTAGTTTGAAAGCAAGGATAATAGTCTCTCCCTAAAATTAACTCTTCTTGCTCAGGGACCAACACCCACCTTAGTTATACTAATGAAAGATCACAAGAATAGGATTAGGGGAGGGGCCTGAACTCTGCTAAAAAGTAGGTATAGTTTCCATAATCCATTACTGCTCAGGAATCATGTGGCCAGATATTGCAAGATTTGTGACTTTCTCTATTGCTCTTATTGATAACATCATTAGTGTAAAACCTAAGATTGGTTTTTGAGATATTTTTCAGAGTGATCCCACCCAGACTCTTGACTCAACTGGTCTGGTGGCCTCACCCAGAGGTGGACTCAGTACACAGGGAGTGTTTTCCACATCACTGTGATTTCATCCCCAACTCATCAGCATCATCCATTCCCTAGTCCCCTGCCCACCAAATTGTCTATAAAAACCCTAACCTTCGAGACTTGGAGGTGGGGGAGACTGACTTGAGTGATAACTCCAGTTCTCTTGGATGGGCCAGCCTCTTCTTCTCTACTGCAGTGTCTTGGTCTCAGTGAAGTGATTTTCTCTGTGCAGTGGGAAGAACTTGTTAGGTGATTACACCACATCCCTGCCCACCTGACCCAACAAGAAAGCAGTCCCACTCAGACTGTCCCCGAGATATTTCTGGGGGTCCCAAAGGCAGGTGGGGGCTGTTGACTGTGGTCACAGCACAGTGCCTGCCCATTCGGCCCCTCCTCCTCTATCTCCCACTTGATGCCATGTGCAGAAGCCTCACCACTGGTCCTCCTGACAGTGTGTGTAGTGAGAAAGCCAAGGTCAGTGTCTGGTGTGGCCTCCACCAATTTGTTACAGGCAGTTAGGCATGAGTGGGGCAGGAGAGGGCTCTCCCTGACTCACAAGGAATGTCAGGTGATGGTTTGGTAATTATCACATTGCCTCACTAAAAGTGATAAATTAGCAGCCAGTGCCAGGGAGAGGCCATTTCCTGATGGTCCACACCAGTTGCATTAAGTGTCAATTGAGGCTGGTGCGGTCGTTCACACCTGTAATCCCAACACTTTGGGAGGCCAACACAGGTGGATCACCTGAAGTCAGGAGTTCAAGGCCAACATGAAGAAATTCCATCTCCACCAAAAATACAAAAATTAGCTGGGCATAGTAGTGGGTGTCTGTAATCCCAGCTACTCGAGAAGCCAAGGCAGGAGAATCACTTGAACCTGGGAGGAGGAGGTTGAAGTGAGCCAAGATCGTGCCACTGCACTCCAACCTGGGTGACAGAGTGAGATGCCATCTCAAAAATAAATAAATAAATAAATAAATAAATAAATAAGGTGTTAATTGAATGTAGGCGCCAGGGAGAAGCAACTTCCTGTGCATGTGCATTGAGACAAAATGGCAGAGCATGAGCTTCTGGACGCACACCACTGGAAAAGGGAAGATGGGCATGCGCACAACTTCCTAAACACACTGAGCGGCTCACCTCCCAAGGGTAAGGAGGGCACTGCTCATGTGGGCAGCCCACCCTAAGGGGAGAATCATGGGAAAGGGGCCTGCTTATAAAGTACTAGTTAGGTTAAACACCCCACTTGTTCTTCAAGTTGCCCACTTGGGTCTCTTCCAAGAGTACTCTCCTTTCTTTCCTGTTCTAAAGCCCTTTTAAATAAACTACTCCTGCTTGGACACTTGCCCATGTCTCTTTTTTCTGCCTTATGTCCCTTAGTCAAATTCTGTCTTCTGAGCAGGCAAGAATTGAGGTGGCTGCAGACTGATAACAGATTTGCCACCAGTAACATGGATATTTTCCAGCAGTAACATGTTTGGTGCCCTGAGACTCACATATTTGCCACCCCTAACATATTGTCTTGGCATCCAAGGAAAAAGCAAAGGGCTAGGCCCAGTGTGGTCCTCACTGGTCCTCCTGGTACTGGGGCAGTGGCCTACTAACTCTATGCTTTACTTTGCCACTAAGAACCAAGCAGCTCTGTTTAGGCCAAAATCCCAAAGTTTCAAGAAAGGTTAGTTCTATCAGTGTAGGCCCTCAGATCTTGCTGAGAAACTTACCAAATATCATGAAATCACTTTTATCAGCTTGTAGTTTTCTCTTCTTTTATCCCAACGACTCAAACACAGTTGAGAACAGATGTTAGGCCATCTCTGTTCATTGTCCTTCTGGTCTCTGAGCTAAAAATAAATAAACAAATAAATGCCCCAAACTCTCCAAAAGAAATCTAACCTATTCAGATGCAACTGTCATCCTTTTCTTCCTTCTCATCCCCAAATCTTCCCACTCACCTTCAATATTTTATATTATATATATATACACACACACTTTTTTTTTTTTGAGACAAGGTCTTGCTATGTTGCCCAGGCTGGTCTTGAACTCTGGAGCTCAAGCAGTCCACTCACCCTTGCCTCCAAAAGTGCTGGGATTACAGTCATGAGCCACCATGCCTGGCCAGCCCTTCCATAATTTTAAAGCCAAAATTTTGGCAAATTTTATTCTTATTGTAGCCATCAACAATTTGCTTACAAAGGTATCTCTCCCAATCATGAGTCTAGGAAGAAAATAAGAATTTATAACCAAAAGTTATACTTTCTCCTCCATTCAGTTCCCAGAATCGTTACTTCTACTTTAATATATTCAAAAGACCATGATTTTAATCACACCTACTCTGGGATTAACCAAATGGCCTTAACAAACATTTGTCCTTTAAAAAAAAAAAAATTAATTACGTATTTTTGCATAAAAATAATATCCATGGTGAGAATATACATTGATATAACTACTTTGGAGAACAATTTAGCAATATTATCTATGAAAATAAAAAGAACGGTAACTTCAGAGTTGAAAGTTTCACTGATTTTTATTTTCTTATTTTTGCTTACTTTTTTTTCCTATGTTGAGTAGGTATTGCTTGTGTAACTAAAAATATTGCAAAAATGTTTTTAGAAATATAGAAAAGAAAAAGATATCTATCCAAAACTCCCAGCTAGGGGAGGTTAAAGTCTTTTAAGTTACCATATAAGGTTACTTAACTTGTGTGATTAGATTTGCTATTACAAAGTGTTCCTGAATTTACAACTCACCCTTCACAGTGCTGGAAATCACACTGTGGGAATGTTTTACTCATGCTGGGAACGGCATCAACCCGTTTCCCTCTTAATCTGTGACTTTGTTACAACTGTTTCTTTGAAACTCAAACCAAGTCTCTCTCATCCATAAATTCAGCTTCCAGATCCTCTCTGCTCTGAGCCTTAGCCACCTGCTCATATGTCACTTAGATGATACCACATCCATTGTTAACCATTTTTTTACCTGCCTGCTGTATCTTCCCCTGGATCTGAGCGCTTATCTTGGACCTGGACTTCACCTCCCGTTTCTTTGCATCCTCAGTGAGGAACACAGTATAGCAGATGCTCAAACACTGTTTGAAGATAAAATAATCTCAGTTTTACTAATTTCTGTGTATTAATGCTGCACACTGTATTTAAGCTCTTATTATAAAAGGTTTTAAGATTCTCCATAGGGTAGATTTAAGGTGACTGCATGGAGGGATGAAATAATGCCTATGAATATGATGAAACTGATCAATAATAATAATAAAAATGCTTGGCTAGATGGTGGCATTTTAAGCTACTTAAAAGTTTGATGCTAAGCAATTTCCTTCTTAACATTTTTCTGACAGGATTCATTTCCCTGAACAATCAGTCATCTCTGAGAATTCCTTTTTCCTCTGTTTAACAAAACTATAATGACTGGAAACTATGCTGATGTTGGAAAGTCAGGATAAATATTTGTAAATATTTTACAAAATATTTAAATCTGAAGTCTACAGTAACTTTTTATTTTTAATTTGTGAATTTGTGTGTTTATTATTTATTTACTATCTGTGGCTATTTCCTTATAACTGATGACATTTTAGGGAGAAATAGTTACAAGGCAGGAGAATTGCTTGAATGCAGGAGAATTGCTTGAATGCAGGAGAATCGCTTGAACACAGGAGGCAGAGATTGCAGTGGGCAGAGATTGTGCATTGCACCCCAGCCTGGGTTACAAGAGCAAAAAACTCCATCTAAAAAAAAAGAAAGAAAGAAAGAAAGAAGATACACATAAATTAAAATTTTAAATCATGAAATTTCACCATTCAGAAATAGCCAGTATTGACCAGGTGTGCTGGCTCACGTCTGTAATCCCAGCACTTTGGGAGGCTGAGGCGGGCGGATCACGAGGTCAGGAGATTGAGTCCATCCTGGCGAACATGGTGAAACCCCGCCTCTACTAAAAATACAAAACCAAAATTAGCCAGGTGTGATGGTGGGTGCCTGTAGTCCCAGCTACTCGGGAGATTGAGGCGGGAGAATGGCGTGAACCTGGGAGGTGGAGCTTGCAGTGAGCTGAGATCGCGCCACTGCACTCCTGCATGTGCAGCAGAGCGAGACTCCGTCTCAAAAAAAAGAAAGAAAAAGAAAAAAGAAATAGCCAGTATTTTTAGTATTTTGGCGTATGGTCTTCCAAAGTCTTAGATACAGAGATCAATATATATATTTAAATGTATATCAATATATATATATATTTATTTAAATAAAAATAAGGCCATGCTGTATTGTCTTTGCTAATAACTATTTACAAGACAATATATTCTGAACATCTTTTATGGCCATAGCTATATTTATAAAAGATAATTTGTAAGGAATTGATGTAGACATTCAGATAACATACAGAAAAGTTTGTAAAAATACAAAAACAAAAACAAGGAATAGTCAGAAAACTATTCTTTCTAGTTTTGGATCTGTCATCTTTTAGAGGGTGTGACATTGTTTCACTCTGTTCCTCTTTACCCTGTCCATCAAAATTAGAAAATAGTACTGTTCAAATCTACCTCACATATTTGTCATGATTGGAAACAACTTTATAGGTTTCAAGTGCTATTCAAAGGCAAGACCTTATGATCTCTAGACAAATTTATAGCCAGCATATGACATCTGCAGGGCCTAAATAATATCTTCTTGAAGATAATAACCTTTGTTCATCATGCATGCCTGCAGTCATGCACTGGAAAAAGACTTATTGAGCATCTCCTATATGTCAACGTGAGCAATCGAAATCAAGTTCCTGTCCTTGTTAATCAAAAGCCAGATGTTAATCAAATAGTCAATTTTAAAATATTATATTATTTTTTATTTAGTTTATTATTCCAACCTCTAAAAATCAAGATTTTTCTTTTTTCTTTTTCTTTTTTTTTTTTTTTTTTGAGATGGAGTCTTGCTCTGTCACCCAGGCTAGAGTGCAATGGCGATCTTGGCTCACTGCAACCCTGCAACCTCCGCCTCCAGGGTTCAAGCAATTCTCCTGCCTCAGCCTCCTGAGTAGCTGGGATTACAGGCACCCACCACCATGCCCAGCTATTTTTTCTGTTATTTTTAGTAGAGATGGGGTTTCACCATGTTGGCCAGGCTGGTTTCAAACTCCTGACCTCAAGTGATCCACCTGCCTTGGCCTCCCAAAGTGGTAGGTGCTAGGATTACAGGTGAGAGCCACTGCGCCTGGCCCCCCCTTCCTTTTTTTGGTAGAGAAGGGGGGGGTCTTGTTATGTTGCTCATGTTGGTTTTGAACTCTTGGCCTCAAGTGATACTCCTGCCTTGGCCTCCCAAAGTACTGGGATTACAGTTGTGAGTCACCATTTGAGGCCATGATTTTTAACTGTTTTTCAAATGCATTATGCTTATGAGCTATATCTCTGTTTTTAAAAATACAATGTAATGATTCTTTTAACTCGGAATTAATAAGAAAACAAAAAGCTTACTCTGGATCAGGGAAGCTACAAATTTACATGTGTATCTCATTTGATGCTGGCAATAATGATTATAGATTCTGATATTCTCATTTTACATATTAAGGTTTAGAGAGGGTTCAGTATTTACAGGTCACACAGGTAATATATACATAAACCTTGTATTCCCAAACCATCTTCTTACCTCTACTCTTCAGTTTCTGCCCTTTCTCATGTCTACCTACCTGCTTTATTTATTTATTTATTTGAAACAGAGTCTTGCTCTGTCACCCAGGCTGGAGTGCAGTGGTGCAATCTCAGCTCACTGCAACCTTTGACTCCTGGGCTCGAGCACTTCTCCTGTCTCAGCCTCCCAAGTAGCTGGGTTTACATGCCCGGCTAATTTTTGTATTTTCAGTAGAGATGAGGTTTCACCATGTTGGCCAGGCTGGTCTTGAACTCCTGACCTCAGGTGATCCACCTGCCCAGGCCTCCCAAAGTGTTAGGATTACAAGCATGAACCATGACACCCAACCACCTTTAAAAATTGTAATTTGTGTTAGATGCAGTGGCGGTGTGCCTGTAGTCCCAGCTATTCAGAAGGCTGAGGTGGGAAGATGACTTCAGCCCAGGAATTCAAGACATCAGTGTACTATGATTGTGCCTGTGTATAGCCACTGTACTCCAGCCAGGGCAACATAGTGAGACCCCATGTCAAAAGAAAAAAATTGTAATTTGTTATCAATGTTGGGATGAATGTTGTTGTTTTGTTTTGTTTTGTTTGTCTAAACAAAGTATTGTGACTATAAATTACAAAAAAAAAGACCATTGAAACAACTCAAATACATAGGAAACCTATGGGTGAAACAAAGCAGTAATGGATGTCAAAGTGAGCTATGTGACCAAAACAGTCCACTGTCTTCAAAGAGTCAGCATACAATGGAAGGAAGATTTGGATGACCCATCCATGTTCAGCACTGGCTTCTATGCAAATTTCCAATGATTTACATTGGAATTGTAACTTTAGATTCTAATTTTTATTTTCTGAATAAAATTTTTGCTTTAAATTGCATATATTATATGTAGTTTTTTTGTTTAAATTATACAGGTTTGTTTCTTGCCTTTAGACTAATGTCCTTTTTTTAGATTGCACTTTGGAGCAAAGAAGGATCATATTGCTTCAGCATTCACTCATCCATTAAAGATGTATTATGCCAGACATTTTGCTGGGCAGTAGTATGAGGGAATAGTAATAGAGATGAGAATATAAAGATGAATAAGGCACTGACATTGTTTTTAAGAAGGTGACTATGATAATGCCATTGCTTTCACAGTCGCTGGGAAAGTCTCAGTCTAGGGAGAGACATATAGTTAAATACTGTACTGTAGAAGGAAAAAGATAGAAGCTGATCAACTAGGGGTCAAGAAGACTTTTTTTTTTTTTTTTTTTTTTTTTGGACGGAGTTTTACTCTTGTTGCCCAGGCTGGAGTGCAATGGCATGATCCTGGCTCACCGCAACCTCCACCTCCCGGGTTCAAGCGATTCTCCTGCCTCAGCCTCCCAAATAGCTGGAATTACAGGCACTCACCACCATACCCGACTAATTTTTATATTTTTAGTAAAGACAGTGTTTCACCATGTTGGTCAGGCTGCTTCGAACTCCTGACCTCAGGTGATCCGCCCACCTTGGTCTCCCGAATTGCTGGGATTACAGGCATGAGCCACCGTGCCTGGCCAAGAAGACTTCTTATAGATATTAAGATTTGAGCTAAGTCTTGAAGGATGAGAAATAGCTTATCACTCTGAGAAATAGAAAAGGATTTAGGGCAAAAGAAAAACCAGTGGACACATGACCAAACATCTTATGTTGGCATAAAAGAGGTTGAATAAGATGTACAAAGGAGAGTTATCAGGAGTGAAAATAGAGGATGGGCTGAGACCAGATCACCAAAGACTTTCCTGGAAGGTTTTCAAGTAGAATGTGATGCAATTATATTTGTGAACCAACTTTATTTGGTTCATGTGCCAACCTGAAATAATTCAAAGCATTAAAATTTAGTTTTAAAGAGTTTATTTAAGCTAAAAGCTGGTAATTGCCATCTGGAAAACACAGACTCAAGAGAAATGGGGTCAGTGTTCTGAAATCAAAAGTTAAGTTTTTGAGGCTGGGTGCAGTGGCTCATGTCTGTAATCCCAGTGCTTTGGGAGGCTGAGGCAGGAGGATTGCTTGAGCCCAGGAGTTCAAAACCAGCTTGGGCAACATAGCAGGACCCCATCTCTACAAAAAATAAATTTATAAAATTTATTTTTAAATTTAATATATATATAATTTCATTAAGTCATAAATAAGGCAATCTTTTTAAAAACTGTTATTGAAAATATGCTTGCCCTAGAGATTAAGAAGTTAAGGAAGGTACTTATACAATAGTAGCAGACTGAAATTAAAAATAATTCAAAAATTGATATTCTTCTTTTTTAGCCAAATTCTCACCTACAGCAAGTCTAACCTGATTCCTTTTTTGCTTTGTCTGATTCATGTTAATTTCTGTGGTTGGTTTAAATTTTTATAATACAGTAAATTTGGGTCAAGACGGCAAGTTGCCATCTGTTTCCAAGAATAGTTTAATTTTTATTTTTAAACACTTTTTCTTTCCAACTTTTAGGTTCAAGGGGTATGTGTGCAGATTTGTCATATGGGCAAATTGTGTGTTGCAGGGGTTTGGCATACAGATGATTTGGTCACCCAGGTAATCAGCATGATACCCAATAGGCAGTTTTTCAATCTTCACCCTCCTCTCACCCTCCACCCTCAAACAGGCCCCAGGGTCTATTCTTCCCTTCTTTGTGTCCATGTGGATTCAATGGTTAGCTCCCAGTTATGGTATGAGAACATGTGATATTTGGTTTTCTGTTTCCGCTTTAATTCGCTTAAGATAACGGCCTCTAGGTCCATCTATGTTTCTGCAAAGTTCAGGAGTTCATTTTTCATAGCTATGTAGTATTCCATGGTGTATATGTACAACACATTTTCTTTAACCAGTCCACCACTGATGAGCATCTAGGTTGACTTCATGTCTATGCCATTGTGAATAGTGTGGCAATGAACATACACGTGCATGCGTCTTTATGGTAGAACGATTTATATTCCTTTGGGTATATACCCAGTAGTGGAATTGCTGGGTTGAATAGTAGTACTATTTTAAGTTCTTTGAGAAATCCCCAGACTGCTTTCCACAGTGGCTGAACTAATTTACATTCCCACCAGCAGCATATAAGCATTCTCTTTTCTCCCTGTAACCTTGCCAACATCTGTTATTTTTTGACTTTTTAATAATAGCCATCAAAAATAGTTTTCAATTTAAAAAAACTAGCAATGTTCATTGTTTTCTTTGAAACATGGGGAACTTTCATTGGATATCGTTCATGTTATTGTTTCTTCTCAGTTGAAAAATGCATTTTAGATGCTTCTGATTGATTCTGCCTTTCCAGGTTGGTTGGTGTTACAATGACTATGCAGATGTCAATGAAAGTGTGGGCGGTCCACAAGACCTGGAACATGATAAGAAGTTATTACTTGTTTTTTTGTGTTGTTGTGTTTGTTTGTTTGTTTGTTTGTTTTTGAGAGGGAGTCTTGCTCTGTCACCCAGGCTGGAGTGCAGTGATGCAATCTCGGCTCACTGCAATCTCTGCCTCCCAGGTTCAAGCGATTCTACTGCTTCAGCCTCCCAAGTAGCTGGGACTATAGGCGCCTGCCACCATACCCAGCTAATTTTTGTATTTTTAGTAGAGACAGGGTTTCACCATGTTAGCCAGGCTGGTCTTGAACTCCTGACCACAGGTGATCCACCCGCCTTGGCTTCCCAAAGTGCTAGAATTACAGGCCTGAGCCACCGCTCCTAGCCACATTACTTGTTTTTGATGCTTAGCTGTATTGCTTCCCATCTGAAAGGAAAACTCCTGTTTCCTCTGTACTTCACTCTCAACACTCAACCCACTTCACTGCTACTGTTGTTGTCGTCATTGTTTTCCCACACCAACTGATTCTCCAACTGTCTGGACACCAACTAGGTGTCCCACAATTCAAAAAAATCTTACACTACTCGCTGAGCTTAGCCCAAACTCCTCAGAAGAAGGGCTCAGTCCTGCAAGACTGCCCCTACTTCATATGCCAATTCCAAGTCAGCTGTGCTTCTGACTGACCAGCTATCAATTGGAAGTTCCCACAACCCCCACACTGCTGCCAACTTCAGTTTTAATAATTTGCTAGAACTGGCCAGGCACAGTGGCTCAGGCCTGTAATCCTAGCACTTTGAAAAGCCAAGGTGGAGGATCACCTGAGGTCAGGAGTTCGAGAGCAGCCTGGCCAACATGGTGAAACTCTGTCTCTACTAAAAATATAAAAATCAGCCAGGCATGGTGGTGCTTACCTGTAATCCCAGCTACTTGGGAGGCTGAGGCATGAGAATTGCTTGAACCCAGGAAGCAGAGGTTGTAGTGAGCCAAGATCACGCCACTGCACTCCAGCCTAGGTAACAGAGTGAGACTCTGTCTTAAAAAAAAAAAAAAAAAAAAAATTGCTACAACAGCTCAAAGAACTCAGGAAAAAGTTTACTTACTGGATTACCAGTTTACCATAAAAGGATACAACTCAGGAACAGCCAGATGGAAGAGACACATAGGACCACGTAGGGTGGATAGGGTATGCAGTTTCCATTCCCTCTTCAAGCACACCACCCTCCCAACACCTCCCTGGGTTCCACAACCTGCAAGCTCTCTCTGAACCCTGTCATTTTGGGGTTTTACTGAGGCCTCATTCTGTAGGCATGATTGATTAAGTCATTGGCCATTGGTGGTTAAGTCAATCCTCAATCCCTTTCTCCTACTGGATGTAGGGGTTTGGGGGGCTAAAAGTTCAAACCCTCTAACCACATGGTTAGTCCCCCTGGCAACCAGCCCCCATCCTGAGGCTATCCGGGAGCCCCCAGCTACCAGTCATTCATTAGCATACACAAAGACATTTATCACTTCAGTGATCCCAGTGGTTTTAGGATTATGGATTTCTGTATTAGTTCGTTCTTGCATTGCTATAAAGAAATACCTGAGTCTTGGCAATTTATAAAGAAAAGAAATTTAGGCTGGGCTTGGTGGCTCATGCCTATAATTTGAGCACTTTAGGAGGCCAAGGTGGGTGGATTGCTGGAGCTCAGGAGTTTGAGATCAGCCTGCGCAGCATGGTGAAATCCCATCTCTACCAAAAATACAAAAATTAGATAAGCTTGGTGGCTCACATCTGTAGTCCCAGCTACTCAGGGGGCTGAGGTGTGAGGATTGCTTAAGCCTGGGAGGTTGAAGCTGCAGTGAGCTGTGATCACACTCCTGCATTCCCACCTGGGTGACAGAGTGAGACCCTGTCTCAAAAAAAAAAAAAAAAAGAAGAAAAGACAAGACTTTTAATTGGCTCATGATTCCACAGGCTGCATAGGAAGCATGATACTGGCATCTGCTCAACTTCCAGGGAGCCCTCAGAAAACTTACAACCATGGTGGAAGGAAAGCAGGAGCAGGCATGTCTTATAAGACAGGGGCAGGAGCAAAAGAGAAGGGGGAGGTACCACACACTTTTAAACAACCAGATCTTGTGAGAACTCACTCACTATCTTGAGAACAGTACCAAGCAAATGGTACTAAACCATTCATTCATGAGAAATTTGTCCCATGATCCAATCACCTCCCACCAGGCTCACCTCCAACATTGAGAATTACAATTCGACATGATATTTGGTGGGAACACAGATCCAGAGCATATCCAGTTGTGTGCCAAGGGAATGAAAGGAAAGTGACCAAATATATATTTTTTCTTATTATTTTTTTTAAAAAGTAGAGATGGGGTCTCATTATGTTACCCGGGCTGGTCTCGAACTGCTGGGCTCAAGCAATCAACCTGCTGTGGACTCCCAAAGTGCTAAAATTACAGGCATGAACCACCATGTCCCTCCTATTTCTTTTTATTTTACACCATCCCATACTCATTAGATTACAAGAGAAAGTCCAATATGAAAATAGTTAACAGTTTCTCCTCTCTCTTCCCAAGGAAAGTATCAAAACTACATTATTGCACAGGGAAATTCTACCAAATCTTTAAAATGCAGATAATTCCAGCTTCATTTAAATTATTCTGGAGCTAGTTTCCTAATTATTTTATGAAGGGAATATAAAATACATAACCAACAGAGACTACAAAATTTACAAACGCTAAGGCCAGGTGTGGTGGTTCATGCCTGTTAGCACTTTGAGAGGCTGAGGTGGGAGGATCACTTGACCCCAGGAGTTCAAGACCAGCCTGGGCAATCTAGGCATACCTTGTTTTGCAAAAAAAATTTTTTTAATTAGCCAGGCACAGTTTTGTGTGCCTGTAATCCCAGCTACTTGGAAGACTGAGGCAGGATGCTTACATGAGCCCAGGAGCTGGAGGTTGCCATGAGCTATGATCATGCTACTCTACTCCATCCTGGACAACATTGTGAGACTCTTGCAAAAAAACAAAAAAGATACAAAGCCATAGACTAGTCTTTCAATTAATATCAATACTAAATACATTATTAATAAGCAGAATCCAATGGCAAGTTATGACTATGAAAGTTATTTTTCTCCTATGCATATATGGATGGCTCAACTCTAGAAAAATCTAGTAATATTTATTGTCTATCAAATGATCATCTCCATGGATGCTGAAAAGGAATGTGACAAAATTCAACAATGATCCTAGATAATAAAACAAAGAAACTTTCAATAAAAGAAGTGTTGACCATAAAGCCAAACTTCATAAAATATTTAAAGAAGCCAATATGAATGACCATGGCTCAGGTTACAGTTTGGTTTTATACACTGAGGCGTGGGGAATGCTTGAGTGAAGACAAGGTGTATTGTGGAAGCCAAGGTTCTTGTTTTGTCGACGTAGCTTCCAGGTAGCAGTCTTAGAGAGAATAGACGGTACATATCTCTTTTCAGAACATAACGGTGTCAGATTCTCATTTAATCTCTCCTAGATCTGGGAAAGACCTAGAAACAGAAGGAGATTCTTCACAGACACAAACTTCCCACAAAAGACAGGTTTACAGGGCCATTTCAAAGTACGTTAAGAAAATATATTTTGGGGTAAAATATTTTTATTGCCTTCAGGATCTGCTATCTGTTATGTGATGCTGTATCAGAGTTGGTTGGAATTTGCTATTTTATTGCCAAAGCATCTGTTTTATCAGTCTTATGCTCTGCATTTTAACAGTAATGCTGGTCAGTTAAATCTGAACTCCAAAAGAAAAGGGGGTATAATGAGGCATGTCCAACCTCCCTTCCCCTTCATAGCCTGAAATTTAGTTTAGTTTGTTGTTGTTTTGAGACAAGGTCTCATTCTGTCACCCAGGCTGGAGTGCAGTGGTGGTCGTGGCTCACTTCAGCCTTGAACTCCCAGGCTCTAGTGATCCTCCAGCCTCAGCCTCTGGAGCAGCCACCACACCCAGCTAATTTTTAAAATTTTTGTAGAGATGGAGTCTTGCTCCGTTGTCCAGGCTGGTCTCAAACTCCTGGCCTCAAGCTATCCTCCCACTTTGGCCTCCCAAAGTGTTGGGATTATAGGTGTGAGCTACCCTGCCCAGACAAATACCTAAATTATTTGACAAAAAATTTGATTACTATAAAACCACAAAAATTCTAGAAGATCTGAGGGCAGAATTTTTTTGTAACTTTGGAGAAACCAAAACTTTCCACTAAAAACTTATAGAACATTTAACTATATGATAGGGTAAATTTCCTGAAGACTATAAAATATCAAATTGATTCAAGAAGAACTAGAATCTTACTAGAGCAATAATCATTAAATAATTGAAAAGGCACTGAGCACTTATGGGGGCCAGCCTACAAGATGCTCTCAAATAAACTTTTGCCTCCTGTAGTCCCCTCTCTGAATCAGGGCTAAATCTGAGCTGGCCCAGTGACTAATAGAGTAAGAAAAAAAGTGACAGTGTGTGACTTCTGAGACTAGGTCATTCAAAGACATTGTGTCTTATCATGCTCTTTTTAACTGCTTACTCTAGGGCAAGCTTGTTCAATCTGCAGCCTATGGGTGCATGTGGCCCAGAAAGGATTTGAATATGGCCAACACAAATTCATTAACTTTCTTAAAACATCATGAGTTTTTTTTGGTTGTTGTTTTTAGTCATCAGCTATCATTAGTGCTAGTGTATTTTATGTGTTGCCTAAGACAATTCTTCTTCCAATGTGGCCCAGGGAAGCCAAAAGATGACTTCCCTACAGTCTAGAGGAAGCCAGGCACCATGCTGTGAGGACACTTAAGCAGTCCTATGGAGAGATCCATGAGAAAAGGAACAGAGGTTCCTGGCCAATAGCCAGCACTGACTTGGCAGTCATGTTAGTGAGACATTTTGATCCACCAGCCCTAATAAAGCTTTCTGATCGCTGTGGCCCCAGCCAATATCTAACTGCAACCTCATGAGAAACTTTAAGCCAGAACCACACAACTGAGCTGCTCCCAACTTCCTGACTCACAGAATCAATGAGATAATGAATGGTTATTGTTGTTTTAGGCCATTGAATTTTGGGATAATTTCTAACACAGCAATAGATAAATAATAGAGAACTCTACCTCTAAAAAAGGCACTAAACCAATATAGCTGTAATAAACTTCTTTTGGACCTTCAAGAAATTGACCATATTTATGCTACTGAAACTCTTCTAGGGTAAAAAAAGAAAATTATTTCTAAGGCATTCTGTGAAATAAACGTAACTCTGACATCAAAACCAGACCACGCATAGTATCCAGACACATAACCAAATAGAGAGATAGCCAGAAACTCAGAGAGACAAGCAATCAAACATTTAAGCTATCTCAGCTATGACCATAATGTACAGGTATCTTAATTAAAATATTTGTAAAGTTGATCCAGCAGTGTATTAAGATAACAAAACATTATAATTAGAGTTTGATTGAATTAGTTCATCACTCGAAAAAGGTATCATTGTAATTCACTACATTAGCATATCAATAAAGTTTATAATAATCTCAATAGACAGTAAAAAAAAAATCACTTGGTAAAATTCAGCAGCAATTACATTGACCACATCTTAGTAAACTAAGATTAGAAATAAACCTGGAAAAGGGTGAAAGCAGAAACTTTCAATAAGTCCAATGCATAATGTAAATCATTCCAAGAATTCCCATTTAAATTAGAAGAAAATCAAATATTTCCTCTAACAATACTATTATTGAAAAATTGTACTTGAAATTTTAGCCAATTTAATTAACTCAGAAAAAGGGAAATATTAAGATGGAAGAAACAAAACTGACTTTGAGAGTATAGAGTTGAAACTACAGAACTAGGTCTATAGGTAAAATTAATCAAAAAAAGCAAATGAGAGATAGGTTAAGGGAGTTTAATATGGTGTCTCAATAAAAGGTCAATGTACAAAAATTAAAGAAATAATAAATTTGGAAATAACATACAAAAAGTCTCATTTACAACAGCAGAAATGTATAAAATACTTAGGAATAGAGATGGAATATCTCTCTGTTGCCCTGGCTACAGTGCAATGGCACAAACTTGGCTCATTGCAACCTTCACCTCCCTGGTTCAAGTGATTCTCCTGCCTCAGCCTCCTGAATAGATGGGATTACAGGCACTTGCGACCATACTTGGCTAATTTTTATATTTTTAGTAGAGACAGTGTTTCACCATATTGATCAGGTTGGTCTTGAACTCCCGACCTCAAGTGATCCACCGCCTCAGCCTCCCAAAGTGCTGGGATTACAGGCGTGATCCACCGTGCCTGGCCTATATTTTTATATCATAAAAACATTAATAATAACAGCACACTGATGTTTAAAGGGAAAAATAAATATAACTTAAAAGGTAAAGTCATTTCCATTACCTTTTTCTCCAAATTCCCTAAAACAGTGATTTCTCCCACATGACCAACTTCCTGTTTTGAGCAATGGAACCTTTCTTCAAACAAAAGTTTGTGCAGGATGTCTCTGTGAAATGCTGATGAGTGGCTGGGCTCGGTGGCTCACACCTGTAATCCCAGCCCTTTGGGAGGCCAAGGCAGGTGAATCATCTGATGTCAGGAGTTTGAGACCAGCCTGGCCAACATGGGGAAACCCCATCTCTACTAAAAATGCAAAAATTAGCTGGGTGTGGTGGCATGCACCTGTAATCCTAGTTACTGGGGAGGCTGAGGCAGGAGAATTGCTTGAACCCACGAGGTCGAGTTTGTAGTGAACCAAGATCACACCATTGTACTCCAGCCTGGGCGACAGAGAGACACCATCTCAAAAAAAAAAAAAAAAAAAGGAATGCTGATGAGCGAGGAGCTGATCTGGTTGAAGCAGGAAACCTTCCTACCTTACTGCCTTGAAACTCCTACAACTCAGCTAAACGTTTTTGCTAACCCCCACCAGAGAATTCCCTTGGTTCTTTCAACTACTGACACCTGGACTTGTAACATATTTTCATTCAAGTTTAATTTAGAGGAGAACACACAATAATCCACCATCTGTTAATGTCAAGGTATTGGTATACAGTTGACCCTTGAACAACGTGGGTTTGAGTTGCCCAGTTCCACTTAGATGCAGATTTTCTTCCCCACTGCCATCCCTGAGACAGCTAGACCAACCCTTTTTCTTCCTCCTCAGCCTACTCAAGGTGAAGACAACAAAGATGAAGATCTTTATGATGATTCACTTCCATTTAATGAATAGTAAATGTATTTTCTCTTCCTTATGATTTTCTTAATAACATTTTCTCTAGTTTACTTTATTGTAAGATAACAGTACATAATCCATATAACATACAAAATATGTGTTAACTGTGTGTGTTATCAGTAAGGCTTCTGGTCAACAGTAGGCTATCAGTAGTTAAGTTTTGGGGGAGTTAAAAGTTATGTTTGCTTTTTTTCCTTTTGTTTTTTTTTTGAGATGGAGTCTCATTGTGTTGCCCAGGTTGTAGTGCAGTGGCTTGATCTTGGCTCACTGCAACTTTTGCCTCCTAGGTGCAAGCAATTCTCCTACCTCAGTCTCCCAAGTAGCTGGGGTTACAGGTGTGTGCCATCATGCCTGCCTAATTTTTGTATTTTTTTTTTTTTTTTTTAGTAGAGATGGGGTTTCACCATGTTGGGCAAGCTGGTCTGGAACTCCTGGCCTCAAGTGATCAGCCCCTCACGGCCTCCCAAAGTGCTGGGATTACAGGTGTGAGCCACTGCACCCGGCTTAAAAGTTATATTTGAACTTTTGATTGTGTAGGGGGTTGGTGCCTACACAATCCCCTAGATACTTGATTGTGTACCATGTATCACAAGTATCTACTGTATTTTATAGGTATCAAAGCAACAATGCAACTTGTTTATTAATTTATCAAATACTTTGTGTCTTGTATAAACCAGGCTGTTACAAATACAATGGCAAACATAACTAGCAAGATCCCTGCTAATAAATAAATGAATAAACAAATTAGTAGCAACAAATACGGTAAGAAATAACAAGATAATTTCAAATCATAGGCTGGGTGCAGTGGAACATGCCTGTAACGCCAGCACTTTGGGAGACAATGGTAGGAGGGTCATTTGAGCCCAGGAGTTCGAGACCAGCCTGGGCAATATAATGAGACCCCCCCCCGTCTCAACTTTGTATTAAAAAAATTAAAAATAAAATAATAGTAAGTGCAATTAAAGAAATAAAGTTATATAATATTAGAGGTGTCCATGAAAAAAATGAAATAAAGTAAGCAATTAAAATAGGAAAGTAAGAAAATGACATTTGAAAAAAAAAACCATTAATTTATAAAAGTATATATATGGGCAAAGAGCATGAACACACAATAAAGAAGAAATACAAAAGAACAGTATGAAGAGATTCTCCACTTCACCAGTGGCAGGGAAATGCAAACTAAAATAATACAAACTATTGCATGTTTACTTTAGAAGAAGCACAGAACAATTCAGAAGGCTGCTCTTGTTTCTGACACTAATTGCATTCTGACCCAAAACAATAATGGCCACGGTTTGGTTCACCTGGGTAGCACCTGCTACTCATAGAAGGATTTCTATCAATCACCGCTGCTGTCACTGTTTCAGTTTGTGAGGCATGTTGTGACCAGGGCCAGCTCTTTGGACAATCTGTTCCACACAATCATAGCAAATTCAGGGGCACTGGGCAATCAGAGACATGGGCTGAGATTTAATTCTCACTGGTATTCAGGTGAGCTGGGACCTGCCCTGTTCAACTCTGCACTCTTTGTTCTTCAAACACAGAACAATAGTGGTAGGAGAGTAGTTGGCGAAGCTCATTAGGATGTGTCACAAAACCTGAAGTATTGCCCTTTATCTTAAACTGGAAAACGTTTTCTGGTCACAAGGCCAGCAATTAATGTCAATCTGCAGAAACAGACAAAAACAAAAACAACAACATAACAACAAACAAAAACCAACAAAAAACAGAGGCAGAGAAACTGATAATCACACCTTCCCAAATTAATGTTGTCTATGTGCTCAATTTTTTCAGCCAAATTTATCCTCTAATTCAAATTGACAAGTAAAAGGTAAATCATTAACCATTCTGCTGGTATACTCTGTTTAGTGTAGCACATTGTAATTCAAATACTATCCACAAACCAATGTTTAAAGAAAAAAAAAAGTGATCTTTTATTTATTTATTTTAATTTTTATTTTTTCTTGAGACAGAGTTTCGCTCTGTCACCCAGGCTGGAGCGCAGTGGTGTGATCTCAGCTCACTGCAACCTCCGCCTCCCAGGTTCAAGCAATTCTCCTGCTTCAGCCTCCAAAGTAGCAGGGATTAAAGTGCACGCTGCCACACCTGGCTAATATTTGGTTATGTTTTAAAGCTCTCTTGAGAAGTGAGGAAACATATACTACTGAATTTTTTTTTTT
Source organism: Rhinopithecus roxellana (assembly GCF_007565055.1). Lineage (NCBI taxonomy): Eukaryota > Metazoa > Chordata > Mammalia > Primates > Cercopithecidae > Rhinopithecus > Rhinopithecus roxellana. The sequence continues at coordinate 65,548,218 of NC_044558.1, read as the reverse complement.
TTTTTTTTTTTTTTTTTTTTCAGAATGAAGGAAACAGGCTAAATGCATGACAGGATTCTATTTCTAGACTCTCCCATGTCCCTGCTCCCTTCTCCCAGAAATTCTTAAACATGCATGGAGGAGATACGTACAATGATGTTCACTAAAGCACTATTTGTAATAGTGAAAATGAGGAGATAACTGCCCATCAGAATGGAAAAAAGGTTTAATCATATAGATTATTATTTAGTAGCTTTTCGGAATCACACAATTAAAAAGGGCTTGCCATGTGCCCTGCCCTGATTTGAGAACCTTATGTATATTCAATCATTTTTTGTTATCAGAGTTAATGAACTCAAAAGTATCAAACGCTTAAAACTGTGCCTGGTCCATAGTAAGCACTTAGAAAATTTCAGCTGGCGGTTTTTACCTTGTTTTTAATGCACTATTTTTTTTGTACAATAGCAGCATTGTAATACCACCTGTATATTATTATCCCCATTGAGAGAAAAGAAAAGTAGGACACAAACAGGTTAAGCTACTTGCCCAAAGCATTTGCTTTCTTGGGGTTCAAAAGCAGACAATAAGGCTCCAGCCCAGAAGCTTCCTGCAGAAAGCTACAGGCCAGAAGGCAGCACCTCCTCCGAAAGCTCAAGAAAGGTCAAAAAGCTGCAACCCAGAAAGCGCCTGCTCCAAAGTCACGTGGCAAAAAAGCATAAGAGGTGATTATAAAAGTAAATGAAGGTTCTTTCTGGCGTGCTGGCAAAAAAAGAAACAAACAACAAAAAGGTCATGATGGAAATCCCTGGCTCTGAGATTATCATTATCCTCTCCATGCATACTATCTCTTTACATTCTTCTTCCTTTCTTCAGGTTTCCCATGACCAATGATAAAGCACAGATTTTGGATACTAGTCAAATAAACTGGACTGAAAGTAATAAAGTTCTTTCTGCCATGGTCTCTCAGAAGAATGGAGAAATGAGGAAAGCACAGTGAAACCTCATTATACAGCATCTTTCTACAGATATAGTGGGATCAGTCCCCTCCCCACACGCACAGCACCGCCTGTGATAGCACAGAGCAGAGATTCCCCCGGCATTCTATGAGAGTTCAGATGGATGTATTTTTCTAAAGGATGTCTAGGCAGTGTGACTTGGCATTCTGCCCGGGGAGTGAGCGGTGTGTGTGTGTGTGTGTGTGTGTGTGTGTGTACATGCATTTGAAGAAATTTCCCAGGCCGGGCGCGGTGGCTCAAGCCTGTAATCCCAGCACTTTGGGAGGCCAAGACGGGCGGATCACGAGGTCAGGAGATCGAGACCTGGCTAACATGGTGAAACCCCGTCTCTACTAAAAAAATACAAAAAACTAGCCGGGCGAGGTGGCGGGCGCCTGTAGTCCCAGCTACTCCGGAGGCTGAGGCAGGAGAATGGCGTAAACCCGGGAGGCGGAGCTTGCAGTGAGCTGAGATCCGGCCACTGCGCTCCAGCCCGGGCGACAGAGCAAGACTCCGTCTCAAAAAAAAAAAAAAAAAAAAAGAAATTTCCCCAGATGATCCTGACCTCCCCCGCAATATACTATAGGATCAAGAAGCCATAGCTTTCAAAAAGAGTAAAATCACATTTACAGAGGCATCACGCTCCCAGAACGGAATGTCATTTGTGATTTGCAAAGCTTGCAGAAAAGGAGAGAAGACTTTCATCTGTCATTCCTTCAGATTCTGAGGCAACATAGTGAAACCCCGTCTCTACTAACAAAAAATAGAAAAGTTAGCTGGGCGTGGTGGCACGCGCCTGTAATCCCAGCTACTCTGGAAGCTGAGGCAGGAGAATTGCTTGATCCCAGGAGGCGGAGGTTGCAGTGAGCTAAGATTGTGCCACTGCACTCCAGCCTGGGAGACAGGGCAAGACTCCATCTCAAAAGAAATTAACAAATAAAAGTAAAGATGCTGAAACAAATTGAAGGTAAGATACAAAAAAAAAAAAAAAAAAAAAAAAAAAAAAAATGAATTCCTTTGGTTGGGTAAAGGCCTCTCACTCTTGAATGATTGATGATGATACCTAAAAATGCTTTTCTCTCCTGTGCCCAAAGCACTGGGCAGTTGAATTCCGGTTTCTCCTCAGGCTGCCCTGTTTTAATAGATAGGAGACACTATAGAGTGTCCATTTCCCACACGGAGAAATAAAGGCACTTTATATCACCTTTTTTTGTCACCATTTGAACCCCTAAAATGCTGTTTGAAAATTTAGTGATGATCAGAATCTTTTCAAGGGAAACCTTACAAAATATGGATGCCCAGGTATCACCCATCTCCCAGCTATGTGTTCAGACGTGGTGGGAATGAAAACCCACAGCCTATGAAGATGGAGTTAGGCTTATTCTTCACTCTTTGTGAATGTATCATGTCTAGATTTGCGCAAGTTTTCAGCATTCTTTGGGGCACTAACCTAAAAATCCCTTGGAAGTTTGGAGAGATTATAAGGTTGAACTCAGTGTAGCTGTCCTCCAAGTTACATACCCCAGAGGGAAATTTATGAAGGTATTAAGTCTATATAACAGCATCAGAGAAAAAAGAAAGTTGGTCATTTGGTGAACACTCCATTAACAACCATTATAAACTTCTTACTATATGTTCTACATTGTAATAGGAACTGGGAAAAATGGAAGAAAACTCTCAGACTGTTACTTAAACAAGTATAATTAGAAAATAAGATATTAAAAAATCATCTCAAGTTTCTTCTTGAGTTCTGTATTGCTAAGGGTAGAAACCCACCAGAAGGATGACTTTGTTAAGAAAACAGCGTGGAGGCCAGGCACAGTGGCTTATGCCTGTAATCCCAGCACTTTGGGAGGGCAAGGCAGATGGATCACTTGAGGTCAGGATTTTGAGACCAGCCTGACCAACATGGTGAAACCCTGTCTCTACTAAACATACAAAAATTAGCTGGGTGTGGTGGTGAGCACCTGTAGTCACAGCTACTCAGGAGACTGAGGCAGGAGAATCGCTTGAACCTGGGAGGCAGAGAGGTTGCAGTGAGCCAAGATGGCGCCACTGCACTCAAGCCTGGGTGACAGAGCGGGACTTTGTCTCAAAAAAAAAAAAAAAAAAAAAAGGAAAAAAGAAAAGGAAAATATCATGGAATTTTTGATAAACCCATGAGTTACTCTTAATGGGAAAGACTGCAACAGGAGTTCTAAACTACGCTGCGTATTCAAATATTGGGAAGTTTTGATTTTCTCAGGATCGCCTACAGGATGGGAGGCTTAGGAATCTTGTGATTTAAAGAAGAGTTGAGAAGAAGGTTCCAGGGTGCTGGTATGTATGGCCCTAAAGCAAAATAACTAAAGAGAATTTCAGGAGCAGGAATGGCTGAAGAAATTCAAGAACTGTGGTAGCTAAAATCCATGTGCTGTGACATCCTGCTCTACAGCAGGCCTGTGTGAGTGGTGCTTAGTACCCGACGGAGGGTGGACTGTGTCAGCAATGTTGAGAAGACAGCAGCTGGGTCAGGAACAGGAGAGGAAGGGCTAAGGTTTGAACTTATTTGATGTTAATATTAATATTCACTAGGACCGTGAATCCTTTTAAATATTTCTGCTTATGTTTTAGAGTGAATGACCTGAATTTTTTAAAAGGTTGCCATTAAACTGACACCTAACTATGTATGTTTCTAATATGAATTTTTATAATATCAAATTCTAGAATAAAGCATAATATGTCCAGGAGGAGACATAATTGAGGCCATGGACTCTAAACTGAAGCAGACTTGGGTTGAAATTCTGGCTCTTGGCCTTCATTTTCTCATCCATTCACTGTTGTGAGGATGGAATGAGAGGTTCTAAGTTTCAGCACTGAGTACGGCTGGCGCATGGTAAGCACTCAATAATGCGAATCATTATTATGACCTTAAATGGGTTCAGGAGAAATTTCCTTTGATCCAGTTCTGAGACATTGGAAGGATTCCTTTGTCAAGATGTTTGTACCATCAGAAAGATAATTACTTTTTCTTAAAAATACTGTTTTATATTAAAAACAGATAACTATTGTCAGGGCTTTTCTGATTGCAAGTAACAGAAACCTCAACTTAAGCTTAAGGGAAAAGGGAATTTATTGATTTTAACAAACTGAAAACACCAGGGGCCTTCAATCTCATTGGATAAATGAGTTTGAAAATGTCAAGAATCCCTCCCTCCTTCTCTCTTCCTCTCTGTTTCTCTCTCTCCCTCTCTCTCTCTCAGTTCTACCATTTTCTGTTGGAGTTTGGCATCAGACTGACCCTCCCCATGTCGTGGTCACTGTCATTGTCAGACTTGGATTGCCCAAACTTGATATTTAGGAGAAAGAGACCTTCTCCCATTGGTTCTCACAAAAGTTTCATAATTGAGTCTCATTGACATTGAATGAGTCATGAACCCATCACTGAACCAACCCATAGGCTAGAATAGTGGGATACCCTGACTGAGTAGGCCTGGGACACGTGCCCACCCTTGGAGCTAAGCGGAGGTGACTTACTCATAACACATGGATGGAGAATGGGAAGGGAGTGGGAATGAAGGTAAAATTTTTTTACCCTAAAAAAATTCGAGTATTATCACAAGAAAAATGAGAAATGAATGCTGTGCAGACAAAAACACAGACATTCACAAAAACCTTGAATGGCACTGGTCTTAAAGGAGAAGGACAACAACATTATGTACCACAAGCATATAATAAATAGGACTTGACAATGGACCAAATACGTGTTGTAGAAGGCACTTAATAATGGCATTTTTAGCCATCTATTTTATTGTAATTAATCTTTTAAAGAGAAGATGCATCAACATACCCTCAGTACATAGCCTATCATATCCACTGTATAATAAATATTTTTTCTGGGTTTCTTAGTATTTCCCGTTTTTTTGTTGGTGTTGTTGTTTTGTTTTGCTTTTTGCCTTAGTCGATTTTATGGTGCTATAACAGAATACCACAGATTGGGTAATTTACAAACAATGGAAGTTTATTTGGCTCCTAGTTCTGGAGGCTTGGAAGTCCAAGAACAAGGGGCTACATCTGGTGAGGGCCTTATTGCTGTGTCATAACACAGTAACAGGTACCACATGCTGAGGGAGCATGTGAGAGCAAGCAAGAGAGGGCCAAACTTTTATAACAACCCCCTTTTTATAACCCACGTTTATAACAAATCCTCTCTTAAAGTAACAAACCCATTCCTGCGATAATGGCATTAATTTATTCATGAGGGCAGCATCCTCATGACCTAATCATCTATTAAAGGTTCCATCTCTCAACACTGATGTATTGGGGATTAAGTTTCTAGCATATGAACTTTGGGGGACACATTCAAAGCTAGCAGTGTCTTACCTTTGTATTTATTTTTACATATGCTATTCTAGTAGGAAGATTTTTTTGTGTGTCTCTCCATATGAAGGATATTTTTAGAAGCAGCTAAAATAATTTTCTCCCCTTGAAGCACAGATTTCTTTCCTTTTTAACCTCTTTTTGACTTCACTTGTCATATCTCCATGTATTCTCTCAAGACTCATATATTCAACGTGTGGTAAGAAAGATACCACTAAGAAAAGATAAACTGCGTCTAGTTATTATGGCTGACAGATCTGTGAAATTATAGACTGTTAAGCACATTAGAGTTGAGGAAGGCCACAGAATATTGGTAGAATTCAAGACAGGAGAGTATTGGTGTGTTTGGAATGTATATTATTGTATTCTGTGATGGCATAGCTCTCTGTGCATTTGTTAACAATTTCTTTTTTTAAGCTCAATGGCAACAAGAGTTTCTTGTTATATGGTCATAAAGTTGAAAATTGTAATACATGCTGCAAGAATGCAATTCCAGTACTGTGGAAAGAATTCCTCTTTCTTTTGAAGTTTTCAGGAATCAGAGTTCAAGGAGAACAGAGAAAGGTGAATAAGGAAGCAAACCGAGCCGATATGATGTATCCTTCAGCTCAAGACTGGTCAGCATCTTTACTTGGAACAAAGAACAGTGCCAGATGACAATCCTACAGAGGAATTTGAAAGAAAATCTCCAGCAGAGGGTGGGATTTGAAATGCAGAGTCAGTGAGCCAACTTCTGATAGTCCAGGCGGCCAGGTCAACTACAATGCCTACAGGTGAGGTTGGGCTTCACTAATAATACCTAAGCCATCAAAATCACCTGGAAGAGCATTTAAAAGGTGGCCTCCTGGTTCTATCCCAGATGCATTGAATCCAAATGAGGATGAGGTAATGAGTCTGTGCCAAGCACTGTTCTAGGCACTTTTATTATTCTGGACACTATTATTATCATAGCCCCTATTATTTTATTAATGCAACCATTGCATTTGTCAGGCATTGGCCCCTTTTTACAGGTGAGGAAGCTGAGGCTCAGAGAGGTTATCGAGTAACTGGTATCGAGTGACAGAGCTCTGACTCCAACCAAAGTCTGCTTCTAGTGCCTTTGTAACTCTTGCACTCTGCCAGAACTAGAAATGAGACAATGGAGACATACTCAAACTTGTAGTTGTGTTATTTTTAAAATAACAAATATTATTATTTAGTACCCAGAAATGTGTATTCTTTTTTATGATGCCATTTATTGCACATGTAATCTTTTTAGAAATAAACTTTATTTTTAGAGCAGTTTTAGATTTTCAGAAAAATGCAAAAAATTGTACAGATAGCTAGGTCCCATACATACTGCACCCAACCCCCATTGTTAACATCTAACATTAGTATATTTGTTGCCATTAATGAATCAATATTATTTAGAGTCAGCAGAACTGTGTGCAAGACTCAGGGTCACCTCTTATGGCTTGAGTGGTCTTGGAAAAGAAACACAAGCTGTTGAATCTTAATTTACTCATCTCTAAAACAGAATAATAATAAAGCTTTTCTCCAGGCATAGTGGCTCACACCTGTAATTCCAGCACTTTGGGAAGCCAAGGCGGACAGATCATTTGAGGTCAGGAGTTTGAGACCTGCCTGTCCAACATGGTAAACCCCGTCTCTACTAAAAATACAAAAAATTAGCTGGATGTGGTGGCACGCACCTGTAATCCCAGCAACTGGGGAGGAGAATTGCTTGAACCCAGGAGGCAGAGGTTGCAGTGAGCCAAGATCGTGCTGCTGCACTCCAGCCTGGGTGACAGACAGAGACTCCACCTCAAATAATAATAATAATAATAATAATGATGATGATGATTTCACAGGAATATGTTGGTATATTTGAGGAGAGCCCCATACCCACACTCTTCCCTTGCCTACCTTCTGTAAAGGCTGAAGCAGCTCCATGAGGATTCCTAAATCTGATAAAGAAAAATGTGGCTATCTGCAGGGAAGTGATTTTATAATACCGAATTCCAACATGAAACATATTGGCACAATGAGGCACACTGGCCAGACAATAACTGGGAGCACGAAGGAACAATGAGCATGTGCTTCAGCCAGAAACTTTCTTTCTAGAAGAAGCAGCAGGGAAGGAGTGGGGCTCCACATGGCCAGTGTCCTCTTCAAAGCTCATCAATCTGTTAGAGTCACTCCCCTTTCCTAATGAGAGGAGCTGGATGGGGGGCAGAGGCTGGGAGCTCAATGTTAATGGTGATTGGACACCCCTAGTAGATTTACACTTAGGAATTGACCTACATGGGTGCACTCAAATGAATGTGACTGGGACGAGTATTCACCAGAAAGACACTTGCTCCAAATAACTCCTTCTGCGACAGGTACAGATTTTTATTTTTCATCAAAGACTGCTATATTTGTTTCAGAAGTAGTCCAGTTGCTAACAGTGAGTAGGCATTTGTGTAAGGTTGGAAAAAAATGTTTTGAAATGAATCTCTATTATGACTGCAGAAAAGACAATCAGATAATTATGTTCATGGGTGGCATTTTACTGATAGTGATTTCAAAAACTGGTTCATCAACAGAGTCACCTTTTTGAAAATACAGAGTACTGGCCAGGTGTAGTGGGACACACCTGTAATCCTAGCACCTTGGGAGGCCGAGGCGGGTGTTCGAAACCAGCCTGATCAACATGGTGAAACCCTGTCTCTACTAAAAATAATAATTAAAAAAAATTAGCCGGGCATGGTGGCAGGCACCTGTAATCCCAGCTACTCAGGAAGCTGAGGCGGAGAATCGCTTGAATCTGAGAGGCAGAGGGAGGTTGGAGGTTGCAGTGAGCCGAGATTGCGCCAGTGCACTCCAGCTTGGGCAACAAGAGCGAAACTCTGTCTAAAAAAAGAAGAAAAGAAAAGAAAGAAAATACAGACTCCTATGTTCCACTGGATCAGAACATCCATAAGTGAGGCTGAGGTTGCTAGAGGAATTTTTGAAAACAGCCTTAGGAACGCTGATAATCAGAGTTTGGGACTCATTGGTGCAGACTGCGTAGAGGGACATTTAATACTGAAATTTGATTTTGGGTGAAAAAAGTAATTTTTTTCCCTAAAAACCATAGTCCTGAGTTATTAAAATGTACAAAAAGATTTTATTTGTTTTATAAGCTTTCTGACTTTGAAAGTCTTTTCAAATGAGTAAAATATTTTAATCTCAACAAAACTATTATATTCTAAACTTGTCTGGCTGTTAAATATTAGCAGACAAGCTGCTGGAAAAGTTAAATCTTTAAAAAGTTTGCAATTTGTGCTGCAAATGCTATACCTGTGTTTTTATCTTCCCTATATATACACTGATGTTTTTATCCTCCTTCCTAAGAAGGTATACCATTTGAACAGACAAAAATACAGATATTGCCTAGCCAACATTAAAAATAGGAACATGTCTGAAATTCACATACTCATATGCTTCCGTGCGCTTCCTGTACCCACCTACTGCTTTCTCTAGTTTCCATCCCTGGCTGTGGAACCAGCCCATCCCTTTCCTAAAGAGGCTTCTCTGTTGCTACATATCAATGCAGAAACCATTGATGCTGCTTCTGTGTCAGCAATAATGCTCTGTCTTTCCTATCTCATTCAAGGACCCCAGGATTCTTTTTGGGGTTTGTTAGTTAGAACCCATCCCCACACTTGGATGGGGCAAGGAGTCAGTACTATTTTGAATGAGGCCCAGGATGAACTCAGCAGATTCATAGAGCAGGTCAGAGTGGCAGGTGAATCAAAAGTTGAGTTGCAGGCCAAGTGTGGTGGCTCATGCCTGTAATCCCAGTACTTTGGGAGGCTGAGGTGGGAGGATTGCTTGAGTCCAGGAGTTTGAGACCAGCCTGGGCAATATAGTGAAAACTTGTCTCTACAACAACAACAACCACTGCGCCCCCCGCCAAAAAAAAAATCAAAAAATTAGCTAAGCATGGTGGAACTTGCCTATAGTCTTAGCTACTCAGGAGGCTGAGGTGGGAGGATTGCTTGAGCCCAGGAGGTTGAGGCTGCAGTGAGCCATGCTCACACCACTGCAGAGTGAGATCCTGTCTCAAAAAATAAATAAATAAAAGTTGAGTTACAAATTTGTTTCTATTGCTTTTTATATTTTATTTTTTGACACGGAGTTTCCCTCTTGTTGCCCAGGTTGGAGTGCAATGGCGCAGTCTTGGCTTGCCTCAACATCTGCCCTCTAGTTTCAAGCGATTCTCGTGCCTCAGAATCCCAAGTAGCTGGGATTACAGGCATGCACCACCATGCCCAACTAATTGTATATTTTCAGTAGAGACAGGGTTTCTCCATGTTGGTCAGACTGGTCTCGAACTCCTGACTTCAGGTGATCTGCCCACCTCAGCCTCCCAAAGTGCTGGGATTACAGGTGTGAGCCACTGTGCCCGGCCTCTATTGCTTTTTTATTTAAAATTTTTTTTTAATTCAAGAAGAAAAATCAGCCTTATGTCTGCCAGTTTCTACTCTATTTAGCAGACTTCTCTTTGCTTTGTTCTAAATATACATAATTCCTTTTTCATTTTCATACTCTTCTGAGAAATCTGAATTAATATTATTTATTGAGTGCTATATCAGTTAGCTATTGCAGCATAACAAATTTAGCTGGTTAAGGCAGCAAGTACTTATTTCACTCATAATTCTGCAGGCCGGTGGTGTAGTTTTTCTCTAGGTTTGCTTTCCTGTTCTTTGCTGGGCTTGGTTATATTGTCTGTGGTCAGCTGGAGATTTGACTAGAAGCTGGATGGTCTAGGATGGCCTTGCTCACATGTCCGGCCATTGGCAGGTTGTTGGTTAGGAGCTGGCTGGCAAGGATACTTCATACTTTCTCCTTTTATCTTTCAGCATGCCAGTTTGGGCTCCTCCACGTGGAGATCTCAGGGTTCTAACCACAGCAAAAGAGAGCAAGCCATAATGTGCAAGTCTCTGCTTGTTTTGTATTTGCTAGTCTCACTTTCTCAATCAAGTCACACAGTCAAGCCCAGATGCAAGGTATCGTGAAATAGAATCTACCTCTTGGTGGGAGGAGCTTAAAATTCACATTGTAAAGAGGTATGCTTACACAGATGGGAAAAAATTGTGGTCATTTTTGCAATCTACCACCAGTACATAGTTTGTATGTTTGTATGAAGCTTAACATTTTAGAAATATAGGCAAAGCATCTGCCATTGTTTAATGGCTGAATTGCTGGATTTTGTGTGTGTGTGTGTGTGTGTGTGTGTGTGTGTATATACTTTTTTTTTTTTTTTTTTTAGAGAGACTGAGTCTCACTCTGTCACCAAGGCTGGAGTGCAGTGGTGCGATTTTGGCTCACTGCAACCTCCACTTCCCAGGTTCCAGTGATTCTCCTGCCTCAGCCTTCTGAGTAGCTGGGATTACAGGCGCTCACCACTGCCCAGTTAATTTTTGTATTTTTAGTAGAGACGGGACTTCACCATATTGACCAGGCTGGTCTCAAACTCCTGACTTCAAGTGATTCGCCCGCTTCAGCCTCCCAAAGTGCTGGGATTGCAGGTGTGCATCACCATGCCTGGCCTGGATTGTATATTTTATTTAAGCCTTACCCGCTGATTGAGTTGCAAATCAGGCAAGTCAAAAAAAAAAAAATCCCATTTGACAACACAAATCCTACTTTTCTTTCATGATTTTAGTTTTCAGATTACCTGTAGAACATGATGCCACACAGAGCAGCTGCAGTTGGACTGAAGTGTGGTAATTATAGATGGAGCTGGGGTGAGGAAAGTCTGTGGGCTGTCAGAGTAGGCTTCTCAAACTTTAAGCTTCCATGATGCCACCATGGACTAAAAGGTGGCAGAAACAGAAGGAAAACAGCAAAAATGCTTTATTTTTCTATGAGAGCAAATAGATCTGGCCTCGCTGAGCAAAAAATATGTATGCATAATTTAGTGAATGGGCATCCTTGGTGACTGATGGAAAAGGGATTTAGCTGAGACCCAATCTCTAGGTGAGAGACAGAGAGTAGTGAGTCAAAATTTCTAGAGAACCATCACAAAGTGAGTTCATTCTCCATGTAATAATGTCTGAGAATCCCTCAGTGTGAGGAAGGTAGTAATTCTTTTTTATTTTTCTGAGATGGGGTCTATGTTGCCCAGGCTAGTCTCAAACTCCTGGCCTCAAGGGATCCTCCTGCCTCAGCCTCCTGAGTCACTGGGACTACAGAAAGGTAGTAAGTCTACCACTGTGTCCAGAAAAGTAGTAAGTCTAACAAGCCTAGACATGAATGCAGCATGACCCTGTTTTTTACTTTCCTTGTTTATAATAGGGGAGAATCAGGTTGTGCTAGGGAAGTTTTCTCCCTACCTCGTCCCCTTCTCACCCATGAACAGGTTCTGTAGATCATGATTCTTAGATAATATTCCTCACTTTCCCAAATGGCCTGCTCATGATTATCTCTTCCCATAAGGCAATGAAGTGAAAATAGATGTTCGCTGTCAGCTGTCAACCTTTTTTTATGAAGACCCACCAGATGAGCACTGAAGAAGTACTCCTCTTTCTGAAATACAGTAATATTCAGCTTTGCTTGGTATCTTCTGAGCCAAAACATGGCTTAAGTGATGAATAAGTAACAGGGTGTTGCCTGAATTTTCCATATGCCTCACATTTTGGAAAAGCCTAGGAGAGAGGAAATAACTGTTAAAACATAAACATTGAGAGAGAACTTACAGTAATGTGGATCAGTGCCCTAAGCTTATAAAGGGGCCTTTGCAACTATTGATTCCACGTATAAAAGCAAGACCAAAAAGTTAGGCCCAGGCCAGGCACAGTGGCTCACTCCTGTAATCCCAGCGCTTTGGGAGGCCAAGGTGGGTGGATCACCTGAGGTTGAGAGTTCGAGACCAGCCTGGCCAACATGGCGAAACCCAATCTCTACTAAAAATACAAAAACTAGCTGGGCATGGTGGCATGTGCTTGTAATCCCAGCTACCCGGGAGGCTGAGGCAGGAGAATCACCTGAACCCAGGATGTGGAGGTTTCAGTGAGCCAAGATCACGCCACTGTACTCTAGCCTGGGCAACAAGCAAGACTCTGTCTCAAAAAAAAAAAAAAAAAAGTTAGGTCCTGGGCCCCTTGGCCCCTCTTCGGCCAGAGCTCTCTTATCTGTTATCTGTTTTACACATTGGGCTTTTGCAAAATGTTTCTTGTGATGAAAGTTTCCTGATGCTAAGACATCATTTTGTAGGTGAGGAACTGGAGGCCCAGCAAAATGTGGTGACTTGCTCAAGGTCACAGCAGTTGTCATTTGTGGAGCTGAGGGCAGAACTCAAATCTCAATCTCTCTTGTCCAATGTACTTTGTTCTATAGCATGCCGTGTTCCACTTCTTCATATCTCAGCTGGGCAACTTCTTTTAAGTACATTCTCACTCACAAGATACTAAGGATATTGCCAAAATGTATAGCACAAATCAGAAGATGAAAACTGTCATTTCCTTTTTTGATTGATTGCTACAATATGATCTATGTTCTGGCTTAGAGTTCTTACTTTGTCTTTCCCAAGCTGGGTGACATAATATTTCTCTGTTGCTCTTTCCTCCCTATAAAATAGAGACACTGAAGTTCAAGTGAGTTACTGCTCAGTCTTTTTGTAAGCAAGAAGATAATAAATATAGAACATTGCAGTGATGATTGATTTATTGCTTTAATTGTACACAAAAACCCCACTTAATATTCATGAATTGTAAAGGCCTTCACTGAAATGAGCACTTCTGGAAAAACTGAATATAATCATCAAAACAGTCGGCATTTGTATGGTACATAGCTTGAGTTAATCAGACAATGATCAAAGGATTCGTGTTCTGTCTGCAAACCATGCACTCAGAGGTGCAATGAGAATTAAGGAATGAGCATTAAGAAGTCATTCAACCGTTCCGAATCTTACAAAGCCTGCAGTACTAAAGGAGTACTAGAGAAGAATTCACTGGTTGTCTTTTAAGTGGTAAAGCAACACAAGCACCAAGAACTTCAGTTGGTCCTGAAATTCTCTGCTTGCATTTAGGAGCTGCTTCTAAATGTGGCAGCTCTCCCACTTGCCTAATTAAAATGCCTTCCCAGAACAGTTTCAAATCTGACAAGGGTGAATAGTTGCCAAACGGGCTTCTTTCTTTGCTGGGTCTGTAGGTAATTTGCCTGCAGCTAACAAGAATTGGCATTAAACAACAAAAGTCGGATAATGAAGGCCTTTGGACACTGGGTAAGGACTGTTCTATGATGCTTAAGTGTGGAATGAGCACTGTAGTGTGAGCCCAGATCATTCTGTCCGTAAACTCAGCAACTGCATGTTGGGCAATTCTATGTTACAAGGTAGCCCGAATGTTATCCAGATGAACAGTACTCTCATGTGTGCAATGGTTTCTAGTTTATTTTGTGATGATGTACAACATCTGGATTATGTTTCTATTTGTAGATCAAGAAGAAAAAATAACCATGGGGCAAAGAACTAGTGTTGGGAGATTTGTGTTCAGGTTCTGGCCTAGTTATTGATTCTCTTTTCTGGATTAAACCTTGGGCTCCTGTTTCCTTGTCTGTGAAATAAATGGTGGGAGACAAAGATAAATTAAGGATTTCTAAAGTACGTTTCCAGTTCCAACAGTTTCTTATTTTGTAGCTAAAGCTAGTAAGAATGAACAACTTTCACTCTTTGGATTAAAGTGCTCTATGTGTCAAATCCCAGTGGGATTTAAAATTATACTGAATCTAGGCCAGGCACAGTGGCTTATGTTTATAATCCCAGCACTTAGGGAGGCCGAAGTGAGAGGATTGGTTGAGGCCAGGAGTTCGAGACAAGCCTGGGCAACAAAGTGAGATCCCATCTCTACAAAAAAATTAAAAAATTAGCCAGCCTGGTGGGCTCCATTAGCCTCAGCTACTAGGGAGGCTGAGGTGGGAGGATCGCTTGAACCTGAGAGGTGGAGGCTGCAGTGAGCCAAGATCACATCACTGCACTCCAGCCTGGATGACAGAGTGAGACTCCATCACACGCACACACACACAAAATCAGCAAACTTTGAGTAAAGCAGATTCCCCCTCCATTCCCTCCATTATGTCAGTGGGCCTCATCTAATCAGTGGAAAGGCCTTAGTAGAAAAGGACTGTGGTCTCTTGAGGAAGAAGGGAATCTGCTTCTAGACTGCATTTGGACTCACAACTGCAACAACTCTTCCTAGGTCTCCAGCCTGTCAGCCTACCCTGCGGATTTTGGATTTTCCAGCCTCCACAATTGTGTGAGCCAGTTTCTTAAAATAGATCTCTCTCCATATCTCTCTCTCTACATATATACATATATATATAATATATAATATATAATATAATATAAGAGGAACCTGTCTAATAAATATATATTATATATAGTTAAGGAGCTTGTTCATTAAATACATGTATTATATACTAGAGAGAGATTTATTTTAATGAATTGGCTCACACAATTATGGAGAAACCAACATGATGTGTGTGTGTGTAAATTTATATACAGGTTTTAGGTTGTGTACTATAGATATCATATATAGTATGTGTATATATATATAATGTGTATATATTATATATACTAAGTTGTGTATACATACTCTATGTACTATATACCTTTTATATATGTGCCATGTAAAGATGGATTCTCTTTTTCTCCTAACACAGCCTTAGGAGATAGATATGAGGCAACTGTGGTTCACAGAGGTTAAGGAGCTTGTCCAAGTGTACACAGCTAGCAAGAGGTAGATGCAGAATCGTAAGAACCACGCTGTCTCCATAACACATATGAAGACTCTTAGTTTGTTCCCAGAACTGGGAAGTTGCTCAATATTAATTATCTTCCATTTTCCTCTTGCACTGCCTTTTGTCTGATTACTCAGCTGTTTCTGCTAATGTCAGAGCCAGTGAAAGCCACAACGTGTTGTACCATTCAATTTATAGCCCTCTTGCCATCAGGAATCTGCTCCAAGGTGATTCATGCTGTGACATTCTAGCCGGAAACTGAATCTGAAAGCAGCAACTACCTGTTCCACCGCAGCAACTTGGCTTGCCTCAGTTTTCATGCCTACTAGTGGTCAGTTATGGGAGCGTGGTGACCCACTGAACACAGCCACAGTCTACACTGCTGAATTCATCCCCAGAGCCAACCACAGGCCTGTGTGTTGGAATGCACACCTCATTGCCTCCACTTTCATGGTGTAATTTAGAAGTGAGAAGGAAGAATGGGTAGTGGTCTGAACCTTCGTTTCTGGTTTGGTGCTGCTCAGAATGCAAGCTGTCTTTCTCATTTGGTTGTCTCGGTGTGGAAGCCATAAGAAGTGGCACAAGAACCAGCCTCTCTCTATTCCTTCTCTCTTCTCCTTTGAAACCATGAAAGAGATCTGTTCCATTAGCACAAAGAATGCACTTATGCATTTTAAGTGGTTCTTTGCCAAATCAGAGAGCTGTTCTGTGACAGGCTACAGACATTGTCTGCAGCTATACATCAAATTGATAGTTGTCCTTATAATATCGATATCCTCAAATGTAACTTCATCTCCTTGGAAATTCATTGCATGTGGGGATGTAATGTTGGCACCAAGGTATTCTGTACTTTTAGGGGAAGAGGTTTTGAGAGTCCTCTGCAGTTGGCACAACACATGTTATATCCATGCTTGGATTTTGATATACTGAAATAATTTAAACTTTGAGATAATTCTACAAAGACTGGTTTATTTCAAGTTATTTCCGGGCTTCCAGTATGCTGACATAGGCACCATTACCTTTTTAATTAAGCTGTTGCTGTAAAACATATTTTAAAAAGGCTATTTAAAACTTTAAGACTTGTATTATACATTTTTATGGTCTGATGCAATGAACAATGTTTGGCATCTGTTATACTGTATCTACAAACACAGTGTATAGCATGGGACAAAGTTACAAACACTGGGACTTTAACTCCTTTCCCTTCTGCTGTCCCTCCATTCTTCCTAAATGATACCAAATTCTTTTCTGGTCCACAAACATGTCATTCTCTTTCATGTCTTGCATGTGCTGTCTCCTTGGTCTACAACGATCCTTCCATCCTTCATCCCCCCTCCTCCTAGTACACTTCACAAATTGTTGCTCACCCTTTGACACTCAGATTAAATGTCACCTCCTGCAGGAAGCTTTTATGATTTCCTACACTACTTCCTTGGAGCTTAATATTTATTTCCTATAATTTTCTGAAGGCAAATAAATTCAAATAAAGTTATCCCTAAACTGTCTACCAAGCAACCTTAGAAGACATGTAGAGAGACCTTGAATGAAATCTGTGCTTGCAAGAAGGAAGGATGTGATGAGCATAGACAGTTCTATTCAAAGCCTTGAGGATAAAACAATATCCTCCAGGATTCTGCTTTCCCCCAATACCCAGATGGCAGGACTAATACCAGACTCTTGGAAGAGGATTTGGAAAGTGCTGGACAACAGAAAAAAATAATTACCCTTGATCCAATTATCCAGTAATAACCTTTATTGATGTCTAGTAAATTTCTTTGTGTTTTGCTTTTTTTTCAAAATATGTGTCTATAGACATTTTGGTTCTCTCCATTCCTGAGGCCACAGGACAAATAACCGCTTCAATCAAGCTCATTGGTCCTTGTCTTTTTTTTAGTAAAGTTTTTACTGAAGTGTAGCATACAAAAACAAAATTCACACAGAAATCCAGTGTACAGATTGATTACTTTCTACAAAAATAACATACCTATGCAACCAGCACCTGGATGAAAAAACAGTATTTTACCGATGGCCTAGAAGTCTTCCTTGAGCATACTTTCAGTTATTACCTTCCTTCCAAAAGTAAGCATTGTGCATACTTCTCACACTAGATTATATTTTTGCCTATTTTGGAACTTTACACAAATGTAATCATCCAGTATATACTTTTGTGTTTGCTGGGCTTCTTTTGCTCAATGGTAAGTTTGTGCAATTCATCTGTGTTGCTGTAGGAAGCAGTAGACAGTGTATCCTCAGGCAGTATTACATTTTATGAATATACTACAATTTGTCAATTCATTCTACTGTTGGTTGACATTTGGGTTGTTTTCAACATTTGGCCACTATTGAGAGAGCAGGCTAGTTGATTCCCTATTTTAAGATGACCTGGAGGAAAAGGACAGAAGCCCCTCACTCAAGCTCTAGCTTATCTAACTCTCAGCCAGTCAGTAACAAAAGACCCAAGAAGCTATTAACGTCAAGCTCCTGTTTCAGGGGGCTAGGGACTTCCTCAGAGCCCTGCATGCGCAGTTAGGCTTAAAACTTCAACCTAAAGTTACCCCTTCCTCATTTTAATGCTAAACTTCATGCCTAAAGGTGGAAATGTAAAATGTTAATGCCACATACAATGTATGAAGAAGCATGCTGAGCCACTGCACACATGCTAGAAAAACCTCTTCTATACATGTCCTGATGGAAGCCCTACTTATAGAAAGATGCTATGAAACTAACCTACACACCACCCTGGGGAGCAGCCCATTCCTTTTCCCTTATCAGTGCTGACTCTCTTGTGCACAAGCTGAAATAAACTTTCCTTTGCTGTAATGTTTGGTGATTTCTCTTGATTTCTATTCTGGGAGAATGAAAGAATCCAGGGTGGTGGTAACATGACAGTTAGTATTGCTCTAAAAATTCTCGAACATGTTTTTAAATGCATATATATATACACATTAATGCATATATATATATATGCATTTCTATTAATACCTAAGAGTAGAACTGAAGGGTCATAGAATATGTTTATGTTCACCTTTTAGTAGATTCTGCCAAATAGTTTTCCACTGTATCCATTTATGCTCCCATTAGAAAATCAATTGCTCCACATTCTCTCCAACATTTCATTTTGCTTATCTTTTTGATGTTAACAATTCAGGTGAGATGTATTTCATCCCAGTGTAAATGCATTTCTCTGATGTCTTTTCTTATGTCTATTGAACACTTGATTATTTTCTTTTGTGAAGTTACTATCCAAATTTGTGGCCCAATTTTTCTATTGGATTATCTATCTTTTCATCATTTTTTACTAGTAATTTGCTGGATATAAGTATATCAAATATCAAGGTCAGTCACGGTGGCTCACGCCTGTAATTCCAGCACTTTGGGAGGCTGAGGCAGGCGGATCACCTGATGTCAGGAGTTCGAGACCAGCCTGACCAATAGGGAGAAACCCCATCTTTACTAAAAATACAAAAATTAGCCAGGTATGGTGGCGCATGCCTATAATCCCAGTTACTCAGGAGGCTGAGGCAGGAGAATTGATTGAGCCCGGGAGGAGGTTACAGTGAGCTGAGATCATGCCATTGCACTCCAGCCTGGGCAACAAGATTGAAACTCTGTCTCAAAAAAAAAAAAAAAATGTGTATCAAATATCTTCTCTCACACTATGACCAGCCTCTTCACTCTCTTAGTGGTATCTTTTAATGAACTGAATTTAATAATTTTAATAAAACCAAATTTATCAGTTTTTTTTGCTTTATGATTAATAGTCTTGTGTCATATTTTTAAAATCTCAGCTCTTCTCAAGGATATGATCATATTCTGTTTTTTTCTTTTCCCCTAAAATCTTTGGTGTTTTAGTTTTCACTATTTTTTTTTATGTTTTATTTTTTTATTTAAGATGGAGTCCCACTCTGTCACCCAGACTGCAGTGCAGTAGCACAATCTCTGCTCACTGCAACCTCTGCCTCCTGGGTTCAAGCAATCCTCCGGCCTCAGCCTCCCAAGTAGCTGGGATTATAGGCGTATACCACCACACCTGGCTAATTTTTGTATTTTTAGTAGAGATGGGGTTTCACCATGTTGCCAGGCTGGCCTTGAACTCCTGACCTCAAGGGACACACCTGTCTCAGCCTCCCGAAATGCTGGGATTATAGGCATGGACCCGCGCCCAGCCCTTTCACATTTAGATCTGCAATCCAATTCAAATGATTTTTACATATGGTATGATGTAGGAGTCAATATTTATTACTTCCACATGAATATTTAGTTGACCAGACCATTTACTAAAATGTTTTTCCTTTCCCCACTACACTCAATGTCATACTTATTATAAATGAGTGATCCTACATGTGCAGACCAAGACATTGTATTTTAAGCGACCCCTTTGCAAATATGCATCTGCCTGAGACTTCTCAAATATTTGGTCAGCTCAGAGCAAGGAATTGGGTCCCTAAATCTGTTTCCTTCCCTGTGCTCAGGTAATAGTTGATAGTATAAAATCATTTTGTAATATCCTGAACTTAAAATGCTAAAACTGTTAGCTTATTAGCCAACCAGGAAGAAACTGAAGTGGCACTTAGTAAAGTCTTGACATATGTAGCTATTATTATCACTGTAATAACCAACTTGGTTTCTCCATAATCCCAAAACCATCTCAGTCTTCTACAAATGGTTCTTTGTCCCAGGCCTACTCTACTCAAGTTCACCGAGACTGATTTTTAATTAATACTACATAAGTAACTTCACTTCCCTATGATTTGTTCCCTAAAATTGTACATCTAATTCATATCTATAAAACTCTAAAATTTCACATTCCCTGATAAAATAGAACTGTCAGATTAAGGATGTTTGTCCTGACCAATCTGATTTTAGATTGAGGAAGGAATAGATACAGGTATCTATTGGGGTAAGGCAGATGGTGAGTTATTGTTCATACCTAAATATGCCTAAGGTATAGGAGATCACTCATTTCTCTCATGGAAAGTGTGCTAGGGCCTCTGTGATCACAATGTAAGTCACACCATAACATTTGGGATTGCCTCAGGGACAGTGGCTTCCCACAGGATCAAGCAGTGAGAAATAATGGACAATTCTCTTTGGCTGAAACTAAGATTAAAACACAACTCTTTTAAAAATAAAATACAAGACTAATCTAATCAAATTATTATTATTATTATTTTATTATACTTTAAGTTTTGGGGATACATGTGCAGAATGTGCAGGTTTCTTACATAGGTATACACATGCCATGGTGGTTTGCTGCATCCATCAACCCGTCATCTACATTAGGTATTTCTCCTCATGCTATCCCCCTCGTAGCCTCCCACCCCATGACAGGCTGGTGTGTGATGTTCCCCTCCCTGTGTCCATGTGTTCTCATTGTTCAGCTCTCATTTATGAGTGAGAATATGCAGTGTTTGACTTTCTGTTCCTGTGTTAATTTGCTGAGAATGATGGTTTTCAGCTTCATCCATGTCCCTGCGAAGGACATGAACTCATCCTTTTTATGGCTGCATAGTATTTTATGGTGTATATGTGCCACATTTTCTTTATTCAGTCTATCATTGATGGACATTTGGGTTGGTTCCAAGTCTTTGCTATTGTGAACAGTGCTGCAATAAACATACGTGTGCATGTGTCTTTACAGTAGAATGATTTATAATCCTTTGGGTATATACCCAGTAATGGGATTGCTGGGTCAAATGGTATTTCTGGTTCTAGATCCTTGAAGAATCGCCATACTATCTTCTAAAATGGTTGAAATAATTTACACTCCCACCAACAGTGTAAAAGCATTCCTATTTCTCCATATCCTCTCCAGCATCTGTTGTTTCCTGACTTTTTAATAATTGCCATTCTAACTGGCATGAGATGGTATCTCATTGTGGTTTTGATTTGCATTTCTCTAATGACTAGTGATAATGAGTTTTTTTTTTTTTTAATATGTTTGTTGGCTGCATAAATGTCTTCTTTTGAGAAGTGTCTGTTCATATCCTTCGCCCACTTTTTGGTGGGGTTGTTTGTTTTTTTCTTGTAAATTTGTTTAAGTTCCTTGTAGATTCTGAATATTAACTCTTTGTCAGATGGATAGATTGCAAAAATTTTCTACCATTCTGTAGGTTGCCTGTTTATTCTAATGATAGAATCTTTTGCTGTGCAGAACCTCTTTAGTTTAATTAGATCCCTTTGTCAATTTCAGCTTTTGTTGCCATTGCTTTTGGTGTTTTAGTCATGAAATCTTTGCCCATGCCTATGTCCTGAATAGTATTTCCTAGGTTTTCTTCTAGGGTTTTTATGGTTTTAGGTCTTTTTTTTTTTTTTTTTTTTTTTTTTTTTTTGAGACGGAGTCTCGCTCTGTGGCCCAGGCTGGAGTGCAGTGGCCAGATCTCAGCTCACTGCAAGCTCCGCCTCCCGGGTTCACGCCATTCTCCTGCCTCAGCCTCCCAAGTAGCTGGGACTACAGGCGCTCGCCAACGCGCCCGGCTAGTTTTTGTATTTTTTAGTAGAGGCGGGGGTTTCACCATGTTAGCCAGGATGGTCTCGATCTCCTGACCTCGTGATCTGCCTGCCTCGGCCTCCCAAAGTGCTGGGATTACAGGCTTGAGCCACCGCGCCCGGCCACCGGTTTTAGGTCTTACGTTGAAGTCTTTAATCCATCTTGAGTTAGTTTTTGCATAAGGTGTAAGGAAGGGGTCCAGTTTCAGTTTTCTGCATGTGGCTACCCAGTTTTCCCAACACTATTTATTAAATACGGAATTCTTTCCCCATTGCTTGTTTTTGTCAGATTTGTCAAAGATCAGATGATTGTAGATGTGTGGTTTTATTTCTGAGGCCTCTGTTCTGTTCCATTTTTCTATATATCTGTTTTGGTACCAGTACCTTGCTGTTTTGGTTACTGTAGCCTTGTAGTATAGTTTGAAGTCAGATAGCGTGATGCCTCCAGCTTTGATCTTTTTGCTTAGGATCATCTTGGCTATATGGGCTCTTTTTTGGCTCCACTTGAAATTTAAAGTAGTTTTTTCTAATTCTATGAAGAAAGTCAATGGTAGCTTGATAGGGATAGCATTGAATGTATAAATTACTTTGGGCAGTATGGCCATTTTCATGATATTGATTCTTCCTATCCATGAGCATGGAATGTTTTTCCATTTGTTTGTGCCCTCTCTTATTTCCTTGAGCAGTGATTTGTAGTTCTTGTTAAAGAGGTCTTTCACATCCCTTGTAAGTTGTATTCCTAGGTATTTTATTCTCTTTGTAGCTAAGGTGAATGGAACTTCACTCATGATTTGGCTCTCTGTTTGTCTATTATTGGTGTATAGGAATGTTTGTGATTTTTGCACATTGTATCCTGAGACTTTGCTGAAGTTGCTTGTCAGCTTAAGGAGATTTGGGGCTGAGACAATGGGGTTTTCTAAATATACAATCATGTCATCTGCAAAAAGAGACAATGTGACTTCCTCTCTTCCTATTTGAATACCATTTATTCCTTCCTCTTGCCTGATTGCCCTGGCCAGAAATTCCAATACTATGTTGAATAGGAGTGGTGGGAGAGGGCATCTTTGTCTTGTGCCAGTTTTCAAAGGGAATGCTTCCGGTTTTTGCCCATTCAGTATGATATTGGCTGTGGGTTTGTCATAAATAGCTCTTATTATTTTGAGATATGTTGCATCAATACCTAACTTTATTGAGAGTTTTCAGCATGAAGGGGTGTTAAATTTTATTGAAGGCCTTTTCTGCATATATTGAGATAATCATGTGGTTTCCGTCATTGGTTCTGTTTATATGATGGATTATGTTTATTGATTTGTGTATGTTGAACCAGAGTTGCATTCCAGGGATGAAGTTGACTTGATCATGGTGGATAAGCTTTTTGATGTGCTGCTGGATTCGGTTTGCCACTATTTTATTGAAGATTTTCACATCGATGTTCATCAGGGATATTGGCCTGAAATTTTCTTTTTTTGTTGTGTCTCTGCCAGGTTTTGGTATCAGGATGATGCTGGCCTCATAAAATGAATTAGGGAGGAGTCCCTCTGTTTCTATTGTTTGGAATAGTTTCAGAAGGAATGGTACCAACTCCTCTTTGTACCTCTGGTAGAATATGGCTGTGAATCCATCTGGTCCTGGGCTTTTTTTTGGTTGGTAGGCTATTAATTACTGCTCCAATTTCAGAACTTGTTATTGGTCTGTTCAGGGATTCAACTTCTTCCTGGTTTAGTCTTGGGAGGGTGAATGTGTCCAGGAATTTATCCATTTCTTCTAAAATTTCTAGTTTATTTGCAAAGTGGTGTTTATAGTGTTCTCTGATGGTAGTTTGTATTTCTGCAGGATCAGTGGTTATCTCCCCTTTATCATTTTTTATTGTGTCTATTTGATTCTTCTCTCTTTTCTTCTTTATTAATCTGGTTAGTGGTCTCTTTATCTTGTTGATCTTTTCAAAAAACCAGCTCCTGGATTCATTGATTTTTTTGAAGGACTTTTCATGTCTCTATCTCCTTCAGTTCTGCTCTGATCTTAGTTATTTCTTGTCTTCTGCTACCTTTTGAATTTGTTTGCTCTTGCTTCTCTAGTTCTTTTAATTGTGATATTAGGGTGTCAATTTTAGATCTTTCCTGTTTTCTTCTGTGGGCACTTAATGCTATAAATTTCCCTCTAAACACTGCTTTAGCTGTGTCCCAGAGATTCTTGTACGTGGTGTCTTTGTTTTCATTGGTGTCAAAGAACTTCTTTATTTCTGCCTTAATTTCGTTATTTACCCAATAGTCATTCAGGAGCAGGTTGTTCAGTTTCCGTGTAGTTGTGTGGTTTCGAGTGAGTTTCTTTTTTTTTAAAGATTGGGTTGGTTCCCCATGTTCTTTGAGATTTCGTTTTTTTTTTTTTTTTTTTTTTTTTTTTGAGACGGAGTCTCGCTCTGTCGCCCAGGCTGGAGTGCAGTGGCTGGATCTCAGCTCACTGCAATCTCCGCCTCCCGGGTTCATGCCATTCTCCTGCCTCAGCCTCCCGAGCAGCTGGGACTACAGGTGCCCGCCACCTCGCCCAGCTAGTTTTTTGTATTTTTAGTAGAGACGGGGTTTCACCATGTTAGCCAGGATGGTCGCGATCTCCTGACCTTGTGATCCACCCGTCTCGGCCTCCCAAAGTGCTGGGATTACAGGCTTGAGCCACTGCGCCCGGCCTCAAGTGAGTTTCTTAATCCTGAGTTCTAATTTGATTGCATTCTGGTCTGAGAGACTGTTTATTATGATTTCCATTCTTTTGCATTTGTTGAGGAGTGTTTTACTTCCAATTATGTGGTCAATTTTAGAATAAGTGTGGTGTGGTGGTGAGAAGAATGTATATTCTGTTGATTTGGGGTAGAGAGTTCTGTAGATGTCTATTAGGTCTGTTTGGTCCAGAGCTGAGTTCAAGTCCTGAATATTCTTGTTAATTTTCTGTATCATTGATCTGTGTAATATTGACAGTGGGGTGTTAAATTCTCCCACTATTATTTTGTGGGAGTCTAAGTCTCTTTGTAGGTCTCTAAGAACTTGCTTTATGAATCTGGGTGCTCCTGTATTGGGTGCACGTATATTTAGGATAGTTAGCTCTTCCTGTTGCGTTGATCCTTTTACCATCAGGTAATGCCCTTCTTCGTGTTTTTTGACCTGTGTTGGCTTAAAGTCTATTTTATCAGATACCAGGATTGCCACCCCTGTTTTTTTGTTTTGTTTTTTTTCTTTCCATTTGCTTGGTAAATATTCCTCCATCCCTTTATTTTAGCCTATGTGTGTCTTTACACATGAGGTGGGTCTCCTGAATACAGCACACTGATGGATCTTGACTTTTTATCCAATTTGCCAGTCTGTGTCTTTTAATTGGGACATTTAGCCCCTTTACATTTAAGGTTAATATTGTTATGTGTGAATTTGATCCTGTCATTATGATGTTAGCTGGTTATTTTGCCCATTAGTTGATGCAGTTTCTTCACAGTGTCGATGTTCTTTACAATTTGGTGTGTTTTTGCAGTGACTGGTACCGGTTTTTCCTTTCCATATTTAGTGCTTCCTTCAGGAGCTCCTGTAAGAAAGGCCTGGTGGTGACAAAATCTCTCATCATTTGCTTGTCTGTAAAGGATTTATTTCTCCTTCGCTTATGAAGCTTAGTTTGGCTGGATCTGAAATTCTGGGTTGAAAATTCTTTTCTTTAAGAATGTTGAATATTGGCCCTCACTCTCTTTTGGTTTGTAGGGCTTTTGCAGAAAGATCCACTGTTAGTCTGATGAGTTTGGGTAAGGTGGGTAACCCAACCTTTATCTCTGGCTGTCCTTAACATTTTTTCTTCATTTCAACCTTGGTGAATCTGATAATTATGTGTCTTGGGGTTGCTCTTCTCAAGGAGTATCTCTGTGGTGTTCTCTGTATTTCCTGAATTTGAATGTTGGTGTGTCTTGCTAGGTTGTGGAAGTTCTCCTGGATAATATCCTGAAGAGTGTTTTCCAACTTGGTTCCATTCTCCCCGTCACTTTCAGGTACACCAATCAAATGTAGGTTTGTCTTTTCACATAGTCCCATATATTTTGGAGGCTTTGTTCTTTCCTTTTTCTCTAATCTTGTCTTCACACTTTATTTCATTAAGTTGATCTTCAGTCTCTGATAACCTTTCTTCTACTTGATGGATTTGGCTATTGATACTTGTGTATGCTTCATAAAGTTCTCATGCTGTGTTTTTCAGCTCCATCAGGTCATTTATGCTCTTCTCTAAACTGGTTATTCTAGTTAGCAGTGCCTCTAACCTTTTGTCAAGGTTCTTAGCTTCCTTGCATTGGGTTAGAACATGCTTCTTTAGCTCGGAGGAGGCTTCTGAAGCCTATTTCTGTCAATTCATCAAACTCACTCTCCATCCACTTTTGTTCCCTTGCTGGAGAGGAGTTGTGATCCTTTGGAGGAGAAGAGGCATTCTGGTTTTTGGAAATTTCAAGCCTTTTTGCACTGGTTTTTCCTTATCTTCCTGGATTTATCTAACTTTGGTCTTTGATGTTGGTGACCTTTGGATGGGGTTTCTGTGTGGACATCCTTTTTGTTGATATTGATGCTATTCCTTTCTGTTTGTTAGTTTTCCTTCTATTGGTCAGGCCCTTCTGCTGCAGGTCTGCTGGAGTTTGCTGGAGGTCCACTCCAGACACTGTCTGCCTGGGTATCACCAGTGGAGGCTGCAGAACAGCAAAGATTGCAGCTTGTTCCTTCCTCTGGAAGCTTTGTCCCAGAGGGGCACCTGCCAGATGCCAGCCAGAGCTCTCCTGTATGAGGTGTCTGTCAACCTCTGCTGGGAGGTGTCTCCCAGTCAGGAGGCACAAGGGTCAGGGACCCACTTAAGGAGACAGTCTTTCCCTTAGCAGAGCTTGAGCACTGTGCTGGGAGATCTGCTGCCCTCTTTAGAGCAAGCAGACAGGAAGGTTTAAGTCTGCTGAAGCTGTGCCTTCAGCTGCCCCTTTCCCCAGGTGCTCTGTCCCAGGGAGATGGGAGTTTTATCTATAAGCCCCTGACTGGGGCTGCTGCCTTTCTTTCAGAGATGGCCTGCCCTGAAAGTAGGAATCTAGAGAAGCAGTCTGGCCACAGCGGCTTTGCTGAGCTGTGGTGGGCTCTACCCAGTTCGAACTTTGTTTACACTGTGAGGGGAAAACCGCCTAGGCAAGCCTCGATAATGGCAGACGCCCCTCCCCCAACCAAGTTCAAGCATCCCAGGTCAACTTCAGACTGCCGTACTGGCAGTGAGAATTTCAAGCCAGTGGATCTTAGCTTGCTGGGCTCCATGCAGGTGAGAGCCACTGAACTAGACCTCTTGGCTCCCTGGCTTCAGCCCCCTTTCCAGGGGAGTGATCGGTTCTGTCTCACTGATATTACAGGTGCCACTGGGGTATGAAAAAAAAATCCCTACAGCTAGTTCAGTGTCTGCCCAAATAGCTGCCCAGTTTTGTGCATGAAACCCA
This sequence comes from Rhinopithecus roxellana, assembly GCF_007565055.1. Taxonomy (NCBI): domain Eukaryota; kingdom Metazoa; phylum Chordata; class Mammalia; order Primates; family Cercopithecidae; genus Rhinopithecus; species Rhinopithecus roxellana. The sequence goes on along the minus strand of NC_044558.1, from coordinate 65,521,179 downwards.
GGGACCTGGTAGTGTAGGCACTCAAGGGAATCTCCTGGTCTGCTAGTTGCAAAGACATGGGAAAAGCATAGTATCTGGATTGGAATGCACCATTCCTCACGGCGCAGTCCCTCACGGCTTCCCTTGGCTAGGGCAGGGAGTTACCTGACCCCTTGTGCTTCCTGGGTGAGGCGATGCCCCACTCTACTTTGGCTTACCCTCAGTGGGCTGCATCCACTGTCTAACCAGTCCCAGTGAGATGAGCCATGTACTTCAGTTGGATATGCAGAAATCACCTGCCTTCTGGGTTGATCTTGCTGGGAGCTGTAGACCAGAGCTATTCCTATTCAGCCATCTTGCCAGCCCAGATCCAACCAAATTATTTTAACTATGAGAGAGGGCTCAGCCTCCTGGAAAAATTCAAGATTTGGGTGATGTTGAATACATTTTCCTGTGCCAGAAACTATAGGCCCATGGATTTCATGAAGATCTATTTCTAAAAGGAAAGATGAAGACAAATTCAGTTAAAATAGCTAACTTTTATTACCCACCTCTCATATATGCCAGACACTGGTGTGTATACATCAACTGCCTTATATAAATGTATCATGCAGTCCTCAGGCATACCCTAAAAGGTAGATCTTATTGCCCCCATTATTACAGTTGAGGAAACTAAGGTGAATCCACAGATCCAGATCACCCATACAGGAACGGAACTAGTGGATGAGTTGGTCAAAGAAGGATTCTCAAAGGAGGGTTCTTAAGAATAACAAGACAGTGAGATCAGAGAATCTGAGGGTCTACTCCACAAGAGTGATTATTTCTCTGAAACTGGGTGGGAATGGATTTAATCCAACCAAGTAATGTGGAGTGGAGCAGATCTCCTCAAGGAAAAGAGTCCATGTTGGTAGAAACCTATAAAGGAACCCAATGCTAGATTTGAGGATGGAAATGGTGTTGTGATCTTGTAGGGATTCTCATCCCCCAGAGTGGCATCCAACTGTCCTCTGGAGGGATGAACAAAATATCTCAGTAACTTAGCCAATGTCCCTGGCATAAAGACTTTCCTTAGCACTCTGGAGAGCCCCATGTCCTATAAGCAGACAGACAGACAAGGAAGAGAGTTGAGAGCAGCCACTGCACAGGAAACCCATGGTGTCCACCTGCCAAGAAGGGAAGGAAAACATCTTTGGGAGAATGATGAATCCAAGCTGGCTTAACGTGGAGCCAAGATACTGGCTGCAGATTCTGTGCTTTGAGACTTCCTGTAAATATTTATTGAGAGATTTGTCAGCATCTCACCAGATCAGGCTTGGAGAGCCTCTACCTGGAGAATCCCTTCCAAGGTTCAACTTCCCCTGGGCAGGCAGCTGGCATAGTTTTTCCCCAAATTTCTCATATAAGAACCAGATGGTAAGGGATATTAACAAGCAGCATTGTTCCAGCAAATCAAATATTCCAACTGCAAAATGGGGCTTCTCTGGAGACAATGAATTGAGTTCACCCAATCTTCTATAATAAGGTTCTGTGGAGAACCATCCTTAATAAATCAGGAATACTGATGAAGTGGCCCAATAGACTGATGCTAGGAAAACTGGTAGGGAAGGATGGCTTTCATTCTTCTATGTTCATAAAGCAAACTCTTCCAGTGTTTACATTCCTGACTCCCCTCTTTCTGAATGTTGCAAATACAGGTGGGGAAGTGGGAGTGGAGGATGGGTGACAGGGAAACAATGGGACAAACAGAGGGAGGGAGAGGGAGCAGGAGATGAGAGCAAACGGGGTAAAATTCCAAATAAAAGAGAAATTTCATGGTTAAACAATGCTTAAATCTGTCAGTTAAGTTAAAAATAAGCCATTAACAAATTAAAAAGAAATTATGAGATAAATGATGCTTATTTTAAAATTAGATTTGAAAAGGGATATTGAAAAACTGAAAGCAGCAATTCAAAAAAGAGTAAAGACTAGACCTAAATATTCCAAATTAAGATTTGAATTGATGAAAGCAAAATAAAATAAATATTTATAATTTGTTAAAAGGGTGAGTGCTAGAGAAATGAGATGAAAACTTTGAAATGGAAAGCTATACCATTAAGCTAAAACCGAAATTAAAAAAAAAAAAGAAAGAAATTCAGCTAAATTTAATTTTAGAAGTGAAAGAAAGTTTTTTTTTAAAAAAAGGAAACTTATAAAAACAAAAACTCGAAACAACAACAACCTGCCCAGTGAGGTCAGACAAGAGACGCTGGGAAAGAGGAAATTCTTTGGACAGCCAGATTTTTCCTCATAAAAAATCCCTGGTGGTAGATTTTTTTTTTTTTTTTTTTTTGACTGGTTATGTCTTCATTTATGCATACCTCCATTCATTCATTCCATAAATATTTATTGTGCCAAGACCTGGGAATTCAATGGTGTAAGTAGAGCAGTAAAGTTTGCCCCCCATGAAACCTATGGTCCAGTAGCAACATATCGTGACGGGAGAGAAGACAGACATTACACAAATGATTACACAGGCAAATTATTAATTACAACCTGTAGTGAGAGTTATGAAGAAACAACCCAGGGGGCTCTAGGGAGCAACTGGCCTGGCTATTGATTGTAAATAGGTTGGGGATGCTCAGGGAGTGTGTAGGTAGGCAGACACCAAGGAAGTCTCTCTGCAAACATATTTGTCCTGAGATCTGAAAGATACATGAGGAATTAACTGAGGCAAAGTAGGGGTGGAGCTGGCCAACATATGTCAAGGGACTGAAACAGGAAGGCTTTGGTGCATTTGAGGAACTAAAAGAAGGCTGTGGGCTGGGTGCAGTGGCTCATGCCTGTAAGCCCAGCACTTTGGGAGGCCAAGGCGGGCGGAACACAAGGTCAGGAAATCGAGAACAACCTGGCTAACATGGTGAAACCCCGTCTCTACTAAAAATACAAAAATTAGCTGGGCATGGTGGCACGTGCCTGTAATCCCAGCTACTCGGGAGGCTGAGGCAGAATTGCTTGAACCCGGGAGGCAGAGGTTACAGTGAGCCAAGATTGCGCCACTGCACCACTCCAGCCTGGCGACAGAGCGAGACTTCGTCTCCAAAAAAAAAAAAAAAAAAAAAAAAAAAAGACTATGGCTGGAACAGACAGACCTAGCAAGGAAGAAGTGTAAGATGTGGTTGAAATGGATGGTAAGGGCCATATTAAGAATTTGGTCTTTATCCTAGGATAATGGGAAACCATTTGTTTGTTTCTTTCATGGCGCTAAAATGACTAAAAAGTGTTTCATTTATGTGTCTGTTTACTTTTTTGGGGGGGTGGGTGGGGAGTCCCCTTCCTTTGGGGCAGAGACCATATCTGTCTTGAGCATCATTGTATTCCCAGCACCTACACAGTGGAGAATCAATAAATATTTTGAATAAATTAATAGCAAGTAATTTTGGAAGGGCCATGACCAAAATCCAAGTCTCCTCCAAAACCTATGCTTCTTTCAGGATGCTTATTACTCCCTTAACAGTTTGCTTTGAGTCTATCTGCTTACAAGAATGGTAGATGTTGGGTGTCTCTCTCAATACTTTTGCTATTCTTAACATTGCAGGTGACTGGACGCGGTGGCTCATGCCTGTAATGGCAGGCGCTTTGGGAGGCAGAGACGGGCAGATCACCTGAGGTCGGGAGTTTGAGACCAGCCTGCACAACATGGAGAAACCCCGTCTCTACTAAAAATACAAAAAAAAATTATCCAAGCATGGTAGTACATGCCTGTAATTCCAGCTACTTGGGAGGCTGAGGCAGGAGAATCGCTTGAACCCGGGAGGCGGAGGTTGTGGTGAGCCGAGATCGCACCATTACACTCCAGCCTGGGCAACAAGAGCGAAACTGCGTCCCCAAAAAAAAAAAAAAAAAAAAAAAAAAAAAATTACAGGTTAGCCTCTGAAGCATTGGTTACTTTTACAAATTTTGAGAATTACTAACAATCAATGACTACCTTTCATGATAGTAGACGGCCGTCATTGCTGGTTATTGATGACAGATTGTGCAAGTAGAGGAAGGAGTTGATTGTTGTCTTTTCATGTGCCCTGACATTCTGTTCCTGAAGAACTAACACATGCAGTGATGAATTGCTTTCCCACCAACAATTTTCAACAAGTCTCAGAGAAATCTTAGTAACACTTTGAGTCTTATTAAGTTTTCTCCCAGGCAGTGGCACACCTAGTGGATTTAACACCTGGAGCAGATCAGTTTTTAACACCTTCATGCTGTATAAAGCAAATTTTAGTTCAATGCATGACATAGTTTATTTAATTTAAAATGTTTCCAAAACTGAAATTTATTCTTCTTTTAACATTGTTATTTATTTCAAAATTAAAGAAAAACTCAAGAAAAAAGTGACATTCCTGATTATTATATAACCTTGCTTTTTTATCACTGACATTGTTTAGAATTGTTGATATGTGATCATAAAAAACAGACCAACTTGTTGAATTTATTATTCAAATTATTATTCCCATTAAATCCTCTGTACAGAAAATGTACTCTTTCACTGCCTCAGGAAGGCTGCCCTACTGTGAGGCCCTTGGTACACCACTACCCCCCAAAGACTATCAACAGTTAAAACACAGCCAGTTGTGGTGGCTCACACCTGTAATCCCAGCACTTTTGGAGGCCGAGGCAGGAGGATTGCTTGAGGCCAGGAGTTCGAGACCAGTCTGGGCAACATAGTGGGACCCTATCTCTAACGAAATTTTAAAAATTAGCCAGGTGTCGTGGTACGTGCCTGTAGTCCCAGCAACTTGAAAGGCTTAGGCAGAAGGATCACTTGAGGCCATGAGGTTGAGGCTGCAGTGAGCCATGATTAGGCCTCCAGCCTGGGTGACAGAGTAAGACCCTGTCTGGAACACAAAAACAAAAGAAAACGAAAAACCCTAAACCAGTTAACACAACAACAAAGCTCCATCAAAAATGTTACATGTTATTTGAAAAGCAAAGAGCTTTCCCGACATCCACTCCGGCTTTTAACAATTTCTAAAATGAAGTCTGCCCTCTGTAGTTTGCTCAACTTCCCCCAAAATAACTTAACATTCTATGTATTTCTTGAATAAAACGAATAAATCAAAGACCAAACAAACAAAAAAAAGAAAATAATTTTTATAAATTACTTTTCTAAACAATGCACTTTGGGAAATTATGGAAAATCTCCAATAATCATCTATTTATTTATTTATTTATTCATTTATTTATTTATTTATTTAGAAATAGAGTCTCTGTAGCCCAGGCTGGAATTCAGTGGTGCAATCTTGACTCACTGCAACCTCTGCCTCCCTGGTAGCTGGGACCACAGGTCGGCACCACCACACCCAGCTAATTTTTGTATTTTTAGTAGACTCAGGGTTTCACCATATTGCCCAGGCTGGTCTTGAACTCCTGACCTCAAGTAATCCTCCTGTCTTGGCCTCCCAAAGTACTAGGATTACAGGAATAAGCCACTTCACCCAGCCCAATCCTCTATTTTAAAAAGCACTTTGACAAACATCGTTATGTGCTTATTCACTTATTTCTTAAAGACAAACTCTTAAATGTGGAATTGTTGGGTCAAAGTGCCCACACTTTTTAGCCTGGTGTGATGGCTCACGTCTGTAATCCCAGCACTTTGGGAGGCTAAGGCGGGTGGATCACCTAAGGTCAGGAGTTTAAGACCACCCTGGCCAACACGGTGAAACCCTGTCTCTACTAAAAATACAAAAATCAGCCAGGCATGGTGGTGCGCACCTGTAGTCCCAGCTACTCATGAGACTGAGGCAGAAGAATTGCTTGGACCTGGGAGGTGGAGGGTGCATTGAGCCAAGATGGCGCCACTGCACTCCAGCCAGGGCGACAGAGCGAGACTCCATCTCAAAAAAAAAGTACTCTCTATTAACAGGACCTCAAAGGCAAACTAATACATTGGTTTCATGATATTATGGATTAAATAGTGCCTTAATGCGAACTTCAGGTTATATATTATATATAATACTATATAAAATACATAAATTTCAGCTTATATATATATATGAAGCTGTGAATTTCAGCTTTATATTATTTATGTAGGCAAATAACATGGTTTACATGGAGAAACATAAGTTCTACATAACCAAGTTTTCAATAAATAACCAAAACAACTGAAAAATCAAATAATTGCCAGAATCCATACAAAGGGCTTAGAACAGTACCTGGCATAGTAAGAGCTGAAGAAATGTCAGCTATTGTTATGGTTGGCTATCATCACAGTTATGATTACAAGTCTCGTTGCGAAGGTCATGGGCACAGGGAGGACATTTACTGGGGCCATCCATGCAATGTATCAGTGACCCTCCTAGTCTGGAATTCTTTAGGATTGCTATCTGGAATAAACATGGGGTTCTCTTGCTAAGGAGGACAGGGAGAATGGACACTGGAGCTGTCAGCTAGTGACATTGCCACATCAGGCCTTGCACCACTGGTGAGGACTTAGGTGCTTTGCCTCTGGGACAGGCAGGGCTGCTGTGAATGGGACCTTCTCATCCGTGGTGTGTCCCTAGGCGGTACCTTATTTTACTTTCTGAGCCTCGGTTTTCTCACATGCAAATAGAGATAATAACAATGCTTGGTTCTTCGTAGTGTTGTTGTGAGAATTAAATGAGACACAAAGCAGCTTAGCACGGCACCTGGCCCATAGCAGGGACCCAGAAAATATTGTTAATTATTATGCATGCAGTTGGGCTGACCTTCATGGCATTTATTTTTTGCCCAGATTAACCGATTTATCTTTCCCACAATTTACAAAATAGGAACATGCCCTAGAACCAGGTCAGTTCATGGTGAGGCACAATTATCTAAGAAGGTCACCTTTAAAGGTATTTGAATAAAACTTGGTATCTGTAGGTACAGTAACTGGTCTTTTGCCATCTGTCTCCATAGCTGTCATTTATTTTTCTCCCTTTTGTATAACTGGGCTATTTCATTAGACTTAATGCCCACTGAAAGTAACAGCTGCCAAGTGCTATAGTTGCTTCACATGGTTCTTGACAGCATTGTGAGCTCATTTTTTCACTTGCTGCCAAGCTAAAGAATGATGAGAATTTGCTTTTTGTTTTGTTCCAGCTTTGATGTTTATAAATATGAAAAGAGGCGTAGTGTAGATTCAGGGCAAAATCAGCTTTTAAAATGATGTGAAGGCTGACTTTGCATGTGAATGAGAACTAGTGGGTGGGATGCCTGGCAAAGGAGGCCAGGCAGGGAGATGTCATCACTGGCTTGGTTGCCTAATCCTGTGAAACACCTCTGTCCATAAGTAAGCTCTTGGGTATCTGACATCCTCAGGCACTACCCCTAACCTCTAGGACTTCAGCAAGGAGGAAATTACAGCTCTGCAAGAAGTCAGCCATCTTCAGGTTATATATTACATATATAACCAGAGAGTTCTGCTCTGACTTTAGGTACTGGTTCTAGCAATGTAACTGAGTCCTAATATTAATCTCCTGACCTTAGATCTCTCCTGATATTCCAGGTCTTCTTCCAAGATTGAGAGCTGACTGGGGCCCTCCCCCTTCAAACAGGGACTGGGATCCTACTCCTGACTGTCAGCTCTGTGGCTGGGACCTTGCTAATTCATGCAAGAATTTTCTGATGACACCAATGGTTTGCTACAAAACTCTGTGTTACTGTAGCCTTCCTAATTTCCTGAACCTGCACCTCTTGCTGACTGGTTTAGGTAAGCACTCATCACCTGTCTCTTCCTTTCACTCACTGGAGCTGTGTTTAGCCAGCCTGCCTGAAAGCCTGTTCCAAGTTGGTTCAGCACCACTTCTGGACCAGGAGTAGTTACAGGTCCCGGACCCTCTAGAATTTTTTTGCGAGTGTGTATCAAGTGTCAATTTTGACATGGGCCCCTATCCAAGTCTGTCACTAGTTATATGACTCTGGATAAATATCATGACTGAGAAGCCACACCTCATGTTACCTATAGGGACCAGGTGATACGATAGATTAGTCAAACTGGCTGGGGATGTGGGTTCAGTGGCTCACACCTGTGGTCCCACATACTCTGGAGGATCACTTGAGCCCAGGATTTCAAGGCTGCAGTGAGCTATAATCACATTACTGCACTCCAGCCTGGGTCATAGAGCAAGACCCTGTCTCTAAAATAAAAAAACAAATGAATAAAATAAAAAATAAAAACCAAACTGGCTGGGTATGGGACACAATAAACGAGATTATCATTTTCATTCAGCCCTGGATGGTTATTGTGATGCCAGACTACGGGCCTCTTGTTGCCAGGTCTCTAGATTTTCAAAAGGTGGTAGAAAATCAGGTGCACGTGTGTGTGTGCATATGTGCGTGTGTGTGTGCATATGTGCGTGTGTGTGTGCATATGTGCGTGTGTGTGTGTGCATATGTGCGTGTGTGTGTGCATGTGTGTGTGCATATGTGCGTGTGTGTGTGCATGTGTGTGTGTGCATATGTGCGTGTGTGTGCATATGTGCGTGTGTGTGTGCATATGTGCGTGTGTGTGCATGTGTGTGTGCATATGTGCGTGTGTGTGCATATGTGCGTGTGTGTGTGCATATGTGCGTGTGTGTGTGCATATGTGCGTGTGTGTGTGCATATGTGCGTGTGTGTGCATATGTGCGTGTGTGTGTGCATATGTGCGTGTGTGTGTGCGTGTGTGTGTGCATATGCGCGTGTGTGTGTGCATATGTGCGTGTGTGTGCATATGTGTGTGTGTGTGCATATGTGCGTGTGTGTGTGCATATGTGCGTGTGTGCATATGTGCGTGTGTGTGTGCATATGTGCGTGTGTGCTGTCTTCTGGGTTTTTCAGTCTTCACAATGAATTTATACTCTAACCGAGACTGTGCAGACCAAGTGTGACCTGTGAGTTGCCAGTCTGCAAGTGCTTCATCATGACCTCTCTGTGCCACAGATCCTCCTCTGTGAAAAAAACGATGCTTTTCTGCATAAAACGTGGGATTCCCTCCAGCTCTGACATCTTTGTGATTCAGTGACTCCTCTTCTCAACTTACCTCTAACCCATTGGGGGTTTCCCTGGCATGGGTGTTCTTTTGGAAATTGGTAACATACTGTCATACTAGGTTGCTGTCTCCCTTCTCCTCTCTCTGTCCATTCTCCTTGCAGTTCCTGAATACCTCAGGAAGATTTCTAAAAAGCTGTTCTAGCCTAATGGATACTCTAAAAGTTGTTTTCCATGGCTTAGTAGCCCAGTTTACTTAATGCGCTTGCCTTTTAATGAGAAACTCATGGGTTTCTCCCAGGTGACTGTGTTCTGTTTCATGGACAGAGAATGCACCCCTCTCTCCCCATATCTCTAATGCTGTCTGTTGAGAGGAAGAGTATGAATAGCACAAATCTGTCATAGCGACCAGGGAAACCACTAAACGTAGTTTTGAGATTTGAGATTACTCACTCTTCTGGCTTCTGGCCTGTGGGATTAAGGCATTGAGCTCTATGATCACTAGTGTAAAAGAAAAACCTGAACACACTTCAGAATGAGAGGACGTTAGAATGGAACTCCTCCTGCCTCTGATTCAATGGAGGGGATGCTATGATAGATGTCAGATACCAAAGTGAGTGAGACAGGCACTCCCTCTCCCAATTAGAACATTTAAGAGGAAATGTCTTCAAAAATCTGTTCCACAGTCCTTGAACTTCTCCAAAAGATCAAGACAGAGAGAAAGGTTGATGTGGGGTGGATGTAGTGGATATTGCTGATGCCCCTTCAGAGCTCCTTGATCAGTGGCCACACCCTCTCCCACCCACCAGCTCCTGAGAGTTTGTCTTCTACAATTCTCAGCCACTCGCTTCTCTGGAGAACTGCCCATTGACAGACAACTTTGGCCCGCAAATCTTAACCCTACTAGCAGGAGGAAATAAACTGAATTCCTTGCCCCAAGGTGGGACTGTGTTTGTGATGCGCTTTGGACTGCAGAATTTTCCGTCTGGGATGAGACTGAAGCAAGTCTCTAGCTGGGGTCTTGCTTGGTCTGCAAGTGCTGGACCTCCCCAAACCCCCCACCTCCCCCGCCACTTTATCCTTTTCCTCACTCCACTTTTAATGAGAACACTTCCTCAGTAAGTCACTTAAACAAGAATCCTCATTTCAAGCTCTGCTTCTAGGGAAACTGAACTAAGACAGAAGAGGTGTACCTGTAGAGAGTGGGGGTATACCTTGAAGACAGGTACTTCATGGTAACTACAGGCAGAGCTTTAAGTACTCCCTGCAATCAAGAGAGAAAAAGGGCTAGTCCCTCACTCAGGCTTGAGGAAGGAAAAGTGAACTGTGAATGGTGTCTTGAAGCTCTAGTGGCAACTGCCTCAATGGTGGAACCAGCAGCGTGGTGCTGCCTAGAGATGGGCCTGACTCCATATGGTAGGGAGACGAGGGATCCAGGAGTGTCTCATGGGCCAGTGTGGGCTAAGAAGAGCAGTGTAGGGTGCTAAACAAAACATTATTCATGACACTTGGTAGAGATGGTAGGGAAGGCCATAGCGATGTGGATCGGGACCACAGAAATGGGGTCTTGCAGTAGGGGAGAGAGAACGGACTTGACCTCCCTTCCTTCCTTCATTCCTTCTTCCCTTCCTTCTTTCTTTCCTTCCTTCCTTCCTTATTTCTTTCCTTCCTTCCTTCCTCTCTTCCACTCTCTCTCTTTCTCTCTTTCTCTTTCTTTTTTCCTTTCTCCTTTTCTCGCTCTTTCTTTCTCCCTTCCTTCCTTTCTTCTTTCCTTTTCTTTTCTTTCTTTTTGACAGAGTCTTCCTCTGTTGCCCAGGTTGGAGGGCAGTGGCGAGATCATGACTCACAGCAGCCTCGAACTCCCTAGGCTCAGGTGATCCTCCCACCTCAGCCTCCTGAGTAGCTGGGATACAGGTGCCTGCCACCATTCCTGGCTAATTTTTATGGAGATGGGGTTTGGCTATATTGCCCAGGCTGGTTCCAAACTCCTGGGCTCAAGCGATTCACTTGTCTTAGCCTCCTGAAGTGGTGGGATTACAAGCATGAGCCACGGAGACCAGCCTTGGGCTTGACTTTAATTCCAACAAGGACAAGTGGGGATCTTTAGCCATGGAGCAGGATAGGAGTCAGTGGATGGAAAGTGACTAAGAGGAAAGATCAGGTTTAAGGGAGATTCTTGCTAGATGGACTCAATAGAATTCTTGCTGAAGGTATGCTGGGTTCGGTGGTTCCTGCCTATAGTCCTATCTATTAGGGAGGCTGAGGATTGAGGATCACTTGAGGCCAGGAGTTCAAGGCTGTATTGTGTCATGATTACACCTATGCATAGCCACTGCATTCCAGCCTGGGCAAGATAGAGAGACCCTGTCTTAAAAAAAGAAAAACAAAAAAATAGTATTCTTGCTGAAGGCAGGCCAGGGTAAGATATTGAAGGTGGTCAGATACCCAGGGTGGAGAATTTTCACTAACCTGACTTAGCAGGATTCTTGCTCTAACTGGATTCTACAAAGACAGAGAAGGAAACTCAAGGTCTGGTCTAGTCAGAAAAGACCCAAAGAAGCCTGACTCAAGCTTGGCCAAGGAAGAGAGCCTTTGTCAGGAGCTCCTTTTGGTCGACTAGGCTGCCTGGAGGGGCCCATGTACCTTGAGGTGAACAAAGTGTCACAAATGGCCATTGAAAGAGTTCAGAAAGTGCTACCCCAAAATATGCCACTTTGGCATACTGATTATTTTGAACTAAAGGCAACTGAGAACCAGCCAACAAAGGAAAAACCCTTTACTTTCCCCTCGACTGGCTAGACTAAAGCATAGTTTTCCTATTTAAAGGAATTTTATTTTATTTTTTGAAATAGTCTCACTCTGTTGCCCAGGCTGGAGTACAGTGACACAATCTCGGCTCATTGCAACCTCTGCTCCCAGGTTCAAGCAATTCTCCTGCCTCAGCCTCCCGAGTAGCTGGGATTACAGGTGCGTGCCACCACACCTGGCTAATTTTTGTATTTTTAGTGGAGACAGGGTTTTGTCATGTTGACCAGGCTGGTCTTGAACTCCTGACCTCAAGTTACCTGCCCACCGCAGCCTCCTAAAGTGCTGGGATTACAGGCGTGAGCCATGGCGCCCAGCCTAAAGGAATTTTATAAAGACATTTTTATCACTAAAGATGTCAGTACCAGAAAGAGAGCTACTCCTAGACAACTTTTCTCACCTGAGAGATGCCTAGCTGCACCACAAGACAACCTTTATTCACTATACATTTCCTCTATTCTTCCCATAATTGGTCTCCACCTGTCTTCGCACCAAGAAATTCTAACCCCTGTTCCTTTCTGTAGCTCCTGATAATATATGAGTTTCAATCATCTGACCCCTTCCTTGAGTCTTATATTTTTGTGGGTCTCCTGTGTGTGCAGACACAATTCAATTTGTTTCACCTCTTATTCCCTTATTTCAGTTAAATTCTCAGACCAGTCACAGATTCTAGAAGGGTAGAAGAAAGCATTTTTCCTTCCTTGTGCCACCCAAAGTAGAGCATAATCATCCCAGGTCAAGGGAACTACCAGAGCAAGAAATTCTAAAGAACCCATAAAAGTCTCCCATGAGAAAAGAATCAACTGCTACCATCTCTTGGTCTCAACTTTAACCATGTTAAAGTTCAGCCAAGTAACAGTATCATATTCCTTCCTTTTCCTCCCTCTCCCTATTTTGACCCCAGCCAGAGAGAAATCACAGGTAGCACAGCTGAGCTGGGAGAAAAGAGAGAACAGAAGGATCACAAAGTCCTTCCACGTGCAGGCTTTCCACACAAGCCTAGGCTGGAGAAGAGGTGATGGTTTAACCCTGATTTCACATTTGGATTTTTTATTATTATGTGAGACTGACTATATTAACTTTCTAAAATAGGATTGTTTTACAACTAAAAGTGACTAACACTGAGAGTGGCCCAAGACTGTCCATGAACAAGAAGTTTGTCTCCACTGAATAGAGTTTAAAATGATGGAGCAAGACAAACATAGTGTTTGGATCACATTCTATGGGTCATGCTTGTACAACATATGGTTCCATAAGCACCGAGCAGCAGAGACTTCCCACCGCTTCCCGAAGAGAAGCCCTATACTGATTCTGTCAGCTGCATCCTCAGCCCCGGCTCCTGGGATAAAAATGTCTATTGGATGAGGATCTGAAACATCAGGTTCTGAAACTTTTTGTCTGGGAAAGTGCCAGGTGACTCAGAGCTGTGTAATGTAATGAAATGAGTCAGATCATCTCTCAATGTGCTCTAAATGAATCTGCTGTCTTTAAAATGGTGGCAGCCTTTCTCCATGGTCCTGGTTGGAAACAAGTGCGTTCATTTATTCATTCATTTTTGAGCAGCTGTCAGGTACTGAAGATTAAAAAAAACAATGAAACACAGGCATAAGTTGCAATGATACAATCTGCTTCGTGCTCTTCTTTTAGTGCAGAGGAGGAAATGACTCTAACAGAGATGGTGATTAAAATGAGGCTTGATCAGGAACTGCTAAAATTGGTAGATCTCAACTTCACTGGTGGGTTTGGAATCACCTGAGGTTCCTTAAAAATACCATGTTTTACCCTTGAGAGATTCTGATTCATTGGTCTGGGCTTCTGCCTGGGGATCAAAATGTATTTAAAAAACTCCCCAGATAGTTCTAATGTTTAGTCAAGATTGTGAATCTTGCCTACATAAACATAACAAATCTAAGTACCAAGGTGCCAAGATGATAATAGCTGTATTAACTTTTTTTTATATGAATTAGACATTTTCAGCTTATGAAATGAAAGACAGGGATAAATACTTTGATGTATGCATAAGCCTTTGACAATCTTTGTATTCCTCTTCAGATATCTAATTTATTAATAAAAAAAACTAGCATATGTTACTACCTATCAGAGAGCACATTTTTTCTAATGATCTTTATAGATTATCATTTTTCACTTTTCTGTAAAATCTGTTTTTACTAAGAGATTCTGGTCTTGAACTAGTCTATAAAAACAAAGTTCATACATTAAAATGTTGAGTATAAGAGTAATAAGACATATCTATTAGTTCATAAGAAACAATCTTTTAATTTTTCCTGGAGGTTTCAGTATCTCTGATGCAATAGTAGAGGCTGCCTTAAAAACTAAAATAATATTCAATTCTGCTGGATCTATGAGTAAAATATAAAATAATAGAAGAAAAAAGAAAATCAAATAATAATATACAAGATGCCAAAACACTAAAGTTAATTCCCCCGTTTGCTCCTGGGTGTCAGTTATAGAAAGAAAAGATGAAAAAAAATTCCAAGATTTTATACGAGTTTACTGTATGTTTTTGTTTTAAAAATCATATTAGAACTAAAGATGAAAATTAGTCAGTTGTAACTTCCGGGTCCATCACTAGCCATGTAACTTGTTTTATGCTCTAAAGGCAAATGTCCAGTGTGAAATAATACCAGGTACTTACCTCAGGTAACTTCAATTGTTTAAAAACACCCACACCCACACACACCAACGTCCACGTGGCAGTCACATGTGGGAGTGATTTTTGCCTATTCCATCAGTAACATTTAGAAAGGGTAGAAAATGATTTTTTGCCTTTTTATATTATTATGTGCACTGTCTTCAACCTATTTTTTAAGTTCCCTAAATCAATTTTTTTCTCCGCATCTCTCTCTTTAAAGTGGTCTTTTCTTTCTGGTTTTTTGTTTCCCAGTTTCCCTCCACTCCCCTCCCCTCCCCTCCCTCCCTCCCTCCCTTCCTTCTTTCCTTCCTTTCTTCTTTCTTTCTTTTTCTTTATCTCTCTCTCTCTTTCTTTCCTTCCTTTCTTTCTTTCTTTCGAGACAAGTTTCACTCTGTCACCCAGGCTGTAGTGCAGTGGCACCATCTCAGCTCACTGCAACCTCTGCTTCCTGGGTTCAAGCGGTTCTTGTGCCTCAGCCTCCCAAGTATCTGGGACCACAGGTGTGTACCACCACGCCTGGCTGATTTTTGTATATTTAGTAGAGATGGAGTTTCACCATGTTTTCCATGCTAGTGTTGAACTCCTGACCTCAGGTGATCTGCCCTCTTCAGCCTCTCAAAGTGCTGGGATTACAGACATTAGCCACTATGCCTGGCTCCCAGTCTTTCTTTCTATTAATCAAACTGTATTCTCACGATAATAGTGGCCCATCCATTCACTTAGTCTAATCTTTCATTCATTAATCCAACATTTGTGATATGACAATTAATTCATTATAATCAAGTGTCCTGCTGCAGATAATAGCTTGTGACATCAACATTTTGGAAAGAAAAGACTTGTTGATTTCTTTACTGATAGATTGAGTATCTTGCTTCATATTCCAACTCTCTTTGAGCAGGGTTTAATCAACAGGGCAACTTCTTGGTATATAACAAAACCTGACACTAGCATCCCTGGGCAGTCCCTCTTCACTCCTTCCACCTTCTCTTCACCCCCACTTCTCACTAGTCCCTTTCACTAAGTGACTGGGAACCTGTGATAAACCAGAGTAAAATACTTAACTACTTTGGGAGGTTGGAGAATCTGCATCATAAACTGTTCCTCTGTTTTCAGTAGGTATTTCTTTTTAATATTCTTTCCTCCATTCTTTTTTGCCTTCTCCTCTTTACTCCCATTGTCTTATTCTTCTATATATAGTTTTTTCTTTCTTTTTTTCCTTCCTCTTTCATCCGTCTCCTGTACCAACCTATATCACAGCCAGAGGGGCATTATTGACCGTCACCAGTAGCCCCAATGCCTTCTGAGAAGTCCCTTGCCTGTCAGTTCTTTCAGTACAGAATAATGGAGGGCTGAGACACTTAAAGAGGTAAGTCCTGAAAGTCGCAGGGGTGCCAGGGGGAAGCTATGCTCTGTGAAATGTGACCATAAAAGGATACAATGGATTTTCATCACAGTGGTTTATGAGACCATTTCAAAAGTGAATATCCCAGAATGTTTGAAGTATTGGTGTAAAGGTTGGAGCCCCTCAAGGCCACTATTTTGAAATTAACAGTACTAATCTGAATGTGTGTCAGAAGGAAAAGAATTAATGTGTGGAGATTCCCTGTCATTTCCTTTCTTCTTGTGCCAAAGATGATTCTGAGTTGATCTATTTGGCTTTCTGCCCCATCCCCCAGGTAGATCTTAGAACTTTTTGATGGAGAACAGAGAGATAAGGGGAAAGAGAAGAGACACATTATCTCAGAGAAGAGTTTTCCTAGGAATTGATAAGATGTGAAGCAGTCGTTGCTGCAATGAGGGAGGAAGTACAGGAGAGGGGAGGAGGATGAGGATGGGTGATGTTCGTATCTACCTTTATGATCTTGGTATCTCCTTCAAAGTATTCAGGAAATGCAAGTAAAGAATGTAAATTATTAAAAAAATTTCTTTGGCTGTGACACTGCCGTGAGGCTTAGCAGAGTGATGACTCCATAAATCGAATAGAACTTTGCTAAACCAACTAAATAACCCTGATTTCTGGTCTGGTTGATAAAATCCAGTCTTGTTCCATTATCATTACACCTTGTATATAACATGGGTGACACAAGCCACAGCTCATCAGACCAAGGACAAAGAGACATTTACAGGTCTTTGCTTGATTCTTGTCCTTGAAGTCTTCAGGACATGGGGTGCTCGTTGCTATTTCTTACCTGCCACAAGTGGAAATGGTTTCTTAATAATTATTCCAGAAAATTCTCGCAATCCCATAAAGGAAGAGTAATACTGACACAATTTCACTCATCTGTCACCATTATGTATGCTAAAAAATAAAAGAAAGAAAATTTTAAACCATGACTGTCACAAACCTCTTTTGTCATTAAAAAAGCATTGTTATGAAAATCAACATTGTATATCATGTTCTTCAGTCCAATGCTTTGTCATTGAAAGGCAGTTGCCAGCTTGGGCAACATAGCAAGACCCATCTCTGCAAAAAATACAAAAATTAGGCAGGTCTGGGAGGCTGAGGTGCGAGGATCACTTGAGCCCGGCAAATTGAGGTTGCAGTTAGCTGTGATTGTGCCTGTGATTGTGACTGTACTCCAGCCTGGGCGACACAGTACTCGTACTTGTCTCAAAAAAAAAGAAAAAAGAAAAGAAAGGCAGTTGCCAAAATATTTACCATAGTGTGGCAATAAAATAATGCAATTGTTCTCTACCATGGGAGTGAGTTGGTGAGATATCTAATACTGGTAAAGTAGATTCCAGATTGTCCCTAACAAGCATCCTCCCCTTTCTCACCTCTGTCTCCCCCAGGATTCAGGTGAGTCTGGAGGCCTAGTGGGGTCTAGTTTTATAAGTGACCAAGGAACTCCCAAGGTAGAAAGAACTCATCCTAAGGCAACAGAGAGGCAGACAAGTTGGATTTAAGGACAACAGCAAGTCAGAGGGGAGGGGTGATTCTGAGTCTCACACAGGATCTGTCATTTAGATTTTACTTTAGATTCCTATCTGAGCCCTAGAGTAAGAGAAGATTGAAAAATCAGTGAGTAATTCACTGAAAGAGCTTTCGAACAGATGTAGCATCTTCATGCAGTTTCTGTTGTTTTGGCCACAGCAATAGGCAGCACCTTTAGCTCACACAACAGGGTCTTTGACATCTGGCACCACTGTAGCCTTTGTTGGAGACCAGGAGCACTGCTAACACTTTTGTCTTTTTGGTGGAGGCAGCAAAGAGAGGACACATCACACAGCAAGCTGCTGGAAAAGAAGGAGGAAATGGCCAGGTGCGGTGTTTCACACCTGTAATCCCAGCACTTTGGGAGGCCGAGGTAGGCAGATCACCTGAGGTCAGCAGTTCAAGACCAGCCTGGCCAACATGGCAAAATCCCATCTCTACTAAAAAATGCAAAAATCATCTGGGCGTGGGGGCAGGCTCCTGTAATCCCAGCTACTTGGGAGGCTGAGGCAGGATAATTGCTTGAACCTGGGAGGTGGAGATTGCAGTGAGCCGAGATCGCACCACTGCAGTCCAGCTTGGGTGACAGAGTGGGACTCCATGTCAAAAAACAAAGAAACATACAAACACACAAACAAAAACCCTGAGGAAATGATGGATGAGTTGAGAAGCAGAAGGAAAAATTGCCTCAGAGAAACACTTCGAAAACCTTTGAGTCACACTGGACCCTCTTTCTCTTGCACCCCATACCCAACCCACCAGTACACCCTGTTAGATTTTCTCTAAAACATATTCAGCATCTGACCACTTCTCAATACCCTGCTGTACTGGACCACCCTTGATGAAGGCACCATCATCTCCTTGAACTACTGTAGCAGCCTCCTAAATGGTCTCCCTGCTCCCACCCTCACCCCGCTCTAGTTTATTCTCGCACAGCAGTCAGAGTGATCCTATTGAAACACAAATCAGTCCAAGTCACTCATCTACTTAAAGCACTCCAGTGGATTCCTATCTCACTCTCAAGGAAAGGCAAAGTCATGAATGACCTTCAAGCCGCTACAGTGCTCTTCAAGGGCCTACAGAATATGCTTATCCCCTCTCCCCTGCCTACCCTTCTGAACTCTAACCTCTATCCTCTTACCTATTTTGCTCCAGCTACACTGACCTCCTTAATGGTCTTCAAACATGCCAGGTGTGCTCCTGCCCCAGGGCCTTTGCATTTACTCTTCCATTTGCTAGATCAACTTCCTATTAGATATCCACATGGCTTAGTCCCTCCATTATTTCCTTTCGATATATGCCTAAGAATCACCTCATGAGATTTTTTTACTGGCTGTCCTATTTAAAACTGCAAAGCCCCCAAAATTGACACTCCTTGTATCCCCCTTCCTGGCTTTATTTCTATCCATAGCATTCATCACCATGTAACATTATATATAACATATATATGCGTGTGTGTGTGTGTATATGTGTGTATATATATATTTTAATTTAATTTAATTTAATTTAATTTAATTTAATTTAATTTAATTTTTTTTGAGACAGAGTCTTGCTCTGCCACCCAGGCTGGAGTGCAGTGGTGCCATCTCGGCTCACTGCAACCTCTACCTCCTGAGTTCAAGAGATTCTCATGCCTCAGCCTCTTGAGTAGCTGGGACTACAGGTGTGCACTACCACACCCGGCTAATTTTTGCATTTTTAGTAGAGATGGGGTTTTACCATGTTGGCCAGGCTGGTTTTAAACCCCTGACCTCAGGTGATCCACTCACCTTGGACTCCCAAAGTGCTGGGATTACAGGCAAGAGCCACTGTGCCCGGCTGCATTCTATTTATTTTAGCTATTTGCTTTGTTTTTTCCTTCTTGTCTCCCATTGAAATGAAAGCTGGCAAGAATTTTCTTTTCTGCTTATTGTTACAGCCCTTGTCCCAGAAAGTCTATAATATGTGATTGAATGAACAATAATAATAATGCAAATGGGGTTCTCATTCTATGCCAGGCACTCTGCTCATTTATACATGATTTAATCCTTGCAACAACCTTACTAAATGGGTTGTTGTGATGACCAGTGATGTTTGCAATTCCTTGGTCTGTAGATACATCAACCCAACCTTTGCCTTGTCTTCACATGGTCTTCTTCCCTGTGTCTCTCTGTGTCTTCTCTATTACTAGACAGGGGTAATAGACAAGGTTCACATAGAACAATGCAATGTACTGTAGGTATTTCAAGCAGAAATAAATTAACACGAGGGATTCCTCATTTGGCACCCACTGTGGCTGCCTGACCTCCCTCATGCTCTGGGGCTCCATTGACACATCCTCAAGGTAATGTCCATTCCCATTCTTGGAAGAAGAGCTCTGATTTCTCTTGACTTTCTCTCTCTCCAGCTTGACTTTAGTGACAATCAAGAACAACCCCTACAAGGGAGCTGTCACTTCTACTCAGACATTTCCCCCAAAAAGTGACAATTTAACTATGGGTTCTTTCCCCTCTTGCTTGTGAATTCTGGGCACAGTGGTACATATTTAAGGGAGCAGGAAAAAGCAGAAATCCTAGCAGAAACTAAATGGAAGTTGTGGTAAGGATTAAATAAAATAATGTGTAAACTAGCAGAGTGCCTGGAGTGTCAGCAGTCTTCAAACCAAACCAATTTCAATGATTCACTAGGAGTACACACAAGACTGAGGATATAGTCTTACTCAAGGATAAGATTTATTACAGCAAAGAATACGAAGTAAAATCAGCAAAGAGAAAAAGCACATGGGGTAAAGTCTGGAGGAAATGAGGTGCAAGCTTCCAAAAGTCCTGAGTCACATAGGATGTGCTTAATTCCTCCAGCAACTTATTGTGACAACACATGTGAAATGTTGTCTATCAAGGAAGCTCATTAGGGCCGCAGTGCACAGGATTTTTACCGGGGGCTGTCATGTGGGCACTCTCTGTCTAACATGTACCAAAATTCCAGACTCCCAAAAGAAAAACAGGCGTTCCGCATAAATCGCAGTTTTACAAACAGTCTAGGCACGATAAGCCTCTCTTACCATTTAGGGGATAGTAGACCCTCATCAAATCTAAGTTCCCAGACACCAGGCAAGGGTCAACCCTGCCATCAGGCCTGTCTGAGAATGGTAGTCCTGGGCCTGCTATGTAAACTTCTGCACAGTAGGTAGGTTGTTACCCCACCTTGTAGATGAAGACAAAGGAGGCTTAGAGTAGTCGACTAGTTACTTAGCTGGCAAATGGTGGCACTGAGATGTAAACACGGGTTTATCTGACTCCCGAGCCTGTGCAATAACCTGGGAATTATAATACACAGAAATTTTGTTTAAAAAATTTGAGTTACTACAGTTTTCAGTCAAATAAGTAGGTATATTCAGAGAAGTGAAGTGCTTTTTCTTTTCTTTTCTTTTTCTTTTTTTTTTTTTTTTTGAGACAGAGTCTCACTCTGTCACCCAGGCTGGAGTGCAGTGGCACAATCTCAGCTCACTGCAACCTCTGCTTCCCAGGTTCAAGTGATTCTCCTGCCTCAGCCTCCTGAGTATCTGGGACTACAAGCGTGTGCCACCATACCTGGCTAATTTATGTGTTTTTAGTAGAGATGGGGTTTCACCATATTGGCCAGGTTGGTCTCGAACTCCTGACCTCATGATCGCCCGCCTCAGCCTCCCAAAGTGCTGGGATTATAGGACTGAGCCAATGTGCCCAGTCTTTTTTCTTTAAATCATTGTTTGAACTTTTTTCTTTAAATCATTGTTTGAATTTTTAACTTAGGCTCAGTAAGCCTAGGAAATGCAAATCATATTTAATGAATGCAGGAAACTTTGTCATGATTGGGGAAAGAATAAAGAAGCCAGTGTGCTATGGGTATGAATCCTTAGAAAATATCTAAAAATTGGCCAGGCACGGTGGCTCAGGCCTATAATCCCAGCACTTTGGAAGGCTGAGGAGGGTGGATCTCCTGAGGTCAGGAGTTCGAGACCAACCTGGTCAACATGGTGAAACCCTCATCTCTACTAAAAATACAGAAAATTTAGCCAGGCGTGGTGGTGGGTGTCTGTAATCCTAGCTACTCGGGAGGCTGAGGCAGGAGAATCACAGGAGAATCACTTGCACCTGGGAGGTGGAGGTTTCAGTGAGCCGAGATCACACCATTGCACTCCAGCCTGGGTGACAAGAGTGAGATTCCATCTTTCCATCTCCAAAAAAAAAAAAAAAAAAAAAGAAAAGAAATAAAGAAAAGAAGAAAATATCTAAAAATTATAAGAGATCTTGGAGACATTATTTGTCCCAGATCCTGGAGGTAACAGACAAGGTTCACACAGAACAATGCAACCTACTATAGATATTTCAAGCAGAAAGAAATCAACACGAGGGATTCCTCATTTGGTACCCACTGTGGCTGCCTGACCTCCCTCATGCTGTGGGGCTCCATTGACACATCCTCAAGGTAATGTCCTTTCCCATTCTTGGAAGAAGAGCTCTGATTTCCCTGACTCTCTCTTCCCACCTTGGCTTTAGTGACAATCAAGAACAACCCCTACAAGGGAGCTGTCACTTCTACTCAGACATTTCTCCCAAAGAGTGACAACTTAACTGTGGGTTCTTTTCCCCTCTTGCTTGTGAATTCCAGGCACAATGGTATATATTTTAAGGGAGGGGGAAAGGCAGAAATCCTAGCAGAAATATCAGCTATATTCTCTTTCCTCTTGGGTTTCGTCTGTTCAGTGTTAGTCCAGAATCTGGTAATGAAAATGAAAGAAAAGACAAGATGAACCATGCAGAGTGCAGCAATACCTTGTTCTGAAGTCACAGATGAAAAAAAACAAAACTGTTCTGACAAGAGGTTCATGTAGACTTGAAAGGTCTTCACTAGATTCACTTTGTGCTGCTATCCCACAGCCCCACTGTATGATGCTTCTCTCATCGTAGCTACCAAAGGAGCTTGCAGGAACCAATTTTCCTGACCCTGAGCTTCTCTTCCTCTTCTTACCTCCAGTCTTTTGTTCATTTTGCTACTTTTAAGTCCACAACAGCTTAAGTTCCCTAAATTTTCTACATGTCAAACATAAAACTGTAAATGACACAAAATTTAATAAGGAAAAAGGTGAAAAACAAAAGTATAACATTAAAATTTAGTGTTCTCGGCTGGGTGAGGTGACTCACGCCTATAACTCCAGCACTTTGGGAGGCCGAGGAGGGTGGATCACCTGAGGTCAGGAGTTCGAGACCAGCCTGGCCAACATGGCGAAACCTTATCTCTACTAAAAATACAAAAATTAGCCAGGCATGGTGGCGCACACCTGTAATCCCAACTACCTGGGAGGCCAAGGCAGGAGAATTACTTGAATCTGGGAGGTAGAGGTTGCAGTGAGCTGAGACTGCACCATTGCATTCCAGCCTGGGCAACAGAGCGAGACTCTGTCTCAAAAAAAAAAAAAAATACATAAAATTAAAAATAAATAAATAAAAGAAAATGTTGTGTTCTCTGTGGATTTAGTATACTCCTTACAATGTAAAAATTGTATATCAAAGTTAAAGAAATATTTGTGTGATCACTGTCTCCGAGGGCCACATTGAAGACTGAGTGGGTAACATTCATCACAATCTCCAGGCCCCTCAAGCTGCCTCCTTTGTCCTCAAGATGGCTAATATATTTTTTTCTTGCTGCAATAAGTTGATTTGCTTCTCCCCAAAAGATACGTCTAAGTCCTAACCCCCGAGACCTATGAATGTACTCTTATCGGAAGAAAGAGTCCTCATGGGAATATTAAGTTATAAATCTCAAGATGAGATCATCCTGGATTTAGGGTGGGCCCTTATAAGAGAGAATTCAATGGCAGGTTCATATAAGAGAGAGCAATGAAGAAGACACAAAGAGACACAGTAAAGAAGACCATGTGAAGAAAAGGCAGAGGATGGACTGGTGCATCTACAAACCAAGGAATTGCAAGCATTGCTGGCAGCCCCCAGAAGCCAGGAGAGAGGCATGGAATTGATTTTCCCTGAGAATCTCCAGAGAGAACCAACCCTGATGACACCTTAAATTTGGACTCCTGGCTTCTTAGAGTTTGAGAGAATAAAGTTCTGGGGTTTTTCTTTTTTCTTTTCTTTTTTTTGAGACAGAGTCCCTCTCACCCAGGCTGGAGTGCAGTGGAGTGATCTCAGCTCACTGCAACCTCTGCCTGCCAGGCTCAAGCAATTCTCCTGCCTCAGCCTCCCGGGTGGCTGGGACTACAGGCACGCACCACCATGACCGGTTAATTTTTTGTACTTTTAGTAGAGACGGGGTTTCACCATGCTGGCCAGGCTGGTCTCGAACTCCTGACCTTGTGATCCACCTGCCTCGGCCTCCCAAAGTGCTGGGATTACAGGCGTGAGCCACCGCGCCCAGCCTTTTTTATTTATTTATTTATTTTGAGGCAGAGTCTCACTCTGTCGCCCAGGCTGGAGTGCAATGGCACGATCTTGGTTACTGCAACCTCCACCTCCCGGGTTCAAGCAATTCTCCTGCCTCAGCCTCCCAAGTAGCTGGGATAATTTTTTATCCTAATTTGGGCTAATTTTTTTGTATTTTAGTAGAGATGGGGTTTCACCACGTTGCCCAGGCTGTTTGTGAACTCCTGAGTTCAGGCAATCCACCTTCCTCAGCCTCCCAAAGTGCTAGCATTACAGGCGTGAGCCACCATGCCCGGCGCAAGTTCTATTGTTTTAAGCCATCTAGTTTGTGATAATTTGTTAAGGAAGCCCTAGTGTAGCAGTGGAAAAGAAACCTAGCATGACTGTCTCCGTTTTGCAACTAACCACTTCCACTTCCCCAGCTGCAGTGTTATCTTTTAGGTTAACTGCTTTTGCTTATCTTTGCTCATAGGCCAAGTTAACCATGGGAGGAATTTAGTTTCTTATTTAACTTGAAAGCAAGTACAATAATAGTCCCATTCCAAAACTAACCCCCAAGGAGATAAGAAGAGTATATATACAAGTCACAATGTTGTGTTAAAGATTTATAGGAGCATTGTGACCTGAACAAGGACAAAAAAGCTTCACAAACTCCCCTTGGACTTCCAGTGCTGCCCAGATGTCTGTGGTCATCAATCACCTCTTGACCTCAAATCTCTCCCTCTTTTCCCTTTCCCTTACATAAAAGGGGCTTAAAATTCTATTAACTTAAGATAGTTCTTTAGTTCTCTAGTCCACCATCTTCTTGGTTTGCTGGCTCTCCAAATGGTCACTTTCCTTGCCCCAACACCTGGTCTCTTGATTTATTGGCTGTTATACAGTGAGTAGTACGAGCTTTGAACTTGGGTACACAGGAAACTAGTACACTTGGTCATCTTTGCTGTTCTTCTATTGTTAGAGCCCACTCTGTACACCCATTATTACTGCTGCAGTTTCATTAGAATAGGGGTTGGCATGCTTTTTTCGTAAAGGGCCAAATAGTGAATATTTAGGCTTTGTGTGCCATATGTCTCTGTCACAATTTCCCAGTTCTGCAGTTGTAGTGTGAAAGTAGCCACAGACAATACATAAATGAATGGGTGTGGCTGTTTCCCAATAAAACTTTATTTACAAAAGCAGGTGGTAGGCCATCATTTACTGATCCCTTAAAGGAAAAACTCTTTCTTCTACACTCTCAACACTTCTGACACCGTATGTGTGAGGGTTTTCCCCATGCCAATCAATTCTCCAACTCTCTTGACACCAACTAGGAGTCCTACAGGTAAATTATGACAGTACTACCTGGAGTTAATGCAAACCTCACATGTTAAGAGCTCAGTCCCACAAAACTGCCGCCTACTTCAGAGGCCAGTCACAAGTCCCAGGTTGTCACTCATACTTTTGACCAATTGGCTATAGATGAGGAGTTCCCACACCTCCTCCTCTGGTTTGATAATTTAGTATAACGGTTCACAGAACTCAGGGAAACAGTTACTTATGTTTACTAGTTTGTTACAGAGAATACAATAAAGGATACAGATGAACAGCCAGATGAATAGCACAAAGGGGGAGGTCCCGAAGGGTCCCAAGTACAGGAGCTCTGTCCCTGCAGATCTAGGGCGTGCCACCCTCCTGGCACATGGACCACCAACCCAGAAACTCTCTGTATCCCATATTTTAGGAATTTTTATGGTGGCTTTGTTACTGGAAAGAGACCCCCATTCAGACCCCAAGAGAGGGTTCTTGGACCTTCTGCAAGAAAGAATTCAGGGCGAGTCTATAGAGTGAAGGGAAAGCAAGTTTATCAAGAAAGCAAAGGAATAAAAAAATGGCTACAAAAAAGAATAGGCAGAACAGCAGCACTGGCTGCTCCACTGATTATACTTACAGTGATTTCTTGATTATATGCTAAACAAGGGGTGGATTATGAATGAGTTTTCTGGGAAAGGGGTAGACAATTCCCAGAACTGAGGGTTCCTCCCATGTTTAAACTATATAGGGTAACTTCCTGGTGTTGCCATGGCATCTGTAAACTGTCATGGAGCTGGTGGGAGTGCCTTTTAGCATGCTAATACATTATAATTAGCATATAGTGAGCAGTGAGGACAACCAGAGGTCACCTTCATCACCATCCTGGTTTTGGTGGGATTTGGCTACTGTCTTTACCACATGCTGTTTTATCAGCAAGGTCTTTGTAACCTGTATCTTGACCTCCTATTTCATCCTGTGACTTAGAATGTCTAACTTAGGAATGCAGCCCAGTAAATCTCAGCCTAATTTTACCCACTCCCTGTTCAAGATGGAGTCACTCTGGTTCAAATGCCTCTGACAGCTTCATCACATAG
The DNA here is from genome assembly GCF_007565055.1 of Rhinopithecus roxellana. NCBI lineage: Eukaryota > Metazoa > Chordata > Mammalia > Primates > Cercopithecidae > Rhinopithecus > Rhinopithecus roxellana. The sequence continues at coordinate 65,495,064 of NC_044558.1, read as the reverse complement.
GCCCAATCAATTATTAACTCAGTGTCTAGCCCCTCTCTCCTTCCTGGAGGATGAGCGGTAGGACTGAAAATTCCAAGCTTCTAATAATGGCTTGGTTTTTCTGCTGGCAGCCAGAAGCTATTCAGGAGCCAACCAAGAGTTGCTTCATTAGAATAAAAGATATTCCTATTTCTTAAGATATGTAAAGGAATTTAGGAACTCTATGTCCGGAACCAGGGGCAGAGACCAAATATTAGAACACAAAATGCTCCTAGCACATCTATTACTCAGGAAATGCAAGGGCTTTAAGAGCTGTATGCACTAAAATGATGTTACAGCCCTGAAATGTAATGTTCTAGCCTGAGGTCTTGGTGGCCCATCTCTTAGCAGTCCTCCTAGAGTCTTCTGTAACCATGATAGGTTCATTGCCTGATGCACATGGCAAGTCAATATGCTGTGACACCAGCAGAAAAAGAGGTTTAATCTCAGGGCCGCAGAACAAGGAGATAAGAACCTCAAATTCATCTCCCAGAGGAGTTTGGGGCTAGGGTTTTTAAGGGTTGTGGAGTGAGCCAAAATCATTGTTTGGTCAATGAGTGCAGAGTGAAGTCATGGGACAGGGAGATGAAGAAGCTATATTCTCATGCTGATCCCATTCCTCTGTGGCGGTCTTCAAACTGGTTGCTGGAATTTGGGGTCTGAAAAACATCTTAAGAAATCCTTAAACAAAAGCCTTATGATTCTAATGTCAGAGAGCCATTCTATAGGAATAATAGGGATGAAATCAATTCTTAAACAGTCTTAAGACCCTAATGTCAGAAATCCTACCTATAGAAACAATGGGCATTCAAATGGTCAGTATCTAGTGCTATGGTGACTTTTAGTAACAAAGAAGTGGGCCAGAGTACAGCCTGACTAATGCTTAAGTATAATTATATTTCTGTCCAGAAACTGGTATGCAATTTTTATCAACCCTGCGGGGATGGTTTTACCATTTCTCCCTGAAGCATTAAGATGTCTTCATGCAAAAGAATTACTGATGGCTTGTTTTGATTTCCCAAATTCTCTGATATAGATTTGCTTTGAGTTCCTATTTTCACCACTGGTTGTCTTAAAATAATCATCTGACCCAGTTTATTTCCTATTTCTCAGTTTAAAAAAATTGCAGTCACGAAATATTCTTCTCTTTTTCTTCTTACATCCTACAGACCCATTTTCATAGTGGATTTGTGGAACTAATGATAGAAGCATTTGTGACTGGCATTTGATTGCATTGAGCTGTCAGCTGCCGTGGAGTATGCTTCAAAGTGTGTAGGTGGCTTCAAACACTCGGGCAAGCAGCCTTGCAGCTCCACACTGCTGAGTGGAGGAAATGACAAGAAAAGAAAGAAGGAGCTGTTTATTTTATGTAACTTTTATTTTAAGATCAAGAACAATGGGAGTGGGGAGGGGAGAGAGACACAGAGAGAGATGGATTCTTCCAAAACAATAAATGATTATTCAGAGATGGGGGAACAATGCAAAACATAGTAACAAAGAAAACAGAATTTTGTACCAGTAAACCAAAATCAGTTATTTGGTCTGTATAGGACAGTGGAGCTTTAAAATACAAGTGTCACTGTGAGAGAAGAAGATTTGTTTGAATTCAGAAAGAAGTATCTGGGGTTGGAATGCAAAGCGAGCTAGAACCCTTCACTAAAAATCTGAGACAAATAGATAGGCTCTGATCTACACAGTTCATGCTCTCTTTGATTGTCTAGTTTAGCTCCTATATTAATTTCCCTTGGCGGCTATAACAAATTACCACAAAGTGATGATTTAAGACAATAGAAATTTATTTCCTTATTCTCTCATGGTTCTGGAGTCCAAAAGTCCAAAATAAATACCACTGGGCTGAAATCAAGGTGTCTACAGGGTTGTACCCACTTTGGAAGCTATAGGGGAGAATCTGTCCTTGGCTCTTCCAGTTTTGGTGGTGTTGGTGTTTCTTGACTTGGGGTCACATTACTCCAATTTCTGCCTCTAAGGTCACACTACGCTTTCCTCTTCTGCCTTCCCCTCTTCTGATTATGTCAAATCTCCCTCTGCCTCCCTCTTATAAGGGTATATGTGATGGTGAAACTGCCTTCATAAAATTAATAAAAAGCCACAAATTAAAATTATGGTAGGGCCCCGAATTTTGTTAAGATATTTTTCTTTCTCTCTGACATTTTCCTCCTTCATACATTATTGTCTGCACATAATCATTTCAATAAACATTAGTCACTAATAATTGAAACTATATAAAAACTTTAGTATATGTGTGCTTGTGCCTTTTTCAGGGGAGATTTCCATAGCTTTCATCAGATTCACCCTGGAATCTTTGACTTCAAAACAGAAATGAAAGCCAGCTGTGGTGTGGCACTCAGCCAGGTCTGCATAAACATTTGCTGCATAGTGCTGGACATTCTCAGTAGAGAATGTTCACTGCTTTATTTGCATGCATTTGTGTATTGTCATAAATTATCAGGATGGCTGATCGGGGCTTAGGGTTCAGTAAGTCACTGTAAGACAAATTCTGTCACCATGTCTTTCCCGATAAGTAGAGGTACATGTCTAGGATTAAGCATAAAAGCAAGGTCTTTACCTCTCTGAGGAAATGAATTTTGCCCTTGACAATAAGGGAGCAGAGGACCATACTGGGCACCTTTTCTGTGTCTAAGGATTATTTTGATATGCCAAAGTCTATCTAATAGACCTTCTTATTCTTGGAAGGCTTATCTCATCCCCTCCAACTTTGCTTATTTTATCCTTCAGATATCAGCTTAAATAACTATTTCTTCCCCAGTAAAAGACTTCCCTGATCAGGGCCGGGCGCGGTGGCTCAAGCCTGTAATCCCAGCACTTTGGGAGGCCGAGACGGGCGGATCACGAGGTCAGGAGTTCGAGACCATCCTGGCTAACACGGTGAAACCCCGTCTCTACTAAAAAATACAAAAAAAGCTAGCCGGGCGAGGTGGCTGGCGCCTGTAGTCCCAGGTACTCGGGAGGCTGAGGCAGGAGAATGGCGTAAACCCGGGAGGCGGAGCTTGCAGTGAGCTGAGATCCGGCCACTGCACTCCAGTCCGGGTGACAGAGCGAGACTCCTTCTCAAAAAAAAAAAAAAAAATAATAATAATAAATAAATAAATAAATAAATAAATAAATAAATAAATAAATACATAAACTAAAGACTTCCCTGATCAACAACCCAGGGAAAAGACCACAAACTCAAATTTTGAAATATGGGTCTGGTTTTTTACTGAAGATCTCCATTCAGGAAAGTGAATTGGATCAGCAGCTAGAAGCTGGGGACTTGGGGACTATCACACTTATCTCTTGACTCTGAAACACTCCAATATTTCCCTCCAATCCCGTCCCTGCTCAGAATCACTTTGGTATCAGAAGGGAAGGCTTGTGCTTAGCAACAGATAAATTTCAATAGGCTACTACATTTGAAAAAGAGATTAAAATGAACATTTTGAAAACAAAAACAGTTACAGTACTCCTTAGGACAACTAAGGAGACTAAGAACACTGTGTCATTGAAAACCATCATGATAAATGTTTAAGGGAATAAAACATTAAGGATTTTTTTCCCCACTGAATTTTTTATTTTTAGAAACTATAAAGTTCTATTGATTTGGAGGAATTGGTTTCTCCTTCACAATACATTCTTATATCAGTTCATGTTTTTTGCTTATGGTATTTATCACAATTATAATTAAATAACACATTTATATAATTTTATGTTTAATGACTTTCTTTTGCCCTTGTGCATAGCTCTGTAAGGGCAAGTAATGTCTATCTTTTGTAATGCCTGACAGTACCATGCACACAGTGGATGCCAATAAATATTTGATAGATGTAATGGAAGGATTAATTAATATAGAATTGTGATTGTTTCTCTTCCCCACTGAGAGCTGTCCTTTGACCATACCAGTTAATTATTGAATATGATTTCTTTTTTAAAATTTAGTCCTGGGTGTTTCAAATGAATATGATTCTTGAAGTGGTATTATTCTGCATAGCTCTTCCTAAAGCGGGGCTTCTCAATCTCAGCACAATTGTCATTTTAGACAATTAGGATAATGCTTTGTCGTGGGTGTCTGCCCTGTGCATTGTAAGATGTTTAGCAGTGTCTCTGACCTCTGCCTACTAAATGCCAGTAGCACCACCTTCCCCAAGTTGTGACAACCTAAAGAGACTCCAAACATTGCCACATGTCCCCTGGGGGGCAGAATTGCCTCCCCAGTAGAAAACCACTCATTAAAGGAAGAAGAGATATTTCTGAATCTGGGACACCATTCCCCTGGCACGATGTAAAAGGGGAAAATGAAACCGTAGCTGAATGCTCTAAAATCGAGGCATCTGAGGCAATCTTTGCCTAGGTGTTTTGTTTTGCTTTGCTTCCATTTACTGTAATACATCTGTACTCTAAAAAATTATTGGTTTTTATACTTTGGTGTGTGTGTGGTTTTTTTTTTTTTTAAGTATTATTTCTTAGTTTCTTTCTGCAAATACCTCTTGAAAAATTCCAGTTTTATCTCTGTTGAACTAAAAGGAAGAATAATTTTATTTTTTAGAAATTCAGCAGGACAGTTACCTGACCCTGAGACAGATGGAAACCCAGAAAAGATCACAGAATGGAGGGCAGCTGGGATGTGGTTTCTGAGATGTCTGAGCCACTCTGCACAGTGTGGTTAGGGAGAGCTTCTGACAACTTCCTTTGGCCAAGCAACAAACCACATGGAAAGGTGACTGGAGCCACCAAGAGTCACATTCTTCAGAGGGTAGATGCTAGAAATTACTTAGTAATATCTGAGTTTTGTGTTTCATCAGTTCTGGGTCTTTCTAAACAAAGCATCAAAGAAAGGGAGAATTTACAGGGGATAATTTTTTTGGTTGTTTTTGCTTTAAAAATTAATTACAGCTGTTTCTGCATCCTGAGGAGCTATAAAACTCCTCTCCATAGGAAGCCTGTTCAATTCTTTTTTTTTTTTTAGGAATACACGAGGAATGAAGTTGCAAATTGAACACATGCTAAAACTCAAAGGTATAAAGACATGTAGCTTTAAGACAGTTATTTAGTTTCCGACAGCTGGAAGTCAAATCAGGATATTGATTTCTCCTTCCTCTTTGCATTCCCTACTGCTACAAACCTAATTCTCCCGAAGGCAAGCAGATACCTCTGGGAGAACAGAGAAGAGGCCATATATAAAATGATAAAAGATAAAAGTGGAAGTTATCATATTAATTGTAAAAAGCACAAAATCAATCCCTGTTATTTCCATTTCACTCATTAATGAGCCTTTTAGCTGTGAAAGACAAGGCCCACAGACAACATTGTACATTCAGGAGGATCAGACAAGGTTCAGCATCATAAAGTTGAAATTTTCCTACTGGGGTAAGGAAATTGTTTTCATGTAAGACAATTTCTATCCTCATCTGGATAGATACAAAAAGTGGAACTTATACAAAAGAGGAAATGGGAAATGAAAACCTGGGGAGTGAGGGATGTTAAAAGATGAACTTAGGCACGTTACAATGTTAAAGAATTCATTTGAGCAAACAACAACTCATGAATTGGGCAGCAACAAATTGCAAGTGATTTGGGCTCCACTGAAGGGGCCTAGGGGGAAAGGAAGTCGGTGGGACAGGGGGGCTTTTATAAGGTGAATACAGAAGCAAGGCAGAGAAAATATTTGATTGATTAAACTAGAACAGTAGCTTTAAAGTCCCTAGTTAGAGGTTAGTTGGTGGTTTCTAATTGGTTCCACTTACATTTCTTTTTACTGTTTTCACCAAGTTGGGTTTTGGTTTGTTTAGTAGCAACCAAAGGCTCTGGAGCCATCTCAGCCTAATGGCCTCCCAATTAAATTTTCTTTAACAGGGGAATCCTTAACAATTTGGTGGGAGAGCAGGCCTGAGGGAGAAGATGACTACCAACAGGGTAGTCTTCATGGCAGTGAAGACTAGACTATAGGAATTGGGGTGTCTGATATCTGACTCCCCACTGCTGACTCTCTATTGTCACCCTGTGGCAGCACTACTGTGGAGCATAAGGGTGCAACTATGGTCCTGTCTGGGCATGAAGTAGACCAGAAGGAAATGGAGATTTTGTAATAAAATGACTGGAGGCCACTGAGAAGAATCTGGGAGCGGAAGTTTGGGGTGAGAGCTGAAAGGCAACGACTAGGACGGGTGTCTTCCCCAACACCAATCCAGATCTGGGTCCTTCCAGGTCTATATGAAGGAGTTATAATTTTCTCATGTTATATGTGAGTGTGGTAGATTCAAAATGGACGCAAATTCTTTGTCACTGCCCACACTGAGAAGTGGTGTTTATTTTCCACAGTCTTGAATCTAGTCTGGCCATGTGACTGTTGCTCTAACCAAGAGAATGTGGTGGAGTAATGCTGGGCCAATACTGGGCCTAAGCTTTGAGAGGTCTGGCCCCTTCTGCTTTGTAGAACCCTGTGTCACTGTGGCTATGGTTCTAGAGAAAACACATGAAAAACCATGTAGAGAGGCCAGGTGAGAGTGTGAGGCTCCAAGGTGGGATGGGGTTCAGGACACAATGCTCCAAAATATGACTGGAGGAGGCAAAAATGCCACCACAAACGTGCTTCTTTGGCATGAGGATTATTTTGAGCTGATTATTTTGAGAAACTGTGTTACAGGGGAAGCTCTGAAAGTAAGGGTAAAAGTACCCCTGTGTAAGAAAAATTTAGCTCTCTAAACAAAATCTCCATTTGAAGGGGTGTCTCCAGAGGGATCATGGGGATGGAAGGTAGAACTAGATTGCAGCTCTGACTCGAATGGACAGAGCAGCACGTGAAGGCTCGCATTGAGAATTTTTACTCTGAATGACTGCAGGAATAAATCAGGAAACCTGAGAGGACCCATAGACCCTCTGAAGGAAGTGGATTGATCCTGTGCAACCCAGGAGACACCCCAAATACTGCTGAGAAACCCACAAACAGTTCACATCACAGGACTCTGTGCAAACAACCTTCCGCACCCGCTGCTGGCCCCGGAGCCTGGTAGACTTGCTGGGTGGCTAGATCCAGAAGAGAGATAACAATCACTAGAACTAGGCTTCCAGGAAGCCACATCCATAGGAAAAGGGGGAGAGTACTACATCAAAGGAACACCCTGTGGGACAAAAGAATCTGAACAACAGCCTGCAATCCTAGACCTTCCCTCTGACAGAATCTACCCAAATGAGAAGGAACCAGAAAACCAACTCTGATAATATGAAAGGGTATCTCCCTCTGTACCATGAAGAGAAGGATGACTCGGAATCACTAGAAACTCAGTGGAGAAGGCACCAACTTAAATCTGCATAACAAACCTAACCCTTGTTTACTATGCTTTTCCTGGGCATCTCCTCATTGCTGCCCCCTTCACACACACACACACACACACACACACACACACACACACACACGTTCTACAAAATGAACTTCTACTATTTTTTTCTCTTGTTAACCTGTTTTTTGTTACAGAGGTCTGTCTCAACTAAGAACCATGAAGGATAGAGGAAAAATTATTTTTCCTGTCCTATGGATGACATAGAGAAAAAGAGTAACCCATGCAAATCTAGCTTTCAAGCCATCCTTGCCAAGGTGCCCAATATATGAGTGAACCATTGGTTATTGCAGCCTGCTATGGTTTGAATGTGTCCCCTCCAGAATCCAGGGGTTGAAACCTAGTAACCAATGTGATCATATTGAGAGGTGGGTCCTTTAATAAGTGATTAGGTCACAAGGGCTTCTTCCTACATGAATGTAATTAAGGCTCTTATAAAAGAGGTTTCATGCAGCATTAGACTCTTTTGCCCTTCTACCTTCTACCAGGTGAGGACATATTCATCCTCCTCTCTGGAGGATGCAGGAACAAGGAACAATCTTGGAAACAGAAACTGGGTTCTTACCAGACACCAATTATGCCAACACCTGGATCTTGGACTTCCCAGCTTCCAGAACTGTGAGAAAGTATATTTCTGTTCTTTATAAATTACCCGGTCTCAGGTATTTTGTTATTGCAGTGCAAACAAACAAAGACTATAACCTCATTGCACCTGTATGAGACTCCAAAAGAGATCAGTAGAAGACCTCCTGGCTGACCTCCATCAATCCACAGAAGCATGAAATAGTGGTTGTCTTAGGCCACTACGTGTTGGGGTGCTGTGTTACTAGCTGGAACAGGGGGATAGGGCTAAGATTATTTTGCTTGGATTATGGGGGCAGGGAAAGAGAGCACGGAGTATGGTGCCCCAACTCTTACATACCTCCATCTACAAGTGACAGGCAAAATTTCCACTCATATTTCATTAGCCAGAACAAGGCACCTTGCCACACTGAACTTCAAGGAAATCATGCCCAGGAAGGGAAGAACATGGTAGGCATTAGTGGTATCTACCACCCCATCTGTGGCAGTGAAAGAGAACAAGGAACAGAGTAGGTTTGTAATGATTTGTTGTCCCCAGTCATGATTCATTACCTAGGGCTGGACAAATTGCAGCCCTGAATACAATCAGGATTCTTCATTGAGGATAAAGGCAGGAATAGATACTGGGTTTACCCCAAGGTAGAGGTGGGGTGAGTAACAAAGAGGGTGCAATGGCTATCACCTGTACCTTCAACCCCACTGACCCTCATCTACCAATTTTGAGCTCTCTCAGCCCTTTACTTGCAGTCCATAATTTGGAATCCGAGTTTGGGATGAGTCTGGATGGGGAAAAAGGGAAAAGAGAGAAGAGAAAGGAAAAGGGTAAGAAGAGAGGAGCTGTGCTCAGGAGTAAAATAAAAGAGACAGCTTGAGTGCTCCAGACTCTGACTTCAGCACTTTCAGAACCACTTAGAGGAAAAAATAATTAATGTTTACACAAAAATGTCAAACTGAAAGACAAAAGGAAGAAAATGTTTCAAAGAGGTAGGAAAAGTGTGGCAGTCTGGGTGGTCTGGTTGAAAGAAGAAAAACAATGTTCTTGTCAAGTTGTGCTTTGGAGGAGTCCTGGTGGAATGATGTGGAACATTCTGATCCAAGGCTCAGACAGCGCACGCCCCACTCCTTATCCAGTATTCTAACGTACTTGATGGCTTTGTTCTTTTCCGTCTTTCTTCTGAAGCTCCCAACTCAGTCCACAGGTTCTTCCTTTTTAGTTAAAATTAAGTCCAAAACTCCCCTTGTCATTTCTATATTAAGCAGAAAATGACATTCTAGAAAAATGCTTACTCATTTTCAAAAGGCTTCTCATTTATTGTCCTCACAAGAACTTTATTTATCATCCTTGTTTTACTTGCTAGGAAATCAAGGCTTATAGAGGTAAATTTATCCAAGGTCACAACACATCTGAAACTAGAACTGTTCAACTTTATGGTGCACTAAGTTAACCACCATGATATTTTGACTTCCAAGCATTTATTGGATGCATTGCTCTTAATTGAATCTGGGATCTAGACATTTTCTGGCTAGCTCAGACAGCATTTGTTGTCTGACTGGGGAATACAACCTCTGTTTTCTACTTCTAATGGAACTGCCTTTAGCATCCTCCCACAACTATGTCATTTTTGCTTTCTCTCTACTTTTATCCTTATCCAAATGTTCTCCACTGCACTCCCACCTAACAGTTATGGGTTTCCACATATGTGGATATCTTCTCGACATACAGCGTTAATCTCTTTCCTCTCCACTCTAGCCTGTTCCTTTTGATAAGTTATACCCATTCGTGGCCAAGTGCACTATGATGATTCTACTCATTCAGCTCTGTGATACCTATTAGGTATATTTCCCTCCTTATACTAAAGCTTCAAGGTCACTTAGTTTTCACCCCTGTTCTGCTGTCTCTCCCACTCTAACCTCTCCACATAAATCAGATTACTCGCAGTGGCTTCCCTGGGCTTCAGTAAAATCTGGATGGAATTCATCCTCACCCTTCCTTGATTGTCAAATCCATTGCTTTTGCATTTGCTGGTGCCTCTGGGCTCTTTACCTAACTCCTGTTTTCTGTCTAGCTCTATTGATTAGTGACTCGGAGTTGCTCTCCTAATTTTGTGTATTCTGTAATAATGAATGCTTCACTGAAGCATTTGATGGTAATGAGAACTGCCATTAGTTATGAGTCTACCATGTGTCAGCCTCTGGGCTAAGTACTTTGCAGGTATTATTGCATTTACTTCTCCTGAGAAAATTGGCGTTATTTCCTTCTTTTTCTAGAAAGAAACAGGCAGTATCCGTGCTATAGGATATCCTTTACATTCTAATGACTGCTCTAATGTGGACATCTAGAACTTGCTAGGACCTTTACCTTTACTATTTCATTTGATCTTCCCAGTAGTCCTGCAAATTATCTGTACTTTTTCAGAGGGAACTGAGGAGGCTCAAGGAGGTGAGGTTGATTGTGAAGCAGGACTAGATTTAAACTCAGGTCTTCTCTCCAGCCATGCTGGCTGGCTTGCTGATCCCATTTCAGGACCTTTGTCCCAGCTGTTCCCTCTGTCTAAACACTCTTCTCCCATATCCACAGAACTCCACTCCCTTTCTCATCTCCACTATGTATTTACTCAAATGTCACCTTCTCAGTGAGGCCTTCCCTAACCACCCTATTAAAATTGCACCCCACCCACCTCTCTTCCTCACTTCGTCCTCACTTTATTTTTCTCCATAGCACTTATCACTCTCTGACATACCACACATTTGACTTACTACAATGCAAGTTTAAAAATGGTATAATTGGCATAATTTGCCTTTTCTTATGACTGGTCTTGTGGCACTGGTGAGGAGCTGAAAAGTTAGTTTTCTTCACTAGTATGAAAAGTTAGCTTTCTTCACTAGTACGTGAAGAATAAGTATTTGTCTTGTAAGTATTTGTATTCTCAATAAGTATTTGTTAGATGAATGAATAAAAACTGGTCTAATCCCAACGCCCATTCCCTTATCACCATAATATACTCAGATCCTTTGTGTCCATCATATCTTCTTTTTACCTTTGTGGTACTTTGTAATACTAAATAACTTTTTAAAGTAAAGGCTTAAATTCAAGTTTATCTTAGAAAAGAAAAAAACAAGTCCAACTTATGTTGAACTTGGAAACTCTGCTAGCAACAGTTATTGTCTTTATCAAAGAGTGTTTATTATGTGTCCTCCTGTATGTAATGCTTTGCTGTGTACTGTGCAGATAATTTAAACTGGAGTGTTCATCTTTGGCTCCACCTCACCCTCCAACTGGCTGCTCACTGGGAGAGTCAGCACTGGTGCAGATGAACAAGTAGAGTACACATTGTATATACAACACAAACCCAAATCACAGGTAATTAGGAGCCAATATGTATAGGGCAATCAGAGAGAAAAGTCATGAGAGTTTTATTAGTAGACAGGATGAGGTTTACAGAAGTCATCCGAAAAGAACTTTTCCATCCAAAATGTTTCTCAAGTGAACATTGCTGAGAAGCAGTTTATCTCACAAACATCAGCTTCTTCTAAAAATTTATAGTTTAATTCCTGGATACAAACATATTTTTACTGATGAAGCTACAATAACCATGGAGCTGGAAGGAGAAATTGTGCCCCCTTTGTCCTTGGGAAAAAAACCATCGTCTTTGGTTCCATACAGACCTTGAGCCTGATGCTAACTCTATTTTAAAAGCCAATTTCCTAAGGAGATATGATGCTACCATAAGCTGCTGGTCATTGTGACAATCGTCATCATTTAGCATTCCTTAAGCACCCTAACAAAGCACGGAATTAGAGATTCTTAACTACAACCACCCTGTTTATCATTTTTCTCTTCCATGCGTATATTCTAAGTGCATGCATAACAAGACTATGTTACAGAAACATTAAAAATGTACACACATTAAAGCAACATGGACCCAGTCTGACTGTCAGCAACAAATCCAGCTGCCACCAACATGGCCCCAGAGTCTTTCAGCTCCTCACCAGTGCCACAAGACCAGTCATAAGAAAAGGCAAATTATGCCAATTAGCATCTGGCATGCATAATTCTAAAGTTAATTGTATTAGATTTTAAGCTCCTTTAGAACAAGAATAATATTGTGTTCCACAAAGTGCCTATTTCAGTGCTTGGTAAATATATCTTCTCCTTCCGGTAGGCTAGACTGCAGGACTGACAAGGAAAGGGATTTGTTTTTCCCTTACATTAAATAGTATACCCAGTATCCAACATGCATTCGGCATGAGATAACATTCAATACATATATTTTTTAGCAAATAAAATAAAGAACATTTACTTGAGTGAATACTGACTGACCTGTAAAAATTAAATTTAACTCAACATTTGGGTTCTTCTGATTTATCATTAAGGTAACCATAAACAAAAGATTGTAGATTCAAATATTCTGTAAAAAGTTGCTGATAGGTCTAAAATGAAATTCTGAATCAGCTCTTAATGGCGGAGAAGGTGGTTTAAACAAGTCATTTATATGTTTTGGGCTTTATTTTCCTTACTCCTTTCTGATGAATCTTAAAAGAAAATGAATACTTAGGTTAGATCATCTCTATAGCCTCTTTTAGCTCCATGTTTCTGTATTTATTATTTGTATAAACCACAAGGACATTGATGTATCTGCAGATGCTGATTCATTAACTGGTTGGGCCAAATGACTTTTTATAAAGGAGGAAACTACTAACAAACTTCAGTGGTAGGCAGTTCCAAGATGGCCTCAATCATTCCAGCTCCTAATATTCACACCGTTGTGAGTCCCCTCTCACATCATACTGGAGTTGGTCTGTTTGATCAGTAGCATACAACAGAAGTGACTATATATTACTTCCTAGACTAGGTTACAAAAATGAAAAGTGGGGAACTGAAGCCATCTACAATATCCACAAGATTGTCTGGAAATGGATTCTTCAGCCTCAGTCAAACTTTCAGAAGACTGAAACCCTAGCTGACATCCTGACTGCTACCCCAGGAGTCAGAACCATGTGGCTAAGCTGCTCCTGGGTGCCTGACCCCTAGAAACTATTTAGAAGTACATTTTTATTTTTTTCATTTGCTAAATTTGGGGGTAATTTGTTATGAAGCAGTAGATAACTATTACACTATCTCATTCAAAATCCTTCCTCCTCCTGGGCACATGACCAGTGTTGATTTCACCACTCCTTATGCAATGTTTGGTAACATATGTCTGATAAGAAAAGACACACGTTAGTGCCAGCATTTGTATAGCCACTTGGTTTTAAACTCATCTTCATGGCTATATCATTGTATGTTGTAGTGATCTCATTATGATTTCCATCTCTGTTCTTTCAAGATTGCACCTCGCTGTTGCCAACAATTCCCTTCTTACATGGCTGCCTGTATTACCCCATGTCATGCTTTCTTACTTAGTTGTACCATAAGTCAATTGATTGCTTTAATAGAAACACATTCATAGTACTTGTTTGTTTTTCACTACTTCCATAATTCATATATTTGCTCTTTGTGACAAAATGATCTTTCAAGAACTTTGAATACCTTTTTTTGGTCAAAGGATTTTTAAAAATTAAAATGTGTGGAATTCAAGTCCTTTAGGGATTCCATATCCCATCTTAGGAAGTAATGTATACAAAGCTCTTAGAACAGTCTGGCATAGAAATGTTCAATAAAACCAGCCGGACACAATGGCTCATGCCTGTAATCCCAGCACTTTAGGAGGCCAAAGCAGGAGGATCACCTGAGGTCAGGAGTTCGAGACCAGCCTGGCCAACATGGCGAAACTCCATTTCTACTGAAAATACAAAAATTAGCTGGGTGTTGTGGTGCATGCCTGTAATCCCAGGTACTTGGAAGGCTGAGGCAGAAGAATCGTTTAGAACCCAGGAGGCGGAGGTTGCAGTGAGCTGAGATCACGCCATTGCACTTTAGGCTGGGTGATACAGCGAGACTCCATCTCAAAAAAAAAAAAAAGGAATGTTCAATAAAACCTTTATTTATGTGGAAGTGCAGGTTGACTCTTATGTAGTTAAGGAAATGCTTAATATGAGAAAGTGCTTAATACCTGGGGACCAACTGAGGAAGTCCATTAACACAGCCTGGACTCTGTAGTGAATGTCAAGTTCAGAATAACTACCCTAATTCCAATTAAAGCCCCTCTCCATAGCATTTATTTCTCCATATAGAACACAAAATTGTTCTTCTTAAAAGCTTCCTGGCCAAGCCTGTAATCCCAGCACTTTCAGAGGCCAAGGCAAGCAGATCACTTGTGCTCAGGAGTCTGAGACCAGCCTGGACAACATGGTGAAACTCCATCTCTTCCAAAAATACAAAATATTAACCAGGCATGGTGGCGTGTGCCTGCAATTCCAGATACTTGGAAGGCTGAGGTGGGAGGATTGAGCCTGGAAGACAGGGGTTGCAGTGAGCAGAGTTAGCTCCACTGCACTCCAGCCTGGGCAACAGAGTGAGACTCACCTCAAAAAAAAAAAAAAAAAAAAAAAAAAAAAAAAAGCTTCCCGATATACCAGAGAAACATCATTTTACAATAATACAGCACTAAATGACTCAACAACCTCTGTGGACAGGAGTGGTTATCAACGCATTGCTGCACCTTTGGTCAAAAACATTTTTTAGATTTAAACTTTCAAATTGCTGCCCCATGCTTATAGGAAACCGTGCACATAGCCTACCTGGTGTGCAAAGATACAGGCTTCAAATAGTATGCTGGATCTTTCTTACATCAAAGGTATACAAGGACCAATGATGTGGGCTGGTCAATAATATAAATTCTAGTAAAAATAAAAATGACTAGATTTACGCAAAGAAAATATCAGCAAGAGTATAGTGCGTCCTGATTCCTCTGATCATGAGATTGTGAGAGCCATGTGGGAGGAGAGAGAAGGAAGGCTCTTCAGGGTCAAACTATCATGTCCTTACCCTACAGGAAAGAGGAAAGAGAGAAATGAATACAAGGCAAAAAGTTCTGCGCTTAGAGACTTAGGGAAGGCGTAAGACGCTGTGAAAGCTTTTTGCTCCTAACTCCCTTTTCCTCCTGGTCTCCTAGATCAGTGTTCTTTGAGAAAAGGAATGGGTTCACCCAGAAGGAATTTATTGTAGGATAAATTCCTTAGGTTCTAGTGCTAGATTTTTAACAGTTATAGCCAAAAGCTAATAATTTACAGACATCACAGTTCTTCTCGCACCAAAGTCATAATACTCTAAAAGCGAGTTTGCCCGATTACTGGTGAGTCAGAACTAAAGTCAATAAAGGTTTTGAAAAATGATGTTTTCAAATAAAAAATATTTGAGCTGCAAACTATTTCCTCATGATTTCACCAAAGAAATGAAGACAAACTATAACACATCTAAATTACAGCCTAGTATTAGGGCAAGAGAAAGCAGTCACGGAGTGTTGTCCAGACAAGCATTCAGAGATCAGTGATAGTGTTATGGATTTATTCTTATTTTGCTACCTATTGAGAGAAAGATGTATCAATTTTCATGTCATCATGTCATAAATAAGTTATTGAGGCTGGATGCAGTGGCTCAGGCCTGTAATCCCAACACTTCGGGAGGCGGAGGTGGGTGGCCTTGAACCCAAAAGTTCCAGACCAGCCTAGGCAACATGGAGAAACTCCTTCTCTACAAAAGATAAAAAGTTAGCCAGGCCTGGTGGTTTGTGCTTGTAGTCCCAGCTACTAGGGAGGCTAAGGTGGGAGGATCACTTGAGCCTGGGAGATTGTGTCTGCAGTGAGCCAAGATCTTACCACTGCGCTACTGCCTGGGTGACACACACATACACACACACACACAAAAAAAAAAAAAAAAAAAAGAAAGAAAGAAAGAAAGAAGAAAGAACAAGACATTTAGCATAAAATACACATTATTGTATCTGAGCAGAACTTTGAGAGCAAAAGATCTCTTACAGCCTAATTACAATGAGACCAGTTATGCCTCTTGAATCCCACATTAGTTATGATCTTCAGCTTATGTGACCACTTGTAACTCCAACATATGTAACTAATTTAACCCAATATTAGTTACTTTTCTGCATAACAACCACATGTAAACTGCTAAGCTACTAGCTTAACACAACAACCTTTAATTAGGTTCACAATTCCTTGGGTCAGCAATTTCAACTGGGCTCAGCTGAGCAGTTCTACTGGTCTTGGCTGGGCTCACTCATGATGAGTGTGTGGTCATCTACTGGGTAGGCTAAATGGCTCCACTTCTGAGGCTGAATTTGTCTAGATTAACTTTAGCTGGGACTGCTCATCTCTGTTACACATTGTGTGACTGTGAGCAAGTTACCTAACCTCTCTGGTCCTCTGCTGGATCATTCACATCAGCATACAAATATGCTGTTATTTCTCTCTCATCGCCACCCTCCGCCCCCAAAGCCCACTCTGCTCATTTTTATAGCAAAATTCCTTTTTTTCCTAAGCAAATTAACACTGGAGCAAAACTCTTTTTAAAAGGGGTCAATACTCACTGTCTTCAATTCTGTTTTTCCCATTCTTAGTAAAACCCACTCCAAAAGGTTTTAGCCCCCATTACTCTGCCCAAACTGCTTTAGTCAAGGCTGCCAGTAACTTTCCATTGTTAAATCTGGCAATTCATTCCCCATCCTCATCTTTCCTGGCCCATCAGCAGCTTTTGACATGTGTCATCACTCCCTCCTCCTTGAAACACTCTCTTTACCTGGCTTCCATATAACACATTCGCCAGGTTGCTTTCTACACCACCAGCTGCGTCTAGGTCTCCTTTGCTGTTTCCTTTTCATCTTCCCGATCTCTCAATATCAAAGCCTTCCAGAACCGTTTTCGCACTTTTCCCCTCCCCTCCCCTCCTCCTCTTCTCTTCTCCTCTCCTCACAACTTCCTTGATGATCTCATCCAGTCTTCTGGTTTTAAGAATCATCAATATGCTGGTAACTCCCAAATGTGTATCTCTAACCTGGACCTCTACCCAAAATCCAGACTTGTATATCCAATTACCTACCAGGTATCTCCATTTGGATGTTGTATTTTCCTATTGCTGCTGCAACAAATTGTCACAAACTTAGTGGATTAAAACAACACACATTTGTTATCTTATAATTCTAGAGGTCAGAAGTCCAAAATCGATCTCACTGAGCTAAAGTCAAGATGTCAGTAGGTCTGCATTCCTTTCTTGAAGCTCAAGGGGAGAATACATTTTCCTTTCAGCTTCTAGAGGCTGCCTGCAGTCCTTCACTTGTAGCACCCTCCATCTTCAATGCCAACGATGGCCAGCCAAGTCTTTCTCACATTGCATCTCTCGGAGATACCAACTTCTCTGTCTCCTTCTTCCACTTTTAAAGACTTACAATTACATTGGGATATACCTGAATAATTCAGGAAAATCTCCTGATTTTAAAGTCGGCTAATTAACAATCTTAATTCTATCTGCTGTGTTAACTCCCCTTTGCCATGTAACCAAACATATTTACAGGTTTCAGAGATTAGGACCTTGAATGGCCCCTTTGGGGGCCATTATTCTGCCTGTCACAGACGTCTTATAGTCCTGTCAAGTGCAACATGTCAAAACTGAATTCCTGATTCTACTAAGCCTGCTCCTCTTTAAGTCTTCCTCTTCAGTTAATGCTAACCTCACTCTTCCTGTTGGTCATTGGTCATCCTTACTCTCATCTTTCTAGTTCATGTACAATCTATTAGCAAATCCTATTGACTTTACCTCCAAAATATAACCAGAATCTGATGGTTCTCTTCACTTCCAGTGCAACTATTCTGGCTCAAGACCCTCTCATTGCTCTCCCAAGTATTGTTAACAGTTTCCAGAGCTCCCGGGTTATGGTAATAGCCTCTGTATTAGGCTGTTCATGCATTGCTATAAAGAAATACCTGAGACTGGGTAATTTATAAAGAAAAGAGGTTTAACTGGCTCATGGTTCTGCAGGCTGTACAGGAAGCATAGCGGCACATGCTTCTGGGGAGGCCTCAGGAAGCTTCCAACCATGGCAGAAGGTGAAGGAGGAGCAGGCTCATCACATGGTAAAACCAGAGAGTGAGGGGGGACAGGCTACATACTTTTAAATGACTAGATCTCACGAGAACTCACTCATTATTGCATGGACAGTACCAAGAGAAATGGTGCTAAATCACTCACGAGAAACCGCCCCCATGATCCAATCACCTCCCACCAGGCCCCTCTTCCAACACTGGAGATTATACTTTAATATGAGTTTGGGCTGGGCACACATCCAAACTATATCAGCCTCCTAAACCATCACCCTGGTTTCTGCCCTAGCCTACCAGCACCTCATCCTCTGTCCACCAAAATATCATCTATTCTCAATTTAACATCCAGATAATATTATATATATATATATATATATATATATATATTATATATTATATATTTTGGCGGGGGGGAGGGGAGTTTAGCTCTGTTGCCCAGGCTGGAGTGCAGAGGCGTGATCTCGGCTCACTACAACCTCCATCTACCTCCTGGGTTCAAGCGATTCTCCTGCCTCAGCCTCCCAAATAGTTGGGATTACAGGTGCCCACCACTGTACCTGTCTAATTTTTGTATTTTTAGTAGAGACGGGGTTTCACCATGTTGGTCAGGCTGCTCTCAAACTCCTGACCTCAGGTTATCCACCCACCTTGGCCCCCCAAAGTGCTGGGATTACAGGCATAAGCCACCGCGCCCAGCCCCAGATAATATTTTTACAATAAAAGTCAGATCATATTATGTCTCTGTTCAAAACCTTACCAATAAAAATATTTGCTAAAGATATATCTGATAAAGGACTGTTATCCAAAATATAAACAAAACTCTTAAAACTCAGAAATAAGAAAACAAGCAGCCCAATTTAAAAATGAGCCAAAGGCATTAAAAGACACCTCACCAAAGACTACATACAGATGGCAAATAAGCATATGAAAAGATGCTCTACATCATATATATTATAAGGAAATGCAAATTAAAATGACAAATCAGATACTGCTACATATTATTAGGTTGGCCAAAATTCAGAACACGGATGACACCAAATGCTGGCAAGGATGTGCAGCAACAGGATACATTTTTCTCCACATCACTCATCACTTTCTAACTTATCAAATAATCCCCGCAATCATTCATTGCTTGTGGGAATGCAAAATGATGCAGTCATTTTGGAAGACAGTTTGGGAGTCTCTTAGAAAACTAAACACACTCTTTACCGTGAAATCTGACAATCACGCTCCTTGATATTTACCCAAAGTTGAAAACGTATGTTCACACAAAAACCTACACACAGATTTTTATAGCAGCTCTATTCATAATTGCCAAAACATAGAAGCAAACAAGATGTCCTTCAATCGGTGAATGGATAAATAAACTGTGATACATCCAGACAATGAATACCATTCACTCCTAAAAAGAAATGAGCTATTAAGCCACGAAAAGACATGGAGGAAACTTAAGTGCACATTAATAAATAAAAGAAGACCATCTGAAAAGGCTGCAAACTGTATGATTCCAATTATATGACATTTCGAAAAAGGCAAAACTATGGAGCCAAGAAAAGATCAGTGGTTGCCAGGGATTTGTGGGGAGGGATGAATGAAGAGGCAGAACACAGAAGATTTTTAGGGCAGTTAAAATACTGTGTTTGATATAACATGATGGATTACAGGTCATTTTGCCAGACCCATAGAGTGTACAACACCAAGAGTAAGCCCTAATATAAACTATGAACTTTGGGTGCTAATGATGTATCAATGTAGGTTCATCAATTATAACAAATGTACCAGCCTGGTAGGGGGTTGTGATATGGGGAGGTTATGTATGTGCAGGGGCAGATAGCCTGTGGAAAATCTCTGTACCCTCCTCTCGATTTTGCTGTGAACCTAAAACTGCTAAAACAACAACAACCCCTCCCAAGACTTCTCAGTTCCATCAAAGCTGAAGTCTGCCAGGACCACAGGATCCGGTTCTTCCTCCTACGTCCCTGACCTCTTCTCGGGCTCCCCCGCTCCATGCTTACTTCCTTCCACCCACAGGGGCCTCCACACTGTCTGCAAAACTCCAGGTACCTCCTCAGGGTTTCTGAACTTGGCGTTTGCTCTTGTTGCCATGTTCTCCGGCCAGGCATTTGTGTGGGTCTCTCTCTCCTCTCCCTCGACCTTTGCTGAGAAATCACCTTCTCAGTGAGGCTTGCCCTGTCCATCATCCTGTGCTTGAAATTGCACCCCCACACAAGCACATTCACAGAACCCTCTCCTTCTTTATTGCTTTACTTTTCTCTATCACTTATCACTTTCTAACTTTTCATATAATTGATGTGTTTATATTGTTCATTTTTTTTGTCTCCTTAGGAGACCACGATATACCACCCCAAAATATGCCTCTCTGGCATACAGATTATTTTGAGCTGATTATTTTGAGAAACAGCAGACAGAAGAGGAGCTCTAAAAACAGAGCAGAAGTTATCCTTTTATAAAGAAAATTTACATCTATAAAGGAAACCTCCATTTCTGAGGGTGTCTCTTTGTGTACCATGAAGAGAAGAGTGACTCTAAACCACTGGAGATTCTTATCAATGGAAAAGGCACCAACAAACCTGACCCTTGTTTACTGTGCTTTTCCTGGTTATCCCTCTATAATGGCTCCCCCAACTCCCTTATTTCTTTGTTCCAGCAGACAATGATATTTAATTCTGAATTCAAAGATACCTCTGTGAGACTTGTTCATTTCTCTAGGTATTTCCCATGCATATATAAAATACCCAAGTTGGCTAGGTGCAGTGGCTCACACTTGTAATCTCAACAATTTGGGAGGCCAAAGTGGGAAGATGCTTGAGCCCAGGAATCTGAGACCAGCCTGGGGAACATACTGAGACTCCATCTCTACTAAAAAAAAAATAATAAAAAAGTAGCCAGTCATGGTGGCAGGTACCTATAGTTCCAGCTACTCAGGGGTCTGCGCTGGGAAGACCACTTGAGCCTGTGCATTCGAGGCTGCAGTGAACTATGATCACACCAGTGTACTCCAGACTGGGCAACAAAGGGAGATCCTATCTCAAAAAAACAAAATAAAACAAAAACAAACAAACGAAAAAACCCACAAGTTTATAAACTTACTTATTTTTTCTCTTGTTAACCAAGAATTTGCCCCAACTAAGAATATACAGGGTAGAAATAAAAATTATTTTTTTCTTTACCTACATCTCTCACCACTACATGGTAAATTCCATGAAGGCAAGGAAGTTTTGATTATTCCTAGTTCTTAGGCCAGTATCAGTATGTTGTAGACACTTAGTAAATAATGGTTAAATAAATGACTGTATTAGTTTGCTAAGAGCTGCCTTAACAAAGCACCCCAGACTAAGTGACTTCCATAAGAGAAATGTATATTCTCAGAGCTCTGGAAGCTAGAAGTCCATGGTCAAGGTGCTGGCATGGTTGATGCCTCCTGATGCCTCTCTTCTCCTTGGCTTATAGATGGCCATCTTTTCCCAATGTCTTCACATGGTTTTTCCTCTGTACATGTCTGGTCCAAATGTCCTCTTCAGACCTGGCGTGGTGACTCATACATGTAATCCCAGCACTTTGAGAGGCCGAGGCGGGCAGATCACCTGAGGTCAGGAGTTCGAGACTGGCCTGGCCAACATGGTGAAATCCTGTCTCTGCTAACAATACAAAAATTAACCAAGTGTGGTGATGGGTGCCTGTAATCCCAGCTACTCAGGAGGTTGAGACAGGAGAATCACTTGAACCAGGGAGGCAGAGGTTGCAGTGAGCCAAGATGGCACCACTGCACCCCAGCCTGAGCAACAGGAGCGAAACTCCGCTCAAATAATAATAATAATAATAATAATAATAATAAATAAAAATAAAATAACAGAAAAAATTCAAATGTCCTCTTCTTATAAGGACACCAGTCATATTGGATTAGGGACCACCCTAATTATCTCACTTTAAATTAATTATCTCTTTAAAGACCTTATCTCCAAATACAGTCACATTCTGAGGTACTAGGGATTGGGATTTCCACATATGAATTATGAAGGGATACAGTTTAGCCCATAACAGTAACCCCGTCTCAGTTTCTTTGTCAGTAAAATGGGAATGATAGGAATAGTAACTACGTCATAGGGTTGTTAGGAGAATTAATGTATGTAAAGTGCTTATCACAGAGCCTGCACAGACAAAGCACTAAACAGATATTTGCCATCATAATCTCTACCATTGTTGCTGGTTTTTTTTTTTTTTTTTTTTTTTTTTTTTTTTTTGAGGCAGAATCTCACTCTGTTACCCAGGCTGGAGTGCAATGGCGCGATCTCGGCTCACTGCAACCTCCGCCTCCCAGGTTCTAGTGATTTTCCTACCTCAGCCTCCTGAGTAGCTGGGATTACAGGCACCCGCCATTATGCCTGGCTAATTTTTGTATTTTTGTATAGATGGGGTTTCACCATGTTGGCCGGGCTGGTCTTGAACTCCTGACCTCAGGTGATCTGCTCACCTCAGTCTCTCAAAGTGCTGGGATTATAAGCATGAGCCACCGTGCCTGGCCTGGTTCTTCTCTTGTTATTCAATGAGCACCAAACATTACCCCTCTTAAAGTTACAATAATATTATTATAATACATTGAGAATACACTGTGGTCTAGTAATGAAGACTTATGTAAATACTTGTCTCTTTATATACTTTAAAAAGGCCCTCAGTGAGTTAGGGTCTTGCATTTATTGCTACTGAACTCTCCAGGTATGTATATTGATGACAGAATGTACTTTCCTTCATTATGCCTATTTTTATTTTAGATGCACACATGGTAACGTGGACAAAGGAACTAAGTTTTAGACACTCATGTGCTCAAAACTAACCACAAAGGGCAGACATAGATTAACTAAATCCTCATGACTGACATGGTTTCACGTTCCATTGTCATTTGTTGTTGGATTTAGGTGATGACCTTCAAGTCTAAAAATGACACCATTCTTTACCAGTTTGAATATTGACACAACTGCAGACATAGTAATCTTATTTCAGGATGTTAAAATTCCAGTATTCAGAGCATTTGAAGCTGTGCAAATGTCTTTCTGGGGCACATAAAAAAGTCAAAGTATTATCATTGGTTTTATTTCCTCATTCCCTTGTAGCATATACAAACTGAATCTCAGAGATTCCAGTAAACTTATTTCCATTTCTATATCAGTGAGGCCAAAAGAGAAAAAGAGTTATTATCTGGAAGTACACAATGGAGAGCCAAACCTCTGACTTACACATCTATGAAAATTAAAGTGTCTCTTGACAAGATAGGTCAAATATCAATGATGTGTGGCTACTTAGTGACCAATCTAATTCACTCACTAATAAATATGAAGCACCCCATGGTCAGTTTTATAATAAATAGAGTCACAGCTGACTTTTGTCTTTGATTAAATATCATCTTTGCTATTTAATTCGGTTACTTATAAAATTATGGTATTTCATAGATGTGACTTCTCTTGATCTTAGTAACAGTCATCTTATCAGTAATGCTATGTGTTCTACACTGATTACTCCTGTGTTGACTGTGTTTTGTAAACAGAGAGCTATAATAGGTATTCTGAGGAATATTAGAACAGTGCCGTCCAGTAGAATGTAGTAGTGAGATAACCTTCTCTCTTCCCTCTGGAGGTTTAGTAACTGAGGCTGTTGAAATAAACTGACAGTAGATTGACAGGAGAAAAGGTATACAAGTTTATTACATGCACAGTGACATCACAGGAACGTGGCTGTCCAGTAATCCAATGAGATTCAGAAGCTTAAATAACCTTCTCAATAGGGAGAGAGAAGTGGGGACTGTAGGCACTTTAGAGAAAAAATAAGTGATTTTTAGGAGAGATGAATGGGTCCAAAGAACAGACAAATAGCCTAGGAAAAAAATTCCTCTGGGTTCTAGGTCTGGTGTTACAACTAGTCTTCTTTCCTGTGAGTTAATCATCCCTGTTCGATGAGGTTATAGGGACAAGGCTCAAGACAATTGCATTCCTTCTGGGGGAGCTTTCTTCATCAGATAAAGAAACTTTAGAGAAAGCTTGTCCTTGTGGGATGGGCTGGAGGGCAGGAGGAGTTCAGAGAGACCTTGGTTCTGAGGCTATTTTTAGTTTAAAGTACTCCCCATGTCAAAGTGCCATGCTTTGGGGTATGATTTTCTGAGCCCCAGCAAGAACGCTCTGCAATGATAGAAATATTTTGTATCTATATTGTCTGACATGATAGCAACTAGCCACATGTGGCTATTGAGCACTTGAAATCTGGCTAATGCAAATGAGAAACTGAATTCTTAATTTTATTTAATGTTAATTTATCTTGTTTGTTTGTTTGTTTGTTTATTTATTTTCAGATGGAGTCTCACTCTGTTGCCCAGGCTGGAGGACAGTGGCACAGTCTTGGCCCACTGCAACCTCTGCCTCCAAGTTCAAACAATTCTCCTGCCTCAGCCTTCCGAGTACCTGGGATTACAGGTGCCTGCCACCGTGCCTGGCTAATTTTTGTATTTTTAGAAGAGACGGGTTTTCGCCTGTTGGTCAGGCTGCTCTTGAACTCCTGGCCTCAGGTGATCCTCCCACCTAGGCCTCCCTAAGTGCTGGGATTATGGGCATTAGCTACCGTGCCTGGCCAACTTATTTTATTTAGTGTTAATTATTTAAAATTTAAATATTTGAAATTAAATAGTTAATGGCTACTGTACTGGGCATTGCAGTTCTAGGAAAAAAGATGCCACTAGTTTTCTGCTAGAACTTAGAATCCAAATGGATTGTGTGCGGAAGTGGGTGGCCGTCAATGAGCATGGTTTGAGAACAACTGCAAACTATTGAGTAAAATTTAAAGTCATATTAAATCTATATAAAAGTTGACATTATCTAATGGAGTGATCTGAGGCAGATGAGGTTAGTGCAAGGAAAACTTGCAGAGAAAGCAGGATTTCAGGAACTGCTATGACAGAGGGAAGAGGAGCAGACAGAAATGAATAAGGGGCAGACAGGCGTGGAAGACATGAACCAACAAGTAACAGTCGATGAGAGAGAGGGAGGACGTTCACACCCATTGTGATGGAAGACTCTGAGGCACAAGCGAAGCAAATGTGGTTATTGACCCTGGCTGAAGCCATTGTTAGATAGTGTGGACACTCTAAGGAAAGGTGAGTGGAGAAGAAGAAAATAAACCAGAGAGAAAAACATTATGTAAAAAGCAATGTTCAAGTGCTGTGATGTGCCTCATCTTTCATTGTTTCCTGTATTTCCTAAAAATGGTTTCAAGTGATAAGAGAAGATTAGCCTGTTTATATATAGAAATGTTTTATTTTGCTCTTCCGGTCTCTCTGGTCTCGGCTGCAGAAGCGAGATGACGAAGGGAACGTCATCGTTTGGAAAGCGTCGCAATAAGACGCACACATTGTGCCGCCGCTGTGGCTCTAAGGCCTACCACCTTCAGAAGTCGACCTGTCGCAAATGTGGCTACCCTGCCAAGCGCAAGAGAAAGTATAACTGGAGTGCCAAGGCTAAAAGACGAAATACCACCGGAACTGGTCGAATGAGGCACCTAAAAATTGTATACCGCAGATTCAGGCATGGATTCCGTGAAGGAACAACACCTAAACCCAAGAGGGCAGCTGTTGCAGCATCCAGTTCATCTTAAGAATGTCAGCGATTAGTCATGCAATAAATGTTCTGGTTAAAAAAAAAAAAAAAAAAAAAAAAAGTTTTATTTTAAGCCATATTGTCTTCTGACATTTATTTATAGCTTTAAAATAAGAAAATCATTTGAAGTTGATAATCTTTAAGGATACAAGATTTTGTTTGAAAAGACCTTTTAACTTATTTTCTTATTTTCTTGCAGTCTTACAAATACTCAAAGGTGTCAAAGTTTCCAATGGATTATTGGGTTCAAATAAAAATATATTGGAGGCTGGGTGCAATGGCTCACACCTGTAAATTCAGCACTTTGGGAGGCCGAGGCGGGTGGATCACTTGAGATCAGGAGTTCGAGACCAGCCTGACCAACACGGTGAAACCCCATCCCCACTAAAAATACAAAAATTAGCCAGGTGTGGTGGCAGGTGCCTGTAATCTCAGCTACTCAGGAGGCTGAGGCAGGAGAATCGCTTGAACCTGGGAGGCAGAGGTTGCAGTAAGCAGGGATCATGCCATTGCACTCCAGCCTGGGTGACAGAGTGAGACTCCATCTCAAAATAAACAAATAAATAAAAATATAGTTTGGGCACAGTGGCTCACTCCTGTAATCCCAGCACTTTGGGAGGCCAAGGCAGGTGTATCATTTGAGGTCAGGAGTTCCAGACCAGACTGACCAACATGGTGAAACCCCATCTCTACTAAAAATACAAAAAAAAAGTAGCTGGGCATGGTGGCTAATGCCTGTAGTCCCAGCTACTCGGGAGGCCGAGGCAAAAGAATCACTTGAATCCAGAAGGCAGAGGTTGCAGTGAGCCGAGATCGCGCCCCTGCACTCCAGCCTGGGCAACAGAGAAAAACTCCTTATAAAATACACACATATATACATACACACACACATACATATATATATATATGATTCCCAAATGAATATCTAGGAACATTGATCTCTAACACCCAAAGTTCATCTGTTTCATGTGTTTCCTGTTAAGAACATTATTTTTATTTTTATTTTAGTTTAGTTTTTGTTCGTTTTGATTTTTTGTTAGTCAACAATCTCTTTTTTTTTTTTTTTTTTTTTTTTTTGAGACAGAGTCTCACTCTATTGCCCGGGCTGGAGTGCAGTGGCACAATCTCGGCTCACTGTAAGCTCCGCCTCCTGAGTTCACGCCATTCTCCTACCTCAGCCTCCTGAGTAGCTGGGACTACAGGTGCCTACCATCATGCCCTGCTAGTTTTTTTTTTTTGTATTTTTAGTAGAGCTGGGGTTTCACCATGTTAGCCAGGATGGTCTTGATCTCCTGACCTCATGATCTGCCCGCCTCAGCCTCCCAAAGTGCTGGGATTGCAGGCATGAGCCACCACGCCCGGCCAGTCAACAATCTTAAGTATGTGTAGAACACTATAATGGGCACTTGGGAAAATAACAAATGTATAGAAGACATAGTCTATAATGAGATTTAAAAAACCATTTACTTATCTGCATATCTTTTTATTCTTGAATAAAATTTTACAAGACAGATATAGCCCTATGCTTATAACATTACAGTACGTTGGCACAAAAATAAATGAGCTAACAGGAAATGATTGAGTTTTCACAAACATCAATGATTTACTGTGCACATGAAGACACTGAAAAAGAAATATCTGGCCAAGAGAGAGGTGAGAAAAATCAGTGTTTAACATTGCAAAGGATTTGCAAATGTGCAAAAGTTTAAATTTTTGCAAATTAAAAACATGTGAACACAACCTGCTTAAAGTTTTCCTTACAAAAATTCCCTCATTTGAAATTCCCTTTTTTCCTCTAAATTTTAGCCCAAAGGTAAGTCATAATAGAAGCCTACAGAAAGAAAAGCAGCTACATATCATTTAGGAATAACAATATGGAGGGAAAATAGTATACAATGAAGCTTGAAGGCAGTTGGCATTTATTTTCCCCTCATCCCTTAAAATTTTGAAGACATTGCATTCTGTTTCAATATAATGTATTTAGTGTATTAACATCATCACCAATTACACTAAGCAATCTGACCTGACCTCTATTTAAGAGAAAGGGTTTTTTGGTGATTTCCTAATGTCATTACTATTATATACAACACAAAAACCAAATTTGGTGGTTATTCTTGATTGGATCCTAGATTTAAAAAACAGAAAACAAAGAATACCCTCAACAGGGCATTTTAAAGACAAAGGAGAAGATTTGAACATTGGCTAGATATTAGATAATTTTATTATGTTAACATAAAACTACTTTGGTGTGATAATAGCATTGTGATGATAAAAAAGAATGTCCTTTCTCTTAGAAAACACATGGTGAAGTACTTGGAGATAGAGTGTCATGATGTCTGCAACATACTTTCAAGTGGCTCAGTTTTATTTATTTATTTACTTAGAGACAGGATCTCGCTCTGTCACTCAGGCTAGAGTGTAGTGTCATGACCATGGCTTACTGCAGCCTAGACCTCCCAACCTCAAGTGATCCTCCTGCCTCAGCCCCCTGAGTAGCTGGGACCACAGATGTGCACCACAATACCCAGCTAATTTTTCAATTTTTTGTGGAGACAAGGTCTCACTATGTTGCCCAGGCTGGTCTCCAACTCCTAGGCTCAAGTGATCCTCCCATCTTGGGCCCCCACAGTGTTGAGAATATAGGCATGAGCCACTGCACCTGGCTAGGCTCAGCTCTAAAAAGAGGCACATTGCTACATAGGCAGGTCGGAGGTAGACAGACAGACAGACAGAGAAAGCAAATGTGGAAAAATGCTGACAATTAGTGTGTCCAATTAGTGTATCCAAGCCATCCTCTCCTAACTCTTGCCATGGTTGGGACAAAAATGCAAATGAAGACTATTCAGCCATGTGCCTAAATACTTAAAGTTTTATAAGGCAAGTTAACAAAACAAAAAAAAGATGTACTGTTATTTTGACCACATATCGTCATAATAACCTAGAAGCCAAGATCACATTTAAAATTTGCAAACTCCTACAAGTTTTATGCTAGCCCACAGCAATGCAAGGATAGCCAGCCTCCAGTCATCTGGCCAGGAGCTGAGTTTCCCTTCTCCTAGCCCTTGGTCCATCCTGCACATGTGTGTGGACACCCCAGTTCATGTGTTCAAACACCATCCATACTACAGTTCCCCACTCCCACTCCCACAGTTGGTCCTTGGCCACATTTTGGTCTAGAAGTGTGCATAGTGAATGTTCTAATCTCAGGTAAGCAGACTCCAGAAAGATTAAAGTAGCAGAGATTCTGTACTCTAGGATATCTGAATCATGAAATAAACATAACAAGGAGAGGTGGGAGATGAGCCCCAGATGGACATGCCTGTCAGCCAGAATATTCCCCAGCCCTTGGGGACGGGCAAGGCTGGGGGCAAGCAAAAGAGACCTCTAACGTGTGGGGCAGTTCTGGATTTAGGTGAAGTGATATGGATTTTTGTTGAATGTATTCTTTCCATTTTTTTTCCCAGGTTTTTTGAGGTATAATTGACAAATAAAAATTGTATATATTTAAGCATACAGTGTAATATTTTGATATATGTACATATTGTAAATGAGTACCACAGTCAAGCTAATTACCTCACATTGTGTGTGTGTGTGTGTGTGTGTGTGTGGTGAGAACACTTAAGATCTACTCTTGAGGGCATGGTGGCTCATGCCTGTAATTCTAGCACTTTGGAAGTCCAAGGCAGGTGGGTCCCTTGAGCCCAGGAGTTCCAAACCTGCTGGGCCACATGGTGAAATACTCTCTCTACAAAAATTAGCCACGTGGCGTGTCTGTAGTCCTAGCTACTCAGAAGGCTGAGGTAGGAGGATCACTTGAGCCGGGGAGGTCATAGTTGCAGTGAGCTGTGATTGCACCACTACACTATAGCCTGGGTGACAGAGCAAGACCCTGTCTAAAAAAACAAGTATACAATGCAATATTATTTGCCACAGTCATCATGCTGTACATTAGACCTCCAAAACTTAACTCATCCTAGAGCGAAAACTTTGTTCTCTTTTACCAGCATCTTCCCATTTCCCCATCCCTCAGTGCCTGGCAACCACCATTCTACTCTGCTTTTGTAAGTTTGACGTTTTTAGATTCCATGTATAAGTGAGATTATGCAGTATTTATTTTTCTTTCTGTGCCTGGTTTATTTCAGTTAACATAATGTCCTCCACATTCACCTATGTTGTCCTAAATGACAGGATTTCCTTCTTTTTTAAGGCTGAATCATATTTCATTGTATATATGTGTGTGTGTGTGTGTGTGTGTGTATAGGTATATATATATATCACATTTTCTTCATTCACAGATGGATGCTTAGCTTGATTTCATATCTTGGTTATTGTAAATAATGCTGCAATAAACAGAAGTGCAGATATCTCTTCAACACACTGATTTCATTTCCTTTGGATATATACCCAGAAGTGAGATTGCTAGATCATATGGTAATTCTATTTTAAATTTTTTGAGGAACTTCTGTACTATTTTCTATAATAGCTATACCAGTTTACATTTCCACTAATTGCATACGAGTATTCCCTTTTCTTCACATCCTTGCCAACACTTGTTATTTGATAATAGCCATCTAACAGCTGTGAGGTAATATCTCATTGTGGTTTCAATTTGCATTCTCCTGATGATTCATGATGATGAGCTGTTTTTCATATTCCCCTTGGCTAATTGTATGTGTTCTTTTGAGAAATCCCTATTCAGGTCTTTTGCCCATTTTTTAAACTGGTCATTTGTTTTCTTGCTTGTGGTGGTGTTCGAATGCCTTATATATTTTGGATATTAACCCATTTTCAGATATATGGTTTGCAAATATTTTCTCCTATTTCATAGTTGTCTCTACTTTCTGTTGATTGCTTCTTTTGCTGTGCAGAAGCTTCTAAGTTTGATGCAATTTACTATTTTTGCTTTTGTTGTCTAGGCTTTTGAGGTCATATCCATATGGTTTTGTTCATATCATTGTCCAAAGCAATATTCATATGCCTTTGTTCATATCATTGTCCAAACCAATGTCAGCTTTCCACTCATGTTTTCTTCTAGCGGTTTTACAGTTTCAGGTCTTATGTTTAACTCTTTAATACATTTTGAGTTAATTTTGCATGTGGTGTGAGATAAGGGTCCAATTTTATTTTTCTGTATGTAGGTATTCAGTTTTCCCATCATGATTTATTGAAGAAGCTCTCTTTTCCCCATTGTGTGTTCTAGGCACCTTTGTCAAAGATCAATTGACCACAAATACATGGATTTATTTCTGGGCTTTTTATTCTGTTTCATTGGTCTGTATGTCTGTTTTTATTCCAGTACCATACTATTTTGATTACTATAGCTTTGTAGTCTATTTTGAAATCAGGTAGTGTAATGTCTCCTACTTCATTCTTCTTCCTCAAAATTCCTTTGACTATGAATTTTAGGATTGTTTTTTGTATTTCTTTGGAAAATGCCATTAGAATTCTTATAGAGATAGATTGAATTTGTATTATTTTAGGTAGAATGGACTTTTTAACAATATTAATTTTTCCAATCCATGATCATGGAATAGCCTTTCATTTATTTATGTCTTCATTTTCTTTTTTTTTTTTTTTTTTTTTTTTGAGGCAGAGTCTCACTCTGTCGCTGGGGCTGGAGTGCAGTGGCCGGATCTCAGCTCACTGCAAGCTCCGCCTCCCGGGTTCCCGCCATTCTCCTGCCTCAGCCTCCCGAGTAGCTGGGACTACAGGCGCCCGCCACTTCGCCCGGCTAGTTTTTGTATTTTTAGTAGAGACGGGGTTTCACCGTGTTAGCCAGGATGGTCTCGATCTCCTGACCTCGTGATCCGCCCGTCTCGGCCTCCCAAAGTGCTGGGATTACAGGCTTGAGCCACCGCGCCCGGCCTATGTCTTCATATGTCTTCATTTTCATACATATTTTATAGTTTTCAGTGTACTCTCTTTCATTTTGGTTAAACTTATTTCTAAATGGTATTGTTTGGTTGGTTGGATTTTGTTTCGAGACAGAGTCTTATTCTGTCACCCAGGCTGGAGTGTAGTGGTGTGATCATAGCTCACTGCAACCTTGAACTCCTGGGCTCAAGCAATCTTTTTGCCTCAGCCTCCCAATTAGCTGGGACTACAGGCAGGGTCTCTCTCTGTTGCCCAGGCTGGAGTGTAGTGGCACAAACATGGCTCGCTGCAGCCTGAACCTCCCAGGTTCAAGCAATCTTCTCTCCTCAGCTTCCTGAGTAGATGGGACTACAGGTGTGCACCACCATGCCCAGCAAATTTATTTTTATTTTTTGTAGAGATGAGGGTTTTACTATGTTGCCCAGGCTGGTCTTGAACTCCCAGGCTCAAGCAATCCTCCCACCTCAGCCTTCCAAAGTGCTGGGATTATAGGCCTGGGGATTGTTTTCTTAATTTCTTTCTTGAATAGCTCTGGTTAGTGTACAGAAATGCAACTACTTTCTGCACGTTGATTTTGTATCCTGTAACTTTGCTGATTTTGTTTATTCTAACAGGTTTTTTGATGGAGGAGTTTTCAGGGCTTTTTCTATATATGTTATCAGGTCGTCTGTAAACAAAGACCATTTTGTTCTTTATTTCTAATTTGGATGTCTTTTTTTTTTTTTTTTAATTGAATAGAAGTGCTGAAAGTGAACATCCTTGTCTTGTTCCTGATCATAAAGAAAAGCTTCTAGATTTTTAATATTGGGTATAATATTAGCTGTGTGCTTGTCATATATGGTCTTTATTATGTTGAGGTATGTTCCTGCTACACCTAATTTGTTGATTTTTGTAATTTAAAAAAATTTTTACCTAGAGACCGAATTTCCCCATGTTGCCCAGATTGGTCATGAACTCCCGGGCTCAAGTGATCTACCCACCTTGGTCTCCCAAAGTGCTAGGACTATAGACGTGAGCCACCGAGCCCAGCCCCGTAATTTGTTGAGATACCTTTATCATGAAAAGATGTTGAGTGCTCTCCAATGGTTTTTCTCTATTGAGATGAAAACAGGATTTTTATGCTTCATTCTGTTAATGTGGTATATCACATTTATTGATTTGTATCTTTGCATCCCAGGGATAAATCCCACTTGATTATGGTGTGTGATCCTTTTTAACATGCTGTTGAATTTGGTTTGCTAGTATTTTGTTAAGAATGTTCATCAGGGTTATTGATGTGTAATTTCCTTTCCTTGTATCTTTTCTTAGCTTTGGTATCAGGGTAATTCTGGCTTCATAAATTGAGTGAAGTACTTGCTCATTTTCAACATTTTGGAAAAGTTTGATATAGAATGGTGGTAATTCTTCTTTAAATGCTTGGTAGGACCAGGTATAGTGGCTCACACCTGTAATTTCAGCTCTTTGGGAGGCTGAAGCAGGAGGATGGCTGGAGACCAGGAGTTTGAACCCAGCCTGGGCAACATAGTAAGACCCTGTCTCTATTAATATGTATATATATAAATAATTATATATAAATAAATATATAATAAATACATACATTGTATATAATCTATTATATATAATGTATTTATTTATTTTATTTGTTTATTTTTGAGATGGAGTCATGCTCTGTCTCCCAGGCTGGAGTGCCGTGGTGCGATCTCGGCTCACTGCAAGCTCCGCCTCCCGGGTTCAGGCCATTCTCCTGCCTCAGGCTCCCGAGTAGCTGGGACTACAGGCACCCACCACACCCGGCTAATTTTTTTTTTTTTTTGTATTTTTAGTAGACATGGGGTTTCATTATGTTAGCCAGGATGGTCTCAATTTCCTGACCTCATGATCTGCCCACTTTGGCCTCCCAAAGTGCTGGGATTACAGACATGAGCCACCATGCCCAGCCAAAAAATTTTAAAAACTGTTAAATACTTGGTAGAATTAATCAGTGAAGCTATCAGGACCTGAGTTTTTCTTGGTTGTGAGGTTTTTTGGTTGCTGATTCAATCTCCTTACTCGTTACTGGTCTGTTCAGATTTTCTACTTTTTCATGATTTAGTCTTGGTAGGTTGTATGTTTCTAGAAATTTATTCAATTCTCCTAGGTTATCCAATTTGTTCAAATATAATTGCTCAGAGTAGTTGTTTATGATCCTTTGTTTTTCAGGGGTATCAGTTGCAATGTTTTCTTTTATTTTTAATTGATTTGAGTCTTCTCTCTTTTTAATTAGTCTAGTGAAAGGTTTGTTTTATCTTCAAAGAAAACCAACTCTTAGTTATGTTTATCTTTTCTATTGTTTTCTAGCTTTCTCATTTTTTCTGCTCTAATCTTTATTATTTCCTCCTTTCTGCTAACTTTGGGCTTAGTTTGTTCTTTTTTTAGTTTCTCTTGAGGTGTAAAATTAGGTTTTTAATCTTAATGTAAGCATTAATTGTTATAAAATTCCTTCTTCAAAATACTTTTGTTGCATTCTTGGTATGTAACTTTTGGTATGTTTTGTTCCTTTCATTTTTGGTTGCCTCAAGATTTTTGTTGTTGTTGTTGTTGTTATTGTTTTGTTGTTGTTGTTATCTGAGACAGGGTCTCACTCTATCACCCAGGCTGGAGAGTAGTGTAGCCTTGACCTCTTGGGCTCAAGTGATCCTCCCACCTCAGCTTCCCTAGTAGCTGGAACTATAGGTGCATGCCCCCCAACACCCAGCTCATTTTTTTCTAATTTTTTGTAGAGATGGAGTCTCAGTATGTTGCCAGGCTGGTCTGGAACTCCTGGGCTCAAGTGATCCCTCCACCTTGGCCTCCCAAAGTACTGGGATTATAGGAGTGAGCCATCGAGCCTGGCCTCAAGATAAATATTTTAATTTCTTCTTTTACCCACTGGATGTTCAAGAGTATGTAGTTTAATTTCCATATATTTGTAAATTTTCAAATTTTTCTCCTGTTATTGATTTCTGGTTTTATATCATTGTGGTCAGAAATGATACTTAAAATGATTTCAATCTTCTTAAAATGTGTTAAGATTTGTTTTGTTGCCTAACACACGATCTGTCTTGGAGAATGTTCCATGTGTGCTTCAAAAGCATGTATATTCTGCTGCTGTTGGTTAGAACATTCTGTATATGTCTTTTGGGTCCATTTCATCTATAGTGTTGTTCAAATCTGCTGTTTCTTTACTGAGTTTCAGTCTGGATGATCTACCCATTGTTAAAAGGGAGGTAGTAAAGTCCTCTGCTATTATTGTATTTCTGTCTATTTCTCCCTTCCATTCTGTTAATATTTGCTTTCTATATTTAGGTGCTCCAATACTGAGTGTATACACCTTTATAATTATTTTATCTTCTTGATGAATTGACCACTTTATCATCGTATCATAACCATCTTTCTCTGTTGTAATAGTTGTTGACTTAAAATCTATTTTGTTTAACATAAGCATAACAACCCTGCTATCTTTTGGTTACCATTTGCATAGAATGGTAACCAAAACCAAAATGGTAACCTTTTTCCATCCTTTCACTCTCACCCTATGTGTGTCCTTAAAGTGAGTCTGTTGTAGGCATTATATCATTGAGTCTCGGTTTTTTATGCATTCATCCACCCTCTGTCTTTTGCTTGAAGAATTTACACCATTTACATTTAAAATAATTATTGATAGGTAAGGGCCTACTACCACTTTGTTAATTGATTTCTGCCATTTTGTTAATTGTTTTATAGTTCCTTTCCTCCTTTCTTACTCTTGTGCTATCTTCCTTTGTGATTTTTTTGAGTTTTTGCTGGAGTCCTTGGCTGGATTGGCCTGGTGCTTGGAGCTTGAGTCCTCTGAAGCAGGCCTGGAGCTTGAATTCATGTGGTTGGGCAGTGTGGAGCTTGGCACTACTGGTGCTAGTCTGGTGCCTAGGGCCTTGGGACCAGCATGGATCCTGGGGCTATGGGAGCTGGCCTGGCACTGGGGCAGCTTGGAACCTGGGTATGAAGCGGCAGGCCTAAAGCCTGGGTTTGAGGGGCCAAGCATGGAACCTGGGGACACAGGAGCTGGGCTGGACACTCAGGCTATGGCAGCCAGCATGGTGCGTGGGGCCATGGGGGCCTAGAGCCTAGGTTCAAGGACAAAACTGGTGCTGGGACAGGCTTATACCCTGGGTCCATGGTGAGGGGGCAGTCACTTAGTGACAGGGTTCATGAGGGCCAGCCTGGTGCTGGGGTCCATGGCAAAGCTGAGTGCTCACTTCACTCTCCTTCCCCTACACAGAAGGTATCTCTCTTCAGTGCTGCATGGGGTTGGGGAAGGGGTAATGTGAGAAACTGTCTTTCCTACTCTCTTCAGAGCATGTTTTCTTATTTCTGTGTTCTGCTCTGGTGCCGTGGTCTCTCACCTGCATTCCTTAGCTCTTGCCAAGGTGTTTCTGAGCATGAATGGTCATCTGAATTTCCCTTTCTATAAGGCTTGAGCTTTGGAAACTCCTATTCCATTGTCTTTCTGATGTTACTCTGGAACCTCTCTATTCTTTCCATTTTTAACCTTAACATTTTGGGATTTTTTTCTAGTCTTTTTTCTACTTTTCTAAAAACCCATTTTGGATTATTTAAAATTTTAAAAAAAATTGTATTTTTTTTTCACTTAGTTTAACAATAATCACTTACCACAATTGAAATTTCTTTGCAAGTGTTATTTTTCATATTCATGATATCCACTGCTGTTAAAGTACCAATATATTGTTTTTAATTTCTACC
Source organism: Rhinopithecus roxellana (assembly GCF_007565055.1). Taxonomy (NCBI): domain Eukaryota; kingdom Metazoa; phylum Chordata; class Mammalia; order Primates; family Cercopithecidae; genus Rhinopithecus; species Rhinopithecus roxellana. The sequence continues at coordinate 65,458,835 of NC_044558.1, read as the reverse complement.
AAGATATTATTTCTAACTTTTTGCTTCAATTATTAATGCCATAATAAATATGTTTGTATTGTTTACTTCCAAAAATCGAGCCTTTCACATGCAAGCATGTCAGGGCTCTTGACATATAATGACAAAGTGCTTTCTAGAAATCTGTTTATGATATTTACATAATGTTTAAAAGCATCTGTTTCAGAAAGAATTATGACAATCACTGTGGATGGTCTTACTTAACAACCATCTTAACTACTCAGTGGTATGCTGGCTCCTCCTCCTTTCTCTCGCAAAATCCTTGCTCTGTAGTTTTTGCCAATATCTGCAGTACAAACGCTCCCACTATGGCTGATTTCAAACTACTAAAGTGGACACCACTAAACATGGATTTGAGTACAGAGACTAACATTTGGCTTTTGAGAGCTGATAGAAGCTGGATGTAGCAAGCCACTGAACTTCTTTTTCTAAAAACCCACATATCATATCTCACACTCTACTGAAGCTACAGTCCCACTAATCATTTCCATGTAGGTGAGACTTCGGCAGAGAACCAAGTTACATGCCATCGACTTGACAGCACAGATGGTGGCAGAACAGGGTGGTTCTGCAGCCAGTGATTTCCTGATTTGGCATCTTACTGTACCTGTAATGAGGACTACAGGAGTGGTAAAATTGTTCATGCAGTCAGCAGTACCAACAGCAGCTTCTTAATTTAACATTTGTGGAGGCTGCGGCAGTGGCTTTCCCGTTCAGGCATAGGGAGGTTCTGGGGCCTGGATTTTGTTCCTGTCTGCTCAGCCTAAGGATCTGTGACTACTTTTACAGGCTTTCCTAGAACCCAATCCCCTATGTTAAATTATTTCACATAGAGTGAATTCTATTGTGTGCAGTTGAATCCTGTTCAATACAAGTCCCAATCTATGCATGTTATACCACTTCCAGATGTCCAAAATTGTACTCAGGTTAAAATAGCCTAGAAAAACTTTCTGTGGGAGAAAACTTATAATTTCTATATAATAAGTTGAATTTTAAATTTATTTTTTATTTTTATTTTTGTAGAGACAGGGTCTCTTTATTAGTCTGTTCTCTTCCAAGACTGGGTAATTTATAAAGGAAAGAGGTTTAGTGGACTCACAGTTCCACATGGCTGGGGAGGCCTCACAATCAGGGTGGAAAATGAAGAAAGAGCAAAAGGACTTCTTACATGGCAAAGGGCAAGAGAGAGCTTGTGCAGGAGAACTCCCATTTATAATACCATCAGATCTCGAGAGACTTATATGCACTAAAACAAGAACAGCACCAGAAAGACCCACCCCTGTGATTCAATTACTTCCCACTGGGACCCTCCCATGACATGTGAGAATTATGGGACTGACGATTTAAGATGAGATTTGCATAGCATCACAACCAAACCACATCAGTCTCATTGTCTTATCCAGGCTGGTCTTGAACTCCTGGCCTCAAGTTATCCTCCTGCCTGGGCCTCCCAAAGTGTTGGGATTACAGGCATAAGTCACCATGCCCAGCCACAACTTGAATTTTTTAAAGTAATATTATATTGAATAATAATACTTAAGATTTTTGCCTTTTTTTAAAGAATACCATGAAATATAGATTGTAATAAATATGAATTTTTAATGTACAAAAGTCTTCAGAGATAAGAGTCGAACATATTTCAAAGTGTATTCTTTAAATTATCTGTTTTAGAATTACTGAGGCTTCTGTCCAAAGAATCCAAATCTTTAGAGGTGGAGTCCAAGAATATCACTTCTTGTAACACTCACAGATGTGCATCTGAAAGTTTGAGACCCACTAATCTAGTCTAATTTTTATCCTAGTCAGAATGTGTCAGCAACATCTTCCAACAGATATCCCAAGTGAACCATCCCAACCCAGCATCCTGGAACGAGCCAATCTCTACTTAAATACTTCGTTAAGGCATATCATGAGAGAATACTCATTCTATTGTCAGATGGCTCTAAATTCTAGAAAGTTCTTTCTTAATATTCTGTACCCCCAAACAGAATATTGGAGCCCTGAGTCCCTGGCCAAATGCCATCTCTCATACTTTTTCACACAATACCCCTCCAGCGCCTTCACCGTTTGAAAGACCGAGAACTACAAGCCTTGGGAACCTACCTTCCTCCTCATCAGGCCTAAGCCTGAGATGGAATGGCTGCTGGCCTCAGCTGCTGCCTCTGGTTCTGCTTTAGAGAAGCTGATATTTCTACAGCCTATGTTCAGGCTGACTTTGGAGACCAAAAATTTTATTCCAGATTGTTGTTAATCTAAGCAGCTAGAAAGAATAACTCCCAGCCTGGGCAACATGGTGAAACCCCATCTCTACAAAAAACACAAAAATTAGCCCGGTGTGGTGGTGTGTGCCTGTAGTCCCAGCTACTTGGGAGGCTGAGGCAGAAGGATTGCTTAAGCCAGGGAAGTGGAGGCTGCAGTGAACTGAGGTCACACCACTGCACTCTAGCCTGGGTGACAGCAAGACTTTGTCTCAAAAAAAAAAAAAAAAAAAAAAAGGAATAGCAAGAATAGCTAGTAATCCCAGCACTTTTGGAGGCTAAGGCAGGAGGATCACTTGAGACCAAACTGGGCAACAAAGTGAAACCCTATCTCAACAAAAAATAAAAATAAAAAATTAGTAGGGCATACTGGCATGCACCTGTAGTCCCAGCTACTTGGGAGGCTGAGGCAGGAGGATTGCTGAGCCCAGGAATTTGAGGCTGCACTGTGACATGATTTCATTCCAGCCTGTGTGACAGAGCAAGGCCCTGTCTCAAAAAACAAAATGAAACACACGCGCGCACACACACACACACACACACACACACACGTGTAAGTGTTCCATTATCGAACTAGGCTAATAGTACCTATCTAGGTGAGAAGCTGAACATTTAACACAGAGGCAGAAACCACAGGCCCACTTTTTTTGAGAACTTAAATGGGGAAGGTTCTGCCATAAAATCATTTCGTTTCAGCCATATCATCAGTTTTGGGGAAAAGAAAGGAAGAGGAGGGTAATTCTGAGTGTTCTCAGGTAGTTCTAGATGCAGTTACTTCTGCTACTGTAATAAATAAATTCCCAAATTTCAGTGACTTAACATAGTAACTGTCACCTTCATGCAGGGCAATGGCTGTGGGGATGGGGCAAGAGACGTTCTCTCTTATAGTCACACCGGGACTCAGGCTAACAGAGCCCCACTCTCTGAAAACACATTGCTTCCAAGGTCACCATGAATATTAGCATTCAGCCAGCAGATAGAATGAGCCAGTGGTAGACAGTTTTTAGGTTCATCCCCAAACACGCAGTATACTCATGCATCACTTAATGATGGGGATATGTTCTGAGAAATGTGTCCTTAGGTGATTTTGTCAGTTGTGCTTACACAAACCTAGGTGGCATGGCCTACTACACACCTAGGCTAGATGGTACAGCCTATTGCTCCCAGGCTACAAAACTGTACAGCATTTGACTGTACTAAATACTACAGGCATTGTAACACAGTGGTAAGCATTTGTGTATCTAAACATAGAAAAGGTACAGTAAAAATATAATATTATCATCTGATGAAACCACCGTTGTATATGCATCCCCCCATTGACTGAAACGTCATTATGCAGTGCGTGACAGTACATCGCTTTTGCCTGTGTACAATTCACAGAACTCAGGCATGTGGCCACACTTGGCTTCTAGAAGAGCTGGGAAATGCAGTCTGTTTGCCAAGGAGGAAAGGAAAATAATGTGACTCAACCTATCCAAGCTTCCATCTACTATTCAGACAGGCATCTGCAGGTTGTGTGAGTAATTATGGTGCCAGCCCATCAGTAGACAAAAGCAAGAGGCCTCTAGGGTCTTTATTTCCTGGAGTGCTCTATGAAACTCTATTCTGCCAAATGTGCACATGGATCTCTGAGAATCTTCCTTTGGTCTTCAACCTCCTTAAATTCCTAAGACAAACTGAACACTTTTTTGAGGAATGGTATTGCTACCAATCCCTTTCAGAAGTACTTCATGACATCAATTGTTATTGTTAGACCCTGTGTTTAAGCCAGTTTTATGGTATTCACTGTGTACATCTCTGAAACTGTCAGATATACATCTTCCTGTATCCCAAGACATGAGGGCGAAGTCCCTTACTGTCTTTGCAAAGGAAGCCTTAGTGAAATCAGGTGTGTGATTTTCTCTGTCTAGGAAAGCTGTGGGGTTAGGTACCAGACCTTCTGCATTTCCTCAGCACTTAGCACTGTCACTTAGCAGGCACCCAATATAAGTATGTTATGTTGAATTCTATTAAACTGCTTCTAGGTTTAACAAGAGTCATTTAATTTTGTAACTCTCTCCAAGAGAGACAGGTTCTCACTCTGTCGCCCAGGTTGAAGTATAGTGGTGCAATCACAGCTCACAGCAGCCTCAAACTCGTAGGCCCAAGCTATCCTCCCATCTCCACCTCCCGAGTAGCTGGGACTACAGGTGTGTCACCCCACCTAGCTAGTTTTAACATTTTTTGTAGGGGCTGGGTCTTGCTATATTTCTCAGGCTGGTTTCAAACTCCTGGCCTCAAGCAGTCCTCCCACCTTAGCCTCCCAAAGTGCTGGTATGCACTTACAGGTATGAGCCACCATGCTTAGCCTCTCTCCAATTTTTTAACTGAAATTTTCATTGAGATAGTTGTAGGTTCACATGCAGAAATAATGTAGAAAATCCCTTGTGTATTTGCTTTGTTTCCTCCAATGGTAACATTTTGCAAAACTGTAGTATACAGACAATCAGGATACTGACATAGATACAATCCACCAGTCTTATTCATATTCCCAGAGTTTTACCTGTACGTGTGTGGGGGAAAGTGCTATGCAATTTTATCATCGTGTAGGTTTGCACATCCACCACCACAACCAAGATGTGAAACAGTTTCAATGCCATGAGGATTTCTAGCGCTGTCCTTTTCTTTGTTTTTCCTTTTTCTTTCTTTTTATTTATTTATTTTTGAGATGGAGTCTCGCTCTATTGCCCAGGCTGGAGTGCAGTGGTGCGATCTCAGCTCACTACAACCTCTGCCTCCCGGGTTCAAGCAATTTTCCTGCCTCAGCCTCCCGAGTAGCTGGGACTATGGGTGTCTGCCACCAAGCTCGGCTAATTTTTTTTTTTTTTTTTGTATTTTCAGTAGAGATGGAGTTTCACCGTGTTGGTTAGGCTGGTCTCGAACTCCAGACCTCAAATGATCTGCCCACCTTGGCCTCCCAAAGTGCTGGGATTACAGGCATGAGCCATCTTGCCCGGCCCATTGCCCTTTTCTAACCACACTCACTTCCCTCCCACCCTTTCACCCTGAGTCCTTAACTCCTGGCAAACACTAATTCGCCCACCATCTATAACATGTTACCTTTTTAAAATGTTGTGTAAATAGAATTATGCAGTATGTAACCTTTTGGAATTTTTTTTTTTTTTACTCAGTAATTCCCTGGTGAGTCAACAAAGTTGTTTTGCATACTAATAGTTGGCTCTTGTTTTTCTATTGCTAAGTATGTTATGCTATGTATGTACCACAGTTGGTTTAACCACTCACCTGTTAAAAGACATCTGGGCTGATTATAGTTTTGAACTATTACAAATAAAGCTACATATTCATGTACAGGTTTCTTCTATTTTTTATAGTTCTAGTTTTTAGGGAAATATTGTGACTGAAACTATCCATCAACCCTCATAGTCTGAAAAGTCCTGGTGCCCTCAGTAATAGCTACCTCTCCTTCCCTTTGCCACCGCCCTGCCTCCTTTTTTTTGGCAGCACCCTCACTCCACCCCAGCATAGAGTTTAACCTCCCTGACTTTATCTTCTTCATGTGTCTTTTGTTGTGAAACATTTATTTAGTAGTCCAGTTTTACTTTGTACCTAGTAGACTTGGATTTGAACCTTGGATCTCCTTTCTCTTTCTTACTGCTTTTTTTCTGGATCCTGAAACTTTTTTGCCCCAACCACTCTCACACTGAGCTCCCTGTGGGCCCCCGAGGTCCTCACTCTGGGCTAGGCCTCACCAAGGGAAAGAAGATCAGATACATTTTTGTCTTTACCTCATATTGACTAGGCAGAAACTCCTACTTTAGCCTGTTCGTGGACACTCAGGAGATACCAGTTGCATAAGCCACTAGGTCAAGATTTATTCAGTTTACCAATATTATTTTGCACCTGTACTTATGGAATATCATAGTTTACTTTGGAAGTAGAGCTGAATTCTGCATGTGCACAAAAAGACCATGATAGAGCAAATATTGCCTGTCTTAGTTCATTAGGGCTACTGTGGCAAAGTACCATAAACTGAATAGCTTATAAACAACTGAAATTTACTTCTCATAGTTCTGGAGGTTGGGAAGTCCAAGATTAAAGTGCCAGCCGATTTGATGTCTAGTGAGGCCCTATTTCCTGGTTCCATAGATTGTGTCTTCTTGGTGTATCTTCAAATGGTGGAAGAGCAAAGGAGCTCCCCGGGGTGTCTTTTGTCAGGGCACTAATCTCATTCATGAAGACCCTGCTCTCTTGACTTAATCATCTCCCAAGAGGCCCCAGTTCCTAAAACCATTACACTGGGGGTCAGCTTTCAACATATGAATCTGCGGGGAGGGTGGGGGTGGTCGGGGCAGGTAGGGAAGGAGATACAAACTTTCACACTATGGCAATATCCAAAGTATATAATTAATACTGATGTAGGCTGGGCTCAGTGGCTCACATCTGTAATCCCAGCACTTTGGGAGGCCAAGTTAGGGAACTTGCTTGAGCCCAGGAGTTTGAGACCAGCCTGGCCACACATGGCAAAACTCTGTCTCTACTAAAAATACAAAAAAAATTAGCCAGGTGTTAGTTGTGGCATGCACTTGTATTCCCAGCTACTTGGGAGGCTGAGATGGGAGGATCACCTGAGCCTCTTAGTCAGAGGCTGCAGTGATCCATGATGGTGCCACTGCACTCCAACCTGAGCAACAGAGTGAGACCCTGTCTCAAAAAAAAATATTTTTTTCTAGTACTAATATAAAGGAAGGCTCTAGGGATGTTCCATAGTCTCTATTCTTGTTTTTATATGGGATATAATTCACTTTGTTGCTTATATGAAGACCTAGAAGGTAAGGTTACTGAGGGACACCCTGATAGGACAGGATTGTTCTTAGCACCAGAATAACACAGGGATCTGATATCCAAGCTATGGTAAGAGCCCTGCTCATGTGTCTGCCTGCCTAGTGCATACCTCCAGTCCTGATTGCTGGCCTTCATGTATATGTGCTTGTTGGTAGAAGAGCTAAGGCAGGACCCACTTGTCTGTCATAACATAAAAGTGTTGGAAGATGTCTGGGGTCCAGGGTCTAAAACCCCTCGTGGCCTTTGAAACACCAAGCTCTGTGCCAAAGGGTGGAAGGCTGCCCTGCCACACCACAAATCTAAGCCCAGAGCATAAAACCCCTCGTGGCTTGGATGGAATCCAGGGCTCATGGCACGAAGCCCCTCGTGGCCTCTGGAATGTGCACAGACTTGTCGGTTGCTATCCCAGGCTCGTAAACATGTTCTCCATTATCTCAAGCAGCAGAGCATATTCTATATGCATCAAAGAAAATGCTAAACCGTCATAGCTACACTTGATGCACTACTACCTTTCTACCCCCACATCCTTATGTCCTCACCACTTGCTTCTTTGATGACCAATAAATAGTGTGGGCTTCCAGAGCTCGGGGCCTTCACAGCCTCCATACCAATGTTGGCCCCCTGGACCCACCTTATGTACTCTTAACCTGTCTTTTCTCATTCCTTTGACTCTGCCAGCCTTCGTAGCCCCTATGGCCTTGTGTTGGGTCTGATCACCCCAACATATGCTAACTTTAGCTTACCTAAGAAATATAATTGTTCCAGATGGCCTCTGTATTACATGAGGAAGCAGGGCAAGAAAGAACAGTGCATACCTACTTTCCCTAAGCTACCTCCAATGATTCATTCAACAGCCAGCAGTAGAATTCTCTCCTTCAGGATAGATGTGAAGGCTGGATGCAGTGGTGATAATCCAACTGGCTCCAGCTTCAGTTGCTTGTTCAAGGAGAAAGACCAAGGCATGAAGGTGGCCTCACAGCATCAGATTACCAAGCAGGATGCGCACCCCAGCAGCCCAGCCTGTGGTCAGGGTCATGTTCTTCTGCTGATCAAGTGGAGAGGTGGATATAATATTCTAAAGATCTGAAGTCAGAGATAACTGAAATTAAAGAATAAAAAATGTGAAAGTATAGAAGAGGAGTCTTGTGGCTTGAGAGTAATTCACTTGAAAAAGATCTGGGGCTTTTTGTTAACAAAAAGTCCAATATGAACAAATAAAAATTTAAAATTATAATAGTTCTGAATAGAAATGAATTTTCTTGGTCCAGGATGGAAGGCTTCAGCTCAGTCTTGAAGGAAAAATAACATAAGACTTAAATATCTAGACAAAGAGGAACAGAGAGAGCACTCCCAGTTAAGGGAATGACATAACTAAGCTATGGTGGGATGCCTCTGACACAGACAGGAGAACATAAGAGATCCACTTGACCAGTCAGGAAAATATCTTCTGGCTATTATCTCCCTCTGTAACAGATAAAAAATGAAAATAAACTATTCTCACTACTATGGTCTGAATGTTTGAATATCCCCCTGATCCACGCCTCCTCCCCCAAATTCGTATGTTGAAACTTTATCCTCAATGGGATAATATTAAGGGTGGAGTCTTTGGGAGGTGATTAGGTCATGAGGGCTCTGCCCCCATAAATGGGTTTACTGCCCTTCTAAAAGGGGCACAAGGCTGGGCGTGGTGGTTCACACCTGTAATCCTAGCACTATGTATATATAGTGCTATATATACATGTATTTTAAACAAAACAAAAAGAGGCATGAGGGAGCTTGTTCCCTATCTTCTACTATGTGAGGACACATAGAGGGCACCGTCTGTGAGGAAGGAGTCCTCATGAGACACTCAATCTTTTGGCACCTTGGTCTTGAACTTCCCAGCCTCCAGAACTGTGAGTACTAAATTTCTATTGTTTATAAATTACCCAGTATAAGCTATTTTAGTTTTTAAAAGCCCAAATAGATTGAGACATTCACTACTCAAGGGTCCCTAAACTTGTAGAAATTATTTCCCAATAGTTTTTCTGCATTTTAAAAAATAATGAAATTCCTACAAAAGAGATCCAAGTTGCTTATTTTAGTTTAAACTCACAGTGTTATTTTTATGGCTACAGCAGAGTGACTGTGTGCTTATTCATTAAAATTCCCAGAAAACCTTAAGCCTTGATAAATTTATACTTCAGGCCTTTGGACTTCTCTTTTCTTGCCTTGATTTTAGGTACTGACTGAATGTCAATATCTAAATGTCAAGTTGAATATCAGTCAGAATTGGGGAACATTAAGTTGCTGTCATGCTAAAGGCCTTAGGCTGGGAAAGGGGATATTAAAAGATGATTTTAGACTATAGGATAGGGGTTCATGAAAGTATCTCTGAAAAAAAGTCCAAATCACCAAAAGTTGGATTCTCCCTAAGGAAATCTCATTAGAAATGATTTTAGCTAGTGAGTCTACCAGTCAGGATAGTTGCCAAGTATTTGCTTCCATGAGCAAGGAGTTTGAAAAATTGACTTTAGATGGTTAGTCAGTCACTGATGCTCATACAGAGATCTGCCAAAGAATCTTTGAGGCACAGAGAGCCACATGGCTGCAGAAGGCCTAATCCAAATTCTCAAAATATTAGGAAAATACATGAATAGGACTAGTAAATATACTGTTTATATTCCTTAGAGGTAACATTAACTATTTTTTTCTGTTGCTTTAGGAAAAGGCAAAAATAAAAGAGATGCCAGAAATGTATTGCTGTAAATAAACACCATTATTATTTGTGAAAAGATCAATCATTCACTCAACAAGCATTTATTAAGCATCAGTGTTAAGTTCTGGAGACACAAAGATGAATAAACCAAAGTTTTTGCCCTCAAACAGCTCATAGCTTAGAACAGAAGACAACAATTGCAAAACCCTTTATAGGGCAGCAGCTCCCAACCTTGTTGGCACCAGGAACTGGTTTCCTGGAAGACAATTTCTCCATGAAAGAATTTGTGGGGAGGGTGGCTTTGGGATGAAACTGTTCCACCTTAGATCATCAGGCACTGGATTCTCATAAAGAGAACACCGACTGGTTGCGGCGGCTCATGCCTGTAATCCCAGCACTTTGGGAGGCCAAGGCAGGTGAATCACCTGAAATCAGGAGTTTGAGACCAACCTGGACAACACAGTGAAACTCTGTCTCTACAAAAAATACAAAAATTAGCTGGGCGTGGTGGCCTATACCTGTAATCCCAGCTACCCAGGAGGCTGAGGCAGGAGAATCGCTGGAACCTGGGAGGCAAAGGCTGCAGTGAGCTGAAATCTTGCCACTGCACTCCAGCCTGGGTGACAGAGCAAGACTCTGTCTCAAAAAAATAAAAAAAAGAGAATGCAACCTAGATCCCTTACATGCACAGTTCACAATAGGGTTCCTACTCCTATGAGAATCTAATCCCACTGATTATCTGACAGGAGGCAGAGCTCAGGCGGCAATGCTCACTTGTGTGCCCGTCACCTCCTGCTGCACAGCCCAGTTCCCAACAGGCCACGGACCTGTGCCAAGCTGCAGCCTGGGTGTTGGGGACCTCTGTAATATAGGGGCTATAATGGAGGCAAGCGTAAAGCGTGGAGAAGGTGCAGAGAAGGAAGCAAGTTTGGAGAGGATAGTCAGGGAAGGACTGATAGAAAAGACCTTTGGACTGCATCTCAGAAGATGAAGAGGAGTCAGCCAATGCAAGCAGTGCATTCTGAACAGAGGAAAAGCATCCTGAAGCATCCCAGAGCATGAAGGTGTGCAACCAACTTCACAATTCAGTTAATAAGCTCTTCATAGCATAACTTTTTTTATTTAGATGTTTCCTTTTTAAGTTCATTTTTCTTAATATTTCAGAGAAAGTGTGTGGGAGTAGGGTTGGGGTGTTACTCAATGGACAGCCAAAGCAGTCTACCATTATGGAGTCTAAAGTACTTGTGATGAGATCTTCTGAATGTATTCTGCCAACCTAGTTTCCCTAAAGGAATCTTTGGCAGAACTGTATGAATGAGATCATGACCATTAGAAAAATAGCATTTTAAACTCTGGTCTTTATATCAAAGAAAAAAAACATTCTTTTTGAAAATCACATAGTCAACTTTTGACTATTCAGAGAAATCAGGCTGAAGATTAGGATGACCAAACCAGGAAAAATAGGGAAAAGGAAAAAGGAAACAGATAAGTTAAATTTTAAAAAATTAGAATAAAGCAGAAGAATTAAAATCAAGCATATTTTTTACATTAACTATGAATAGACTGAATTTGCCAATTAAAGTCAGAACTGAGTGATTGAATTTAAGAAATTAAAATGACCTGGCCAGGCACGGTGGTTCACTCCTGTAATCCCAGCACTTTGGGAGGCCGAGGTGGGTGGATCATGAGGTCATGAGATTGAGACCATCCTGGCTAATAGCGTAAAATCCTATCTCTACTAAAAATAAATAAATAAATAAAAATACAAAAAATTAGCCAGGCATAGTGGCACACGCCTGTAGTCCCAGCTACTCGGGAAGCTGAGGCAGAAGAATTGTTTGGACCTGGGAGGCGGAGGTTGCAGTGAGCAGAGATCATGCCACTGCACTCCAGCCTGGGCGACACAGCAAGACTCCATCTCAAAAAAAAAAAAAAAAAAAAAAAAAAAAACAACAACAACAAAAAACTGACCTAAATGCTATTCCTAAGAAATACTTGAAACACAAGGACACAAAGGAAGTTGGATGTCAATTGAAATGTATAAATTATCTTAGAATGCACATTTGCTCATAATTTTAACTTCTTTCCTCCATCAAACTTCTTGCTTAAAATGAAGTTATAAAATTCAAATTAGCAGTTATAAGTACTACTGATAGTCATCTACCACAAAATTCTCTAACAGAAATATGAAGACTATGTCTTACAGTCAGCGTTTATTGAGGGATATAGAAATTACATTTGATACTTCTATAGAGAAAATTTAATACAAGAAATTGGTTACACAAGTGTTGGAGAGATGAAAAAACAGTAGGAGATCAATGAAGTGAAGGAGATAATAATGGCAGGAAACAGCTGCCACTGCTATGATTGGGGAAGCAAGAGAAAAGTTGGGGCTCTCATAATCTACATGTTTGGAAAAGAGATCATGGCCTTGGGTCTCGGAAAGCGGGTGCTGCCTAGCTGGTGCTGATGCCTCAGAAGGGGTGAAAGGTAGTTGATTCTGGGCATGCCAGAAAAAAGCTAGAGTCTGTAACCAGCTATCCCTGCTGGGATGAAGGGCTGTTTCTGGAGTGACACTGATGAATAGAGCAAACCTAATGGGAAGAAGGAATTCCCTTTTCCTTGTTTTAGTTCATCTGCGCTATGATAACAAAATACCCAAGACTGGGTAATTGATAAAGCACAGAACTTTTTTTTTCTCACAGTTCTGGAGGCTGGGACATCCAAGTTCAAGGAACCAGCAGGTTCAGAGTCCACTGAGAGCCCAGTCTTTGCTTCCAGAATGGCACTTTCTTGCTGCATCCTCTGGAGAGAGGAGCACTGTGTCCCTACATGGCAGAAAGTGGAAGAGCAAAGCATGAAGCCTCTTTTATAAGGTCCTTAGCCCATTCATAAAGCAGGGTAGCCCTCATGACCTAATTAATCTCCTCTTAAGGGACCCATCTCTTAATTCTATCATGTTGGCCATTAAGTTTCAACACCTGTATTTGGAGGGGCGCATTCAAATCATAGCACCCCTCTTTCTGCCCTTTTTATAACATCTTCTCTTGGCAGAGTCCAACAAGAAGCCAGCTGGTAAAGAAGGGTGGATTTGGAGTTGAGTTATTATAGGTAAATTACCAGTACCATCCATCCCTATACGTGTTCACACATGAAAACCCACATTCCTCTGTATATGTTTGAACTTCCAGATCTCGCCACTAACATCTTTATGCTTCTGCTTGACAAGATGCAAGTACCCTTGGTACAAATGAAGACACTCCAACACTCGTCTCCCCCACAAAAAAGAAGGCACAAAGTTACAGGAGTCATGGTCAGAGGACCACAGTATTTCTGAAGGATGTTAATTCTTCTACTTTGGTAATAATATTGCCTGCCTGTATAGTATAATATGAAGACTGTATTATAAAGTTAGCCAGTAAGAGGAAAAAGGAGGGATAAACAAAGAAATTGGTCAGGAAGAAAATGTACAGAGCTGTGAAAATCTTCATTCCTGTGTCTTCTCCAAATTCATAGTCGATATTTTTATCTCATGAAATGGCCCACATTTACTCTCAAATACCTGAATCCTCAATTGTCCTTTCTTTATTTGATTGCAGCTGTGTTTTTAACCAGCTTTTACTATTGGATAAGTTCTAAGGGGTGCCCCTAGAGACTCCTCTGGCTTCCAGACATAGTTGTCTCTGCCTCACTGCATGGCAACAACCCAATTTCTCCTGTATAGTTAGGATCCATCACCCCAGACAGTTAGGTAACTTCTTTGCCTGTTGACCTACGATTTTTGAATGCTTAATTCTCTGCTAGTCAAGAATTAAACGTGTGAAATTTTACTCTATTTACAAGCTAACAAGTTAGCTTACCACAGTTTTGTGGGTACTAGCAGAATAAAAGTCTCCTGGATCAGACACAAAGAGCAGTAGCCAGAGAATCCAGCATTTTTCATCACTTTTCTGAGCCCTAATTCCCATGGAACAGCCTGAAGAAGGCCAGATGACACAAGCACACAAAGTGGGTTTCATTACAGGAGAGGAACCCTGCATTTTGGTAATTTGAATATTTTATAATAGCCAGTGAGCACGTTCTTTGTTTTGAAGAAAGACGCTATCTCTGGCTGTAAAAAAAAATGTGATGTTTAGGCCAGGTGCAGTGGCTCACGCCTGTAATCCCAGCACGTTAGGAGGCCAAGGTGGATGGATCACCTGAGGTCAGGAGTTCGAGACCAGCCTGACCAACATGGTAAAACCCCATCTCTACTAAAAATACAAAATTAGCCAGGCATGGTGGCTGGCGCCTGTAATCCCGGGTATTCGGGAGGCTGAGGAAGGAGAATCACTTGAACCCGGGAGGCAGAAGTTGCAGTGAGCTGAGATTGCACCACTGCACTCCGGCCTGGGCCACAAGAGCGAAACTCTATCTCAAAAAAAAAAAAGAAAAAAGTGATGTTTCTTCAAAGGCAGAAACTATCTTCCAACTGTTCACTATACAATCATACTTGAGAAGACAGTCTGGAGCAAAGGGCAGTCAGTGCCTAACTTGCAAAACCTGCAAAAACCAAGAGAACTTTGGAGAATTATGACTCAGCGCTGCTTACTTTATGTCACTGTTTGGCTCAGGACGCACCACCCTAGAATGTCCTCTTTGGCATATTGATTATTAGCTGTTTATTTTGAGAAACTGCAGACAGCAGAGTAGCTCTGAAAAACTGCCTTTCTGGAAAAGAAATTTACAACTATCAAGGAAATTTCTATGAGTGAAGGTATCTCTATCAGGAAGAGATTATTTAACCCAAGCTTGTCCAACCCACAGCCCATGGGCTGCATGCAGCCCAGGATGGCTTTGAATTCAACTCAACACAAATTCATAAACTTTCTTAAAACATTATGAGAGGTTTTTGCAATTTTTTTTAGCTCATTAGCTATTTTTAGTGTTAGTGTATTTTATGTGTGGCCCAAGGCAATTCTTTTTCTTCTAATGTGGCCCAGGGAAGCCAAAAGATTAGACATCCCTGATGTAACCTGTATCAGGTTACTCTGGAGACAACCTTTATTACTGAGATTTTTTTCTGCATAACAAGGCAAGCTTTATTTGCCATGCATTTCTTACCCTCACTCTCCCGTAACCTATTTCCACCACCCCCTAGAAATCCCAAGCTCCTGTTCCTTTCTGAAGGTCAGACTGTTTTATTATATAAGCTTCAATTATCTATTCCTTCGAGTCTCATGTTCCTGTGTGATTCTCATGCATACATAATATAATTGAAATTGTTTATCTCCTATTAATCTGTCTTATGTCAATTTAATTTGTAGCCCAAAGAATGTAGAAGAGTAGGGAGATGCCATTCTCCCAACCCCAGCTACATTAGGAAAGAGATACATAATAGACTTGCTCCAAGAAAATTCACTCTGTTCATTACCATAAGTTTATCCTTAACCCTAATTGTTTCCTGGTGAAGAGGATGGACCACATGGAACTACAGGGTCTTCTTTATCCTAGAGAAAGTGTCTCTAAGTCTTACAACACTAAAACTTGGCCAAGTAGCCTTCTTTGCACCATCTCTTTAGGATCACACCAAAATTGTAGGTATGACAGATAGGATGAGGCAAAAACAAAACAAAGTCCCCCAAAATCTAACCCAAAAAAGAAAAGAAAGGAATGGAGTGGACCTGCCCAGAGCCGATCAAAGCCACTTCTCATCACTCCGTAGAAATCAACAACCATAACCTTCTAGTTGGCCATCAGCACTATCTCCTCCCTAGAGAAGACATTTGTGGTTTCTGTACCACTTTTCCTAAACTCCAGATATTAGAAAATAATCTCCATCTACCCAAATCAGGAAGGAGAAAACGTCACCTTATAGAAGAATAAAAGCTTCTTCTATTGTAGTTAAAGGAACTTCACTGAAAATGGGACTTCTGTTGTTTCGCTGAGAGAACATCTGGAGAGAGAATTTAAAACTGGGATTGTCAAGATAACACCACCCATGCATGTACCCTTTTGGACAGGGTTCTAATTCATTGTGGTTGGTCTGAGCCCACTGGGAGCTGAGTTCTGCACTGAAAGGCATAATAAGATCACCTGACTTTCTATGTGCCTGTGTCATCAATCAACTCTGGTTGATGAAATTACATAAAATAATCACATAAACCTCTGATGCAAAGATCACAGTGACAAAAAGTAGTGAAATGAAATAGAGCTAGCACAAATGCATTCCTTTGTTTAAAACTTCAAGCTGGAGAGCTTGTGAACCCAGGGCACTGTCATTCAATATAGGGATTTAACATTTACAACCAAACACTGGATTATAGCCATGCTAAAAGGTAAATACTCCAAGAGTCTCACAACTTAGAGTCACCTTAAACATGATTAGTTTCAGGGGTCACAAACTGACCATGAGCCATGTAGTATGTAGACACATTGTGTGCCCTGTAGTTTGGATTTTTTTTTCAAATGGAATATGATAGCACATTTAAGAATCAGAAGGTTTTAGGGGGATGGAGGAGGGATAGCATTAGGAGAAATACCTAATGTAAATGATGAGTTAATGGGTGCAGCACACCAACATGGCACATGTATACCTATGTAACAAACCTGCACGTTGTGCACATGTACCCTAGAACTTAAAGTATAATTTAAAAGAAAAAGAAAAATAAATAAATAAACTTACATACATACAAAAAAAAATCAGAAGGTTTTACATAAATATAAAGATTTCTGGCTTCTCTTGAAAAATCACAAGGTTTTTCAACACAGGATTCACATACCTGCATGAAAACTGTCTATTGGTGCTGAGTAACAGTGGTGCTCTTTAGAAGAAATATGCACAGACCCCCCTCCTTCCTCTTGTGTCTCCAATGCAGAGGCTGAATTCTAGCCACTATTTGTCATGATACTGTCACCATTTTCCTAGAGCTAAGGGGGAAATGAAGGGCTTCTTACACTTGGCCTCTTCTCTCATTCATATTTTTTTGCCTTGCCTCTGTAGGCATCTGAGTGTAGGGCCTGATTTGGTTGACAGTACCCCATCTTGATGTGTGGGTTCGCATATAACATCTCCAAGTACCCCATCTTCATGCCTGGGTCCCCATATAACATCTCCAATCTATGCTTAATCACAGGCACTTCACCCTTCCTGAGGCAGCCACCTCCATCTTTAGTAAGCTGTGAACATTAGAGAGAGTTCTTCATATTGAACTGAAATGTGTCTTCCTCTAGCTTCCCCTGGTTCTAGTACCCTCCCTGGAGCCATACACCATAGAGAGCGCTAACAAATAAGAAAAACTGTACTGAAGCTTGTAAAGGACCTAGCTCAGTGCCTGGCATGCCATAGGTGCTCCATGAATGTTATTGCCTTCCCTGCTTCCTTTTTTTTTTTTTTTTTTTCCATTTCGCAACTTTTCAATGAACATTTGTTGAGTGCCTATTGTGTGCAAGACATTGTACTGTGAGCTACAAATAAAAAAAGATGAATAAAACACAGTCCCTGAATCCTAGACATTTACAATCCAGTAGACTGAGATTGATCAGGGTGCATTCTCCTACAATGCTGGGCAAAATACATGCACGGGACAGGACTCCCACACTAGGATGGGACATGCTACTTGATTTTTAGAACTTATTTAGTTACATTTATTGTGGGGAAGCAGGGGAGTCCAGGTGTGCAGTTTGAATACAGTCTAGAACCTAAAGGCTGGTATGTACTTTGGGAACAGAATCACACTGCCCATGGCTCAGTGAAGATACATAATAAATTTGGTTTTGTATTAGGGAATTAAGACCTAAAAAGTCTTGGTATCAGTTGGAATACACCTTCTCTAATACTTTCATTTGAAAATCTTAGGAATGGGATACATCCTGAGATAGCAGCAAACATAGTGAGAAAAAAGACAAAGAGAAAGGGCCCCGATCCTTTTTTAGTTTTGGTAGTTTATAAATAACATGGAAGACAGTTTCAAGGGTGGAGAGGCACTGGAGGCAGAGGCAGAACTTGGGGCCAGAGGTCAATACGCCACTGAGTGGGGTCCACGTTGCTCCCCCCCACCCCATGCGACCTTGTTTCCTATTAGCTGGGGCATGGAGGGTGACCTCAGTTTGTGACCTGGGCAACTAAGAATGTTTAAGGTAAGATAATTTACTTTAAAAGGGGGAATTCTGAGAAGTGGAGGGGATAAGAGGGTTTTTGTGGGGGTGTTTACGTTTGTTTGTTTTATTTTGTTTTTGAAACGGAGTCTTGCTCTGTCGCCCAGGTTGGAGTGCAGTGGCGTGATCTCGGCTCACTGCATCCTCTGCCTCCCGAGTTCAAGCGATTCTCCTGCCTTAGCCTCCTGAGTAGCTGGGATTACAGGCATGCCCCACCACCCCTGGCTAAGTTTTGTATTTTTAGTAGAGACAGGGTTTTGCCTGACATCAGGTGATCCACCCACTTTGGCCTACCAAAGTGCTGGGATTACAGGCGTGAGCCACCGTGTCCAGCTTTGTGGGGTTTTTTTGTTTGTTTTGTATTTATGTAACTCTATAGAGAGTGCCTCCGCTCCACTTTACAGAAGGAGAGGAGGAAGCCTCTTGTTTTACTCTGCCCCAATTGCCCTTGCCAAAGATTTCTGGCAAAGGACGCAAAAGAGGGCCAGAACACAGCCAATCTGAGGAGCGGCACTAGGCAGATGAGCTTCCTGGTGTTGCAGAGGGAGAACCCAGACCAGGTCAGACGCCACAGCCACAGGCTACACCCAAGGCTGTTTCCCAAAGTGGCGCCTGCAAGGCTGCGGGTCCTGGACTGCTGGGCTGTTGAAGTACATTCGTGCACTGATAGAATGACGCCTTCAAAGAAGCAGAGTCGGGCATGCAGGCAGGGGTAGAGTGTGTGTCCGTGTGCGCACTCTGTCTCCTGCACTCCACCTTTCCATCCTGCATACCTATACCACATAAAATGAGTAAGCTTTTGAATTTAAAAGTCAAGGTCACAGACTTGCCTAGTCCTAAGTATTTTATTCTGCATCTTTTCAGGGTGGATAAACTGCCCAACCTTTGCATTTGAAACATTAAAAAAAACGCATCTCAGGTCTTTTTAGAAATATATATAATTTCAAGACTCAGGGTTAAACTATGCATAAGATTGATGCCCACAAAGTGAACACAAATTTTAGTCATCTCTAAATAAACTAGATTCTACGTTTGGATCTAGAACAGGGAAAGCAAGCAGTCTGGTTAACCACATCTACATTCTATCCAAACTCCTCCAGAAATTCGTGTTCAAGTGCTACACTTGAAGAGGCATTTTAACTATTATTATTTTTCTTATATCTCTTCCTTTTCCAAATAGGAAAATTTAAGTTACTAATCAAACTGAAACTTGTTTCAAAGCTGGCAAACAGAATAGTGAATTTGCCCAAAACATGTCATGTGGAAAAGGAATGGAGATTTGTTGGTGTTTGTCCTAGGCAGCGTATCCTATACATCTCTCTCACACAACTAAAAGCACGAGCACATGAAGATATATGTACTAGGATATTTTCTGAAGCATTATTTTTTTATTCTGTTAAAATTTTTAGGCCTGGCGTGGTGGCTCATGTCTGTAATCCCAGCACTTTAGGAGGCTGAGGCAGGCGGATCACCTGAGGTCAGGAGTTTGAGACCAGCCTGGCCAACATGGTGAAACTCCATCTGTATTAAAAATACAAAACATTAGCCAAGTGTGGTGGTGCACACCTGTAATCCCAACTACTTGGGAGGCTGAGGCAGGAGAATCGCTTGAACCCAGGAGGCGGAGGTTGCAGTGAGCCGAGATTGTGCCACTGCACTCCTGCCTGGGTGACAGAGCGAGACTCCAGCTCAAAAAAAAAAAAAAAAAAAAAATTATTACATCTGTCCATTTCCATAATCAATATGTAACATTATTTTATATGCTTACTTTTCATATAGTATATAATTTTATTATGTATATTTTTCACTCAAGATTTTTAATATTGAAACATGTTACATATACATCTAGCCTGTCAGTTTAATGTTGGTATTCCATTATATGATATCACAGTTTACTGACTGATTCTTATAGCATGAAGCATTGTCTTTAATAGCAAAGAACTGAAAAAAAGTCTGCAAACAGAAACATTATTGAATAAATAATGATATATCTATATCAGAATATATATAGCTATTATAAAAAATGAGGGAAAGGCATTAACTTGGAAAGATGTCCATAACAAATTGCTAAGTATATATATTTTTTGTTAGAAATCTAAAAAATAAAACCTATATTATATACTATATTTGCATGTGGGTTCATATAAACATGGAAAAACATTCCCAGTGGACAGCCAGTAAAGTGAATACTAACAAATTTACATGGCAGTGGATCTGGACGTGGGAGGAGGAGACCATACTGTGTTACTTGGTGTACTTCTCTATCAGCAGTCCCCAAACTTTTTTGGCACTGGGGACCAGTTTTGTGGAAGACAGTTTTTCCATGGGGAGTGGGTGGTTTGGGGATGAAACTGTTCCACCTCAGATCATCAGGCATTGGTTAGATTTTCATAAGGAAAAGTACAAAAATTAGCCCGGTGTGGTGGTGTGCGCCTGTAATCCCAGCTACTCAGGAGGCTGAGGCAGGAGAATCACCTGAACCCAGGAGGCAGAGGTTGCAGCGAGCCGAGATCATGCCATTGTGTCCAGCCTGGGAGACAAGAGTGAGACTCCGTCTCAAAAAAAAAAAAAAAAAGATTCTCATAAGGAGCACCACCTAGATCCCTCACATGCACAGTTCACAACAGGGTTTGTGCTCCTATGAGAATTAAATGCCACTGACAGGAGGTGGAGCTCAGAAGGTAATGCTTGCTCTCTACTGCTCACCTCCTGCTGTTCACTTCCTGCTGTGTGGCTGGTTCCTAACAGGCCATGCACTGGTACCAGTCCATAGCCCAGGGGTTTGGAACCCCTGTTCTATATTGTTCAATTTAACATGTATTACCTTTATAGTTTAAAATGGCAATAATAATAAAGCATTAAATTGTAAAAAATTGTGAACAATTTTTGCTTCAGACTCTTCTTTGTAGATGATTGGTCTTAACATAGCATCTCCCAAACATTCCTTCCTTCCCATGCCCTCAAAAGTTCCAAGCTAATTCCCCATTCTTGTGCCAGATAATAAACTAATTCACACTAATGTGTGAATGGTTGATGTCATCTTCACTGTTACTCTTCACAGGGACATTTGAATTTTTTAAAGGGCTGTTGACAGGATGTAAGCTGTAACTTCCTTCATCTGAATGTTTCTCTAATTTCAGACAGAGTTGAGAGACTGGAGGAGCAGCTTTAGGGAAAGGAGTCCTTCTGGTAGCCCTCACTCTTGGACACATCACAGAACACATACTCCAAGTACGTGTGCCCAGTGTCCATGGGGGAAAGAGTCCCTGTACAGTTCCTTACAATTACAATTTCAGGGGTCCCCATTTCTTTCCACATTGAAAAATTAAAAGGAGTTTCTACAGGTGCATCATCCTGTTCCAATGGAACCATCCAAACAGATTCTAAGAGGACGTATTTCATTTTCTTGGCAGCAAAGGCGGGAAGAGGATTTCAATTCTGTTTTCTTCCCCCTCGCTACATATAAAGTTCCTGAATCTACAGAGAAATCGATGATTGTATTTTTACCTTTCTCCTAGTGGATGGGCCACCTGGATTTATTCTGTGAAAATAAAACTGTTTGGACCATTCTCAACAAGCTGGGGCAAAGTGTCTGTTAATAATGTTGGCCATATCTCCTAAGCTGATGTTCCTGTCACTGCTAATCCCCCTGAAAAGGCCCTGACACCCCAGGTCCTGCTTCTGACGGTAATAGTAATTACAGGCATGCATTGAGGCAGCAGCACATTCACAATGCCCAGTAACTGCTCCTGGACATGTTCCTGTTGATAGGTTGGTGTTTTTCAGCAGACTCATTTGGGGACTTTGAGTTGTGGTGAAGATGTGTGAAAATCATTTCGTCTACATTTCAGAATTACTTTAAATTCTGGGGGGAAGTGCCACCAGCAAGATCCTCGTCCCCACCTCAGCCTACTGAGACCCTCACTTAAGGTCTAGAAGGCATCTGGTTGGCCTGAGCTGGATCCAGGCATGTGTTCTTATTTCCCTTGAGCTCGGTGTTATCTTTGGCTCCCCACTGAACGCTGCTGCTTCGTGGATGTCCCCACAATAGAAACCCCTTTAACAAAAAGAGAGAGCCAAGCATGTGAGGGTCATCACAGCATGCTCCACCTAAGAACAGTGTTCTCATCTAGAGCCGATTTTGTACCCCAGAGAACATTTGACAATATCTGGAGACATTTTTGGTCATCAGCACTGGGAGGTGGAGGAGCGTGCTGCTGGTATTCAGTAAATAGAGGTCAGGAATGCTGCTAAATATCCTACAATGTGAGGACAGCTCCCCACAGCCAGGAACTATCCAGCTCCAAATGTCAATGATGACAAACTCAAGACACTCTGCTTTTATTCAGTCTATGGCTGGGGTGTAACTCAAGTCTCCAGGGGCACTAGAGATTTTCATGTACTTTACTCTCCATTAGTTTTCAGAAACTAAATGGGACTGAGTGTCTCTTGAGTTCTATGATACCAAATTAGCATTAGAATAAAATCTTTCACTGGCATTAGATACATCACCTTCAGAGAATATAAATGAGGCATTTCTGAATCTGAATAAAGACATCCCTTTGGGTGTTATTGCAGTGTTGGACTAAACAAGGTAGAACAGCGTCACAACTCCTCTCAAGGGTTATTTCATCCTTTCAAGGAGTAATCTGTAGGCCACTTGAATTAGAGTCGTGTGGAATGCATATTAAAAATGCTGACTCCCGAGCCCCATCCTCTGCCTACTGTATCAGAATCTGAGAGTTCTACATTCTCTCCACCCTCACCTCATCAGCCTCCACCACACAGGAATGAGCAAATGCCTATGTGGTTCTTAGAACACTGCCTGACATCCAACAAATGTTAATGATTAATACTATTTTATTTACCATGATCATTGTTGTAGTATAATAAAAAATAAATATGTGGTCTTTATTCCTTCCTAAGACCCTTGGCATTTACTGTTGCTTGTATGCTACTTACATGACTGCAGAGGCAACCTAGTTAGCTTCAGAAAAATTAACTTTTGATTAGAAGGTTAGAACTTTCAGCCCCATCCCCCCTCACACCTCTATGCACGGGAAAGGGGTTGGAAATTGAGTGCAATTGTCAACAGTCAATGATTTAATCAACTATGCCTACATGATGTGTGGTGGACATGGATATACCGGGAAGGTGGTAAGCCTGCCCAGAAAAGACATGGACTGTCAGCATCCCAAGCCTCTATCCTGTGCCCTATGCATCATCTTTCTCATTTGGCTTTTCCTGAATTGCATCCTTTATAAGTAAAGCATTTTCCTGAGTTCTCTGAGTCACTCTAGTGAATTATCAAACCCCAATTGGTAGGGGGGAGTGTCATGGGAATCTCCAAACAAGTAGTCAATTGGCCTGAAGTGTGGGTAGCCCTGGGACTTCATTTGTGGCTGACATCTAAAACGGGAGTAGGCCTGTGGTCCTGAGCCCTCAGCCTATGAGGTCTGTGTTAACTCTGGGCAGTTAGTGTCAGAACTGGATTGAACTGTTGGGCACCCAGTTGGTGCTGGAGAATTGGAGAATTTGTTGTGTTGAAATGACGTATTTGGTGTCAGAAACATGCGCGCACACACACACACATAACTATCTTAGCCTAAGTTACAAAGAAACCATGGGAAGAGAGAATAAATCAGATACCAAGATAATAATACAATAAAATCTTTAATAATTTATAGTTTAATAAAATCTGAATAGGATAAATTTTCAATAATATCTTTAGCAAGTTAGCATCTGTGTGGTGGCTCACACCTGTAATCCCAGCGCTTTGGGAGGTCAAGTTGGGAGGACTACTTGATCCCAGGATTTCAAGACCAGCCTGAGCAACATAGTATCTCCACAAATAATTTAAAAATTCACTGTGCATGGTGGTGTATGCCTGTGGACCCAGGCTGAGAGCCCAGGTTGAGGATGCAGTGACACTGTCTCAAAAAAAAAGAAAAAGAAATAATTTTTTCTTCTTTCTTCTTCCTCTCCTTCTCCATCTTCTTTTTTTTTTTTTTTTTTTTTTTTTTTTGAGTGCAGTGGTGCAATCTCGGCTCATTGCAAGCTCTGCCTCCCGGGTTCACACCATTCCCCTGCCTCAGCCTCCCGAGTAGCTGGGACTACAGGCGCCCGCTACCACATCAGCTAACTTTTTGTGTTTTCAGTAGAGACAGGGTTTCACCATGTTAGCCAGGATGGTCTCGATCTCCTGACCTTGTGATCCACCCACCTCAGCCCAAAGTGCTGGGATTACAGGCATGAGCTACCGTATCTGGCCCTTTTTTTTAAAAAACTGAGGTCTCACTATGTTGGCCAGGCTGGTCTCAAATTCCTGGGCTCAAGTGATCCTTCCACCTTGACCTCCCAAAGTGCTGGGATTACAGGCATGAGCCACCATGCCCAGCTCACTTTTATTCTAATTTCTGATTCCATATTGATATTGTGCTTAGATATATCAACTGTAGAGACCCTATATTCAAAGCAAGATATTTTTAAAATGTCAACCTCCCCCAAAATGTTCCAAGATATTAAAAGAGACATTAACTCAGAATCTTTATTTCATCAGGAAAAATTTCTTCTATAAACAGTTAGTAATAGTAACTCCCAAAGGCTGTCACTGGTACAATACTAAGAATATTGCCCCTGCAGAAATAAATGAATAACACATTTTTAGATGTGGAATGATGTTATCTGCACATTATCTGTGGGAGGACAGAAGAGTCTCTACAGTCTCTGCTTTACACATCATTTGCTACTTCTTTTCTTTTCTTTTTTGAGATGGAGTTTTCCTCTTGTCACCCAGGCTGGAGTGTGGTGGCACAATTTCAGCTCACTGCAACCTCCACCCCCTGGGTTCAAGTGATTCTCCTGCCTCAGACTCCCAAGTAGCTGGGATTACAGACACCCACCACCACACCCAGCTAATTTTTGTATTTTTAGTAGAGATGGGGTTTCACTATGTTGGCCAGGCTAGTCTTGAACTCCTGATCCACCCACCTCAGCCTCCCAAAGTTCTGGGATTACAGGTGTGAGCCACCACACCTGGCCATCATTTGCTTCTCAGTGGCAGAACAACAATATGGGAACAGCAAGAGAGAAAATGTAAGACTAATTGCTTCAGAAAAGATAAATTTGGTACTGCAATTTAGCCACGAGGGACAAGTCTTAGTGGATAGCTTGTTCTTCAGCCATCAGAAGACTGTGGTCATCTGTTCACTCTACTCTTTCTTCTCTGTGGATGAAGTTTTCCATCATTGTCTTCACACTACCTTGACTTTCTCTGGATTCTATCGACTTAGACAGATTACTGGCTCCTAGTGGACCACTGCGTCTGAGCAAATGCTTACTCTCTATTTAATTGTACCTGTCTTTACCTATTTATTCAGAGAAGCCAGCTGCCATGGACCCCATCCCAATCTCTTTCAAAGGTCACTCTACTTCCCAACCCAACGTATCCCACATTCCTAGAAGACAGAGGCTAGGGAGAGATTAGAAGAGAGAGATGAGGATGTCAGGATTAAAAGGCAGCTTGTTTTCTTCTTTTTCACATGTCAAATTTTTAAGTGCCATTATGCCAACTCACTTCCCAGCATGTGACAAGGACACTGCTGGCAGGGAACATCTGTCTTCTCTGACCCTCTTTTGCTCTTCTTAATCCTCAGATATTGAAATTTTTATATTCAGCGAATGAAGAGGTAATTTAAACTGCTTACTGAGAGAAATTGAATGGGGGAAAGGATGTATGTTGTTAGTAACCCCCCAAAGTTTAAGTGTTTTTAATTGTACATATAGGTTTTCTGTTAGAACATGACTAGAATTTTCTAAGGCAGCACTGCCTAATAGAAATATAGTGTGAGCCACATAATATAATTTTTAAGTTTTTAGTAGTCATTAAAACAAGTAAAAAGATACCAGTGGAATTGTAATAACGGTATTTCTATACTGCTGCTCTATTGAATCTAACTTAAAATCCCATGCAACCCTCACATGTGGGTATGAACAACATTAACAGGAAATGCTAATATAGGGAGTCAGTGAAGCTGGGGTAGGAAATTGATGGTGTGATGCCGGAAGTGATCTGGCAGGGCTTTGAAGTAATGCCAGAGGTCCTTCCAGGCAGTTCTCAATTTGTTCCTTGGCTGTTCTCCTGACACTTAAGTCAGAGCGCTCCATAGCTGTATTTTACAGAACTATAATTGCACAGATTGGCCCTATTATGAGAAGAGAAATATCCAGAGCTCCAGGAAAACAATTGATGAAAACGGTATGTACCCAATTAAGAAAATCTGTCCTCGAGATATGATGTTATGATTTACTTGAATCTTGCTGTGAATTAAAGCACTATCTCAGAAGGTTTTGCATTTAGATAAGCGTGATTGTCATTTGGCTGGCTTGAAGAAATTCAAGAAATTTAAGCCATTTTTGAGCAGAGGAGGAATTAATTTGGGGGAAAGAGTATCTTTCTGTTTCTCTGTTTGTTCTGGTAGGGGCCACACAGTTCATTCCATCATGTAAACACTAACCGTGGGGCCCATGTGATTTGTTTGGCTTTAGAAAAATAATAAAGGGGCACAGTGAAGCAGAGGTGTGGTGCTGAGCACAGGTGATGGGGTAGAGGAAGACAGAGAACAAAATTTCAACAAATTGAATTTAAAGATCTCATTAGCTTTTTTTTTAGCAATTGTGAGTTGGTCAGCATCCCATTCACAAAATGGAAAGGCATTCCTCCAGGCTTGGCAGAACAGTCGATTTTTGTAAGGTAGCTTAGGCAAGAAGGAAATGGTGTCGTGCCAAAAGTGGGTTGGTTAACATCAGATAGCTTCAGTTAACTTTCCTCGTATGGGTTAAAGCAGAGAGGCCTTTCATATTATGCCAGCTCATGTTGACTGGGTGGCTTTGGATTGGTTGCTGATAATCTCCTGGATTTTTTTTTTTTTTCAATTGGCCCATTTCTAAATTCAGTTTCATTATGTGGAAACTAAAACTTAGGTTCTGATTCGGTCCAGGCTAATGGAGCCTAGTGCAGGAATCAGTCCAAAATAGTGGCCTCCCTTTTTTTTTTTTTTTTTAAGACTGAGTCTCACTCTGTCGCCCAGGCTAGAGTGCAGTGGCATGATCTCGGCTCACTGCAATCTCCACCTCCTGGGTTCAAGCAATTCTCCTGCCTCAGCCTCCCAAGTAGCTGGGACTAGAGGTGTATACCAGCATGCCCAGCTAAGTTTTGTATTTTTAGTAGAGATGAGGTTTCACCTTTTTGGCCAGGCTGGTCTTGAACTTCCCAGCCTCCAGAACTATGAGCAACAACTTTCTATTGTTTATAAATTACCCAGTATATGCTATTTTGTTATAACAGCCCAAATAGACTGAGTCATTCACTATTTTTTTTTTTAATGGACTCTCGCTCTGTTGCCCAGGCTGGAGTGCAGTGGTACAATCTTGGCTCACTGCAACCTCTGCCTCCTGGGTTCAAGTGCCCCCTGCCTCAGCCTCCTGAGTAGCTGGGACTACAGGTGCGTGTCACCATGTCTGGCTAATTTTTCTATTTTTAGTAGAGACAGGGTTTCACCATGTTGGCCAGGCTGGTCTTGAACTCCTGACCTCAAGTGAGCCAACCACCTCAGCCTCCCAAAGTGCTGGGATTACAGGCGTGAGCCACCGTGCTCAGCCAGCTTCAATTTTCAGCCCCTTTCCCTTGCACAGTGATAGGAGTGGTGGATGGGGCTGAAAGCGCTAACCTTCTAATCAGAAAGTGCTGGGATTACAGGCACTTTTGATTAGAAGTGCCCAGACCCATAAATATCATTTAACAAGGGTAACTATGGTAGGCAAACATCAAAGCACAGTGTTGCATTTTTTGGAGATTCTCTAGGTAGGCATCCAACTCTGGGAAAACAGAGGAGGACCATCATCATCAGAAAATAAATGTTCTAAAAAGCTGTCTCTGAGAAGTGTTGCTCTTTAGTCCCTTGTTCTCCATGCTGAAGTTGATGAGTGTGAAGTTCTTTGAGAGTTACCTGTGCAGTGGAAATGGAAGGAGGAAGGTGCTCATTTACCTTTAAGGGGACAAAAGTGGAGCTTCACAAACAGATGCAAAGCAGCTGGAAGAGGGGTAGGGAAGAGGACTTTTGTTTAGAGAGTTTCCTTTTTTCCAGATCTACTTTCATTTAAGTCTTTAATCCATTTTGAGTTTATTTTTGTATATGGTGTGAGATAAGGATCTAATTTCATTCTTCTGCATGTGAATATGCAGTTTTTCCAGCACTATTTATTGAAGAGACTCTTCTTTCCCTGTTGTGTATTCTTGGCACCACTGTTAAAGATCGGTTGACTGTAAATACATGGATTTACTTCTGGGATCTCTGTTTCACTAGTCTACATGTCTGTATTTGTGCCAATACCATGTTATTTGGATTACTATAGCTTTGTAGTGTATTTTGATATCAAATAGTATGACGCTTCCAGTTTTTTTTTTTCCTCTCAATATTGCTTTGGTTACTCAGGGTCATTAGGGTTCCACATGAATTTTATAATTATTTTTTCTATTTCTGTAAAAAACACTGGAGTTTTAATAGAGATTGCATTGAATCTGTAGATTGCTTTATGTAGATAGTATGAACATTTCAACAATAATTCTTCCAATCCATAAATATGGGGCATCTTTCCATTATTTGTGTCTTCAATTTCTTTCATCAGTGTTTTATAATTTTAACTGTACAGACCTTTCATGTCAGTTAAACTTATTCCTAAGTGTTTTTATTTTTATTTATTTTTGAGACAGGATCTTGCTCTGTTGCCCAGGCTGGAATGAAGTGGTATAATCACGGCTCACTGCAGCCTCAATTTCCTGGGCTCAAGCAATCCTCCCACCTCAGCTTCCCAAGAAGCTGTGTCTACAAATGTGCACCACCATGCCTGGCCAAATTTTAAATTTTTTTTGTAGAGACAAGGTCTCACTATGTTGCCCAGGCTGGTCTCCTGGGCTCAAGCAATCCTCCTGCCTTGGCCTCCCAAAGTGCTGAGATTACAGGTGAATCACTCCACCCAGTACTAAGGTTTGTTGTTGTTGTTGTTTAAGGCTATTGTAAATGGGAATGTTTTCTTGATTTCATTTTCAGATAGGCTGTTAATGTATAGAAATGCAGCTAATTTCTTTATGTTGATTTTATGTCCTGCAACTTTACTAAATTTACGTGTTAGTTCTTATAGATTTTTGGTGGAGTATTTAGGGTTTTCTACATATAAGACCATGCTATCCACAGAGGCGATTTCACCTTAATGGAAAAGACCAAAGTAATTTTTACTCTTCTAAACCTTTCATAGTAAAAAATAACATTTATTGAGAGCCCACTATGCAGCAGGCACTGTTCTAAGCACTTTACAGGGATCATCACATCAAATTCCCACAATTACCTGTCTCATGTGTCTGTGTGAAGAGACCACCAAACAGGCTCTGTGTGAGCAACAAGGCTATTTATTTCACCTGGGTGCAGGTGGGCTGAGTCCAAAAAGAGAGTCAGCAAAGGGTAGTGGATTATCATTAGTTCTTATAGGTTTTGGGATAGGTGGTGGAGTTAGGAGGAATGTTTTGCTGGCAGGGGGTAGATCTCACAAAGTACATTCTCAAGGGTGGTGAGAATTACAAAGAACCTTCTGAAGGTTGGGGGAGATTACAAAGTACATTGATCAGTTAGGTTGGGGTAGAAATAAATCACAATGGGCAGTAAGGGGTATGAAGGTTTCACTGAATATCAAGAGTCTGAGAAACTTCTTGGGTGATTTGACTAGTAAAGGCCGGTCCATTATCAGACTGTATAGAGGTGGGAAGGCCAAACTGAGGAATTATGTCTTACAGAAGGGAAGAAATGACCGTGGTGGCCTTTTCAGACACTGTGGGAAAGGTCTCTACTCATCCAGTGAAAGTGTCTGCCCAGATCAAGAGGTATTTTAGTTTCCTGACTTGGGGCATGTGAGCAAAGTCAATTTGCCAGTCCTGGGCAGGGGCAAATCCCTGAGCTTGATGTGTAGGGAAGGGAGGGGCCTGAATAATCCCTGAGAAGTAGTAGAATAGCAGATGGAACACTGAGAAGTGATTTCCTTAAGGATAGATTTCCACAATGGAAAGGAAATGAGAAGTTCTAACAGTGGGCTAGCGCCTTGTAACCTACATGGAAGAGGTTATGAAATGATGACAGAATAGAATGGGCCTGTGAGGCTGGAAGGAGGTATTTTCCTTGGTCCAAGAACCATTTGCTTTGTGTGGGAAGAGATTGATAGGTGGAAGTGTCAGTGGGGGAGTAGGTGGGAGTGACCAATGAGGAGAAAAACTGCTGTAAGGGATAAAAGTTGGAATGCTAGCTGCTTTTTTAGCTACCTTATCAGCGTAAGTGTTGACCTGAGTGATGGGATCTGATGCCTTTTGATGGCCCTTGCAGTGAATGACTCCAGCTTCCTTTGGAAGGAAAGTGGCCTGGAGAAGAGTTTTTATTAAAGACACATTAATGATGGAGGACCCTTGCGTAGTGAGGAAACCTCTTTCAGCCCATATAACAGCATGGTGGTGCAGGATACGGAAGGCATATTTAGAGTCAGTGTAAATATTGATGCGTAGTCCTTTTGCAAGAGTGAGGGCTCGAGTTAAGGCAATTAATTTGGCTTGCTGAGAGGTAGTGGAGGGAGGCAGAGTGGTAGCCTCAACTATAGGTGTGGAAGATACTATAGCATAGCCTGCCTTTGCTGGTGAATGGCGATTAGGCATGGTAGAACTGCCATCAATAAACCAAGTATGATCAGGGTGAGGAACAGAAAAGAAGGAAATAGGGGAAATGGAGTGAATGCCAAGTGTATCAGAGAGATACAGTCATGGGGGTCAGGTGTGATATCAGCAATAATGTGGGAGGCCGGATTGAAGTCTAGGCCAGGAACAATGGTAACTGTGGGAGACTCAACAAAGAGTGAGTACAGCTGAAGGAACCGGGGAGCAGAAAGTACGTGTCGGGTGTGAGGAAGAAAATAGATTTTGGAAGTTATGAGAACTGTAGAGAGTGAGTTGAGCATAGTTTGTGATTTTGAGGGCCTCTAAAAGTATTAGGGTGGTGGTGGCCACCGCACAGAGACATGATAGCCAGCCTAAAACAGTAATGTCAAGTTGTTTGGACAAAAAGGCTACAGGGTGCAGTCCTGGTCCTTGTGTAAGAATTCTGACTGCACAGCCCTGCACTTCAGCTGTGCGTAATGAAAAGGGTTGGGATGAGTCAGGGAGAGTTAGTGTGGGGGCAGCCTCTAAAGCTGTCTTTAAGGAATGGAAACAGGAGTGGGGAAAGGATTTAGGATCTGTGGGGTCAGCTAGGTTTGCTTTTGTGAGTTTATATAATGGTTTAGTCAGGATGGCAAAACTAGGTATCCAAAGGCAGAAGTACCTAACCATGCCTAGGAAGGAAAGGAATTGTTGTTTTGTAGAAGGGATTGGGGTTTGGGAGATTAGCCAGACATGATCAGCAGGGAGAGCATG
Organism: Rhinopithecus roxellana; assembly: GCF_007565055.1. Lineage (NCBI taxonomy): Eukaryota > Metazoa > Chordata > Mammalia > Primates > Cercopithecidae > Rhinopithecus > Rhinopithecus roxellana. The sequence goes on along the minus strand of NC_044558.1, from coordinate 65,427,382 downwards.
TGTGTTTTCATGAGAATTATGCCGAGATAAGTAACAGATGAGGAAGAAATTTGGGCTTGACTGAAGTAATGGCAGCTGTCTGTGAAGCCTTGCAACAGTACAGCCCAGGTAATTTGCTGAGCCTGATGGGTGTCAGGGTCAGTTCAAGTGAAAGTGAAGAGAGGCTGAGATGAAGGGTGCAAAGGAATAGTAAAGAAAGCGTGTTTGAGATCCAGAACAGAATAATGGGTTGTGGAGGAAGGTATTGAGGATAGGAGAGGATAGGAGAGGATATGGGTTTGGCACCACGGGGTGGATAGGCAAGACAACTCGGTTGATAAAGTACAGATCCTGAACTAACCTGTAAGACTTGTCCGGTTTTTGGACAGGTAAAATGGGGGAATTGTAAGGGGAGTTTATAGGCTTTAAAAGGCTATGCTGTAATAGGTGAGTGATAACAGGCTTTAATCCTTTTAAAGCATGCTACAGGATGGGATATTGGCATTGAGTGGGGTAAGGGTGATTAGGTTTTAATGGGATGGTAAGGGGTGCATGATCAGTTGCCAAGGAGGGAGTAGAGGTATCCTATACTTGTGGGTTAAGGTGGGGAGATACAAGGGGAGGATGTGAAGGAGGCTTTGAAACTGGGGGAAAGGGGGGCAATGAGGTGTGGCTGTAGCCTAGGAATAGTCAGGAAAGCAGATAATTTAGTTAAAATGCCTCGACCTAATAAGGGAGCTGGGCAGGTGGGGATAACTAAAAAGGAGGGCATAAAAGAATGTTGTCCAAGTTGGCACCAGAGTTGGGGAGTTTTAAGAGGTTTAGAAGCCTGGCCATCAATACCTACAACAGTTATGGAGGCAAGGGAAACAGGCCTTTGAAAAGAAAGTAATGTGGAGTTGGTAGCCTCCGTATTGATTAAGAAGGGGACAGACTTATCCTCCACTGTAAGAGTTACCCAAAGCATCTGTGATGGTCCAGAGGGCTTCCGAGGCGATGTGGCAGCATCAGTCTTCAGCCACTAAGCTGAGAAGATCTGGGAATGAGTCAGTCAGAGAGCCTTGGGCCAGAGTTCCAGGGGCTCTGGAAGTGGCTGCCAGGTGAGCTGGACGGTCCGATTTTCAGTAGGGTCTTGCACAGATGGGACACGGCTTAGGAGGAATCCTAGGCTGTGGGCATTCCTTGGCCCAGTGGCCAGATTTCTGGCACTTGAAGCAAGTTCCTGGGGGAGGAGGTTCTGGAGGAACCCCTGGCAGCTGAGGTTCAGGCGTTTGGAGTTCTTGTGTGCTGGAGATGTGGCTGGAATCACAGTGGAGCCAAGGAATTGTAACTCAGAAATACATTGCTACTTGGCTGCCTCTACTCTATTACTGTACACCTTGAAGGCAAGGTTAATTAAGTCCTGTTGTGGGGTTTGAAGTCTGGAATTTAATTTTTGGAGCTTTTTTCTAGTGTCAGGAGCTGACTGGGTGATAAAATGCATATTAAAAATAAGGTGGCCTTCTGGCCCCTCTGGGTCTAGGGCAGAAAAGCATCTAAGAGTTGTTGCCAAACAGGCCATGAACTGGGTTGAGTTTTTACATTTGATGAAAAAGAGCCTAAACACTAATTGATTTGGGAGAAGTCGGATAACGAAAAAGGAGCATTAACCTTGGCTATGCCTTCAGCTCCAGCCACCTCTTTAAGAGGAAATTGTTGGGCAGGTGGGGGAGGGTTGGTCACGGAAAGAAACTGTAAGCCAGGCTGGGTGTGAGAAGGGGAGGTGATAGAAAGATTATAGGGTGGTGGAGCAGAGGCTGAGGAAGAATTGGGACCTGGCTTGGCCTGGCGAGGAGCAGGCTGGGGAGAAGGGGAGAGGTCAGATGAGTCTGTAGAAAAGGAGGATTCAAAGGACTCAGAGCTTGGGGTGGAGACTGAAGGAATAAGCAGGAGAGAAAGAAGAAAGATTTGGGATGAGTCACACTGGGGGCAGAGACTAGGAAGGGACCAATGTGTAAAAGAATGCCAGGACGTCAGGCACCTCAGACCATTTACCCATTTTTCCACAAAAATTATCTAGGTCTTGTAGGATGGAGAAATCAAAAGTGCCATTTTCTGGCCATTTAAAACCATTGTCGAGTTTGTATTAGGGCCAAGTGGTGTTGCAGAAGAAAATAAGATGCTTAGATTTTAGGTCGGGTGAGAGTTGAAGAGGTTATAAGTTCTTGAGAACACAGGCTAAGGGAGAAGAGGGAGGAATGAAGGGTGGAAGGTTGCCCATAGTGAAGGAGGCAAGCCCAGAGAAAAGAGAGGGTAGAGACATGGAGAGAAGGGATGGGGAGTTCTAGCCCCCCAGGAAAGTGGAAAAGGGATGGGAGGTGCTTGCCCCCCAGAAAGTGGAAAAGGGGTGAGAGGTACTTGCCCCCCTAGGAAAGTTGAAAAGGGGTGGGAGGTGCTTGCCCCCCAGGAAAGTGGAAAAGGGATAGAGACATGGAGAGAAAGGGTAGGGTGAGCAGCCAAAGCAGGTGTCCCCGCAATAGACTTGCCACCAAGGGAATATGAGTGAATGACCAAGGCAGGCATCCCTGCGGAGATCAGGCCCCAATGGAATGTGGGTGAATAATCAGGCAGGCATCCCCGCAATGATTAAACACCAAGGAAAGGCTGTCTTCCTGAGTCCATGACCAGCACAGGAGTTTTGGGTCCACGGATAAAATGTGTCTCCTTTGTCTCTACCAGAGAGGAAAAGGAACTGGAATTGGAAGGGCAGGAAGATTGAAGGGTAGCGAGAGAGGCTGGAGAAGAGAGTGAAAAGACCATTTACAAGATTTAAAACTGGTGAGATGTTCCTTGGGCTGGTTGGTCTGAGGACCCGAGGTCGTAGGTGGATCTCTTCAGGGAGTGAGGGTGAGGACAGGGGACTGGTCTCCCAAAGGAGTCCTGCTGACCCGGGTTTCGGCACCAAATGTCTCACGTATCGGTGGGAAGAGACCACAAATAGGCTTTGTGTGAGCAACAAGGCTGTTTATTTCACCTGGGTGCAGGCAGGCTGAGTCCGAAAAGAGAGTCAGCAAAGGGTGGTGGATTATTATTCGTTCTTACAGGTTTTGGAATAGGCGGTGGAGTTAGGAGTAATGTTTTGCAGGCAGGGGGTGGATCTCACAACGTACATTCTCAAAAGTGGGGAGAATTACAGAGAACCTCCTTAAAGGTGGGTGAGATTACAAAGTGCATTGATCAGTTAGGTTGGGGCAGAAATAAATCACAATGGTGGAATGTCATCAGTTAAGGCTATTTTCACTTCTTTTGTGGATCTTCAGTTGCTTCAGGCCATCTGGATGTATACATGCAGGTCACTGGGGATATGATGGCTTAGCTTGGGCTCAGAGGCCTGACATAACCCTTGCGGTTAGCACTGTCATTATTATCATTTTGGAGATGAGGATTGCCCACCACTCTACCAGCAAGTAGCAGATCTAGAGTAGATAGGAGTGCTGTATTTGGAAGAGCACGTCCCTGGGGTAAGAGTCACAGTTCTGCCTTGTTCCTGACTAGTATATGAGACTCTGAGGACCTGGATGACTTCACACAAAAGTACAGAGTAGGCTGAGGGCTGAAACGCAATCACAGTTGAGATATTCTGGACCTCTTTTATCTAGTTCTTAAAAGCCCCCACTCTCCTTAGAACAAAAGGAGTTTAAAGGGAGAAACAAGCAATAGAAATATTCTTTCTCCTATTTTTCTCAAATTTTATTATTTTCTAGATCAATAGTCCTATAATCTAAACTCTCTTAAGGAAAGAGGTTATAGGATATTTTGTATAGGTCAACAGTCTCTTGTCAGAAATGTTTTTGGCTGGATAATTCATAATTTAGAATTTTAGATATTTTTAGAAAGGTTATATATTCATATATTATATTTTACATAACACCATCAGTGGAGTCTGCTGATGATACGGACTGAATTGTGTCCCCTCGAAATTCATATGTTGAAGCCCTGAACTCCTGTAATGGTTCATTTTATGGGTCAAACTGACTAGGCCATGGGGTGCCCAGATTAAACACTACTTCTGGGTGTGTCTGTGAGAGTGTTTTCAGATGAGATTAGCATTTGAATTGGTGGACTCAGGAAAGTAGATTGCCCTTGTCAATGTGGGCAGGCCTCATTCAACCCATTGAAAGCTTGATAGCACAAAAGCAGAGAAAGGGATTTGTTCTCTTCCTGCTTGCATGCTGAAGCTGGAACATCAGCCTTCTCCTGTCTTTGGACTGGGATTCACAGGCTCATAAGAAATAATATGAATTAAAATTTTTTTTTATATAAAATTAAATAAAAACCAAACTTTGTCTTGTCATTTGTTTCATTAACATGGATTTTTGTCTAAACAATTTCTGTTTGAGTAAATGTCAACAGTCTTTCCATCATCATTGAAAGCATATTATTCCAGGCTAGCTATAAACTACCTCACATTAAGTAACATCACAGATCATCTGCAGTGTTTTTTTCACCTATATTTATAATATCATCATCATTATCTTCTGTTATCCTCACACTTACTACATTTGCCACATTTCAGCAATCTCCCCATCACTGAAAATATACAACTGCATCACTATCAATGATCACTATTTCTTTACTATCGGCTTCTTCTAACATCTTCAGCCAATAAAGATTGACATAACTGTTTTTTCATCAATGGCCCCACCTATTTCTAAGTCTCTGTCAGTGGTTTTATTTTCCAACATTGGAGTAGCAAAATTCTGTGCCTAGCATTTGTGATTGTTGATTTCATATCATTCTAAGCATTGGCAGCCCTATAAATGGTGTCCTTGAGAATAACCTCCTTTAGGAAGTCTTAGATTCCTGGCTTCTGTTCACTGAGGCAAACATACACTTTGGAAAGAAGTGTTCAGACTTGCTTTTCAGTCTCTAAAGTTCTTTGGCTCCAAGGCTACACTCCTGATGTCATGTTGCAAGGAAAAGAAACACTGAAAACATTATGCAAGAAGTTCAAGAGGAGGGTTTGTAAAGCCATGGTCCAGGAGTAACAGAACTTTACATTTTTCTTCTACATCAGCTTAATGGTAATAAGCCCATATTGCTGGTACAACGTGGTCGCTGAATCATCATAAAGTAGTTCTCTAATTACTCATACTTTCTCGTTTGTACAGGTAATTTGCATATATCTTTCAAATTTCTTGAGTGTAGGCTTTCCTCAGGTACTGTCAATTTTATCTTGTTTTAAAAACACAGTGCTGCCCAGGCATGGTGGCTCATGCCTGTAATCCCAGCACTTTGGGAAGGCAAGATGGGTGGATCCCAATTTTATTAAAATTTAAGTTATTTCATTTTAATAATTTAAAAAATATATTTAAATTATTTTAAAAGATATTTGGGTTGTTTCAACATCATTGGGAGTGATTTTATTACATATTTGTAAGATATTTTATACCATGATGCATTTAAATTCTGTGTGTTTTTTTCTATTTTAGTCTATTGAGCATTAAAGCTCTTAAATTCTGTAGGCAGCTGTGATGATTAAATTTTTGTGTGTCAGATTGGCTAGACCATGACCATGACCATGGTCATTGGCATTACCATTTGTTTGGACAAATACCAGTCTAGATGTTGATGTGAGGTATTTTGTAGATGCAGTTAAGATATACCACCAATTGACTTTAAGTAAAGGAGATTACCCCTTGATATTGTTGGTGGACCTCATCCAATTAGTTGAGGGTCTTAAAAGCAAAAACAGATTGTTTTGGAGAAGGATTTCTACCTCAAGATTGTAATGTAGAAATCCTGCCTGAATTTCCAACCTATGGAATTGCCCTACAGATTTCAGATTTACCAGCCCCCTACCACCACAGCCTTCTAAATATTCACATTATTTTCATTGTTCAATTTTTGCAGTGTATAATAGCTTGCCTCATAACTGACAAACTAGTGGTATATGTTCGCTTCATTGTCGAATCCACTTAATTAACACATCATCATGATTTGCATTCTTTGCCCTTTGCAGTGTTTTCCTATTTTTCGTTAGTTCTTAGTCATTGTTGCACAGGAAATCTTCTACAACTTGCCATTCTGTTTTTTAAGTCATATATTGTTTTGATTCTGATACTATATTTTTCAAGACAGATAGCAGGATCTGTCTTCTGTAATAACTTTACTTATTGTACTATTGATTTCAACAGGCACTTCTTTTCTTCCTTTCCCTCTCTTCATTGTTACCTATAAGGGCAGCTTTCATTCTTCTCAAAGAGTGAAATCAACCCCAAATTTCAAAATAACAAAAATGTACACAGTAGACGTGATAGTGCTGGGTAGGGGCTCTGAGACATAACCAATGGTCAAAATGGTTTTTGCCACTATGTGAGGCACACATGACAAAACCCATACTGACAAAAGAGCTTCTGTTTTTCAGAGCCTTTTAAATTTCACAATTATAGAGAAAGGATTATGAATCTGTACCTGCCTCCTGCTAAAATGTCACACATTTTGAAATGTACTTGTCCTTGTTTGACTAAGCATTAAGACAAAGTGTTCTCTGAAACGAGAGCTCTTCTTGCCACCCACTTGTGTTACACATAGGACATTAATGAGGCGACTGTGATCTCATCCTCCTGGCTTGCCTTCCTTGGCTCAGATTCCAGAGAAGCAGCCGTCAGGGCCTCCAGATCCTTTGGGCTGAGCTGACTGATGAGCTTACCACGGGACTCACAGCTCCTTGCTGCTCCAACATTTTAAGTTCTGGATGAGCTAGTACCCCAAAGGAGTCCTTTTTACTATCAATACCAAATTCTCCAAGAGCTTCCCTCACTCTCTTAGGGCCTCTACTGCCCAAATGCTGGTCCCCAGTGAATATGCCTTCTCAGTCCCCAACTCTATGCCATCTGGTAGGAATACAGGGAGCTGGAGGGATTTATGGCTCAGGGATCCTGCACACCTGAATTCCATCTGTCCTGCAGTAAATGATATACACAGAAAAGGATGATGGGCAAAAAGGCATTTTCTATTTAGCTGGGCCCTGGCTCAGGCTCCAGTGTAGACTCTTGTGAACCAGAGTAGACCACATGCAACTTGGTGAATGTATTTTGCCTAGACCAGGCTCAGCTCTTAGGCTTTTGTCTCAGGCTCTGGCCCTGTAAAAGAAAAGGCATCCTGAAGCCTACAACATGGCCACACCCTTCCCTGTTGGGAGTGAAATGAGAGGAAGTGGAGGGAGCAGGAGGAGCTGCTAAAATCTTGTCAACAGCATCTCTGTTTTTTATCTTTGACCCATTATTCAAAGGCTTAACATCCAGGCCCATCTTCTCTGACCTCTTAGGATAAAAAGAGCCCAAAGAGTCAGTGTCAGCAGAACGTTTTTCCACGAACTGGCTGGGTTAACACTAAGACTGTAAACCCCAAGAAGGGTTCAGTGACCCTTCTTGCCCTTGATCGTGTTCTTGAGGGAAAAGCAAAGGTAGCAGGAATGTGGAACTCTGAGCTGCTTATGGCCAACCTAGGGGATCCTTTATGAAGTGATGGTTGATTAAATTAAAATGGAACAAGGCTTCCTATAATCACAATCATCCTCTACCTCAGAATGTAGCACAAAAGATACCACTGAAGTCATTTGCTTCCTTGCTACCTTGGAGGAGAAACAAAAATCTCTCTAGCTTTGAGCTGTGGCTAACTGAGGCAGTAAGAGGTGTAAACACTTTGGAAACCTGGGATCCAAATAAATCCCAACTTCCTTTTCACTTGTGTTCCCTTCTGTACTTTGGGAAGCAAATCAGAGACATTGAAGATGGTGGCACTGCCAAATATATCAGACCTAAACATGTACTCTGTAGTAAACGTTAACCTTCAACAAAAAAGAGCACTACCACAAAATAATTATTCTCATCTTACTCTCTGAATTAAAATCCTGACCTGAGGCACTTCTCTGTCTGCATTATTTTCAGAAGAGTCTAGATCTGAAATCTAATTATATTGCATATTAGAACACCAATAATGCTGTTATTCCATCAAGCCCTGTCATACTTTGCAGGCCGCATTCTTTTGGCCCAGATTTGTCTTCATTCATGTTACTTGAATCATCTTGATGAAATGCTCTGAATCTGTCTTGGAGAAAGTTTATTTTGATATGTGATCTGATCCAGACCTATTCTCAAGTCTCTTTGGAAACTCACTGGTAATAGGCAAAGTCATTTGCTAATTGAAATTCAATCAATGATTAGCCAAGGATATTCTTTTGTTCAATTATGTTATGATAGCTGACAAGATGTAGTGGCTCACGCCTGTAATCCCAACACTCTGGGAGGCCAAGGCAGGCGGATCACTTGAGTCCAAGAGTTCAATACCAGTCTAGGCAACATGGAAGACCCTGTCTCAAACTGCCCCCACCAAAAAAAAAAAAACAAAAAAACTTGTGATAGTAGTCTGAAAAGCCACCTCTATATAATTAATACAAAATCTATTTTTGGTATTGGTATAAGTAAAGGTTTAACACCTTCCATGAATTACAAGTTCAAGCAAGAGATGCTTTAATTTCAGCTCTTTACTTGGATGCCAAGAAATTGCCAGAATTTTCTAAAGCCTAATTTGATATTAATAATCCCATTTTACAGATGAAGAAACTAAGGCACAAAGAGGTACAATACAAGGCTCAAATTTATGTAACTATTAAAGCTAGTGTTTGAACTTAGAGAACTCACTGGTGGAAACTATGTTCTTAACCATTGTGCAAAACTGCTTCTCACTAAAACCCTACCTTGCCAAGGGCTCTGAGGCCTTCCATGATCTGACCCCTCACATTTCTTGGGTCTCATTTTCTTCTAAGCTCACTCTGCTCCCGTTGAACTCGACTGCTTGCAGTTCCTTGAATATTTCCAATACACCCCCACTCCAGGCCTCTGAAACTACTGTCCTCTCTTCTCCTTATCACCAGATATCCTCACGACATCTTTCTCACCTCTTCTGGTGTCTAATCAAAAGTCACCTCAACAAAGTGGCCTTCCCTGACCTCTCCATCCATAAATGAATCTTTTTCCTCTGCTTTCTCACTGGCTACTCTTTTAACCTGCATTATTTACCTTCATAGCACTTATTAAATATTATATATTTACTGATTCTTTTGTTTATTGTATAGACCAGAAAATGAACCCACAGTGAAATTTGGTTTGGGCGGAGAATTTGGCTGCTGTTTTCACTGCTGTGTTACCAGCTCCTACAACAGACCTAGCACATAGTAAGCACTCAATAAGTATTTGCTTGATGAAAGAGGGGAGGAAGGAAGGAAGGGAAGACTAGAGTGAAAGTAAGGAAAATTAATTAATTAATGAAGATTATAACATTGGTTAGGTATTCAGTAAGTATTTCCAACCTCAATCACACTAGCATGCAACTTTCATGATTTTCTTACCTGTACCTCGAAAGATTTCCTATGTCATTTCCTGAAGTGGCTAAGGATTCTAGCTCTTCCAAAGTGCCTAGGGATGGGAACAATATAAATTAGTTATTTGTTGCTACACTCACAAACTTTAATATTTATTAAGCATTTAACAGGGCCTATACACTGGGCTAAGCACTTTACACGGCTTATCTCACCGTACTGCCACCTTAGGGCTTTTGAATTTTAATAGGAAAGAAGTAAGGACGGTGTCTACATATATGCCCTGGGGTCAACCTGCCCAGACTTAAATCCTAGATGCGCCATTGGGTTACTGTATGGCTCCTCTCTGCTTATCATCTATAAAGAAGATATATTAACTGTTCATATGTAACAGAGTGGTTCTAAGATTTAAATGAGATTGTGCAGGTGAAGCACTTGCCACAGAGTCTGTCTGGCATATGGCAAACAGTAAAAAATCTCAGCTACCATTATGACCACTTTCCAGAGCAGAAACTGAGGCTGAAAGTCAGTATACACCTTGTCCTAGGCCACAAAAAACTGAAAAATAGGACTGAGATTTAAACCTGCTGTTGTTTAATACCAATGTTTTGTTTTGTTTTGTTTTGTTTTTTGACTAGACTGCTTTTCTGTCTTTTTTAGTCTAGCTCTTTGTTCAAACGGCCTCCAGGGAAGTTAGTACAGTGTAGAAAATTATATCTGTCACCCAGGCAAACACGTGAGTAATGTGAGGCAAACACAGCTCACTGCAGCCTCAACCTCCCGGGCTCAAGTGATCTTTGTGCACCAGCCTCTCGAGTAGCTAGGACTACAGGTATACCACCATGCCTGACTAATTTTTTATTTTTGTAGAGACAGGGTCTCTTCATGTTGCCTAGGCTGGTCTTGAACTCCTAGCCTCAAGCGATACACCTGCCTCTGTCTCCCAAAGTGCTAAGGTTACAGGCAAGAGCCACGATGTCTGGCCAACTTTCTTGACTAGTATTCTCTTTTAAGATATTAGAGGCAAGTGTTAAGAGGTTACACAGGGGATTGTTATATATTGGTAAAACTAGGCTGGATGGTGGTGACTTTGAGATCTGTAAATATTTACGCATCTGTCCCCCCACCTCGAAAAAAAAATCACTTTTTCTCCCATAATGAATTGATTATCTAAATGTGAAAGGGAAAATAATTCTTCTAGAAGAAAATTTACCAGAACACCTTTATGATTTGGAGCTAGGCAAAGATTTCTTAGGACACAAAGAACATTAGCCATAAATAAAATAAGTTGGACTTTATAAAATTAAGAGTTTCTTTTCACCAAAAGATATCATTAAGAGAATGAAAAGGGAAGCCACAGAGTAGGAAAAGATATTTATGGCCAGGAGCAGTGACTCACGCTTGTATTCCCAGCACTTTGGGAGGCTGAGGTGGGCAGATCACTTGAGGTCAGGAGTTCAAGACTAGTCTGGTCAGCATGATGAAATCCCATCTCTACTGGAAAAAAAAAAAATTAGCCACGTGTGGTGGTGCATACCTGTGATCTCAGCTACACAGGAGGCTGCGGCATAAGAATTGCTTGAACCCAGGTGACAGAGGCTGCAATGAGCCGAGATCATGCCACTGCACTCTAGCCTAGGCAACAGAGCAAGACCCTGTCTCAAAAAAAAAAAAAAAAAAAAAAAAAAGGAAAGATATTTGCAACACTTACAACCAACAGAGGTGTCTTAGCCACAATCTATAAAGAAACCTACAAGTCAGTAAGAGAAAGCCAGGTGACTCAATAGAAAAGTAGACAAAAGACAGACATACATTTCACAAAAGAGCTCATTAAGATGATCAATAAACACAATGGTTATTTGTTTTTATTTCCATCAAGAATGTAGAATTTTCAACTAACATCCAAGTTTCAAAAAATCCAGAAAAGTCAATACTGTGTTGATGCTGTCAGATAATCAACTGTAGACAAGACAGTATTCATGCCTGCAAGGATCAGCCTATTGAAAGATAATGCAATGAAGTGCTAGGCATTAGTGTAAAGAAAAGGTTTAAAGCACATGGTAGTAAAATAGCTTAATTCAGAATAAAGGAACAAGGAGTCCGCAGAGGAGGTGAAAAATGAGCTATGCTCTGATGGATGGGCATGAGTGGGCTGACAATGTGTATCTCCCAACATGAGGGGCCTTGCAGGTGGTGGAAGTGGAAGGAGGACAATAGGAGCAAGTCTGACAATCCTCCCAAAGTGGCACCTTCTCAATGATTGGTAAGACGTGGGGCTAGAAACATCAGGGGTCGCTCTGACAGCACTCAGAGAATAAAGGGGTGGAAAGATATTTCCCCTGTCATGAACTTATGCCATCCCCCAGTGGAACAGACCCCACCCCTGTTCTGACTCTTGCTCTCCCGTCTCTTCTCCCTCCCCTCAGTTTCCAGCTGAAATAGAGACCCCTCTCGATTATTGTACATTTTCTTCAGGGGTCGGGGTTGAGCTGCTATTATTACAGCCTGTTTGAGCTTCCTTCTTACTTCAGTGAATTCACCTCTGTAGGTCATCAGCCTTTAGCCCCTGGGAACATCAGGACAGGTAGAATATGCACGATTTCAGCTAATTTATCCTGCCAGTGAGACACAACTGTGGCTTCTTTAAAAGATCTCAGTGTCAGGCTTCACAGAAATAATGAAAATACTGTCGGCAAGTTGGCAAGAATTTCAAAGCAGCCCTTTTATGTCTGGCAGCGAGGGCACCCGAGGTTGGCCTCCTTTGCTGTCAGCCATTCAGTTCAAGACAAAGAGCATGACTGTTCTTCTCTAGAAATCAGCAAAACTCTCCTGGAGCCATTTAGTAACAGGATTTCTTTAAGAAACATTATGTGATCTTCCAGTATAAATAAATAATTTCCTAGCAAGTCTTAAATGGAATTGCAGGGACGCTCAACACAGAACCAAGCACAGGTATGAGACACTCACTAACGTGTTTTGTTCCAGTTCATCTTGGACTGTAAGGATTTGGGTAGGCCATTTTTTTCTTTTATTATTTCTTTTCTTTTTCTTTCTTTATAACTTATTTTCTGAATCATTATAAATTGTAAACAACAGAAACTTCCTTTTCTAAAATTTCATTATGGTCTTACAGAGGGTAGTGGGTAACAGGGGAGAACTACAAAGAATTAATAAAGATTTGAATTGAATTTTTGAGGAAAAAAAACTGAAAAAGTTCAAGAAAGTGGTCTAAGTTCTTCAACAAACAACAAAACTCATTTTTTTTAGACAGAGTCTCACTCTGTCACCCAGGACGGATTGCAGTGGCCCACCACCACACCCAGCTAATTTTTGTACTTTTAGTACAGTCGGGGGGGTTTCACCATGTTGGCCAGGCTGACCAACTCCTGTCCACAAGTGATCTGCCCGCCTCAGCGTCCCAAAATGCTGGGTTTACAGGCGTGAGCCACTGTGCCTGGCCAACAAACTTTAAAAGCAGGTTACACTACACCATATGGAAAATACTACTGGATATCAGCAATATTAATATTTGGATGAATGATAATTCAGCGTTCATTTTTGCCTCTAGCCTGTGTGCACATTCTTTAGATGCATAGCTTCAGGCTGTGTTCTCTGGGTCCCTAAGGTTTTCCTGGGATTTCATAGAGACAGAGGTGTGCTGTGGTACTGAACTCAGGTCATCAGCTAGGCTCTGAACTCTTATCTTCCACTTCAACCACAACACCTGTGCTAGTATCTGCTTTAATATTGGTGTTTACAGTAAGATGTATTTTAAAAATATATTTAAGTGAGAGAGAGACAGGTTGGAAATCTTTATTGTGGATTATTTCCCTAATCATCTTCACAGAGTCTCTCAAATGAACCTGCAGCTCTCGAACTCACTGCTCCTTCAAACTGCCAGTACCACTCCTAGACTGGGGCAAGTAGGGCACCCATCTAAGGCCTTGAAGCAAAGGGAGACTTGTGTTTCAGAGTGCTTTCCACAACGTTTTCTTTTCTTTTCTTTTTTCTTTTTTTTTTTTTTTTTTTTTTTTGAGATAAGGTCTCACTTTGTCACCCAGGCTAGAGTGGAATGGCACAATTATAGCTCACTGCAGCCACAATCTCCTGGGCTCAAGTGATCCTCCTGCCCCAGCCTCTCAAGTAGCTCCGACTACAGCATGTGCCACCATGCCAACTAATTTTTCATTTCTTGTAGAGACAAGGTCTCACTATGTTGCCTTGGCTGGTCTCAAACTCCTGAGCTCAAGTGATCCCCCTGCCTCAGCCTCCCAAAGTGCTGGGATTACAGGCTTGAGCTGCTACATTTGGCCCACTCCTTGACATTTTCTAAGTCCTCTCCAGTGCTGGGACTGGCAGCTCTTTCAGTGGCATCCAGACAGGCCACCCCAGCCTACATGGTTCCTGGTCTTTGTTCTGCTTCTTCAGAGTGTTCCCTGCAACTCTACCTGACATACGTGGTCAACCAGTTGCCCCAAGGAACTCTGAATCATGCTTCTGTGAGGTTGTTCTGGGGTCCTGTGGATGGGCCCCTGTTCCAGGAGGGAAGCAGTGTGACATACATGGGCCTGTGCATTGTCACTTGTTACCTTGTAGTGCCATCTCTGGTCTCTAGCACCCAAGAGTAATGAGAGTGTTAACAGAATCTTTTACTACCAGCCCCAGGCCATGGGCACCCAAGATGGTCATGCCACACCTTTTACAGGCTAGGATAACACATGTCAGGAAGTCCTCTGGGGTGACCCCAGTCCTGTTTCTTCTGCGAGCTTCTGAGGCTGTTGCTGCACAGCGTTGCCTCTATTTGATTGATATGGTGATGCTGTGCTCTCCCAGGTTGGTCTTAAGGGCTGAGAGATGGTAGATATTTCTTGGATGAATGGGATTGTACTTTTCCTGCCAAGCCTAGAGGTTCCTTTCCTCTCTTACCTACAGAAAGCACTGTGGGAGGCAGGAGTGTGTCCAACATTAAAAGAGATGACATTCTAGGAGTGCAATGATTATAGCCTTGAGAATTCAAAAGAAGACATGATTGGAATATGTGTTAATTTACATTTGTGGTACAAAAGTCTGAACAATAAATTTAACATGAGCAGAAAATCAGATTATTGCTCACATTTTCCTGCACACCCTGGGTAACAGGTGCATTTGTGATCATCAAGGAAGCACCGTAACAACCTCTGAGAGAGTCACTGGAAACCAGCATTCACAGGCAGCATGATGGATGATGTTATGCATGTAATCAGCACAGAATAACTGGTACTAGGAAACTGCAAGAGGGAAAAGATCTACATTGTTTCTATACAAATAGCTTGCAAAGAGCCACGCCATTGTGAGTAATAACCATAGTGCTACTTTTTTCTTTCAGTGAGAGATATAAATTAGCCAGGAACAACATACTTAACAATAAAGAGTATGAGGAGATGGTTCCTAGACCTGAACGGGAGCTGATGGGGCCTGAACATTACAAAGAATCTTTCAATGCACTGATTGGATAGAAAATGGCTATGTGTACCCTCTACCCATTTTCTAAATCTTTAGCAGTTAATCATCTTTCATAGGTTCATAAATTTATAATACATTTCAAATCAAATTGATTATATAGACATGCCCCCGCACTCCATACTCCAAATTTGCCCATAGACTCACACACCCTAGGGGTGTGGGACATGCTGAGCTAAGACCTTCACCATGTCTTGCTTAATCTTTGGTCCTAATTGGTCTACCTCCTTCTTAATCTCTTCACTTTCTAGTATATTTCCCAAACTGCCAGAGTGTTCTTTCTAAAATGCAAATCTGATTAAGTTTCCCTGCTTGTAACCCTTCACTATCTAGGAAACCAAACTGAAATTCCTATTTGGTATGTAATTTTCCTCATGACCTGGCCGCTCCTTGTCTGTTTTGTCGGACTTTACACAATACCCCAGTAGTTACTCTATGTTCTAACCCTGCAACAGGAAGTGTTCCACATCCTCAGTGTTCTTAAACATTCTTCCCTCTCTTAGATTCCCTTACCACTACTTGTCTTCCTGAATGATTCCTACATGTCGGGGAATACTCAGGTTCCCAGCACCACCTCCCTGAATGCCTTCTCCCAGCCCACAGAAGGAAAGCAAAAGAAGTCAGTATTGCCAGAGAGAGGGGAGGGAGGAAGGGAAGGTGGAGTTGAGGTCAGAGGGTGTGGGGTACAGTTCACAGAATCCCTGAAAGAATTATATTCTGGGTGAGGTAAAAACACATTTGGTGTCTGCAATGAATTGAGCCTCCCCAGATCTACATGGTTACATAGTCCTTTCCTAACTCCCAATCGAGGCTGGCTCTATGACCCACTTAACCAACAGAACAACACAGAATTGGCAATGATGTACCTGTCTGGGGCCTAAGTCATCAGAAGGCATGATAGTTTCTGCTTTCGTGCTTTGGAGATCCCTGGATGCCATGTAAGATGTTCATCTACCCTGCTAGAGAGACCTTGTGAGGAGGCCATATGGAAAAGGAGAGGCCATGAGACTAACAGTGAGAGCAAGAGACTCAGTCATCAGCAGCCCAGCTGAGCCCAGCTTTCAGCTGTCTTTGCCAAGGGCCAGATATATGAATGAAGCTTCCTGGATGTTACAGCCCCATCCACAGCTGTGTAAGAGTCCTGTGAGATATCCATCTGAGCCCAGAAAACCCATGAAATCATGAAAAATAATAGTTTGTATCAAGCTAGTAAGCTAACTGATAGCTGAACCAGGACTCAACAGGTGAGACAGGGTCTTGGCATCAAGCATCTACAATAAAACGTTACGTGGAGGATGTGCAGCAACTACTATTTGCAAACTCCAGTCTGGCATCATAAAGCAGGACTCAGAAACTGGATGGGCAGGCAGAGTGTACCACTGCCAGGCATCCGGCATGACATTACACATGCTTTTTTGTTGACCTAGCCAAACTCTCCCACTTCCTGATCCATTCTCACCCTTGATCAAGAGAGATGAGAAGAGAGTTGAAAGATGAACACGTTCAGTGTGACATCTACCCATAGCTGGGACAGGCAGTAAGGCAAGGCAACCATCCAGCTGGCAAGAAGACTGAGGACAGGAAGCCAATATCTGATTAGATGTTACAGCAGAAATGGCCAAAGCTGATTACCAGTTAGTCCTTTGCTCCTCTGGTCAAGGGCACAGGTTCCATCCCAGTTAATTTGGCTTTATTCCATGGCCACAGACTGAACCTTTAACCCAGCCAGCTGTCCTAATTGGATGTCCTCTCTTAGTCTGGGAAAGATAGGACAAGACACAATGTCCAACTCACAGCTTTTCTCGGGGAAATGCTGTGTGTGAGTGGGTTTGTCTGTAACAGTGGCATCATCAAAAAATAACTGGGTTCTAAAATGCATCCACTCATCTCCTTCCTCCCCACAGCCCAGTCTAAATTTGTTCATTTATTGGAATTCCCTATTTCTGTTCATAGGACCAGCAGTCTTTCCCCAGTCCCTTAGGTTTAAAATTTTGACATCACTTTTGAAGTCTCTCTTCTCTCTGTCCCAAGCTAAACTAAGATGGTACACTTCTGCAGCATCTCTTAGCTCTTTCCCCCTTTTCTATTTTCACAGTTCTAGTTAAGATACGTGTGACTCTTAAATGGAGACTTTCAATACTTCTTAACTAATATTGCAGCTTCTACCCTTTATTCTCCTTTCTCCAATCCAACTTTCACATCCCTGTCTAAAATACCTTCTGATAATGTCATTTTCCAACACTCAGTTCATCAGTGCTTTTCTAATACCTGCAGCAGGCTTGCAAACTGGAAGAGAGTCAAGTGATTTAAATGTGAGACACAAATGAGCGTAAGACACCAGGGTGCGGCGTAGCTCCTCCGGCAGGTGCAGAGTGTGAATCCTGCTGAAGGCATTTCCTGTCCATATTTTTATAGCTAGTGTTCTGACCAGACAAACCACAAAATTCCACAAAATAAAGGCCAAATTCTTCAGTGTAACATTTAAAGCTTTCCATGATTAGATTCCAACTTACTTTTCCAGACACAGAACTTTTAATGTCAGTATGTAGGCTCAGAGACAGAATGTGTAGGGTACATGGGCCACCACACTTCCATCCCTGGTCCATGGAAGATATTCCCACTAATCGTAGGACCACTAATCATGGTCCTCTTTCCTGTTGGGCTCAGATACAGCTTCCAGATCATCCCCAAGACAGCAGCTATGAGCCAGAGGTGCTTAACATATTCGTTAAAACCTATTTGCCATTGTGTACAAGCTCACATCTGATCACTTTCAGCCCAGGCCGAATCCCCTCAGTCCACTGTACTGTGCTTGTCATGCAGACCAGAGGACTTCAGCATTTTGAAATAAACACCTTGGTTAGCTGGTTCTCACTCACTCTCAGCTACCACACAGGCTGCTCTGCTGTAGGCTCAGTCCCGTTTTAGGTGAGTTGCCCCCAGGTTGCTTCACGTCATAGAAGGAGACTGATCCTGATCCTGGTAGTTTGCTCCAAAGAGAGAGGCTTGAATGAGGGTCTCATCTTAGCTAAAGAAGATTTCATGACAAGCCCCCATCCCTGTACCCCTCCCCCAACCCCTGCAGTGGCAAATGCTGAGGGCTGATCTCAGGGAGACCCTACCCCGCTGACGCTACTGTTTTAGATGAACCAACTCACAAAACAACTGGTGCACAACATCCAGTCTGTTCATGGCCACTGGCGAACGTCATTTGCTGTGTGTTCAAGCTCCCTAAAAGCCTCATAATCTAGGCTGCTGCTGGGCTTGGCACAGTAGTGTGTGTGGCTGTGGGAGATGTGCATGCTATACAAAATGCCCAAATGCCCATGCCACACAGAGTGGGTGGCAGGATTTCCCTTTGAGGAGCTCTATGTGCATTCCTTCAATGACTGGGGGTCTACTTCACTTTTTCCTATTCCACTGGGGCCTGCACATTCCAAAGAGCCCAGTTCTCCTCTCCGTTTGGCAAGACTTATTCTTTCTCCTAAAGTAACTGACTGTCTTATTTGTTTTAAAAGAGCAAGTAAGACAGATGCTAATAATGTCACAGAGACTAACTCAAAAACTCAAGGGAGGCCGGGCACAGTGGCTCACACCTGTAATCCTAGCACTTTGAGAGGCTGAGGCGGGTAGATCACGAGGTCAGGAGATCGAGACCATCCTGGCTAACATGGTGAAACCCCATCTGCACTAAAAATACAAAAATTAGCCGGGCATCATGGTGGACACCTGTAGTCCCAGCTACTCGAGAGGCTGAGGCAGGAGAACAGCATGAACCTGGGAGGCGGAGCTTGCAGTGAGCCGAGACTGCGCCACTGCACTCCAGCCTGGGTGACAGAGCGAGACTCCATCTAAAAAAACAAAAACAAAGACAAAAACAAAACAAAACAAAACTCAAGGGAGGGGAAATGGGGAAAAGAACCATTATTTTATAGTTGATGAAGCCAGTTTGTCCTATAATCCTCTCAAGAGATCAGAAGCCTGGTACCTGCCCCAGTGGCTATCACAGCTGCTTTGTGTGGATATCATGCCTTAAAGACAGGCTTGAATACAGCAAAAATT
Source organism: Rhinopithecus roxellana (assembly GCF_007565055.1). NCBI lineage: Eukaryota > Metazoa > Chordata > Mammalia > Primates > Cercopithecidae > Rhinopithecus > Rhinopithecus roxellana. The sequence goes on along the minus strand of NC_044558.1, from coordinate 65,408,481 downwards.
TAATTTGATGGAGGTCTCCTTTATGTGCCACCCTAAATGCTACTCTGATTGCCTGCATAGGTTAACATGCCTCTTGCAAAGCCTTAGAATGATTGAGTCATTGGGGCAACCATGGCTAGTCATGCAGCAGGTGTGACCGTTAATTTTTGGTGTCACCAAATGCTGCACCACAACTGGCAGCCCTGATCTCACAGACCTCCATGGTCTTAGCCTACTGACTATCTTTCGTCTTTTCAGAATTTCTGAGGTTGATTTTTTTTTTAACTTAGGAATAAATTCTGCTATGGACTGAATGTTTGCCCCCTCCCCTGCTAAATTTATATGTTGAAGCCCTAATCACCAATGCGATGGTATCTGGAGTTGGGGCCTTTGGAACGTAATTAGATCATGAGCGTGGATCCCTCATGAATGGGATCAGTGCCCAATAAGGGACATGAGATGATCTCTGTCTCCGTCACGTGAGGACACAGCAAGAAGGTGGCCATCTGCAAATCACGAAAAGAACCCTCATCAGACCCCACATCTGCCAGAACTTTGATCTTGAACTTCCAGCTTCCAAAACTGTGAGAAATAAATTGTGTATAAACCACCCAGTCCATAGTAATTTGTTATAGCAGGCCAAAACTGACTAAAAGTTTCACACAAGAATTAGTTACATTTGAAGAGAAGGAAAGAAATAAAACCTGTGCTAAGGACTGGTTTTCCAGGAAAAGAGTGATTATTTCCATCCATACAGAGGTGGAGGGAGGGCATTATATGCATGACAATTCCCCCTCAGAATGAGGTGTTACTGTTGATATTTATCTTCAACAAAGACAAAGACACTGGTGAGATGGTGTTTGCAACTGAGGTGGCTTCATGGAAAAGGCAGAACTTAGTGGGAATAAACCTCTTTCCTCTACAAGCTTGTTAATCATTGAGGATTCACCTCAACTGCAATTGTAGGGTCAATTCCAGCCTGAGGTAGCCAAGGCCTCACATCTGGTCCCTGCCCTCAGGGACACATGCGCTTTCCCCTGGGCTAGGGCAGGTAGGAGGTGCTCATTAGCCTTGATGTCCCCAGACTGCAGAGGATTGCATTTTATAAAACTCATGAAGGATTTAAAGATAATTTTTCATTATTTTTCTCTAATTGATATAATCACTTTTTTGTGAGGAAAATACAGTTTAACCAAAGGAAGATACTATGTCACCCCTACACCTCTACAACTGTTTGATCACCCATAGTGTAACTCAATTAATGTAACACAGCAGCAGGTAGGAGTCATGCCTGAAACAGCCTCCCAGCTGAGGCTCTGTTGGTTAAGGAGGGGGACAATGGCTGATAAGGTGGGGACAATGGCTGATAAGGTGGGGACAATGGTTGATGATGTGGAGACAGATTTATGCTATTTAACAAGATGTTTGCAAAACAATGATCTAGTAAATACACTGGAAACTTACAAAACTATTTTTTTGTAATAGCTCTGATCATTGTAGGGATTTTAGGGTGTTTTTTTAAATAGTTAAAATCTTATTAGGAAATAGGAATATTCAGAAAAGACTGAAAAACAAATCACAAGATATTACGAAGAATTAATTAGGAAAAAGCCTAGCGAGAAGGCTGTAACATAACAGACATACAGTGGACCTGGGAACAACTTGGGTTTGAATGTGCGGGACCACTTAGACGCAGATTTTCTTCCGCCTCTGCCACTCCCAGGACATGACCAACTCCTTCTTCCTCCTCCTCCTCAGCCTGCTCAGCGTGAAGACGAGGATGAAGATCTTTCTGATGATCCATTTCCATTTAATAGATAGTAAATATATTCCTTTTTTCTGATTTTTAAAATAATGTTTTCTTTCTCTAGCTTATCTTATTATAAGAACTCAGTGTATACTATAGCATACAAAATGTGTGTTGTTTATGTTATCACTAAGACTTCCCGTCAACAGTAGACTATTAGTAGTTAAGTTTTGGGGGAGTCAAGTTATCTGTGGATTTTCAAGTGCTCGGGGGTCAGTGACCCGAATCCCCATGTTGTTAAAGTCTCAACTATGATTTCTTTTATGGCATCAGTAGTCAATATCTTGATACTTCTAGTTTTCTCAAAGCCACCTTTTACGTTCATCATTGTTCAATTTATTTCCCAGCAAATATTTAAGGTTCTTATTTATTGCCATATATAAAGTTACAGTGCATCTCCTGTGTTCTGTCTTATCCTTCATCCCCCTAAATGCTGCTTTAAATGGCAGGCCAGGGTGTAGGGCGTTTGATGTCCTCTGAGTTAGCATGAGTTCTGAGCTGTAAATAAATCATAAATGTACTACACAATTCATGAATTATTTATTTTTGATTGTGCTTTCTATAGAACACTATGTATCAAAATCAAATTCAAAGTACTTTAATCTTAGGTGATTTCAGATCATTAAAATAACTGGTTATCCAGCCTTGCAGGAAGGTTTTTGTGTGTGTGTGTGTGTGTGTGTGTGTGTGTGTGTGTGTGTTTTAATCTATGTCTCCATAAAGGTTCTGACCAGCTGGAAGAAGTAACAGTCTTCCCCGCACTTACTTATGCCACAGAGGTGATGGATCAGGCCACAGAGAACACGAGTAGCTTAAAGAAATCGAGTCCTGGCCAGGCGCAGTGGCTCACGTCTGTAATCCCAGCACTTTGGGAGGCTGAAGCTGGCAGATCACCTGAGGTCAGGAGTTCGAGACCAGCCTGGACAATATGGTGAAATCTCATCTCTACTAAAAATATAAAAATTAGCTGGGTGTGGTGGCACACACATGTAATCCCAGCTACTTGGGAGGCTGAGGCCGGAGAATTGCTTGAACCCAGGAGGCAGAGATTGCAGTGAGCCGAGATTGCACCACTGCACTCCAGCCTGGGTGACAGAGCGAGACTCTGTCTAAAAAACAAAAATAAGGGAAAATGTTCACCTGCTCTCTGGGTTCCATTAATACTTGACTTTTTTAAACTTTAATTTCAAAAAATTGACATAAAATGTTATGTACTTATACACAGCTTTAAATCAAAGTTTCTCTCTTCTCTGATACCCTAGGAAACAATACCTCCTGCTGCAGTAGCATTTTCTAATAGTCCTTGCTGCCTGTAAAGAAGTGAAAGTTGGCCCAGAATTAAATACTCCTGTCTTGTTTACCACCTTCTCTTTCTCTCTTGCTTTCTAAGTTGTTTCTAAGGGTAAAGATCCTAGAGAGGCCTGATGATACACAGAGAACTCCAGTAAGACCAACTGGAGGAACAGGTTCTCACATCCTCTGTGATGTGCGTCCCTTGGTGGGTTTGTGTTGCAATGTACCTGCTGTTCTGTAGGTGGGAGTCTAGGGGTGGGGGTACCCTAAGGTCTGGAGGATGGGGAAAAGGTGGAGGTGGGATAGGAGTTACCCCAGGTAGCCTGGATTAACCCTGCAGACACAGAGACCTCAAACTTTTCATTCATTTATTCGTTCTGTTTAGTGATGGACCACCTGCTACATGCTGAGAATTGTGCTCGGCTCTGAGGGATACAAAAAAGAAAGACCTGGTCCTCTGCTTTAAGGAACAATACTACGGGAAGATGTCCATGCAAATGAACAATCACACATTAAATGCATTTTTATAAAGGAAGTCTATACATGAAAGCAAGGATCTAGAATCCTTCATTCTGTTCAGTCATTGTTTCTGTATCATGGGGAAGGGGGAGGAATTGGTATGAAATTTTATTTTGGGAGGAGGTATTGTGTTTGTAGCCAGAAACACAGCAGGATTCTAGTCCCAGGGCAAGATATTCTGCTGTTTGGTCTCCAATTTCCTCATCCTAACATGATGGCGTTGACCAACGCACTTCTGGGGTCACGTGCAGGAAGGAGGGAAGTTAGCCAAACTGACTGAATCCTTGGCCTGAGTCCTAACCCTGGCCTTTTATTGAGCCTCAGTTTTTCTATCTTTCCTGGGCCTCCATTCTCTGGTAAATGGGAAGAATATCTACCTCTCAGGATTGATGGGGGATAAAGAAGGAATATATGTTCTCTTTCCTCCTTCTCCTTTTCATTCTTACCTATGATTCTATGCATGTTACTCCATCATTATGTTTCATGACTCAGAATTGTATATATTTTAGAACGGTAACATGGTGCATATACTGCATTTAAAATAGCATACCCAACTGTGTCTGCACCCCATAATCAAAACTTTTATATTTTAGTATCAAAGCATATAAATATTCAACTAGATGGGATAAGTAAAGGTCTTAGGTAAACTCATGTCATTTTAGGTCAGATTTTGCCACCACATGGGATTTTTGCAATCTCATAAGAAAACTTTTTTTTTGACAGCTCTTTTGGTTTTGATAAAAAATTGTGGACTTGTAATAACAATTTGGTTCACAAAATAATTTTGCAGGAGAAATAACTCTTTCATTTATGTTTAATTCCAAATGAATGGCTTCCCGTTAATCACTCTTGGTCCTCCCTTTGTGGCCCTGCACACAGCGCATGAGAACGGCATGAGGAGGACGGCGATTACCCAGATTGGCAAACTTGAAAAAAAATAAACCAGGCATGCTCCCCTCAGCTTCACCGACTTTACTCTTGGAAGGAAATTGGTCATTGGCTCTGCTGTGACTCTCTGTCTAATTTAGTTACAAATCCCTATTCCTGCCTCAGAATTTATTTATTTATTTATTTATTTATTTATTTATTTATTTATTTATTTTTGAGACGGAGTCTCGCTCTGTCGCCCAGGCTGGAGTGCAGTGGCCGGATCTCAGCTCACTGCAAGCTCCGCCTCCCGGGTTTACGCCATTCTCCCACCTCAGCCTCCCGAGTAGCTGGGACTACAGGCGCCCGCCACCTCGCCCGGCTAGTTTTTTGTATTTTTTAGTAGAGATGGGGTTTCACCCTGTTCGCCAGGATGGTCTCGATCTCCTGACCTCGTGATCCGCCCGTCTCGGCCTCCCAAAGTGCTGGGATTGCAGGCTTGAGCCACCGCGCCAGGCCAGAATTTATTATTACTGGTAATAACAATCATGATATTTTGGGCTATTTCTGTCACCCTTTGTTCTCAATTAATAACTCAGATGAGAAGAGGCCTGACTCCTCAGAAAATAATTTAGTCCTTGAGCAATTTCATTGCCCACTCAGCATTTAACTGAGCAAATAAAACAGTGACATTTTGATGAAAAGAAATATTGTATACCTGTAAAGAGGATTTTGGTGACTTTGGGGCTTGGACTTGGGTGTGTGAGCAGGGCCTTCAATTGTGGCCCTTTGTAATGGTTTGTATTAGGCCAGGCAAGGTATTACAGCTGTGCATTTCACCATGGCAGGCAGGGCAAGGAGGGAAAGAAGGAGGGAAGGAAGGAAAAGAGAAAGGGAGGAAGAAGGGGAAGGAGGGAGGAAGGGAGGGAGAGAAGAAGGGATATAATTTATATAGTACCTGCATTAGAATAGGAATTTTCTCATTATCAGTAGAAGAAGTAGAAACTTTCAAAATAATATAAAAATCCACTACCTCATAAAGGGTAAACAAATGAACATCCTCAGCTGTCTTTAGATACAGCCAACTGATCTCAACCTGGAAGTTGTGGTATTGATATATAATTGGTCTACTGGCAGTCTCACCCTTAGAGCTGGACCAACAGGGCCTTGCGTCAAAAGGTCCTAGAATTTGGGACTTCTTCCTTGAATTTTTAGTTTACCTCTGGTGACTGGGGCCAGCCAGGGCTGGCAGTGCCATCTGGACAGGGTACAGCAAACCTGGATTAGACTCACACCTATGGGGACAAGTGGAACGCTCTTGCCTGGCCGCTATGCCAGAAGGGCAGCTTGGCCAGTAGATATTTCTTACACAGAATCACATGAGATTGGTCCACCAGAATGATGCTGACATGCTGATTTGGAGTGGCTCCAATTGTTAATATAGACAAGAGCTCTGCAAAAAAAAATATATTTGTGTAGTTCCACACACACTTACTGTCACCTGCCTACTGGTTCTGTTCTTCCACGATTCTATTATTCCCAAGAAAGAAGACACAGGAAAGTCTACCCAATCAGCCAAGGAAAGAATTACTGAAATAAACATACCACATTTCACAGAGGGCATTAAAGGACTCAAAAAGTATATCTCAAATTTGGAGCGAAAAGAATTCTGAAATTTTGCAAGGAAAGTATTACCTGAGTTGTAGAGTACATCTGAGATCAATCTTGGCCAGACTGTGACTGATTCAGAGAGAAACTTGAAAGACAGATTGCAAAATTTCCCTAAAAGTGGCAACGTAGGACTCTGGTTGACTGAATAAAACTATGGTCTCAATGAGTAGAAAGTGGGAGAAATAGAAGGCAGAATAAAGAAAAAAGAGTTTAAAAATCAGGAACTAGTAGGGAACAAATATGTCATTGTTCTGGGAAGATGTGCTGTCAGGAAGGGTAGGAAGTGGAAACTGGGGGCTTCAGTGGTTTTGTTACAAGTAGACGAACAGCCCTGGACCCAAGGCCTCTCCATAGCATCTGTGCCTGTGAGGAGAGCACAGCCTACTGGGGCTCCCAAATTTGAGAGGCAGGTGGCTTGTTGGAAATGGAAATGTCAGGGTCCCAGTGCCTCAGTCCTGATTGGTAGAATTCTCAGGGGCCCAGTAACCTGCCTTTAAAGAAGCTCTCCAGCTGATTCTGATACAGATGGTCTATAGACCACATGCAGAGAACACAGGCATAAAGTCAGGATTCTTTTCTAATGATTACAATAAACACATGTTGCAAATGCAAACACAAGCACTTTCTCTGGCCCCAAGGTTAAATTCCAGGCCCCTGCAGAGTCTGCCTTTGGGCCCCACACACCACTCTCTGCCCAGGCCTGCAACCTAAAGTCTCAACCCTCCTTTTTGATGGGTCCCCAACCCCTCAAGCTGCCTGGTTGGTAACGAAGCCTGTGTTTGGGTGGAAAGGCTATTTTTTTCTCATGCTCTTCTAGAACACTGTGGGGTTTTTTTCCACCAAGGAAGGGTAGGAAATATATGAAATGTGTTGGTTCAGAAAGGCAGAAAGTACCAGAAAGTTGACAGCACTTGAGTATAAGAAGCAGTTTCATTTTTGTATATACACTGCAAAAGATGTTTTAAAAATACCTCCCCCAAGTAGTCAAAATGTCATTCCTTATATACCAGTGTTTGCCTATAACAAACTAAAATGATTATGAAAAGTCCTATAATAATTTTCCTATCATCCTTCCTTGCTTCCATCCCTTGTCTTGAATGGGGAGGCATCCCAGGAAAAGGGAACAGTAGTATCAACTGTTCTGTGGAGATGGAAAAGCTTTGAGATGGAAGAGTCAGAGGGAAACAATGGTATAGAAGCAGTTTACTGTTGTCATCCACAGAAGATGCTCTAGGGATACTGGAGATGAGAAATGAAATTGGGTGAGGCTTGAACGTGAGTCAAGATTTGTATTTACCTTGGTAGTGACAGGAAAACATTGGCAGTTTTTAAGGAGTCATATGACATGATCAGAGCCGAGCTTTCAAAAAAATTTACCTGGCAAGATATGGAAATGGGATGGATAGAATGACAGAGTGATTGAGATGGGACAGGAAAGCAAGAGGTCATTGCAGTAATCCAGGTGAGGGGCTATGAAGGCTGTGATGGAGAATCGGTGGTGGCCGTGGATGGTCGGAAAGACGTGAAGGAAATTAGGGAGTGGCTCCTACAGGGCTTAGACCTGCATGGATGTGAGACAAGAGAGATTTCTGAGGGTCAAGCCTCGCTGACTGGGGAGATCAGAACGCCATTGTAGAAATGGGAAATAGTGGAAGAAGAGCTAGTTTAAGATTGACAAGTTCTAAACTTGAAGTTCAACTTGATATCTGGATTTGCAACTAGACAGCTGTGTCAGGATAGAGGAAGGCCCTAAAGAGCAAAGTTGCATATTTCCATTGCTTGGACTATTCCTTAGTAGAGATCTCAGGAGTGGGGAGGAGAGAGGGGTTGAGCTGTGCCAATAGAGACAGAGAACTGGAGTGTAGAGGGAGGCAGAGAATGTAGTTCAGCCCAGATATAAAATCTGAAAAGAACTGGGTTTGAAGAATTTTCTGGTTTACCTGGGATATTTTCTCCAGTACTCTCTTGAGCACTAGGCCGCCATATCTTTACCAGGACCTTTCAAGTTTCCCATCCCATGAACTTTTCTCAAAAACAGGAAGGTATGCATTTGAGAGCCATGTAAACATCCTGAAATATCTTAGATTTGGAGAAATGCTTTAGACCTGGCTGACTTGGGCAGCATTTCTTAATCCTTCTTGGTCTCAGTTTTGTAGAAAGAAAGGAAGGAAAGAAAGAAAGGGAAGAGAGGGAGGGAGGAAGGGATGGAGGAGGAAAGAAGAAAAAGAGGAAGGAAGGAGAGAGAAAGAAAGGAAATTAAGAGCCACTTCATAGGGTTTTGTGTGTGTGTGCACATGTGTGGTGCATGTGTGTGCAGAGGAGAAATGAGATAATGCATAATAAAGCATCCATACAGTGACTCGTAAATATTAAGCCTTCAACAATTATTAGTTTCCTTTTCCTCTGCCCTGTATGTTCAACAGCAATTCCCAGCAGAAATGGGAAGCCCTCGGTAGACCAGCACGGAGCTAGAGTGTGAGGGTCTGCTTTCCAGCCCTGCACCAGCTACTGAGTAGGTTATGGCCTTGGGCTAGTTCCTCAGCTAGGGCTTTCTGTCTCAGTTTCCACACAATTAAAATAAGAGAGCTGGCCTAGATTAGTGTTTGCTAATTTCTATCACCAAGTAATTTTTTAAAAAATAGTATATATTTAAGGTGTACAACATGATGTCTTGGCAAACATACATAATGAAATGGTCACTACAGTCAAGCAAGCAAATTAGCATGTTCATCATCTCACATAGTTACTTTTTTTTAGTGTGGGTGGCAAAAGTACATAAGGTCTACTTTCAGTGAATTTTCAGTATACAATACAATTCTATTAACTATAGGATAGTTACGTTATACACTAGATCTCTAGATTTCTTCATCCTACATAACTTTTTACCGTTTGACTTCTGTCTGTTCATCTCCTCACCCCTGTTCTATTCTGTTTCTATGCATTTGAGCTTTGTTTTTCTTTTTAGATTGCACATAAGTGAGATCATACAGTACTTTTCTTTCCATGTCTGGCTTATTTCACTTAACGTTCTCTAGGTTCAACCATGTCACAAATGGCAAGATCTCTCTTTTTTAAGGCTGAATCATATTCCATAGTAGACATGTACCGTACATTATCTATTCATTCATCATTGGACACTTAGGTTGTTTCCATCTCTTGGATATTGTTTCCAGATCTTGGATATTGAAATCATGCTGCATAATTATAATGCATAAACAAGGAGGTGGTAATTTCATTTCCTTTGGTTATGCACCCATAGGTGGATTGCTGGATATATGGTATTTCCATTTTTAGCTTTGAGGAGCCTCTGTACTGTTTTCCATAGTGATTATACTAATTTACATTCCCACCAACCACATACAAAGGTCTCCTTTTCTCTACACTCTTGCCAAAAATTGCCTTGTCTTTTTGATAATAGCCATTTTAAACAGGTGTGAGATGATATTGCACTGTGGTTTTGATTTGTATATCCTTGATCATTAGTGATGTTACCACCAACGAATGCTTTCATCCTTTCTCATACTTGCTATCTTTTGAAAGAATTTTTTTAACCAACCAGAAGTTGTTAAATAACTGATTCATTTCCTATGTGATCACCAGTATTACTAAACTGGGTTAATATAACTATTGCCCAAAGAAGCTTGTACAGACTTTATATAAGAAAATATGTAACAGCTATTAGGGGCTTAAATTAAGAAAACCAACATGCAGACACTATTATAACCATACTGGAATGTTAAATTCTAGGTTAAACACCACTAGACAAGTTAGTCTTAATGTTCCCTCTAACACTCTCTGAACCCATAAGGTAGTGTAGAGTTTCTACTGTATGCCTTTTGGAGGAGTCAGAAATTTGTTTTGCTCTTAAAGGTAGCAATTTAATTTGTTAGAAAGATAAAGCTAAAACAGTAAGCAATTAGAGACCTATTAAGCACTAAACTGAGCATCAGAATATTTAATACAATAAGCGATCAGAAAAGAGATTTAGTGTGGGCTGGGGTAGTCAGACTTGATCAGTGTTGAGAAGAGGTAGAGTTTCTCTGGTTCTTTAATGATAATTTAAATAACCTGAAAGAGCAAATGAGGGCATTTAAAGATTGGATAAGAGGACTTTATCATAGGATGCAAAGAAGAGAAGCCAACAGAAGAGAATGAATGCTCTAATTTTTCCAATTTTTTTTTTCCCCAAGAAAAAACGTGTCTACTTCTTCACCCTTACTTCTGGACTCAGAGGATAAAATCTAAAGTGTTTTGTGATTTAAGTCACTTTCCTCTACAGTTTCATTTCCAGGCACTCAGCCACTCTGTCTCCCAAACTCCATACTCCAGTCATCTCAGAAGATGGCACCTGATCCACCAAGTTTCTCAAGCCCCAAACCCTAAGATCTTCTTGATTCCTTCTTTCCCCTCCCTCTCCTCTCCTCACTAGCCAATCTTCCAAAGAGACCTGTAGACTGCATCTCTATAATTTCCACATTATCTTTATAAAGTACAAATCTGATTGCCGTTTCTCTGTTTAAAATATTTAATGGCTCTTCAAAAGCTACAGAATAAAGTCAAAACCTCTCATGGTGCCATAGCAAACTCTCGATTATCTAGTCCTTGACCACTTTTCTAATCTCATCTCCGCTGGTTTCCTTCCCCCAAGGCTTGATAGAATGTGTAGGAATTCAACTGCTAGAGAAATCATCAGAGGCAGCAAGACCAAGTATTAGAGGATAAGAGCTTAAACTAAGGCAATAGTAATGGGGATAATAATAAGAATACGGATTTGAGAAATATTGAGTAGAACAGAAAAAACTTAATGACTAGTTAAATGTAAGGATAAAAAAAGGCAAAGCTGGGATGATGATGATGACAATAATGACGGCAATAAGTAAATGACACCAAACATTTTTCTGTGCACTTACGACGTATAAAGCTTTGTTTTTGAGTGTTTACATGTGTTAACACATTACATTTTCAAAACAATCCTATGGGATAGAAGCTGTATCTATCCACATTTTACATATAGGAAAACTGAGACACATAAGTTTAATAGTTTACAGAAATGCACACTGGGTACTTTCACACAGTCTAGCTTTAAAACCATGATGATTAAGCACAACACAAAACTGCCTCCTTTGCCTTGTCAGACTGATTACCATCTCAACATGCCATACTCCTCTGAAACCGTTGTCTTCCCATTCCTTCTGTGTGAAATGGCCTCATCCTTTCCTTTGAATGGAAACCTTCTTTAGGACACATCAAATGTTACCTCCTCTGGGAAGTCCTCTCTGTACCTTCCTCCAGCAGAGTTCTTTATCCCCTATTCTGTTTATATTATGCCATTTGCACAGTTCTATTGGGGAATATATTATACTATGTGCAGATTGGGGACATATATTATACTATGTGCCCATCACTTCTTAGCACATCTATTCCTACCCATGAACTAGACTATGAGCTCTAAAAAAGACAGAATCTGTGTCTCATTTATCTCTCTCAAGTCCGAGGATCTAGCATATTTCCTGAGCCATAGGAAGTACTCAATGCTTATTGAGTGAATGAATGAGTGAGTGAATAAATGAATAAAAATATGGCCAGTGACGGTGGTTCACACCTGTAATGCCAGCACTTTGGAAGGCCAAAGCGGGCGGATAACTTGAGGACGGGAGTTCAAGATCAGCCTGACCAACACAGTGAAGCTCCATCTCTACTGAAAATACAAAAAAATTAGCCAGGTATGGTGGTGCGCACATGTAGTCCCAGCTAGTCAGGAGGCTGAGGCACGAGAATTACTTGAACCTGGGAAGTGGAGGTTGCCATGAGCCAAGATCGCACTGCTGCACTCCAGCCTGGATGAGCAACAGAGCAAGACCGTCTCAAAAAAATGAATAAAAATGTGGAGGTGGGAATTATCCACTCTGCCATGTTACTAATGGTGCTGATGCGAGCTCTTAATGCAGGATTGAGACAGATGAACATCAATGGAGGGACCAGAAGAATCAAGTGGACAGGTTAGAGATAAACTTGAGACTGGCATTACTAAAGAGGTTAGCAAAATGACACCCAGAATAGCCAAGTAGGGGATGTCAAAAGTCTGAGGATGCAACTGTGGGAGATAGATGGAATAGGAATGTCTTAAGATCAAATCTGAAAGGAGGAACAAACAGATGTTACTCTTACGTCTGGGCACTGGTTTCAACAATTCCCCTGCCATTAAATTCCTGGAATATGGCTGCTGTTGACTTATTCCCTTTTTCCTAGAATTTCAGAAAAAAATGTGAATTGCAGAACAGACACCATTATCAAAGAGTTTTCTGGAAAAGAAACCAATCTTTGCAAGTAGCATGTAACAAAGATCAAGTCAATGTTTTTGTAGAAGTCAAAATTGCTTGAACCCCAAAATGTTCTCTGAATACTTATCCCACTCACATGGCTGATCTTTACCCTCCATGTCTCCTCACCCACCATTTATGGAGGGACGTCCTCTGTGTGCTTGGTTGCTGGACTCATTTTGTAATTTGCTTCTTATAGATCCCAGCCTTCTAATAAGGGGAATAGGTTGGCTTCTTTTCTCTCCATGTGTCAATATCAACTTCCTTTGTCTTTATAGATTTTTATGTGCTGGCTGGAGAGCCACTTTGGTTTTTTGTTTTTTCTTTTGGTTTGTTTGTTGTTTGTTTTTTGAGACAGGGTCTAACTCTGTTGCCCAAGCTGGAGTGCAATGGTACAATCACGGCTCACTGCAGCCTCAACCTCATGGGCTCAAGTCATCCTCCCACCTCAGCCACCTGAATAGCTAGGGACTACAGGCATGCACCACCATGCCTGGCTACTTTTTATTTGTAGAGACAGAGTTTCACCATGTTGCTCAGGCTGGTCTTGAACTCTTGAGCTGAAGCTATCTGCCTGCCTTGGCCCCCAAAAGTGCTGGGATTACAGGCATAAGCCACTGAGCCTAGGCTTGAATAGCCACTTTGGATCCCCATTTGAAACTCCCGTCTGTTGGAATTTCAATGATTTTTCTGCACAGTCCTCTACCCAAATGCCCTTCGGTGATATACACCTTCGTGTTACAGTCTTGTTGCAGGCAAAGTGCAAATACTAGGGTTCAGGTGAGGCCATTCCTAATTATTTTCAAGGAATGAGGTTTGCTTGTAAAGGTGCCTGTTTCAGATGTTTCAGAGCCCACCTTCCTAAAGATGTATATTGGTATCTGATACAATGAACTTTGATGTATACTCATTGATCCAGTAAAGACGGACTACTATTGAATGTTCTTAAGAAGAGAAATGACCTTACAGATATCTAGAGTTCACCTAGTATACCAACATGACTATAGCAATTGTCAGAATTTTGACATACAGCTAACCCTTGAACAACGCAGGGGTTAGGGGTGCTGAGCCTCATGTAGTTGAAAATATTCATATAACTTTTGATTTCCCCAAATCTGAATAGTCTGCTGTTGACCAGAAGTCTTACTGATAACATAGTAATATGTGTTAATAATATATATATTTTTTGAGACAGAGTCTCACTCTGTCACCCAGGCCTCCAGGCTGGAGTGCAGTGGCATGATCTCGGCTCACTGCAACCTCCACCTCCCAGGTTCAAGCGATTCTCGTGCCTCAGCCTCCTGAGTAGCTGGGATTACAGGTGCACGCCACCACGCCCAGCTAATTTTTGTATTTTTAGTAGAGATGGGGTTTTACCATGTTGGCCAGGCTGGTTTTAAACCTCCGACCTCAGGTGATCCTCCCACCTCGGCCTTCCAAAGTGCTGGGGTTACAGGCATGAGCCACCGCACCCAGCCTGTATTAATAAAAATTAACACATATTTCATATGTTATATAGATCATATACTGTATTATTACAACAAGGTAAGCTAGAGAAAAGAAAATATTATTAAGAAAATAATGGGCCAGGTACAGTGGCTCACATGACCTTGCATACCAGTTGTTGGTTTTTTTGAATGTCATTCCTGCAGACGTGTGCTTTGGGAAAATTGTTCTGGCAGCAATGTCTGAGGGGTTAGAGAAGGGAAGACCCCAGAGCCAAATAATTCAGCAACAAGTCTGTTGTCTTAATCAGGACATCAGGTGGTAAGCGCTTGGTCTAATGCGACAGAGGAGAGAACTAATCTGAGTCACCTGTCATCTTAAGAGGGACAAAGGCTCCTCCAGTGTGTTTAGGACTCAGCCTCTGGAAAGCACGGACAGGTAGAAACCTAGTCCCACTCCCAGGGTAACAAGGCCAGAACAGGACCACCACCAACATCAGCTTATTACTGAGTTAGAAAATATATAAATTCAGAAAATTGGTAAATTGTCTAGTTCAGTCCAGTCTGGGATGAATTTGAGCCAATAAGTGAGCCCTTATAGGGCAAAAAGGATATGAGATCACAGAGGGAAGAGGGTGCAAGAAAAGGGACGAGCAGGGGAAAGGGCGGGGGAAGAAACCAGAAAAGGACAGTCATCAGGCAAATTATGATGGAATGTCATCAAGAAGAATGAAGACTGAAAATAGTTACACATTTTTTGACTGGGGTGACTATAAGTGTCACTGTAGGGATTAAGATGGGAATGGATGAAGAAGAAAATGCATAGTGTGCACTCTGGACTGCTGACTCCAAATGGCCGGGACTGGGAAACATTCACCCATGAGCTGGCTCACAAACAGCAGAAACCTGCATTATGGTTTGGTGGCCACGGTTCTGTGCAAACAAAAACTCAAGAGAACCGACACTGGGCTGTGACCAGATCTTCTGTTTTATACTTATGTTCCTGCTGATCATTTTTTATAATTACTGACAGCTGGAGGGCAGGGAGAGAATTCTTGCTTTTGTGTCAGAAAACATTAAACATGGAATAGGAACAGTACTTCATCTGGACATTAAACCTCTGGTTAAGGATCCCATGCAATAACTGGGCTCAACTCTGAATATATCCTGGATGTAGCTCTCAGCCTCCTCCTGAGTGAGGCAATGGAAATGTCTGATCCAGTAAGCCAGCATTGTGTCACACCAGCTGTCACACCGAGACTTCTCCAGCAGGGACAGAATTCCTATTGGATTATCTCAGAATCACAGAAGTTTGAGTTATATGGACTTGAAGTTACTCTCCTTCGTTCCTGGAAAATTTTAGGTCCAGGTTTACTAGTTCTATCTCTACTGCTCTAGTCATAATTTTTGGGGGTTTTAGTGTCCATGAAGATGATTCTTCTAGTTCCCTGGCCTTTAAAATTTCCTCAACTTCTTTACCTTTAATGATTTTGTCCTCCACTCCTTAGCCACCCACTTACTTCCTTAGTCATATACACGTCTAGACTTCATGAATGATGAGAATTGTATCTACTCCATAGTTTTAAAAATTTTTTTTTAAGAGACAACAGGGCCTCGCTCTGTCATCCAGGCTGGAGTGCCGTGGTACAGTCATAGCTCATTGCAGCCTTGAACTCCTGGGCGAAAGCAATACTCCTGCCTCAGCCTCCCAAGTAGCTGGGACTACAGGCATGAGTCACTGTGTCCAGCTAATTTTTTATTTTTTATAAAGATAAGGTTTCATTATGTTGCCTATGCTTACTCCATAGTCTTACACTCAAACATCTAAATCTTAAACTATCTCATATTTTTGTACCCCAATTTTAACAATTCTTCAACCCAGTGAGGATCTCTAAACTATTGATCCTATTACCTTTTCACTCCCCCAAATCCTCTATGTCCTCACTTCCATGGCTAGGACTAGGGTGAGACAACGAAGAGAGCCTAGGGTGCAACATCTAAGGAGACACACACTCTCAGGGTCCTGCGAGAGCAGGTGGGCACTTGCAAATTTTGTCTCCTTAAATGGTGCACCCTAGGCACCTGGCCTGTGCCTCACCCTAGCCCCAGTCTAGCTTACTTCTTACCTAAGTTAGACAGCATAATTCATTATAATAAATACCCAGTGCCTCTCTCCTGTTTATCTGGCAAAACATCACTCTGGTTAAATCCAAGCCAGCACCTGAGACATTGCACATGGCTGGAGAAAAACACCCACCCTTGCTCATGGTTCTCAGGGACACTAACCTCACAAGGACTTCTCACACTCCTCAGGAATCTCTCCACATTTCCTAGTCCAGAGGTTCTCAAAGTGAGGTTCCTGGCCCAGCAGCATAGAAATATTAGTCTATTTCCACACTGCTATAATGAATACTACCTAAGACTGGGTAATTTACAAAGAAAGGAGGTTTAATTGACTCACAGTTTCGAATGGCTGGGAAGGCCTTAGGAAACTTAAAATTATGGTGGAAGGCAAAGGAGAAGCAGGCACTTTCTTCACAAGGCAGCAGAAGGAAAGTGAGAAGAGCCAAACCACATCACACCAGGAACTTGTTAGAAAAGCAAATTCTCAGGCTCCAGACCTCCTGAATTAAAAACTCAGAAGGCAGGGCCTGCCAGTCTGCTTTATCAAGCCCTCCAGGTGATGCTGATGTGCCCTCAAGTTTGAGAGCCACTTCCCTAGTCAACTTCTTCTCTCCCTCTTGAGACAATTTCATACTTCTCTTTCCTCCAGATTCAGACAGCCCTTCCCGTGTGACACCCACAACTTCCTACCTGAATGTTTTTTTTTAGATAAGGTCTTGCTCTGTCACCCAGGCTGGAGTGTAATGGTAAAGCTCACTGCAGCCTCAACCTTCCAGCCTCAAGTGATCTTCCCACCTCAGCCTTCTGAGTAGCTGGGACTACAGACATGCACCACCACACCTGGTTAATTTTTTTTTTTATATTTTATTTTTTACATTTTTTTTTGCGGACAGGGGCTTGCTATGTTGCTCAGTTTAGTCTTGAACTTCTGGTCTCAAGTGATTCTCCTACCTTGGCCTCGCCAAAGTGCTGGGATTACAGGTGTGAGCCATTGTGCCTAGCCTCACATTCTTAATTTACTGAGAAAATCAGAAGATAACCTTCACCTGCTTCCACCACTGATTCTCCTAAGGAGGCTGTGCCTGTGCCTCACACCTGGCCTTCAACATTCCTGCTACCATCAACTGCGTGGGCTCTCCTTAAAGTCCTATGAAGTGGGTCCCAGCCCCTCTCACCTACTCAAGCACTCTGCTCCTGCAATTGTGTCCTCTCTCTTCCTTCCTACCGCATAATTCTCATCAGCATTTCATATCTCTTAATCTTTTTTAAAAAAGAAAGAAAGAAAAAAGAGAAATATTCCATTAAATCCACATCTGGTTTAAGCTACCACCCCATTTCCCTGATCTCCTTTAAGCCAAACTTCACGAGCCATATCTTTAGTTTCTGTCTCCAGCTCCTCTCATGGGTCATTCTCTCATGGATCTACTCCAGCCAGGCCATGATGCCCACAACTTCACTGACAGTGCTATTACCATGTGCTTCCAATTGCCGAGCCCTGCGGTCAATTCCGAGCACTCATCTCACCTCCTTGGGGTCCTTTCTGCAATTTCCCTTTGGGGCGTTGATATGGTTTGGGTACCCTCACTTCCAAATCTCATCTCGAATTGTAATCTCCACATGTCAAGGGAAAGACCTGGTGGGAGGTGATTGGATCATAGGGGCGATTTCCCCCATGCTATTCTCATGGTAGTGAGGGAGTTTTCACTAGATATGTTTTTTTGTTTGTTTGTTTGATTAGTGTCTGGAGTTTCCTTTGTGGACTCTCTCTTCTGCCATCACGTAAGTCTTGCCTCGCTTTTCGTTTGCCTTCCACCATGATTGTTAAGTTTCCTGAGGCCTCCCAAGCTATGTGGAACTGTGAGTCAATTAAACCTCTTATGTTTAGAAATGACCCAGTCTCAGGTAGTATCTTTATCGCAGTGTGAAAGTGGACTGATACAGATGCCATGCCACTTCGGGTTTCCCTCTTACTTCATTGGCTGCTTCCTCTCAAGCTCCTTTGGTCTGCATCTTCCCGACATCTGAATATTGGAGCTCCCAGAGCTCCAGCCTTGGTCACTCTCCCTTTCTGGCTACACTCACTTCCTAGGGATGTCATCCAAGTCCATGGCTTTAAATGCTGTTTATATACTAATGACTTAGCCCTCCCATGAGTTGTATAGTCAATCACTTTGCAACATGGCATTGCCAATATATCTACAAATGAGTTCAATATTTCTTGCTCCACCACCCCAACGCATTCCTTCTCCAGCCCTGTGCAGCTCTGTCAATGGCAATGCCACCCTTTTAGTGGCTCAGGACAAAGCTCTGAAGTCATCTTGGATCCCTGTACTTCTCTCACATCCTACATGCATTCCTTTAAGTCCTTTGGGCTCCATCCAAAAAAATGTGTCTGGAGCCTGACCACTTGTCCCCACCTCCACAACACCTCCACACCCAAGCCACCAGTGTCTCTGTCCTAGATTATTTCAATAGCCTCCAAATGAGCCTCTCAGTCTTCACTCTTACCCCCACAGGCTATTTTTCACACAGCAGCTGAAATAATCCTTATAAAGTATAAACCAGATCATACTACTCTTCTGAGCTTGAAGCCCTCCAGTGACACATCATCTCAGAATCACATCCAACTGCTTGGCTATGGCTGACAATGGGCATCACTTCCTTTCACTTTCTGAGACCTCTGGCCCCTTGCAGT
The DNA here is from genome assembly GCF_007565055.1 of Rhinopithecus roxellana. Lineage (NCBI taxonomy): Eukaryota > Metazoa > Chordata > Mammalia > Primates > Cercopithecidae > Rhinopithecus > Rhinopithecus roxellana. Next base: position 65,389,761 of record NC_044558.1, on the reverse strand, counting down.
GTCTGGATGGGCTTGGTACTTGTGTTACCAGAAAGAGGTCCTGATCTAGACCCCAAGAGAGGGCTCTTGGACCTCATGCAAGAAAGAATTCAGGGCAAGTCCATAAAGTGAAAGCAAGTTTATTAAGAAAGTAAAGAAATAAAAGAATGGCTGCTCCATAGGCAGAGCAGTGGCATGGGCTGCTCAGCTGAGCATACTTATAGTTATTTCTTGATTATATGCTACACAAGGGGTGGATTAATCATGAGTTTTCTGGGAATGGGGTGGGACAATTCCTGGAACTGAGGGTTCCTCCCCTTTTTAGACCATATGGGGTAACTTTCTGACATTGCCATGGCATTTGTAAACTGTCATGGTGCTGGTGAGAATATCTTTCAGCATGCTAATGCCTTATAATTAGAGCATAGTAAGCAGTGAGGACGACCAGAAGTCACTTTCATCACAGTCTTGGTTATGGTGGGTTTTAACCAGTTTCTTTACCACATCCTGTTTTATCAGCAAGGTCTTTATGACTTGCACCTTGTGGCCAACCTCCTATCTCATCCCATAACTAAGAAAGCCTGGCCTCCTGAGAATGCAGCCCAGTAGGTCTCAGCCTTATTTTACCCAGCCCCTATTCAAGATGGGGTCTGTTTGGTTTAAATGCCTCTGACACTTGTCGTTCCCTGTGCTGGAATGTTCTTATTCAGATACACACACAGCTGCCTTCAAGTCTCTGTTTAAATCATAATTCATGAGAAAAGCCTTTCGTTCCCTTTTAGGCAAAAGAGCCCCACCCCAGAGAGGAATGCCAGGGTCCCATGGAGGGAGACAGACAGTGAAGTGGAGCCTGCCATGAATTCACCAAAGGCCATTCTCCCTTTCTTCCAGAGGAATAGGGTTTAGCTGGGCCTATGGCTACCTACCTAGAGATTGTACCTCCTAGTCACATTTGTGGCCAGGTATGGCCATGTGACAATGGAATGTAAGTGGAAGTGATATATGCAACTTGTGTTCATTGGGTTTAAAAAAATGTGACTGCCCTACATTTCCACTCTTTGTCTTATCTGTGAATGGGAACATGGCCATGTCTGCAGCCCAACTTTGTGCAGCAAAGGACAAGGCCCTAGGGGAAGGTGGAGAAACAAAATGGAACAACTTGGACCCAACAACTTGGATCCCGATGTGGCCATGTGGAGTCATCTCACCCACCTGGGCCACTCACCCCGAAGACCGTTGTGTGAGGGTGAAATAAAACCTCTGTATCACTAGCCCCTGCATTTCAGAAACTCTTTTTTATGGCAGTTTTGCTTTTATCCTAACACAGACAGCAAAGTATCTTCTGTGGTACCATGACTAATGTTGTTGTTTAAACTCTTATTATAAAAACTATATAAATAAAATATTAAAAATCAAATAAAAATCGCAAGATAACCCTGTGTAACTATCTAGTTTTAGATACCATTACGTTTTTGGCATATTTACCTCATCTATTTTCTCCAAGGGTTTTTTTTTTTTTTTTAAGAAGAGTCATGCTTGTTATTTTAAATTATCTTCTGTGCTCCTTGGCCTTGTAAAACTATGGGTTAGTTCAAATTTTGGTAAATGTCTGATACACATGAACTTCTTGCATTGTTGAGGAAATCAGAGAAAAATGGTGCTGTTTTTCTCTTGTAAGTTGACAATGGATGGAGATGAAACCGCCTTTGCAAAATTATGGCAATAAGAGAAATCAGACATGGCAGATTTCTTTTAGCCTCACACGTTGGCTGTCTTGGCTCATTCCCGGGCATGGGCCAAGCTAACTTTGGCAGAAATTTAGTTTATAGTATAAATGATAATAGCCTTTCCCCAAAACTAAACTACCCTTGTTAAACTAATGAAAGACCACCAAGTTAGGAGGATGAAAAGGGCCTGAATTCAGCCATTATCCTGGAGGTCACAAGATGTGAAACCTCCCCAGTTACTCCTGTAAATAACATCAGTTGTAGAACCTAAGATTGGCCTTTTGACAGGCTTTTGCACTTCTGACAACTGGATGGTTCCGGGCAGACCCGTGACTCAATCACTCCTGTAGTCCTCATCCAGAAATGGACTCAGTGCATGAGGACTGTTTTCCACACCCCTGTGATTGCATCCCAAACCAATCAGCAGCACCCATACTCTATCCCCCTGTGCACCAAACTATCTTTGAGAAACCCCTAACCTCTGAGCCTTTGGTGAGATTGATTTAAGTAATAACTCTGTCTCCCACATGGTGTGGCTGGCCTTGTGTCGATTAAACTCTTTTTTTACTGCAATGCCATGGTCTCCATGAATTGATTTTGTTTTGCAGTGGGCAGGAAGAACCTGCTGGACAGTAACAGAGAGAAGAGAAGAACCATAAGAAGTGGAATGTAAGGTGGATTGAGAGTTTAGTGGGATCAGGAAATTGAAGCAGGAGTGACCCCAGCAACAGAGGCACCTTGGGGTTTGCAGAAATCATGGAAAAGGCACTGAACTTTCCACAGTATGTGGATAAGGACTTGAGTCTTCTTTTTTATTGAGACATTGAGACAAGGTCTCTTTGTCACCCAGGCTGGAGTGCAGTGGCATAATCATGACTCACTGCAGCCTCAACTTCCTGTGCTCAAGTGATCTTCCTGCCTCAACCTCCCAAGTAGCTGGGACAACAGGTAGGTACTACTATTCCTGGCCAATTTGTTTTTTTTTTTGCTTTTTTTTTGAGATGGAGTCTGGCTCTTTTGCCCAGGCTGGAGTGTAGTGGCATGATCTTGGCTCACTTCAACCTCTGCCTCTTGGGTTCAAGCAATTCTCCTGCCTCAACCTCCCAAGTAGCTGGGATTACATGTGCCCACCACATGCCCAGCTAAATTTTTGTATTTTTAGTAGAGATGGAGTTTCGCCATGTTGGCCAGGCTGGTCTCAAACTCCCGACCTCAAGTGATCCACCAGTCTCGGCCTCCCAAAGGGCTTGGATTACAGTGGTGAACCACCACACCCAGCCCATGCCCAGCTAATTAAAAACAAAATTTTTTTGGTTGAGGCAGAGTCTAACTATGTTGCCCAGGCTGGTCTCAAATACCTGGGCTCAAATGATCCTCCTGCCTCAGTCTTCCAAAGTGCTGAGATTACAAACATGAGCCACCACACCTGGCCACCACTTTTATTTTAACATTAAATGTATATACTACCTAAGGCTGGAAGACATAGAGACACCAAGATGACAGTTAGTGTGTGCTTAGTATATGCAAGTATGCCTCAAAGATATTATGGGTTTGGGTCCAGACTACTGCAATAAAGCAGATATCACAATAAAGTGAGTCACAAGAATATTTTGGTTTCCTTGTACATATAAAGTTGTGTTTATTCTACACTGTAGTCTATTAAGTGTGCAGCATTATGTCTTAAAAAACAATGTATATACCTTAATTTAAAAAATGGTTTACTGCTGAAATTTTTTCATGATCATCTGAGCCTTCACTGACTTCAGTAATCTTTTTGTGGGTAGAGTCTTACCTTGATGTTGACGGCTGCTGACTAATCAGGGTGGTGGTTGCCAAAGGATGGGGTAGATGTGGCAGTTTCTTAAGGCAGCAATGAAGTTTGCTGCATCAATAGACTCTTCCTTTTATGAGAGATCTCTCTGTAGCATGGAATGCTGTTTGATAGGATTTTATCCACAGTAGAAGTTCTTTCAAAATTGGAGACAATCCTCTCAAACCTGCTACTGCTTTATCAACTAAGTTGATGTTATCTTCTAAATTTTTTGTTGTCATTTCAACATTGTACATGGCATTGTCATAAGGAGTAGATACTCTCTCCAGAAAGCACTTTCTTTGCTCATCTATAAGAAGCAACTCCTCATCCATTCAGGTTTTACCTTGAGATGGCAGCATTCAATCACATCTTCAGACTCCACTTTTGATTCTAATTTTATTGTTATTTCCACCTCATCTGCAGTAACTTCCTCCAATGAAGTCATGAAACTCTCCAAGTCATCCATGAGGGTTGGAACCAACTTCTTCCAAACTCCTGTTCATGTTGATATTTTGACCTCTTCCCATGAATCACAAATATTCTTAGTGACAACCAGAATGGTGAATTATTTCCAGAATGTTTTCAATATATGTTGCCCAGATCCATAAGAGGAATCCTTATGTGTGGCAGTTATAGCCTTAAGAAATATTTTTCTTAAAGAATAAGTCTTTAAAGTTGAAACTACTCCTTGATCCATGTGCTACAGAATGGATGTTAGCAAGCATGAAACAACGTTAATCTCTTAGTACATCTCCACCAGAACTCTTGGGTGATCAGATACATTGTTAATGAGCAGAAATATTTTGAAAGAAACCTTTTTTTCTGAGCAATAGGTTTTAAAGGGTGGGCTTAACCAGGCACGGTGGCTCACACTTGTAACCCAATATTTCGGGAGGATGAGGTGGGAGGATCACTTGAGCTCAAGAGTTCGAGATCAGCCTGGGCAACATAGGGGGACCCCATTGCTACAAAAAATAAAAAGTAATGAAAAATTTTAAAATTAAAAAAACAATGGGCTTAAAATATTCAGTAAAAAATGCTGTAAACAGATGTGCTGTCACGCAGGCTCTGTTGTTTCATTTAGAGCACACAGGTAGAGTAGATTTAGCATCATTCTGAAGGACCCTAGGATTTTTTGAATGGTCAATGAGCAATGGCTTCAACTTCAAATCCCCAGCAGCATTATCTCCTAACAAGAGAGCCTATCCTCTAACACTTGGAAACCAGGCATTAACTTCTCTCCAGCTATGGAAGTTCTAGGTGGCATCTTCTTCCAATAGAAGGCTGTTTCATCTGCATTGAAAACCTGTTGTTTAGAGTAGTCACCTTCATCAATGATCTTAGCTAGATCTTTTGGATACCTGCTGTAGCTTCTCCAATAGCACCTGCTGCCTCACCTTGCACTTTGATGTTATAGAGATGGCTTCTTTCCTTAAACCTCATGAACCAACCTCTGCTGGCTTCTGCAGCTTCCTCACCTTTCTCAGCCTTCATGGAATGGAAGAGAGTTAGGGCCTTGCTCTGGATTAGGCTTTGGCTTAAGGGAATGTTGGGGCAGGTTTGATCTTTTATCCCACCACTAAAACTTTCTCCATATCAGCAAGAAGGCTGTTTTGCTTTCTTAGCATTTGTGTGTTCACTGGAGTAGCACTTTAAATTTCTTTCAAGAACTTTTCCTTTGCATTCACAACTTTGTTAACCAGTGCAAGAGGCCTAGCTTTTGGTCTATCTCAGCTTTAGACACACCTTCCTCACTAAACTCAATCATTTCCAGCCTTTGTTTAAAATGAGAGACAAGTAACTATTCCTTTCAGTTGAAAACTTGGAGGCCTTTGTAGGGTTATTAATTGGCCTAACTTCAACACCACTATGTCTCAGAATAGGAGACCCAAGGTCAGGGAGAGAGAGAGGGAAACAGCCGGTTGGCGGAGCAGTCAGAACACATATGACATTACAAATTAAGTTCACAATCTTTTACGGGAATGGATCATGGTGCCCCAAAACAATTACAATAGTTACATCAAAAATCATCGATCAAAGGCTGGACATAGTGGTGCATACCTGTAATCCCAGCAATTCGGGAGGCTGAGGCAAGAGGATTACCTAAGCCCAGGAGTTCAAGATCAGCCTGAGCAATATGGTGAGACCCCGATTTCTACAAAAAAGCTAAAAATTTAGCTGGGCATGGTGATGTGCACCTGTGGTCCCAGTTACTCGGGAGGCTGAGGGGAGGCTCTCCTTAGCCCAGGAAGTCAAGGCTGCAGTAAGCTGTGTTCATGTCACTACACTCCAGCCTGTGTGACAGAGTAAGACCTTATCTCAAAAATAAATAAATAAATACATAAATACCTAAATAAATAACTGATCACAGATCTCCATGTATATATAATAACAAAAAAGTTTAAAATACTGTGCAAATCACCAAAATGTGGCACAGAGACATAAAGTGAGCATGTGCTGTTGCAAATGGAACTGATAGGCTTGCTTAACAGAGCTACCACAAACCTTCCTTTTTTTTTTTTTTTTTTTTTTTTTTTTGATTTTTTTGAGATGGAGTTTTGCTCTTTTTGCCCAGGCTGGAGTGCAATGGCGCAATCTCAGCTCACTGCAACCTCCGCCTCCCAGTTTCAATCAATTCTTCTACCTCACCCTCCTGAGTAGCTGGGATTCCAGGCATGCACCACCAAGCCCCACTAATTTTGTATTTTTAGTAGAAATGGAGTTTCTCCATGTTGGCCAGACTGGTCTTGAACTCCCGACATCAGGTGATCCACCCGCCTTGGCCTCCCAAAGTGCTGGGATTACAGGCGTGAGCCACCGCGCCCAGCCAAACCTTCCATTTTTTAAAACTGCAGTATCTGAGAAGTGCAATAAAGTGAAAAACAGTAAAACAAGGTAGGTCTGTATGTGAATGAAGACATGGATAAAAGAATGAACCTAGACTGTACTACCAGGTACGATATCAACTTTGGTATTCAAACCACAGGGGAGCATCCCAAACCATGCCAAATAAATGAGTCATGCTCTATCGACAACAATAAGAGTCTTCAGACTTGCTCCAGAATTGTAAGTCTCCAGTGGCTCTCCCTCACTTGGGCCTGTGCTGATCCTTCCTGTGGCTTTGTCTTTGCAGTTACTGACTCTCAGGCTCTGTGTCTACCTCTTTCACAGCTATGAATGGGGAAACTATCCAAGGCTGGTTCTCTACTTGCTTGTGAGGTGTTCAACTTGCTTTATTTGACCAATTTTTTCTCCTAGTAAGAAGCAAGAAAATCCACCATAATCTCTGAGGAACAATCGCACCAGTCTGAGCATTTTTATTTCTTGAGCCTTTGCCTAAGGAAGAGTGTGGATCATATTTTCTAATACAAACAGTCAGGATGGAATATCAAAATGTAAGTATATCGTGTCCAAGCAGCAGGTGGGGGCCCCGTAACAGAGATCCTGGTTTAAAAGTATTTCCCTCATGACTTTCAGATTTTCCTAATTGGGGCGACAAGTTCATATTCAGATGCTGTGTTTCCCCTGATTTTGAAATCTGTGAACCTTCCCCCTCTCCCTACAGAAGCCCTAGTTTTTGCAACAGCTCTCCATCTGCATATGCATCTCATGGTGGGGTGCAAAGGGCTGGTGGTGAGATTTTCCAGTGTGCCTGGCTAACCTGTCATAAATAAATGTATGGGGAAAACTAGAAATGTAGGTGGTTATTGTGTTGTCACAATGACCGTGAATTGAGTTGGGGGACCGTATAAAAACAGGAATATTCTTGGTTTGATGGAAATGTATAGTGTATTTTCTGGCAATTTCTCAAACTCAGTTATTCAAATCTCACATCTATTTAAACCAGTCTATGGATCCTGTGTAGGGGATCAAATTGCACAGATCGAATTCTTGACAAAATTTTGGAAAAAGAGCCCTTTCAGGGTTATCAAATTCTACATGGGTCTGTGTCTTTCATTGTCCTTGACTATTTTGCACATCTGTAGAAACTGAAGTTAAGTGGTGGAAGGTTGATGATGATGTACATGATTCCTGTTCTTAGAAATACAAATGACTTTTGTCCAGTGAAGGTGCATTGATTCCCATTCTATGGAACTGGCTAGTTTTGCATCTATAGGCAAAATTAATTCAGTATTTCTGATTGCCTATAAGTGTTTTATCCTTGAATTCTCCTTTCAAACAATTTTTACTTCTTACTGGTTTCCTTATTAAATAATAAGTGGAACAACATTTTTGGCATTGTATAATTGTATGTGTTTTTAAAAAATTACTCTTCATCCTGATTCTCCAGCAACTTATTCTTTCCCAGAAGTGAGGGTGGCATTGAATGCGAGAAGAATCCTGCGTTTCTGACTCATCATTTACCCAGAAGAGAGTGAGTTGACAGAGCTATGTGAAAGGACAAGATAATGTTTACCCTTATTCCTGGACACAGAGGCTCTAACTTCGAATTTCTTTCAGTATACAGTTATAACATTACGTTTGCACAGCCACATTTGAAGATGTAGTGGTTCTCCTTTTTTTAATCTTACATTTTTAACTAATTTACTTACATAACCAAAAATGGGAAGAACAGGGAAGAATCCTGGTCTTAGAGAAGCAAGATGGAAAATTAAATACCAGGGGATCTCTCTGTCTCTCCCTCCATCACTTATTTCTTAACCTGTTTGCACGTTAATTTCATTCTTCAAGACGGGCTTCTCTACAGAGCTGTAGACCTGCTGCTAGCATCTCAACATCTCTTAACTCATATCCTCTGTGGAAAAAACCAAGAGCACCATTAGCATAAGCCTTTCAGTAATGCCTGCGTGAAAAGGAGCGTTCTAACTTGGGAAGGAGGGTGGAATTTTTTATAGGGCTTCAGCAGACAGGGTCAGCTCAAGTTCACTTTGTTTTAAGAACAAAGATGGTTCCCAGAAAAGGAAGGAATTTTCTTTAGCAATTAGCGATCACTGTTTGGACAACTTGGATTTTACCAAGAGGAATTGGAAGAACAGTCAGGTCATGTGTGAGCAGTGAGGGTGGGGAGGAACAGCTACAGTGGACAAGGACATGGAGGCCCACAGTGGAAAATTTTCGTTTCTTCAGTGTCTCTTACATCTTACAGTCTCACGGCCTTTGAGAGCCTTCCCCCGACTTCAGTCAATCTGACTTGCTTATCCCTGGACCACTCACTGTGGTCAAGGAGGCGGAGTCAAAGAAGAGACTGTTTCTGGTCAGACCCGAAGGCTAGAACAGGGGGAGGAGCCGCTCTTTAAAAAGAGAGAGCAGCCGCTGGGCGCCATGGCTCACGCCTGTAATCCCAGCACTTTGGGAGGCCGAGGTGGACGGATCACAAGGGCAGGAGATCGAGACCATCTTGGCTAACACAGTGAAACCCCCTCTCTACTAAAAGTACAAAAAAATTAGCCATGCGTGGTGGCGGGCGCCTGTAGTCCCAGTTACTCGGGAGGCTGAGGCAGGAGAATGGCGGGAACCCGGGGGGCGGAGCTTGCGGTGAGCTGAGATGGCGCCACTGCACTCCAGCCTGGGCAACAGAGCAAGACTCCGTCTCAAAAAATAAAAATAAAAAAAGAGGGAGCAGCCAGACCTGGCCGATGAGGGTGTTGCAGTAACAGGGCAGCCCTCGCCTTCCTCCCCATTTGTGTCTACAAAACCCTTCTTTTCCTCCTTTCAGGTGAAAGGCACAATGCTGCCTGTTGGGAACACCGCTTCGGCGAGACCGAGCCAGAGAACTTTCAGCCTAGGGAGTGAGCAGCGTGAACCCAGCTGAAGTGAAAGCCTCATTGGGGAGCAGCTCCCAGCACAACCTGCTGAAAGGCTGGCCGCAGCCCTGCTGCCCAGATTTCTTCTTCTGAACTAACTCCCTAGAGCTTTTAAAATGACCCCTGTGGTCACTCTGTGTACCAGGGAAGACAAGCGGGTTTGGCTTCATCCCTGCATTGGCAGTGCTGGGTGCCTCTTCATTCTTTTCTCTCTCCTTTTTTTTGGCAGAAAAACTCTTTTCAAATATCCAATGCCCATTAGCCCCTTCTTCTCTATAAAAAATATGACAGACATGAGCGATGAACATAGTTACTGGTGAAAAAATTAAGATTTAGGAAAGGAAATATCTGTCCTCATCATTTTGCCAGAAGAGCAGAATAGCTACAATCATGGACTTTAGAGTCAAAATCCACAGAATTTGAGTCCTCGCTTCCCACTTACTGGTTCCGTGACCTTGGGCAAATACTTAACCTCAGTAAGCCCCAGTTTCTTGTTTAGGAAATGGGGAATAACGTGTACCTCAAAATTTAGGGGAATAATGCATGTAAAGAATATGCCATGGTGTCTGACATATATTAAAATCCAAGTTACAGTAATTTTTGTGATTATAAAAATGATGGTGAGAGCATGAAAGTAACTAATAAACTAAATAAAACTACATATATTAAAAATATAAAAATGTTTTTTACCACCATCACCACTCCCAATATTAGCATTTTTAAAATAGAATTTTACAATTAAGACCTCAGATGACCTCAGGTGGTGGTCAAGTTGTCACTTCTCTAAAGTGGCCTCAATTGCTCCAGGGCCGGGAATGGAAAACTGAAACATAGCGCGGGGCACGATGGCTCATGCCTGTGATCCCGGCACTTTGGGAGGCTGAGGTGGGCAGATCACTTGAGGTCAGGAGTTCAAGACCAGCCAGGCCAACATGGTGATACCCTGTCTCTACTAAAAATACAAAAATTAGCCGGGGCATGGTGGCAGGTGCCTTTAATCCCAGCTACTTGGGAGGCTGAAGCAGGAGAATTGCTTGAACTGGGAGGCAGAACTTGCAGCAAGCTGAGATCGCGCCACTGCACTCCAGCCTGGGAGACACAGCGAGACTCCATCTCAAAAAAAAAAAAAAAAAAAAAAGAAAGAAAGAAACAAAGAAAGTGTTGGGAGCAAGCCCCCCAAAATCTGGCCATAAACTGGCCCCAAAACTGTCCATAAACAAAATCTCTGCAGCACTGTAACATGTTCATAATGGCCCTAATGCCCGAGCTGGAAGGTTGTGGGTTTACAGGAATGAGGGCAAGGAACACCTGGCCGCCCAAGGCAGAAAACCCCTTAAAGGCATTCTTAAGCCACAAACAATAGCATAAGCGATCTGTGCCTTAAGGACACGCTCCTGCTGCAGTTAACTAGCCCAAGCTATTCCTTTAATTCGGCCCATCCTTTCATTTCCCATAAGGGATTCTTTTAGTTAACTTAATATCTATAGAAACAATGTTAATGACTGATTTTCTGTTAATAAATACATGGGTAATTCTCTGTTAGGGGCTCTCAGCTCTGAAGGCTGTGAGACCCCTGATTTCCCACTTCACACCTCTTTATTTCTATGTGTGTGTCTTTAATTCCTCTATTGCTGCTGGGTTAAGGTCTCCCCGACCAAGTTGGTCTTGGCAGAAAGAAAAAAAGAGAAAAAAAGAAACACAGGAAACCTCTGCCCTGAAGAATGGGGTAAGTGGACCAGGGACCAGGGACCAGGTCCCCTCATTTCAGTGTTACATCCAGGCTCTGTGTGTGTGTGTGTGTGTGTGTGTGTGTGTGTGTGTGTATGTGTGTGTATGTGTGAAGGCAGGGGTGGGGTGAGCATGTGTGCACATGGGGGTGTGTATGTGTGTGCATCCATGTGCATCTGTGTGCTTGGATCTGTGTATGTTCATGGGATGTGATGATTAAACAGTATGTGACATCAGAAATTATCAACATTGACACTCATTACAGATGCTGGCAAATTAGCAATGTAGAAAGGGGAAATGAAATTTGGCTTAGCTGTGAAAAAGTAATACTAATTACAGTCATTTACATGAGCCCCTCACCATTTATGCTTAATTACCATGCAGCACAATCATAATCATGTATATCATTAAATATGTGCCCAGTTAACTTTCGTGTATGTTGTCTTGATTAGAATGAGGGCTCTGCTCTACTTAGACACTCTGCTCAGATGTGGAGTGTATGTACAGTATGTGGAGTGTGCAGCTTGGACACTTGTTCACAGAAACATTGCTTAAAGTCCCTGCTACTTCAGGGGCTATCAAGAGGGACCTGACTTCCCAGATTCCACAACTGCTTACCAGGCTGTATCGACAGGTACTGTAGTTTGAGAAAGCACTCTCAACCACATCCCAATGCAGGGGAGGCAGAAAGGATCAGACTCTCTCCGTTTTCTTCCTCTCCCATCCCCAGAGGATATCAGAGGGCCCAGGGAGCTCACCTCCCACAGCTAAGGGGACACACATAGCTAAAAGGACAGGACACACCTGTACACAATCACTGCCCCCACAACCCCCCACACACGTCAAAAGATAGTAGTAGAGAGATACAGAGAGAAATAGAAAGACTTGCAAGCCAAGAGACATGGAGAGAGCCACAGAGAGATGTAAGAGGTGTCAAGAGAGGTGGACAGAAGCAGAGACAAGTAGAGAGGCATGCAGACAGAGAGATATAAAAAGTGGGAGATGTGAGGGCAATCTGGCTGTGATATCTGTCACCCCATTAATTGCCAGGGTTGATTCAGCTGATCTGACAGCCTGGCAGGTGTCCCCTTCCTCTCTCATGGCTCCGTGTGCGTCCCTCCTGAAGCTGTGCGCTCCCTGGAAGAGGACGACCATCCCCGATAGACCAGTCTACGGTCAAGGCCAAGAGTAGCTGCGCTCCCCTGCTAGAACCTCCAAACAAGCTCCCCAAAAGTGGGGTAGAGACACAGCCACAGAGGGAGCCAGTTCAGAGGCCTTCACAGGCCTGGTTGTTTTTCTCTGATGCTCCATGAGATAAAATAATTCCCACAAGCCAACCCAGTGAATTGTAGGGTCCCTCCTTATCCTGAATACTGAGGAAAAAGAAAGAGGGGGATGAAAAGACAAGGGGAGGAAGGAGAAGATAAGGAGCTAAAATAACAGACAGAAAAGACAGAGACAAAGAGAGGTCAGGAACAGAGAAGAGGGTCTTGGGCAGGTGAGTGGATCTGCAGGACCCTTGGTCAGGACCCACCTAGTTAAAGACCGAGACAGAAAATAAATGTGGTGACATATCCATGTTCCCCCTTTGTTACAATAAAATGTCCAAGTCCTTTATGGGTTATGTAGATATGAAACTTTATCGGGCACTTACCATGTTCCTGGACCCAGGCTAAATGCTTTCACATATTTGACTCATTCAGTTCTCAAAATGATCCTGTCTTGCAGGTACTATCATGATGCTCATTTTATGGGGCTGGCGGGGGGTGGGGACTAGGTGGTAACTTGCAAGTAACTTGCCCAAAGTCACCCAGGTGGTAAATGAGGTCAAAATCCTGCAATCTGGCTCCAGAGCCTGTGTTCTCAACTACAACACAATACTCTATAACTCTAGCAAAGCCAGTTATGTAATAACTGATAGTTCAGGGATCCATGATTTCAAAGCATTCTTGTTTAATAGTTTATTTCAAATTCATGTAATATGCAATTTAATCAACATTCCCAAGATAAATAATTTTCATTTCAACCAAGACTTCACCTTGTCAGCTCAGCAAGGCAGCGGGGGCAGGATTCTCGCGTTGTGGTTAGCAACAGAGAAATGGATGCCCTGCGGGGTTTAGTTACTCTTTATGATTGTCACACAGTGTGACTGGGCAGACTCCAGTCTTCCACCTCTGTGGTCCCACTCGCTGCAGTGAGTTTGGGTTCTGTTGCTTTTCAGTTGAGAGACCCTGAAGAGGTTTGGATTTGGTTCTTCAGTGATTCCAATTTCCCCTATGGAAGCTTATGCAAAACTCTCCATCAGCTTTCTAATCTATTAATAAATAATGATAGTTTTAAAAAGAAATCACTTCGTTACTGTCCTTGGAGGTTAATTACATGATTAATTTAGGTAAGTGCTTATGAAATATAAAGTGTTTCATAAGTCCTAAGGATTTATGCTCCAGCGTTCTCAGGCCTGGAGGACAGAAATTCTCTGCTGCTTCTCCTTCTCCTCCTCCTTCTTTTTCTTCTTTAATAAAAATAGATTTCACAAAAATTGCTCAAACTGGATCATAGATTTAAATATAAAATGCAATACTATAGAACTTCTCAAAGAAAACATGAGAGAAAATCTGTGTCCTTGGGTTTGGTGATGAGTTTTTAGATACAACATCAAAAATATCATCAAGAAAAAAATAATAAATTAGAGTTTATTAATAAAAACTTCAGCTCTGCAAAAGATATTATTAAGAGAATCAAAAGACAAGCTACAGACTGGGAAAAAATATTTGCAAAACACGTATCATATAAAAGACTTTATCCAAAATATAAAAAGACCTTTTAACACTCAACAATCAGAAAGCAAAGAACCCAATTAAAAAAACAGAAGTAGTGTGTACACGTGTTGACTCAGGGCTTAACATTTCTCCAAGGTTTCTGGGCATTCTCAGTCAACCCAATCCCTCTGCTTTCTCTCCTCCAGCTCTTACTTACATGTTTGGCCCTCTGAAGACCTTTTCCTAGTCTCCAATGAGTTTTCAATGCTATTCATTTATCACTGTAAAATTATTTCTGTCTTTTCAATGGGATCTTGGGAGGGAGAGTAGGTTGACGTATTCCCTGTCTGACATCTTGAACATCTTCAACTTGAAACCTGTTGTATTTACGGTGTATTTACAATCCAAAAGAGCTATGACTTTATGACTTGAAGAACTCAAGAAGCAACTGTACAAGAACCTGAGAGCACCTGCCCAAGTATAAACAAGGTCACAAAATATAAAATCTACAAAGAAAATTGATCACACCGGGAGGTAGTCATTCTATTGCAAGTTTTGCAGGTGCAGTTCCAGGGCCTTTTATTTAACCAGGATAGTTCCTGGGCTCCTGGCTACTAAATTCTAAAGCTGCCAATCTAAGACTGGGAGAGGATATACATTTGTGGGTATACATCTGCAGATATACATTTGAGGTATACCTCTGCAGTTTCTTCAACTGCAGGCTAGCTAAAACATATCTGGTGCTAACACAGGTGAAGGGGAGGGATCACTAAGATAAAAGATGATGAGATCTGGTGATGAGCCTTTGGAGGAGAAAACTCCATTCACTGGCACATTGCCTGTCCCTTGCCCATCAGAAGTAATGTTCCTCTGTGTTTGTACTTCTCTGTGTGAGAAACACCCATGCACAGGACATCCCAGGAATGGAAAGTAAGATCCCATACCCTTGCAAGTGTGGTACTGACATGAAAGGAGGGTTCTTACACCTATCCAAGTAGGAACTGGCCAAAATCAGCTCAGGGTCTCCTGTGGAAGAATGAGCTGTGGCTATTCCGAATGGACCACCACCACTTGTTACATGGCATTATGCCCAGAACTCAATGTATATCACCTCCTTTCATCACCCCAAGAATGTATGAAATAATTGCAATTATTATCACCATTGTACAGGTAAGGGAGGTTAAGCAACTCTCCTAAGATCACTGAGCTGGCATTAGAGCCAGGACTATCTGATATCAGGTCCTCTGCTTCCACCTTCTTTCCCCTGCATCCTCGTTCTTTCAGGTAATGAGAAGCTGAATATCAAGGCCTCTTGTCAGTGCTGACTCTCATTAGATTGCACCAACTACCCCTTAGAGAACTCACTGGGAACACAGATGATGGTCATGGACACTTTTACTCCCCAGACTGGAACTTGGGGCACTGAACTGAAAATCCAAAGGAACTGGCAACAAAGGGAAATCAGTTCTCTGGTTACTGAGTCACAGATCATCCATGCACCACATTAATTTTCAGTAGGGGGCGGCTTTGGGGGGGCAACGAGCGTGCAAAGGGCTTCTTATGGTACATGGAACCCTTGCCAGCCCAAGGGCCTAGTGGATATTGGTGAGACTTAAGCCTATGCTTCCTTTCTGCAGCTACTAATTTTTGAATATATTTAGTAATATTTAAAAGGGTAGATGACAATACAAGTTAGTGATTAAGTGCATGACTTTGGAGTCATACAGTCTGGGTTTGAATCTGGCACAGCTGTTCATACATAGCTACATATGACACCAGGCAAGTCACTTCCCCTTGCTGAGCCTAGGTTTCCTATCACGTAATTCCACTAGTATCTCATTCATTGGGCCTATTCCTTGCTTAAAGGAGATAATGTTTGATAACTGCTCGCCACATAGATGCACAATAGATTCAATCTATGTATCTATCTTTCTATCCAATCTATTTATCTGTCTCCTCACATCATCTCTCTCTCCTTCTCTGTGAGAGTGTGTGTGTGTGTCTGTCTTAATCTGTCATTATCATCATCATCATTATCATCATCAACATTTTTGTTGCTGGTTAATTTTTCTTTTTCTTTTTTCTTTTTTTCTTTTTTGAGATGGAGTCTTATTCTGTCGCCCAGGCTGGAGTGCAGTGGCGTGATCTCAGCTCACTGCAACCTCCACCTCCCGGGTTCACAACATTCTCCTCCCTCAGCCTCCCTAGTAGCTGGGACTACAGGCATGTGCCACCACACCTGGCTAATATTTTGTATTTTTAGTAGAGAGGGGATTTCACTATGTTAGCCAGGATGGTCTTGATCTCCTGACCTCGTGATCCTCCCGCTCCGGCCTCCCAAAGTGCTGGGATTACAGGGGTAAGCCCAGCCTTTTGTTGCTGTTTTTAATATCAGGTATAGTTTTTTTTTTTTTTTTTTTTTGAGACGGAGTCTCGCTCTCGCCTGGGCTGGAGTGCAGTGGCCGGATCTCAGCTCACTGCAAGCTCTGCCTCCTGGGTTTACGCCATTCTCCTGCCTCAGCCTCCGGAGTAGCTGGGACTACAGGCGCCCGCCACCTCGCCCGGCTAGTTTTTTGTATTTTTTTTTTTTTAGTAGAGACAGGGTTTCAGGATGGTCTCGATCTCCTGACCTCGTGATCCGCCCATCTCGGCCTCCCAAAGTGCTGGGATTACAGGCTTGAGCCACCGTGCCCGGCCTAATATCAGGTATAGTTTTTGATGTCCAGTCTCCAATTTGATCACTCCTGAGAATACTTAAGTTCCATTCAGCAAGTGTCAGGATCTTCAAGGTTCCTGCCCTCGCCATCTAATTGCCACGTTAAGTCATTTAACATCGTACACAGCCTACTTCGATCTCTTGCACCAGCGTCCCGGCCTCATGGCACAGATGCTGTCTTCAGTGACTACCTTGTTTTCCACCTGGTCCCCACTGTCCATCCAGCCTTGCCTTGTTCCTCTCCCCACCCCACTCCAACGCTGCATACTTCTGCTTGTCCAAATCTCCTTCCACACAGACTCCTAAGAGCCTGCCTGCAAGAAGGTGCTGTGCCAAGCAGTTATTTCCAGATAGACCCAGATGCTGGGCCCTAGGTGTTCCCCATCTGGCCTGTCCTGCCACCTGAGCCACAAGCATTTTTTTTTTTTTTTGAGAATTTCTCATGCCCCAATTCCTTAGAAAATCCACATTTACTCCACACTCACTCACCTCACATACTGGACAAATGCACTGAGAGGCCACCATGTCCCAAGGGTAGGCTGCTGAATTGTGATTAATACAGTAGAAAAATCATGGATTTTGTTTTTTCTTTATTCGGATCTGGATCTGAATCCTGACTGTGTCACTTATTACCAGAATTATTTCAAAAATTCCTTGCCCTCTGTGAACCTGAGCTTCATCTTGTGTAAAATGGAAATAAAACAATTCCTTTATAGGAATTGTGGGATTATTTTTATTTTTATTTTATTTATTTATTTATTTAAAAAAAATAGAGATGGGACTCATTATGTTGCCCAGGCTGGTCTCAAACTCCTGGAGTGTGAGAATTACAGACGTGAGACACCTCGCCTGGTCATGATTACTTTTTTAAAAATTTATAAGAGGGCCAGGCGCAGTGGTTCACGCCTGTAATCCTGGCACTTTGGGAGGCCAAGGCGGGTGAATCACGAGGTCAGGAGTTTGAGACCCGCATGACCAACATGGTGAATCCCCGTCTCTACTAAAAATACAAAAATTAGCTGGGTGTGGTGGTGCCCAGCTATGTCCCAGCTACTCAGGAGGCTGGGGCAGGAGAATCGCTTAAACCCAGGAGGCGGAGGTGCAGTGAGCCGAGATCACGCCACTCCACTGCAGCTTGGGCAACAGAGCTAGATTCCATCTCAAAAAAAAAAAAAAAAAAAAAAAAAAAAAAAAAAAAAAATTATATAAGAACACCTAAGCTCCAAGCTCCATAAAGAATAGTTCCTTCTTTTCTCCTTCTTGAAGTGAGAGTCATCTATTTTTACAGCTTTAACTATTACTTCTATGCAGATACCTCCTAAATTCAATGGATATTTATTGCATTAAAAATGACTATGCCAGAGCGTTTAGAGAACTTGGTGGCTGCAGTCAACTGAAGGGTGGCCCCTCAGAAATATGTCTGCACCCGAAGCTTTAGAACCTGTGATTATTACCTTATATGGCAAAACATGTGATTAAATTAAGGATTTTTGAGAGGGTAATCTTAGCCTGGATTATTCAGGTAGGCTTTAAATCCAATGACAAGCGTCCTCATAAGGGTGAGGTCGAGGGAGATTTTACAGCAGAGGAGGATGAGGCGATGTGACCACAGAGACAGAGCTGGACGTGATATGACCACAAACTAAGCTGCTCCTGGAGCCCCCAGAAGCTGCGAGAGGTAAGAAACAGATTTTCCTCAAGAGCCTTCTGAGGGAGCACAGCCCTCCAATGTCTTCAGTCAGATTTCTGGCCTTCAGAACTGTGAGAGAATAAGTTTATGTTGTTTTAAGCCATCCAGTATGTGATCATTTGCTTTTTCATTTTTTTGGGGGGCAATGGGGTCTCACTATGTTGCCCAGGGTGGTCTTGAACTCCTAGCCTCAAGCAATTCTCCTGCCTCAGCCTCCTACATAGCTGAAATTACAGGCATGTGCCATCACGCCTGGCCTGATGATTTGTTTAGCAGTCACAGGAAACAAATAGGGAGGACCCTGAGATAACTGCTAATTTGGGGTTTCAGTGATTACAATAGGAGATGGTACCCTTTACCAAGTGTGGAAATAGAAGAGCAGGTTGAAGGAAGAAGCTGGTGAATTCAGTTTTGGACATGCTGAGTGTTGGAACAATCTTCCGTTGGTCTTTTGTGATCCTTTACATCTGAATATGCGAAGAATGCAAGGCCTTGACAACTCTTTTGTTTTGTTGTGTTTTGGTTTTGAGACAGGGTCTCACTCTGCCACACAGGCTGGAGTGCAGTGGTACAATCTCGGCTCACTGCAACCTCTGCCTCCTGTGTTCAAGTGATTCTTGCACCTCAGCCTCCTGAGAAGCTGGGATTACAGGTGTCCGCCCCCATGCCTGGCTAATTTTTGCATTTTTAATAGAGATGGGGTTTCACCATGTTGGCCAGGCTGGGCTCAAACTCCTGACCTCAAATGATCCACCTGCCTTGGCCTCCCAAAGTGCTGGGATTACAGGCGTGAGCCACTGTGGCCAGCTGGCCTTGACCACTCTTTACCTGGGCCATACATATCTCAGCCTTCTTATGGTAGTGAGCAACCTTGAAGGACTCCTTCCAGAATAGGCAGCAGGCTTGCTCATTGCTTGCTATAAAATAGTAGGTTCCTCAAGCTTCTTGTCCTTTCTTGTAACACAATCAACCGCATGTACAGGCCTCCATCTGGCCCCCCATTTCATCTTCATGGGATTTGGGGTGCAAGAGTAATTGATGCCAGCATGCTAATGCTCATATTGCTTGCTGTGCTGTGAGTAAAAAGGACCTTTGTCTCTGACTCAGTTTTGTTTCTTCTGCCTGCATCCATAAAATAGTAACAGGCTAACTAATTTGCTTGAAAGTAGTATAAAATCAAAAGTCAACTGGACCCTGAGTTGAGGGGACTTGGGGTCTTCCTGTTTCCTAGAAACACCAACTAGGGAGTTGAATAAATAGGTCTGCATCTCACCAGAGACAATTGGGCTAGAGATAACAGATTTGGAAATTATCAGCTGAGCAGTCATAGTCAAAGCCATGAATTCAAATCCTGCCACCCAGGAAAATTTTATTAAGTGAAAAGAGAAGAAAGAGGAGAGGAGAGAGAGGAGAGGAAAGGGGAGGGGAGGGGAGGGGAGGGGAGAGGAGAGGAGGCTAAAGAAACCAGAGGACACTGATATTTGAGGGGCAAAAAGAAGAACTCAAAAATTAGACAAAAATGATTCAAATATTTTCCTACTGACTCAGCTTTTGCATCTCAGGAATCCTTCACTTACTGACTTTTTTCCCTTGCATCTAATCAATGTCAATTCCAGCTAATCGTTGAGTCACACTTTGTCCCACGCCCATCCCTTCTTCCCATTCCTAGCTGACATTCTAGTTTATACTCCATATATTGCATCAGTTCTTTGCCATAACCTCTTAACAGGTCTCTTTGCTTCCTGTTAATACCCACTACAATCCATCCTACACAGTGCTGCCAGGTTAATTTTCTTAAAATATTCCTTAGGTTGACTCACTCTTCATTGTTAGAAATGGTCAATAGTTCCCTGGTATGTCATGATTCCTATTCTGTCTTTCTCTACCCATTGACACTGATTCTTAATGAAAAACAGGAACTGGCATCATAGGGAATAAAATTTAACTGTGAGAGACAAGAAAAAGGACAGGGAAAGGATAAAAAAGAAAAGGAGAATTTAGATTGTGAGGAGGGGTTGACTTTGTTGGGGGTATTGGAAATAAGTCTTGTTCAGGGATACGCAAACTATGGCCTGTGGGCCAAATGCAGCCTGCCACCTATTATTGCTAATAAAGTTTTATTGAAACACACCCATATCCATCATTAACATATTGTCTATGGCTGCTTTTGTGGCTACAGCTGCAGATTGAAATAACTGCAACAGAGCCTATCCGGCCCACAAAGACTGAACTATTTACTATCTGGTTCTTTAGAGAAAAAATTCACCAACCCTTGGTCTAGTTATAGCTGCAATATGTGAGAGATATTAGACCTCAAGAAATGTAGAAACAGATATTATAGGAAATGATGCTTGGGATTACCAATTGGATAGATCCCTGTGGACAGCCTTTGAAAGATTCCAGCAAAGATTTGAATTACTTTTAATTGCTGGACTGTTTCTTTGAACATATTTTCTCAGACTCTGTGCCATGAGGCAATCCCAATTAAATGTCCTTTGTGTACTGATCCCTTAGCATCTTTATTTACATGATTTCTCTCTCCTGAAATTTCCCGTCTAGCTTACTTTCATGTCTAGCTTATTCCTTTAAATCCCTTCCGTCAAATTCCAACTCAAGTTTACTTTCCTTTGATAAGCTTTCTCTGTCCTTTATTGCCTGCAGTAAGCTCTCACCTCACATGATAAAAGCTGCATTTAATCAGCACTCCCCCATTCAACCTTTACATACCGCTATGTATTTTTGGTTAATCTTTTCATGGTGTGAGGCTTTCTCCCTATGAGATCACAAGCTTATTGAAGTCAAGAACTGTGTCTTATGTATCTTTTTATCCCCCACAGCTTCCGGCAAAGGGACTTGCATAAAATTGTGCTTGATAAATTTGCTTATAAATAGTGAAAGCAGGAGAAATACAAGAAAACAGATTTTCCAACTTCCAAGCCCTATAGAAGTGCTATGCCCCAACACTGTCGCATATTAATGGCTGGCTCAGTTTTTAAGCAACTGAATTTGTTATGTAAAAGTCCCAAATCTTATCATGAGAACATGAAGGTGATTGGGCTATGATTTCTGTTACGTTGTTGGTTGCTAGGCTTGATTTCATGCTCCCTTACTCCTGAAGCTGCCTGCTCAAAGAGAGGGGAAGGGGGTCTTCCATACAAGTGGCTAACAGGTATATTAAAAAATGCTGCACATCACTAATCATCAAGGAAATGCAAATTAAAACTATAAGGATATATCACTTCTCACCTGTTAGAATGGCTACTATCAAAATGACAAACGTTAACGAGCATTGACAAGAATACGGAAAAAAGGCAACTTTTGTACACAATTGGTGGGAATGTAGATTAGTACAGCTGTTATGAAAAACAGTGTGGAGATGTTTCAAAACATTAAAAATAGAACTACCATATGATTCAGTAATCCCACTACTGGGCATATATGCAAAGGAAATGAAATCAACATGTTGAGGGGATAGCGGCACTTCCGTGTTTACTGCAGCACTATTCACAATTGCCGGGATATACATCAATCCACGAATGAATGAAGAGAAATGTGGTACACATACACAACTGAATACTATTCAGCCACAAAAAGAAGAAATCCTGTTATTTGTGACAACATGGATGAACCTGGAAGACATTATGTTAAATGAAATAAGCCAGGCAGAGGAAGACAAATACTGCATGATCTCATTTAGATGTGGAGTCTACTTTTATGTAATCTCATAGAAGTGGATAGTAGAAAGATAGTTACCAGGGAATAAGGTGGTTGGGAATAAGTTGAAAGCATCTGTTGTACAACTGGACGACTATAGTTAATTACATATTGTATTCTTGAAAAATGCCGAGAGCAGATGTCAGTGTTCTCGTCCCAAAGACAGCCCTATAAGGTAATGCATATGTTAATTAGCTAGATTTAGACATTTCACAATGCATATATACTTCACATCATGTAGTATACAGTAAATACATACAATTTTATCTGTTAATTTAAAAAGTTTCAAAAAAAAAAAAAAAAAAACCAAAGAGGGGCATCTGCTCAGATAGGACAGTTCTGTTGTCAAGTGTATAGCAGCCTTTTGTTAGAGCAATCGGCGATCATGAGAAACTGTAGGCTAATGTCCTAATTTTCTGTTTTATGACACAGTCTTCTGCTATTGTGCCATATATTTCTTTTTTATTTTAAAAAAACTTTTTTTGAAGTATAACATACATATATAAATGCATGTAAGTGTACAGCTCGATGAATAACAAACTGAATACATTTATGGTACCAGCTCCCAGATAAAGAAATAGAACAGTATCCACACCAAGAAATCCACATCATGCTCTCTTTCAGTCACTAGGCCCCCCTGCTGCCCTGCAAGGGGACTGTTGTACTGGCTAGCAATAGCATTGACTAGCTTTTCCAGGTTTGATGCTTTTCATTAGGTGAAATCATACAGTATAAACTTTTGTACCTGTCTTCTTTTATTTGTGAAGTGAATTCACAGTATTGTGTGTAGTTGTAGGCAGTCATTCCCATTGCTTTGTAACGAATAAATCAATGGTGGCATATTTATATAGTGGAATACTATACATTTCATTTTCATTAACAACATCTTACATTGAAAACCTTGAGAGCTCAGCTATTGAAGTCCAATGCTGCAATGATCAATGTTCTTCTCAAATCTTTAATTTCACAAAAGCTTAATGGTATCAGTGTCTTGCCTAAGGATAATAGTTCAAGTACTATATCAGCTTCTGAGTTAGGAAAACCTGTTTTGCTTCACATCTGTTAAGGGTTTTGTAACAAAATAATAATCTTTTAAATTCCATTGTTAAGCATCATTGTTGATCTTAGAATTGTATTTATACAACAACCTTTTCAGAATAAAAACAGAGCAATCAAAAAAGCATTTATATTGTAGAGTCACTTGATTCATTACCTCTAAAATGTTCCTTTCCTTTGTGTTTTGCAAAGTTATGAAAACATGTTATTTTAATACCGAAAAGTCTCCTAAATTTAATTTACTTTGAGATGTGTTTATCTCTCCCACCAAAACCACACACACACACACACACACACAAACACACACACACACACACAGAGCTCACTATCACTGACTGGGAGGTTTTAGTTACAGATAACCACTGGACAGGTTAAGCCTCGTGATGACAGTCTTCTTTTGATGTGACAGGAATTACACTGTTTGGATGAAATCCAAAACCCATATCATAGAAAAATTCACTGTTATGGTACCCCTCTGTTAAAGTGCCTGCATAAAAGTGTCTTTTTTTTTTTAAAAAAGTCCAGTTTATTGAGGCATAATTTACTTATAGTAAAATTCATCGTGTTCAGTCCACAGATCTATAAGTTCTGACGAGCACACACAGTTTTGTAGCCATCACCACAAGCAAGATCCACAGCAGCCTATCATCCCCAAAAGCCCATTCATGCCCTTCATAGTTAATCCCTACCCCAGACTCTATTCCCTGGTAATCACTGATTTCACATAAGCATATACAATGTTTTCTTCTCTTCCTTTATTAGAGACCAGATGAGTAGGGCAAGGTCTGACTCCTTGTTCCCTCTTGATAGGGTTTGGCTGTGTCCTCACCCAAATCTCAACTTGAATTGTATCTCTCAGAATTCCCACTTGTTGTGGGAGGGACCCAGGGGGAGGTAATTGAATCATGGAGGCCGGTTTTTCCTGTGCTATTCTCAGGATAGTGAATAAGTCTCATGAGATTTGATGGTTTATCAGGGGGTTTCTGCTTTTGCTTCTTCATTTTTCTCTTGCTGCCACCATGTTAGAAGTGCCTTTTGCCTCCTGCCATGCTTCTGAGGCCTCCCCAGGCATATGGAATTGTAAGTCCAATTAAACCTGTTTTTCTTCCCAGTCTTGGATATATCTTTATCAGCAGCATGAAAACGGACTAATACACCTCTCCCGCAACCACATGCAGCCTCCCTGCCCCAGCCACGCTGGCCTCCTCAGTGCCTTGTCCTCTCCACGTCTCCATCCACAAGTCTCATGCCCGTCGAATATTTCACCTACAACTCTCTTCTCTTCCTTCTGTACTTCATCAACACTTACTCAACCCTGAGATCTCAGTGTCGACATAGTTTCCTCAGAGAAGCTTTCCTGATTACATCAAATCCCTCTACTGTGCACCATGCACATACCGAGGCAGCAATTTTACATTTGTTTATGTAACATTTGATTCACGTCAATCTTCCCCATTAAACTGTGAGCTTCATGAGGGCAGGCATTCTGTGAGTTTTGCTCATGGTTTAATTCTGAGTGTGCAGCCCAGGAGGGTACTCAATGAAGACTCAGTAAATGTATATGTTTCTAAGCCAGCATGGTTCTTGATGTTTACCTTTGACCTTTTAAAGTGTGAGATAAGGCTAATATTATTGTTTCTGTTTTATCTGTTAATTTAAAAAGTTTCAAAAAAAAAAAAAAACCAATAAAACAGATAAAAAAATCTGGGAGCTGTTTCTGACTTAATGGTTTTAAACCACATCCATAAATTCTTCGACACTCCTTCCTCTAATGGTGGAGCCTACTTCCTCTCACATAGAGTGTGAGCTGACTCTGTGACTCACTTCTCATGAATTGAATGCAGCAGGAGTGACATTAAAAGTCACGGTTCTTGTCCAGGCTCGGTGGCTCATGCCTACAATCCCAGCACTTTGGGAGGCCAAGGCGGACAAATCACCTGAGGTCAGGAGTTTGAGACCAAACTGGCCAACATGCTGAAACCCTGTCTCTACTAAAAATACAAAAATTAGCCAGGCGTGGTGGCACACACCTGTAATCCCAGCTATTCCAGGAGGCCGAGGCAGGAGAATCGTTTGAACCCAGGAGGCAGAGGTTGCAGTGAGCCGGTATTGTGCCACTGCACTACAGCCTGGGCAACGGAACTACACTGCATCTGAAAAAATAAAAAAATAAAACAAAAAAGGCACTGTTGTCAGCTAGGCACGGTGGCTCATGCCTGTAATCCCAGCACTTTGGGAGGCCAAGGTGGGCGGATCACCTGAGGCCAGGAGTTCGAGACCAGCCTGGCTAACATGGTGAAACCCCGTCTCTACTACAAATACAAAAATTAGCCAGGCGTGGTGGCACGTGCCTGTAATCCCAGCTATTCCAGGAGGCCGAGGCAGGAGAATCGCTTGAACCTGGGAGACGGAGGTTGCAGTGAACTGAGATTGTGCCACTGCACTCTAGCCTGGGCGACAGTAACGCTCTGTCTAAAAAACAAAACAAAACAGGCATTGTTCTCTCTTGGGTCTGTCACTGTGGGAAAGCCGGCTGCCATGTTATGTGAACACATCAAGCAGCCCTATGGAGACCCCCCCAGAGCGAGGGACTGAAGCTTCCTGCCAGTAGCTATGTGAGTGAGTGAAGTGGATCCGTCAGCCTCTCAGGTCTTCAGTATTTTGACTGCAACCTTATGAAAATCCCTGAGCCAGAACCACCCAGTGAAGTTACTCTCAGACTCCTGACCCACAGAAACTATGTGAGAGAATAAACGTTTGCTATTTCAAGCCACTAAATTTGGGGATAATTTGTTACACAACAATATAGAACTGGAAGAACCAATAAGGGAAAGGATGGGAAATTTGAGAAACTTGTTTAAGGTCCCACAACTAGTAAATGGCATATCTAGGATGCAAACACCAAGTCAGTGTGTCTCTAAAGCCCATGTTCTCTGTACCATGCCATACTTATGTTTTACTTAGTATGGCAGTACTAAGTATGGCATACTAAAGATGCTTAGTACGGCAAATGTAAAAGTCATTTCACTGTGCTATTATAAAATCTTTGCAGATTGGTTCATGTTACAGTGCCAGGAGGTTGCTTTCTGTATTTCCAAAGAAGCTGCTGACTGGAAGAATTTCAGTGAGAATGGTGAGTAAAACGGCAATTCTAATGAAGAATTTTAATTGTGCTTTACTATTTAAAGCATTTGCATGAAGATGTTTTGTTGGAAGAATAGATCAAATCAAGTTTGTTATGAGTTAGAAAAGAGATAACTTGAAAGTGACTTTTTTCTTCAGTTCATCATTATGGTATTGTAAGATAGTTCTCATAGTGTGAGTGGATTATACTAGATTTCTCAATTTTACAGATATTTAATATTTATATGCATCAACATATATTATTTTAAAATATATTTAAATACTTCTATTTTGCATTTCTGAAGAAATTACCCAAATTCAGTATTTTTCTGAGATTTCTTAGTACCATTTCAAATATCCAAACTTTGGAGTAGTCAAAGATTTCTTAAACAAAACACAAGACACACCAAACTTAAAAGTTGTATTATCTACTACTACTTTGGTCATACATGCCCTTTTTTGGACATATTCAATCATAATGGAACCTGGCAGCATTTAACTAATGAGAGTTTTGATGTAGCTTCCAGTCATACCTAATTAGCCATTGTAAGCTATTTATATGCTTGGTGCTTAGTAGTTTTCTAATCTACCCTAATTAGACCTAATATCTTCATCTCATCACCCTGGAATAACTCATTTCCACTTTCTTCCCTGACTCCTTCTGTTTACCTAATCAAATTCATAAAATATTCCATCTGTCTAATCTTTCCATCTCTTTACTTTCTTCGTTAAAGCATTTTCATTGGTTTCCTTTCTTACAAGTATTAGACTCTTTGAGATAACTTAAGTAGAGAAATTTCATGGCACCCAAAAGCAGGAATACTGCTGGGCCTTGACAAGCTTTGGGATTGCAACCTGAAGAGATTGTCTCTGATTTCATCTTTCTATATGTGCAGTAGGTTTGTTTAATCAAGGCATTTTTATTCAGTGGCACAGAACATGGAACACTGGTTCTCTCAATAATTTGGCTTTTTTAGAGTCTCAATTCATCCTGGAGCTGGAAAAAAAATTAATATTATGCCAAATAACAGCATTTGGGTCTCTTTGGGTAAATTAAGCTCATGCCAGTGACTGCTTTTAAAGCTGGGTTATTGGCTGGGTGCAGCTCACACCTGAGGCCAGGAGTTTGAGGCCAGGCTAGAAAACATGGTGAGACCCTCATCTCTACAAAGAATTTAAAAATTAGCTAGGCATGGTGGTGTGCACTGAGGTGGAGGATCACTTGAGCCCAGAAGTTCAGCCTGCAGTTCAGCCGTGTGTGCACTCCACTGCACTATAGGCTAGGTGACAGAGTCAGACTCTGTCTTAAAAATAAGGCTGGTGATATCTGTTGATTATGGGGTTTTAGAGGAACCAATAAGCAACTCTACTCCCATTGGGAGGCAGACAGGGGAGTCAAGCTTGAGGGAGTTGGAAAAACTACAGTAACTCCAGATAATGTTTATGTGGAAGAGCAGGCCTTAGGTGCTAAATTGAACAGGCTGGTCCATGCTCCCTCTCTAAATCAGACCAGATGCAGTCATGGTCCCCAACAGCACTGACTCTTGTTCCAGGCCTATGACAGTAAAGCTGACCATGCTTCCCTTCTTTAACTAAGAGAAAGAAAGTGAATGTTGAGCCAAGCATGTGCTGTTCTTCCACCCAACCCAACAAGTCCCTTTGCCTTCCCTGGGGGGCAGCGAGTGTGACAAGAAGCAAAGAGGAATCTCAACCAAGTAGGACAAAAACAATCCAAATAAACATATAAGAATATGTACGCACATGCTTGTATATGATTTTATAAGCAGCACAGTGAAATGTGTGGAACAACATCAGGTAGGTATTTCACAGGATTACTTGGGTTCGGGGGTGGTGGCTGGGATCCAAAGTGAAGGGAGGAGCAGAAAAGAGTGGGGAGATAAGCAGAAAGGCAAAAGAAAACAAAACACTGAAAAGCAGTATGTGTGGCATGATCACATAAATGTGTATATTACACATATACACATGCATGTGCACACACCGTATTAAGGAATGATACTCCAAATCCTTAAACCAGTATGGCATGTCTAATACCTCATCAGAGTGGACACCAAAGAACTGAGGCAGAATCCCTGGAAGTCCCTCTATTGAGCCAGGCATTAACCTGAGTTGTGGGGTAGCCCACAGGGTCTGGGGAGAGGGGCTGTAAGGCCAGGATGGCAGGAAAAGATGTGGGAAAGGATGGTGGCACTTGGGAGGCTCAAGACAGTAGCTATTTACAAAACCAAATCAGAAGTACGTCAATGTTTTGACAACATGTGCTGCTCTATCTGTGCATTCCAGCTGAATAACATACTTGCTGACTTACTCATAAGATCAAATTCTTAAAATATAACAGGAAAGTTTTCTTCTTGTACTAATATAATTATTTTAGGTGGGGATAGGCAGAACTCACATGAAGAAAACCTATATTCTGGGTGTTGGGGGAGCCACTTCAAAGACTCACTCAAATGACTAGAAATTTGGTGCTTGGATATTGGTTGGAAATTTTGCCAGGACTGTGAATTGGGACCTTGGTTCCTCTCTACGTGGGCCTCTCCTTGGGCTGCTTGAGCTTACTTACAGCATGGTGGTTGGGTTCCAAAAGTAAGAAGTCAAGAGATTCAGGAGGTTCAATATTCCCATTCATAATCTAAATTATACAGTATCACTTTCATTAGAGTCTAATTGGGCAAGGCTGTCTCAAGCGCTCGTTCAGGTTTAACAGAAGGGGACATAGACTCCACTGCTCTATGGGAGGAGTGTCTAGGTCATACTGTTAAGAAGACCATGTGGCAAGGGAAATATGGAGGAAAATACAGTCTGCAAAAACACATTTCTGTGACAACTGTAACATCCACAGTCCATGCTGGCATGGATCTCAAAAGTTTCTCCTATTCCCATGATGCTACACTTAGGACTCAGAATAGCTAGTATAACTGAAAGACTGGAGGAAGGGGGGTAAAGTTAAAAAAGTATAGTCAACCAAAGGAAGAAATAAAGCTAATATTAAGCTCTTAATAATGTGGCAGGCATTGTGCAAGGCACTTTGTATTAGAGTTCTCTAAGAGGGACAGAACTAATAGGAGATTATACATATAGAGAGATATATACGAATAGATATAGATATAAAGGGGAGTTTTATACACACACACACACACACACATATATATGGGAATTCATTAAATATTGACTTACACAGTCACAAGGTCCCACAATAGGCTGTCTGTAAGCTGAGGAGCAAGGAGAGCCAGTCCGAGTCCCAAAACTGAAGAACTTGGAGTCTGATGCTCAAGGGTAGGAAGCATCCAGCATGACAGAAAGATGGAGGCTGGGAGTCCGGGCCCGTCTCTCCTTTTCACATTTTTCTGCCTGCTTTACATTTGCTGGGAGCTGATTAGATGGTGCCCACCAGATTAAGGATGGGTCTGCCTTCCCCAGCCCACTGACTCAAATGTGAATCTCTTTTGGCAACACCCTCACAGACACACCCAGGATCCACACTTTGTATCCCTCAATCCAATCAAGTTGATACTCAGTATTAACCATCATACACTTCTTATATCTTCATTAAATCTTCACCATAGGTATATAAGGTAGGTACTATTATTGCCATTTCACAGAAGAGGAAATAAAGGCAGAAGTATTTAGTAACTTGTCCAAAGTTACACAAGGTAACTGGTAGAGCCAGGATGGCAACACTGATCTGTTTGACTTCAAAGACTGTGTTTTTTTCACTACACCATGCTTCAAAGCATAGAAAATAAACACAATCTGTAAAATGTCCCTCTTTTGTTATAGCTATGCAGTTCATTCTATTTCCTTTGATACATACATAAAAGATCTCTCTCTCTCTCTGTCTCTCATTTCTCAAAAGGGTTAGAGTAAAATATTGCAAATAATCGAAATTTATTCCCTCAAATAACCAACAAAGTATTTTCAAGGAGCACATTAGACAACTCCCTTCTCAATTCATGCCCAAGTTATCACTGGTTAATGCTCATGTAGGAATTACTATCTGGAAGATTGGGTAAGAACGTCAAACTAATTATTAAGACTAACATTGCAAATTAAATTGCAAGACACATAATACAAATTAGAAGAATTCAGTATGGGAGTTTATTCAGTACAAAAAAGATTTGTAAATTGTGAAGAAAAAACAAGTGAACTCTCAGGAAGTTTGCATAAATGTAGTCTTCAGAAATGTATGATGACTAAATATACCATGGGAGCTCCCTGCTTAAAGAAAACAGACATTTCTCTTGTTGCGGCCAAGATTTCCCTACATTAGAACACAGACAATGGAGTTCATAATGAGAAACCCCATGAGTAGCTCATGGAACACACCCAGTCAGTAAGTAGGTGTATTTAGTCGAGGCACAAGAACATTGGCTGCAGTGATCAGGGAGGTTCTTACCCAGATATCTCTTTATAATAAGATCTGCAATTGGTGATGGCAGGGATGAGGATCCCCCACCTCTTTTCCTTGTTGCTAAATATAAGCTTCCAAAAAACTGGTTGTGAATGACAGAGACTGTAAGAATTATGCATATTTTACCATACCATTAACCTGAGCAAAGCATGATTCAACCACAATATGCCAACAATACATGGGACTACAGTGATGCTTCTGGCAAAAATTTGGAAATAAAATTTCTTACAGAGAGATACTCTTTGAAATTAACAAATAATAGTTTAGCAACAGAGACATGCTAAGTCCCTGTAGAAGACAGAATGGTTTCAAAACTGGTGGGACTCTGCAGTAAGCTGGTATTTTAAAAAAGCTGTGTCCATCAGAATTTAAGTAGCATTGGAAGTATACATAAATGGAGTCATTGAGGCAAATTGGATCCATCCAATTACTGCTCAGGGAAAGGCAGCTTTAATCAGGCTTTTCAACTGGTCTAGACCTATTAATTTCTTCATTTACTCACTGAACTTTATTGAGTCCTTACTACCTCAGGCATTAGCCTACATGCCGGAGA
This sequence comes from Rhinopithecus roxellana, assembly GCF_007565055.1. Taxonomy (NCBI): domain Eukaryota; kingdom Metazoa; phylum Chordata; class Mammalia; order Primates; family Cercopithecidae; genus Rhinopithecus; species Rhinopithecus roxellana. The sequence goes on along the minus strand of NC_044558.1, from coordinate 65,358,709 downwards.
TACGGAGGCGAATAAGTCAAAATCCTCATGTTTATACTCTGGTGGGAAAGGCAGTCAATTAAAAAATAAACCATATACCAATGACATCAGGTTTGTGCTTCAAAAAATGCTTAACAAGGTGGGAAGATATAGTGAAGGAGGGAGGTTTTGGGGAGGAAATAAGGTATTATTTTAGATTGGGTGTCAAGAAAGGCACCTCTAAGAATGTGATATTTAAGCAGAGATAGCTGCCTAAAGTGAGGAAGAGAGCCATACAGAGATCAGAGTTAAAGAAGAGTTCTAAGCTGACAGAACAGGAAGTGGCAAGTTCAGAGGTTGGAAGAAACTTGTGTATTCAGGGAACAGAAAGGCCAGTTTGGCGTTTGTGTGTGTTGTTTGCCAAATGTTCTGGTTCTCCGTCCTTCTGGGCATAAGATAGGATTGCACCACTGGTTCTTCTGTGGATGTCTATAGGACTCTGTGACTAGTTCTGGACAGAGTCATAAGCGAAAATAATATGTTCCATTTACAGACAGAACCAATGTAAAACGCTCTAGAGCTCTTTTTCCTCTCTGGTACGATCAACGATCACCAATGCGCGATAGTGGCTGCTCCATCAGCCTAGATCTAGCAGTAAGGAAGGAAACAGAATCACCAGTTGTCTTCTAGTAGACATGTAATTTGAGTAACAGCTATTTGTATTGTGGTTGTTTTTGTTTTGTTTTGTTTGGAAATGGGCTCTCGCTTTGTTGCCTAGGTTGGACTCAAAACTCCTGGGCTCAAGAGATCCTCCTGCTTCAGCCTCTTGAGTAGCTGAGACTACCGGCACACACCACCATGCCTGACTGTATTGTTTTAAGCCTGTAAGATTTGGGGATTTCAATGTGGTGTTACCTATCCAGAGACAGTAAGTGTAAACTGGTGGAATGTAAGCTAGAGGGAGACTGGTAGACTATGAGATCTAAGGAATAGGTGGGGGTCAGGTCATGCTAAGCCTTGTAGATTATGACAAATTTGGATTGCATTCTGTGTGAGGGAAAATCGTTGGAGGACTTTGAGCAGGGGAACATGCCATGATTTGCATTTCAAAAGAATCAGTCATGTAGGGGAAACTTCTTATTCATAGGAAACATACTGAGGTACTGAAAGATAAAGTATAATGCTTTCTACAACTTACTTTCAATTGGTTCAGTAAAATGTGTGTGTGTGCATGTGTGTATACGCACAAAGGGGGTAAAGTGTTAATAGGCGAATCTAGATGAAGGTTTCATTGTACTCTTTCAACTTTTTTGTGGGTTTAAATTTTTAAATAAAGTTGGGGTGAATCACTCTAGAGAACTGTAAGACCATTATGAGCTAGTGCATGTGAGATGAAGTGGTTTGGGCTGGAATGGCAATGGTGAGAAATGGGTGGATCTGAAACCTATTTTGCATTTGAAGCCAGCAGGATTTGCTGATAAATTGGTTGTGGAGCATGAAGACAAGTCAATGTGCATCTTAGGTTTTTGTCCTGAGCAGGTGGGAGGTGGGTGATACCATTAACAGACATGGGACGACAGTGGGAGGGCTAGGGTTAGGATATGGGAAATAGCAATTCTAGTTTGGGCATGTTAAGGGTGAGCGTCCAAGTGGAGACTGTGTTGGCAGGTGGATAAATGAGTTGAGAATTCAAAGAGGTCTAGGCTGGAAATATATAATTTGGGATTATCAGCATCTATTGGCACCCAAGCCATCATGGAAGGATAGGCTCTCCTAGGAAGCAACTGTAGGTAGAGGGAGGCCAGGACTATGCCATGGGGAACTGGAGCATGAATGGACTGGAAAGAAGACCACATATTTCATTTGATTTCTCTTGTTCTGATTCTATGCTTACTGAGCAAGCACCTGATTATTGTTTGACTTCCCATAGAGGTCCACACACAAAGGAAAGATTGGCCATATGGACTTGGAACATTCTAGTTCCTGGGAGAGTTCTCACTGTAAATAAATTTATCACATTCACAAGCTTCGTGCGAGTTAGCCCCTGAGACAAAGCCATAATCAGTGTGCTGACAAAAATCTGATGGTGAGTCTGCATAAGGGAGAGCCAGACCCTGCACTGTGGAAATTCCCAGAGAATGAAGCACTGCTTGCTGGCACTCTTCCATAGCTCACATCTCTTTGCCCTGCCAAGTGAGGATGTTCTCATATTTCAAGAACTGGTGAAACAATCCTAAGCCAGGTGTAGCTAAGAGAATATTCCTTTTCTTTAGGTGTATATCTTTTATTGTCAAAGTTCTACTTATTTGTCAGGGTGTCTCTCACATAGTTTTTCTTCCACACTGATCTTGCATTTCCTTAGATCAGGGTCCTTATTACTTAATTACTATTTGGAGAGTATTCTCTATATGCTCGCACTAGATCTATTTTAAAATTTTATTTCATTTTTGTATAGGTAATATTCAATTGGTTCAAAAATCAAAATGACATTGAGAAATCTTCCTACCTCCTCCTGATTGGTAGGAGACACCCCCACCCCTCCAAATCATTGCCTCTCTTTGTGAATCCATCTAGCTTTCAGGCTGTTAGCAATCTTTTGCTATGACAAAGTGGCAATTAATAACTATATATACATACATATACATGGTTTGTAAGCTGTAGTTTTTGTTTTCTCTGCTAAGCTACGATGATGGGAAAGACATATTCTACTTCTTTTGGGAGGGGACGGGCAATTTCTGATAAAAGTTCAAGCTCAAACTGCATTCTTCTTCCCCTTCCCTTTTAGTCTGAAATGTGGATAACATGGCAATTCCTGTACAACATGATTAAATAGCATCCCCGGCTGAACCAGTTCAAGGATGTTCAAGTTTAACTATTTAGTGTCTATTGCTTTGAAAATAAAAATGGCTCATGCTGGCCCAAGGAGAAAAAATAAGAAGGTCTATAATGATTATTGAAGAAAATGTGTTTGTGGGAGGTGGATCGACATGTAACTTAATAATAAAAAGAAACGCAGCTGACAAGTTAATGCGTATTTGTCTTTTCCCTCCCATGGTGCAGCAGATTGTATTTTCCAAAGATAGCTGCTTCAATATATCCCATCCCACATGCTCTTATGATGTGACACTGACACTGTTCCCACTGAGTGGTGGGGCCTGCATTCGTCTCCCTTGAACCTCAGGTGATACTTATGACGGCTAAACAAAAGAATACAGCGGAAATTGTCCAGTTAAGCCCAGTCAACCCCCAGAATCACAAGTAAATAACATAATAATTCAAAAAACTAAGTTTTGGGATTATTCATTATGCAGCAGTACAAAATAGAAACATGATCTTGATTTTAACTTGTCTTTACATTTTCCTTGGTCTTGATTTTTAAATTTCATTCAGATTTTACTGTAATTTTGTCTGTTCCTTTTCTTGGGTGGGGGTGGTCTGTTCTTATTGCAGGTCATTTCACATCCTTTGTGGTAGAGGGTATAAGTATAATGTAATTACATTTTTAAAAGTGCTTTCCTATCTAACTCAGTGATGTAAACTCTCTAGTGTCATTCTGTAAATAAGGATAAATCCATGAAAGTTTTACCACTATTTCTGAGGGGTTTCTTTTAATGAAAAGAAAAAGGATTACTTTGTGTAGAGAAGTCCTTTGCCCATGAAAGTTTATAGAAATTATAATCCCATCTATGAGGACCAAATGACTAATTCATTCAACAAATAGGTCCTCAACAGGAATCTATTGTGTGTAAGATATTAGACCAAGTGCCAAACATACAAAGACTCAGTTTCACTTCACAACAGGGTTCCCCCGTTCCTGGACTAGTGACTATTTATACCTATTATATGCAAAGCACTGGGCATGCCTGGAGGTCATTAAATGCTTACAGTAATGGAGGAGTGTTTAACACAACCACAAAAAAAGGAAAGTGACCAAATGACCTGAAAACCAATTTAAAAAAAAAAGAAAAAAATTATGCAGCAATTTTAAAGTAAGTTCATTCACCCATGAATAAGCAAAAGAGCTAATTTATTCTCTCCATATTCACAGAAACAAAATAATGCATCATATAGCATAAATGTTTAAAAAACCAGAATTATATTTAATATAAAAGATCGTGATATTATAGTTTTTAAAATACATTAGTCACCACTTTTTCAACTGTAATGAAAGTTTTTTTCTTCAGTTTTCCTAAGTTCAATCCCAACCCAAGTAAGAATCTGTTGAATAAGTAAATTGGAAACATGTAATTGGAGGAATGAATTAAAGATAACACTGTTTTATTCAACAAGCACTTCTGAATACTTGGAGTAAATATAGCACTGTTTTGGCTATTACAGAGAACTGATAAAGGTAGAAGACACTGTCCTTGTCCATGACAAGATGCATAATGTTATTTACATTGATAAGCTTTTAAAATATGAACATTTGTAAATGAAATAAATTAGAAATAAAAATAAAAAATAAAACAAACATTAGAAATAAAAACTGTCAAATTATTTGTTACTGTGGAACTCTGGCTATGCACCAAATACAAGAAAAACCAGTAAATACATGAAATATCCTTATAAGCTCTTGGGGTCAGGAGAAAATGATAGTATTAATTATATATCCTTTCTAGTATTAACCTTTTACTACAGAAATGAAAGAGTTCACAATGCATAGTTATATTTCAGATAACATATATTCAAAGGTATATCGAAGGTGAAAATCTATCCAAGGTGGCAATAAACCAATGACCACATAAAAGTAAAAATTAATTTTATGCTTTTTGAAAAAAAATTTGAGCCTTTTACTCACTGCTAATTTTATGCTTTTCAAAAAAATAATTTGAGCCTTTTATTCACTGCTTTACAAAGTATGAGTAGGGAAAATTAATGCAAGTAATGTATTCAATATTAAAAACAATTAGAATAAGCCTACCTGAATCAGAAGTTAAATGATTCTATGAACTAAACACATAACAATGAAGGAGGGCTGGAGTGAAAAAAAAACAGAAGAAGAAAAAGGAGCTACAAAGAAATACCCTCCACTAGACACATAAGCTAACACAGAGCTGAGACACAGAGGCATAAAATAGGGAACAAACAGACCCACTTAGCCAAATCTTGGCTTCCCCTCTAGATTTGTTCCATAAAGTAATTTAATATTTGCATCTGGTCTGGTGACCTTAGTGCCTTTCTTCTAAAGACTTTTAAAGTTACGCTATTTTCCTAAGCAGACTGAACTGACTTTAGCATCGGTGGTCACATGCCTGCTTTACTTGGCTTGAGTTAGATGAAAAGTTTGGTTAAAAACTTCTGATGTTATAGTTCATCTTCTGAATCTTGATTGTGAACTTTCTGAGGGTGTCTCTTAACAGTGATTACCAAGTCAATGGTTAATATTTTTGTCAAACACTGAAGAACTGAAGTTAGTAGCTGGTATTTACCTGTTACTGATTCCAAACCTGTCTGACTGCTTACCAAGGGTTGATTGGTTTGCAGTGCATGGACAGCTCTTATATATATATGTGGAAAGCTGTACTTTCCTGTTTTAGATTTATAAAGGGCTCTGGGAATGCCTAAAAGTGCATTAGCTATTATCATACTAACCACGGTTTCTTCTGATTGATGGCATTTTTTGGCATAGTTGAGAAGATAGTAATGTAACAAGATCTCAAAATTACCACCTACTGGCAAAACACAACCAGCTGGCATAGATGAGGAAAGGTAACTCTGGGAAGTACCCATATTCTGTAACTTACAACTCACTGGTAACATGCTTCCCTTTCCAGTAATATTTGTGGCTTGTAAATTTTCATAAGAAATGTCTATTCTATTCTTTCCTCTTGTTGAATAAGCAGTGGAATTGTTTTTGAGTAATGGTTCATAATCATCAGTTAGCCTGTTTCTTTCCAAAGACAAACATTTCAGCGTTTCATCTGTTTGGAATGTATCTGTTGGGGTTGAATATGGAATATATGTTTCTAATTCTACATCTGAAATTACCAAATTAGAATGTACTTTTAAATATGTTTGAGTTTTTTCCAATTCATCTTTGTTCTCTACAACTGTGTCCTGATAAGGCCTTTGTATTGAGCCCTTACCAGTATCTGGTGCTTGATAACTTTCTCCACTGTTCTTATAAATAAAAAGACTCGAAGTGCCATTTTGGTCACTGGTTTGTGTCATGTAATTTAGATCAAGGTCTTTAAATAATTGCCGAAGCATTTTAAATGCTCCATGTAAAGCATCCTCATGTTGTTCAATGAGACCCTGCACTGGTCCACAAAGAACTACACAGTGTGGTATAAATGTACACGTGCCAATCAAGCCAAGATGAACATACCTTTTGGATCTAAGGATGAGAGGTTTACAAAATTTCACCAAAGCAGTGTTAGATATTTCACACTGTGAAAAGGCCTGTGGTGGTACAAATGGAGAAGGATCAATGATCCTCCGGATAAGAGAAACTTCTTCTGATGATAAACACTCAACCACTGATATGCCATTCACCCCTGCATAATAAATAACTAAATCTGGTTGTTTCACACTAGATAGGAGCAATTTTACATTCTGACTACGTAGATGTTTCATTATTGCTTTTGTCTTTTCCATAATCCAAAATTGAGATGTTTGAAACTGTGCTTCTGAATTTAGAATAAACTCTGACCCAGAAGTGGAAAAAAGAGGCTGAATGGTTTCTGTTACTATCACCATTTGTATGTCACCATCTGCTGGGCAGTACACAGAAAAATCTTTCTGAAGCACAAGACCAGCTATGATCCTGGAATCTGAAACAGGAAGGCCAGTGACACCAACATTCAACTCTACAAAATAGTCATCCACTAACTCAAATACATCAATCCCACTTTTACAAGTCATACACTTGAAAAAGTAGTCACACATCAACTGTAAAATAAATTTGTGATTATTTCGTCCCACTCTTCCACAAAAGTATGCTTCTAAGAGCAACTCTAAAGAGCTCCTACACAATGTTCTTTCTTTAGCAGATGAAAAGATAGACAAAAAGTGTCTACTTAGGTACTGGTCCATAATACCGTCTAATATTTGTGTCTGAAAAGTTACGAGAGCCTGGGAAATAAATTTCCACTGACAACAATTTTTCCAATGCCTTCCATGGGTTTGAATGTTTCCATACATCAAAGGATCCTTTTCTCTGTCTGTGATTGCATGAAGTCCTCTAAGCAAATGGCAAAGAAAGATAATAAATGTTTTTGCACCATCTCCTGTTTTTTTGAGATGACTGGAAACACAGTCCACTATCATCCTGTACAAAAAAGAAAGAAAGCAACTCATTTTCAGAAGGCTGGTTTCCCACATCTTAAATTAAAACCATGTTTACACAGCCATAAGTATAAAATGAGAATATTGTTCCTTTGATACATCCTTAGTTTTTTCCTTTCTTGGAAAAAATTCTGCTCTATTCCCAGATTCTACGGTTGGGTGGAGTGGGGAGAAGTGGCTTGGGAGTTGATAAGATTTGGGGTAAAGGAGTGTTCCCTTGGGCAGGGCTCTAATTCCGAGTAGACAGCGGTTTCACCCGAGGTCAGTCTTTCCAAGTACGTATAGCCTCAGGATGGGACAAGAGGTCCACAGAGGCTGCCTGGTGTGCCCAGCTACGGGCTAGCGTGTGGGACGCGGGTACCTGGCTATGGGATGCTGTAAGTGTAGCGCCTCCAGGAGGCGGCCTCCATTCCGGCTGAGAAGCACCTCGCCAGTCGGCTTCGTACACAAAACCTGCCGTCCCTCGGGCCCCACGCAGCAGCTTACGATGGCTTCCAGCACCTCGGCCACCTGCAACGCCGCCTTCACAGACCCTGCGGCGGCCTCAGAACTTAGCATCTGGGCCGCTTCCCCTTTTTAGCCAGCTTGCAGTACACCGAGGCCGACCAAAAAAAAGGGGCGGGAACGGCCGGAAACGGAATAGGCGGGGAGAAAACCCGGAAGCCAGGTGCCGAAGCTGGGGTAACACGGCTTCTTGGTTGGGCGAGAGGGCTGCCCTTCTGTCCGCTTGGTGGAAAAGCCCTGCAGCTTTGCCAGGTGGTGTGAGCTGGCCCCTTGTCTGCGAAGACAGATAAAAAGACTAGGATTTCCAGCAGCTGTGCCAGGAGCGGCAACCCTAAGCCCTTCCCCGACTCCCTAGGTGAATTCATTTCCCTCCAGTGGCGTCCGCTGCCCCCAAATCCCTTAGTCTCCCGAGAAACTTGCTTCCGAAGTCAGCACGGTATTGGGGCCTGCGCGAAGGAGAGGGCACCCCGGTTGGAACTCAGCTGGCTTTCATCCCCTGCCAGAAGCTGCTTGTTCCGGGGCAAAACCTCTGCCTTGGATTCACGCATGTTCTGTCCACATTCCCCACGAATTGCTCTCCTTACCGTCACGGAAATAATTTGTAGACGCAGGACAGGTGAGGAGAGCCTAGCTACAGCCATGAATTGCAGGCTTTATGTCCGCTGCAGAGGCTTTACCACATTTCCTTGACTCAGGTATCACAATAAAACTCTAGACACCACAGAGATATTAAGCAGAAATGATGTGAAGATTCCATTTACTTATTTATTTTTTGAGATGGAGTCTCTCTCTGTCGCCCAGGCTGGAGTGCAGTGGCGCAGACTTGGCTGACTGCAACCTCCGTCTCCCGGGTTCAAGCGATTCCAGTGCCTCAGCCTCCCAAGTAGCTGGGATTACAGGCATACGCCACTGTGCCCGGCCAATATTTGTATTTTTAGTAGAGATGGGGATGTCACCATGTTGACCAGGCTGGTTTCGAACTCCTGACCCGGATGATCCACCTGCCAGGGCCTTTCAGAGTGTTGGGATTACAGGCATGAGCCACCGCACCAGGCCAATGTGAAGATTTAAATCCACTAGTCACGTTGGTGATCAACAGTATGCTTTGAAACACATGGCCAAGGATTATTGTATATAATCCAAAGACAGAAAATACTGTCTCTTATATTACAACTTTTTGTTTTGTTTTTTTAAAGAGACGCGGTCTCACTCTGCCACCCAGGCTGGAGTGCAGTGGCGCCATCATAGCTCACGGCAGCTCCGCATTCCTGAGCTCGTGATCCTCCTATCTTAGCCTTCAAGTCGCTTTGTGCCTCACTACACCTGGTTATTTTCTTTTTTAATAGCGACAGGGTCTCCCTATGTTGCCCAGGCTGATCTTGAATTCCTGGCCTCAAGTGATCCTCCAGACTTGGCCTTCTAAAATTTTAGGGTTACAGGCATGAGCCACCTTGCTTGGCCTAAAACACAGGCACTTGAGATTATGGGCTTTGGATTCAGACCTGGGTTTGCTCTGTCATTTCCTTACCTGTGGCATTCACCAAGTATCCTCTTTGACCTCTGCTTTTCTCATCTTTAAAAACAATGGGCCTGGTGTGGTGGCTCATGGCTGTAATTCCAGCACTTTGGGAGGCCCAGGCAGGCGATCACAGGAAGCCAAGAGTTCAAGACCAGCATGGCCAACATAGCGAAATCCCGTCTCTATTAAAAATACAAAAATTAGCTGGGCATGGTAGTGCATGCTTGTAATCCCAGCTACTCTGGAGGCTGAGGCATAAGAATCGCTTGAAGTCGGGAAGGGAGGTTGCAGTGAGCAGAGATCGCACCACTGCACTCGTCTGGGCGACAGAGCAAGACCTTGTCTCAAAACAAAACAATCCCTGCCAAAAAAACCAATGGAGATAATATATATAAAATAAAAATCTCAAAAGGTTTTGAGGTCTGGAGAATGTTCACTAAACACTTTGCATAGTGCCTGGCATAGTTAGCACTCAACATTCAAATATTTATATTACACCTGTTTCAGGAAAAGGGTCCCAATCCAGACCCCAAGAGAGGGTTCTTGGATCTCATGCAAGAATGAATTCAGGGCGAGTCCATAAAGTGAAAGCAAGTTTATTAAGAGTAAAATAATGGTTACTCCACAGGCAGAGCAGCCCCAAGGGCTGCTGGTTGCCCATTTTTATGGTTATTTCTTGATGATATGCTAAACATGTTAGGGGTGAATTATTCACGCTTCCCCTTTTTAGACCATATAGCGTAACTTCCTGACATTGCCATGACATTTGTAAACTGTCATGGCACTGATGGGAGTGTAGCAGTGAGGAAAACCAGAGGTCACTCTCGTGGCCATCTTGGTTTTGGTGGGTTTTAGCCAGCTTTACTGCAACCTGTTTTATCAGCAAGGTCTTTGTGACCTGTATCTTGTGCCAACCTCCTATCTCATCCTGTGACTTAGAATGCCTTAATCATCTGGGAATGCAGCCTAGTAGATCTTAGCCTCATTTTACCCAGCTCCTATTCAAGATGGAATTGCTCTGGTTCAGACACCCACCAAATTACTGTGGTAGGTCACCACTCTCCTGGTTTATTATTCCCACAAGTGATATTCTGTGAGATGCAGAAGATTCAACTAGCATAACAGCACAACATACATCATCTAGAGTAGAAACATGCCAGTATTAGCAAGAAAATGACCTTGTAGATATTTCACTGAGGTTGGACAATGAGGGGCCCGTTTTCCTTAATCCTTATTGCTATGAACAAGATAGGAGGAACCGGCAGGCCCTCCCATCTTTTTCTCCCCAATTAATCAAACCAAACCAAATGACAGCCAGAAGCAATTGGACCCTGAGCAGAGAGCAAGAATGGGAAGAAAGGAGGGTGGGGGAAAACCAGAGAGGAATGATGCCTCGGAACTCATCTGATGTTGACTTGGTATGGACTAATAGGTGAGGTGATCTGAGGCGGGGTGGGGGTGGGGGGGTGTAAAAAAAACCCTTTCATATGGGTTTTGTGTATGTTTAATAGTAGGGTTTTTTTCTGGTGCTACTCATAACAAAGGGGTTATGTTACTCAATATAGATTCAAGCAGTGGATTATATTCCTGACATTTAGAAGTGAAGTGCTATTAGAGTTCTATTTAACTGTACCATGGAGCTAGAGATTCAAACTTGTGCTTTTACTCTTAAAGTAAGAGTGGGCTACCACTCTTACTCTGTAGCTTTTGGAGACATTCAACCTCTCTGAGCCTCAGCGTCTTCATGTATAAAATCTGGCTAACTTCCTCTTAAGGTTCTCATAGAGGATTCGAGAAGAATGAATATAAAGCACCAAGCAAAGCATACTTCAGGGATTCCCACTGTTGAATACCTTTCAAGTCCTTTGCCATCCTTTGCAGCTATCCCTATCCCCCTAAAAGGGGGGATTAAAACAAATTAGCATGAATTTAGTCACCATATTGTATTAAAAGTCACTTGATCACCATTTGCTCTTTTTAAAAATTTTATTTAGAAGCCTACTTGTAGAAGTTAGCATAATTTTACAGATTATTAGAAAAATTCAATTCTTTTCTCTCTGCAAACAGTTATAATAGGTTAGGAATAATAGATTAGAAATGTACATTACAAAACAGTAGCCTATAACTATCTGTACATTTACTGTGCACCTTAAGGAAAAGAATTTGACAGTGTGCTGTACTTACACTGCAGGTAACATATTTTTATTCTATCACACAAAACTGACCAGTGGTAGTGCTTGTATTTATAAATGGCCATTAAACAGAATATTTAAACTCAGATGTATATTTAGCATGCTAAAAAGTGAAAAAAATTTCAACTGAAGTTCTGTGGCTCGTCAATTCAAATGTTTCATGACATTTTTTTCTTTAAATGAAAAATTTTGATATTGTAAAACAAATAACTTTACATAAATGCAAAAAGATAAAATTTTCTAAATTTTTAGAAAGAATATTCACATTCATTTTGTCATGGGTTTCGTGTGGCTCTTGTAAATATATTAATCATATTAATAAGACACTGGTCCTATACAATTTTAACAGTCCATCTTCAATTAAAAACTGTAATAAAAGTAAACAGTATGTAAAGAGTAACAAAAAGTAAATTAAATATACTAAACACACAACAGGTAGAATAAAATGAAACCAAATTACATAATGGCAGGTTATACATTTTAAAGAATCTATTTCCACTTAGTCAAATAAGATAGAAACTGAAATGTAAACTTACCGATTTCTGTGGGATTTTCCCCACTCGTTCAAATTGGAAAATTTGATATAAATCTAATATTTTATTTCTGTACATTTAATATGATTCAATATAATCTGCAGTCTCATGTATGGCTTATCAATAATGCCATCATCACTGTATGTCAAACAGAACCTCACTGCTTACTAGAAATGCTAAACACTGGAAAAAATGGACTTTTATACGTTTGTTTTCTTAAATTTTGACAGATATTCTTCAAAAAGTTAAAACTGCCTTCCACAAAATTTTGTGTGTATATGGCACAAGTTGACAGCCAAAAAGTGTGAAATCCATCGAAAAGGCACTGTTAACAATACTCAGAATAATCTGACAAGTCTACATCAACGTCTGAGTAAAGAATAGGTAAATAGACAAACCCTTATAAAAGATAGCATTATTGTTTAAATATAGCTATATAAAAAGAAATAAAGTGACACACAGAAATGACCCTTTTATGACAATTAAGCTTATAAACACCTTGAATCATATTATAGTTCTGTAACACAAAAAAAATGACAAAAATATTTTCTTAAAGGCACAAAAGCATGAATATTAAATGAGAGTTGTATTTTACAAGGCCAACTTTTCAATGGAATGCAGTTACCAACTGAGCTGTGACAAAGAGTACACTGTACCTTTATAACTGATATAAAACAAAAAAGTACTAACATGAAATATAAGTAAAATATCTATTGCTGTAACTTAACATTTCACATGCTCTATTTATTGTTTTTTTTTTTTTACATGTCCTGGGCCAGCTACGTCTTACTAAATGGTGGATGATGGCATAGTACATTTAACAGCTAAAAAGTAAATGCACATGTGAATAATTATTACTCAATTAAATTTTCATGTAGGAAAATAACATTTGGATAAATGATAAAAACTGGTCATAAGGTCATAAATCCTAGAAACCCTCATGAGGCTCTCAGACAACTGGGAACCGTAAATCACATTATGAATCCATGTGTGAAGGAAGATTAATTTCAGGCAAATAACATTCAAAGTCAATTACATATATGGCTACAAAGTTAGTAATTATGTGTTTTAAAGATTCATATAACTAAGTCTAGTACAAGCACTGATCTAAAATTAAGCCACCAATTCCTGAGTTTTGTGTTCAGTTCATAGAAAGAAACACATACAACTAAAAGCATAAGAGGACTATTAGATTAGATGCATGCTTTTAGTGTATAAGGAACAGTCATGAATAACCCTGCTCTTTCTTAAGAAATAGTTTTTGACTCTTTGGGTAAGAACCCGTAACATTTGCTCTAAAAAGAAATTTTAAAAATAAAGAACATAACTACCTATTTAGTCTTAGAAGATACACATACAAATAAAATATTATTTGGACCAAATGAAAACAACATACACGTGGATAAGACCAAAGTCCTAAGAGGTGGGTCACCAATAAAAAAAATGTTAACAAGGTTTAATGATGAAATGATTTTTGTGATAAGCCAATCAAGTTGTAGGTAATTAACTAAACCATAAAAAAGATGAAACTGTACAATATTTACAGAATATCATATATCAACGAATAGGCAGAGTGTAACAGAATGTGAATACAAAAATTATATTGACAAATACAAAATATAACCAAAAATCCATTTGTTCTAATGTCATGAAAACACTGGGTATATTTATGCTTTTATCAATTTAAAACATCCTGTCACATGTACATATGGAATACAGCATTATTTTGCCAACAAAACATGGGAAATGGTTCTTCATAGAAACCTAAGGATACTTGAGATAGCTATATTGATTAGGGAAAAAAGCAGGCTCTTTTTATCATTTTGATTTTCATAATTTACCAATCAACCCTTGTATTTATCATGGCATAAATGATTGTAATTTTACCATTTCACAGCCTCCTCCTACTGAAAGGCAAATGTGGTGGGGGGGATTATTCTCTCTGACCTTCATTTTCATTAAAAAACATTTCAAAATCTATACTTTCAGGATTCTAAGACATATTTTAGAACAACATATTCCTAAACCTAACTACCTTGGCAAAAATTGCTTTCGAGGAATATACGTATTTCTGTAAAAACACAAAGTCAAAATATTAAACTGAAGAAACAAAAAAAACTTAGTTTGCCTTAGCCTGAACAATAGGAATCTTAAAGAATTGTGGTTTTGCCACAGAAAGAAGCTACTAAGAAGAGGGAGGATAATAAAAAATTAAGCTTCAGAACTTGATACTCTTCGTAAATACTCAACTTATTGCACGTTTTACAAAAACCAATTTTAATGTACACATAAAGGCCACCACACAGTGTCTTTTCTTATTGCCTTTCTCTTTTTGGTTTTTGAAGTAAAATACTGGTAATAATTTTTTGTATCCTGCTTATTCACTGAACATATTAGAGTCTAAAGCTAAAATAAGTTTTCATAATGAAAAAACATGAATTATCAGCACTTCAAATGCCCTACAAACATCTCTAGAATTTGGCCTATGTTATGAACCAGCTGACTTAAGAAAAACAAAAATAAGAAAAAAAGGACAGCAATCAATTTTGACCACATTTTTTTCAGCAAGTGCTTCAGGTGGTATTATAATCAATCCAAGTAGTTGCACACCAGTGTTTTTATACTGATGTAAACAAAAGTATATATATTTACCTGGATCTATAAATATTAAATTCTAGGGGTTAAAAAAAATCTTATGTAAACTTTTAAAAAAGCAATTTGCCATTTATCTCTCTCAGTGTATTCATTTTGACTATTCATACTTTTTCTTTCCTTCTAAGAAGACAACTGAGCTGAGTGCTTTGCAAATGATTTTAACAGTCGTGTATTGAATTAATTATGTCTATTTTTCCATCATTTCTCAATCTGTAATTCCTTACTGATAAAAGTTTTGTGCCTGTTTTATGAAGAAAATAGATTACATATATTTATGAGATTGATAGCATTTTTTGTTATGAACAATGTTAACATTATATCTTAGAACATACTATAGAATACAAAGACTACTGTCAGGTAAGAGTACATAAGAGACAATTGTGTATTCATGTGGGTTTATTATACTCACATGTAGACACATTCTCACAAAAGCTAGAAATGTCCTGGCACTTAACACATAGCTCACTTTAATAATCAAATAGGATAGCTCTTGTTTCAGTGTGAAGATAAAAGATACGAAAAGTCAATACCTCTACATTTATCTCCTAGGTTTTTTGTTTTCGGAATATTGTGATTTTTAATAAAGACCAAACCAACTTGAACACTGGTCCCAGGCCAAATCAGATCTTTCTAGTTCACTGATTCAATGGCAGAGAACTTCTACTTGAACATGAAGTTTATTATGACTTGAAGCAATATCAGGAGGAAAATGATGAAGTAGTCTTTTTGTTGCAGAAAATAATCTGTGGCAGGTGTGCTTGAAACTAAATGATTTCGAAGAGCCATAATATTTCTACAAAAATAAGCAACAACAAATTTTATAATGATTTGCCAGAAATGTTGGCACAGAGCCCACAATTTGATATTATACAGTCACAGAGCATTTAATGTTAATAATTTTTAGTTGCTGGGTAATGGGGTGGTATGTAGGGGCTGGGGGAGGGGTCTGAGACTGCAAAGAGGAATACTTAAGGGCTCAGAGAGTGAATATTTACCCACTGTTATGGATGCATTTCAATATTTCAACTGATGCATTCCAATGAAATAATAGCCATGCACAGAAGGGACTATAGAGGCCTTTGTTAACTGACTTTCTCAGAAACAACCCCACCTCCACAGGCAACCCAGCTACATTCCTAGCATGCTACAGGAGTAAATAAAGTGATTCCAATTCTACCCTCACAGAGAAAAAACAACCTCTTCTCCCTTCCCAAGTATTTTAGTGATGGAGGAATTTCGTTAAGTGTCAAACATCAGGTGATAGACACTAACATTCTATTTTAGCTTAGCTACATGTTATAAAAATATGAAGTTTGCATATGATTTCCCACATAACAGGATTCTTAACTACTCCTTGGTCTCAAAGGAATAGTCACTGTTAGTATATTACCTTTTAATTTCTTCCTGTGTTTGTTTTATAGATTCGATGGAACTCTGAATGTCTCCCAGTTCTATTCCTTTCTTTCTTCTTGTACTTGGTTTTACTGATTGAGCTAAAAAGACATTTAGAATGAAGTTGAAACTATAATCTACAGTTCAATTTAATGTTTCTCATGTAATAAAAATTTTCCTGGGCATTTGTTTTTGTAGCCTAGAGATTAGCATAGTAATATGAATACTCTGCACTTTTGAAGTTTCAAACACATCATTGCAACACTAGAACACTACAAATATATTTAAATGACTACACATCAGTTGAATTTTGGATGGCACCAGTTTTATTTTTTAACTAATTAAAAACAGAAATAATTCATTAGAAAATATATATTAACTTGAAGAAGGTATTACTCTTTTCTGTTCCTTGCCCATTTGCCTACCTCTGAAGAAGTCAGCTTCTTGAGCCCTTTTTTCAATATTTTATTGTTAGTGTTTAGTTACCCAAACTTTAAATCCCTTTCGACACTTCTGCAAATTTTTACTGCCAATCAGCAAGCTGTATACGTTTTTCCAAATTCCCTCTCAAATGCATTCCTTCCTTTCCATTTTTGTTCAGATCCTACTTAACCTCTCTACAAGTCTCAGCTTTCTCACTTTAAAAATAGGGATAATAATACCAGACTTCACAGGGTTGTTATAAGGTGTATTTAACATACAGTCTGGCACATATTAATTACTCAGTAAATGTCTGATGATACGTTATAGTAATATAGTAAAGTGGATGACAGAGTGAATTAAGGAGCCAAAAAATCTGCATATATAACATACATATACCTACTTATGGGGTATGTGACCTTAGGCAGGTTAACTTGTGTCTCAGTTTCTTTTCTCGTAAAATGGGAATAACAATAATACAACCAATACTCTCTTCTAACACACTGGGATGCCATGTGACTCCTGCTTTTAAACCCTTATTTGTTTCATTCCTCTAACTACTCTAGTATGTTACCTCACCCCACTCCCCAAGCCTAGACTGCTACAATCCATTAGAAATCCTAATAATTCATCAGAATTCTAAGAACTTTCCCTCGAATTGAATTCAGCTCCCTCTCCTTTAAACTGGTTATCGCTTGTCATCTAATTTCTTAGTAATCTACCATTTATTCACCTCTAGTGTTATCTTTATAGGTTAAAATGGGCTCCGTAGTTCAGTGTAAACTCAGTAGAGATTATGGCTTAAAGTTTTTTTTCTTTTTTTTTTGTCATAATGTCACAAACATCACTTTAATCCTTTCATGATTATATCTCAATGTAGTTCAAGATAGTTTACACATTATCTGACTCGAATAAGAATGGAGTACAATTTAATCTAGCAGTTCCTAAGTTTTGTATTTTTATTGTCTGTCACTTCCCAACACTACAGTAATATATTCTGGAAATGAAAAACATTTTTGAAGCATGGAAGTGAGCTCAGAGCTCAAAAAATGCTTCTGAATTCAATCTAGGGAACCATCAACAATTTTTCAGAGGTTAACAAGGCATAAGAGGTAGCTATTACCTAGAGTATGTTCTTTTTTTTTTTTTTTTTTTTTTTTTGAGACAGGGTCTCACTTTGTCACCCAGGCTGGAGTGCAGTAGTGCGATCTCGGCTCAGTGCATCTTCTCCCTCCCGGGTTCAAGCAATTCTCATGCCTCACGCTCCCAAGTAGCTGGGATTACAGGTGTGCACCACCGCACCTGGCTAATTTTTTCCTATTTTTAGTAGAGATGGGGTTTCGCCATGTGGGCCAGGTTGTTCTTGAACTCTTGGCCTCAAGTGATCTGCCCACCTTGGCCTCCCAAAGTACTGTGATTACAGGCGTGAGCCACCACGCCCGGCCTAGAGTGTGGTTTTTATTTAGATGTCTCCCCTTTTTCATTTTCTGTTTCTTTACCTTGTGTCCTTGTCTCACAACTTATCTATGATCTAGAATCGCTTTTGTACCTCAATCCTGCCCCAACCAAATCATATAACTTCTTGAGTTAATATGAAAAACCACATTCATATCAAATTGTGTAGTAATTAAAAAAAATTAGACTCTCATTAGTCTGCAATAAATATTTTTACCTTCACTTCCAGAGGAGTCTTGGATGTCAGGTTCTGGGGAGGAATAGCCTTTTGCTACTTTCTTCTGTTGCCTGGTTGGCTTATGTTTCATTTTGGGGACATTAACCTAAAGAAAAAAATAACTATTTTGTGAATTTGCACTGTATTTTGGACTGAAGACCAATTGTGTACAACTGTCAAAATTATCTGCACATAGGCATGATATTCAGAAAAAAAAAGACAACAATGAAATAGTCTAATTCAAATTTAACAAATGTGATGCGCTTATGCAATCAAATGATCTTATTTTAATAGGAAGTAATTTGGCACAAATGTCAAAAAGTAAAATACACAATGAAGAGTATACCCAGTCTCTCACACTAAAGAGGTACCCATCACTATCAGTTTATATCCAGGGATATTTTTATGTATACATAAACAAATACGAATATAGATCCCCCTACCTCTGACTGCACCAGCTAGTATCTCTAGTAGAATGTTAAGTAATAGTGTGTATAAATTGTATTTATCTTGTTCCCGATGTTAGAAACATTCCCATTGAACGATGCTGGGTTTCCAGTAAAACTGTTGATTTACTTTTAATCACATCTGGGTAGTACAGAAAGTATCTTATAATAATGAAAATGATACTATTATTTTGTAGAGCATTATTTAAACTTATTGAAAGCATTTAAATGGATGCACAAGATTCAAAAGTATATGAAACCATCAACTATGACTAAATTTTCCTTAGAATAATAAACTTTGGACTCTATCCTATTAATAGATTTGTAATTTTGGTGTTCAGTATTAAACTTAAAAACCTAAATGCAAGATTAGAAACTAGAATCAGAAAGACAAGATGTATTAGTCCGTTTTTATGCTGCTGATAAAGACATTCCTGAGACTGGAACGAAAAGGAAGTTTAATTTGACTTATAGTTCCACATGTCTGCGGAGGTCGCAAAATCATGGCAGACGGCAAAAGGCACTTCTTACATGGTGGCGGCAAGACAGAATGAGGAAGATGCAAAACTGGAAACCTCTGATAAAACCATCAGATCCCGTGAGACTTATTCACTACCACAAGAACAATATAATATGGTGGAAACAGCCCCCATGATTCAAATGATCTCCCACCAAGTCCTTCCCACAACACGTGGGAATTATGGGAGTACAATTCAAGATGAGACTTGGGTGGGGACACAGAGCCCAAATCATATCATTCTACCCCTAGCCCCTCCAAATCTCATGTCCTCACATTTCAAAACCAATCATGCCTTCCCAACAGTCCCCCAAAGTCTTAATTCATTTCAGGTTCTTAGAGACCTACAAAGAGACTTAGACTCTCACACAATAATAGTGGGAGACTTTAACACTCCACTGTAAATACTAGATCAATGAGACAGAAAATTAACAAGGATATTTAGGACTTGAACTCAGCCCTGGATCAAGCAGCCCTAATAGATATCTACATAACTCCACCCCAAATCAACAGAATACGCATTCTTCTCAGCACCACATCACACATATACTAAAACTGACCATATAATTGGAAGTAAAACACTCCTCAGCAAATGCAAAAAAACGGAAATCATAACAAAAAGTCTCTCAGACCACAGTGCAATCAAATTAGAACTCAGGATTAAGAAACTCACTGAAAACCACACAACCACCTGGAAACTGAATAACCTGCTCTTGAATGACTACTGGGTAAATAACGAAATTAAGGCAGAAATAAATAAGTTCTTTGAAACCAATGAGAACAAAGTCACAACGTACCAGAATCTCTGGGACACAGCTAAAGCAGTGTTTAGAGGGAAATTTATAGCACTAAATGCCCACAGGAGAAAGTGGGAAAGATCTGAAATCAACACCCTAACATCACAATAAAAAGAACTAGAGAAGCAAGAGCAAACAAATTAAAAAGCTAGCAGAAGACAAGCAATAACTAAGATCAGAGCAGAACTGAAGGAGATACAGACATGAAAAACCCTTCAAAAAAATCAGTGAATCCAGGAGCTGGTTTTTTGAAAAGATTAACAAAACAGACCACTAACCAGACTAATAAAGAAAGAAGAAAAGAGAATAATCAAATAGACACAATAAAAAATGATAAAAGGGAGGTCACCACTAATTCCACAGAAATACAAACCACCATCAGAGGATACTATAAACACCTCTACGCAAATAAACTAGAAAATCTAGAAGAAAGAATAAATTCCCGGACACATCCACCCTCCCAAGACTAAACCAGGAAGAAGTCGAATCCCTCAACAGACCACTAACAAGTTCTGAAATTGAGGCAGCAATTAATAGCCTACCAAACAAAAAAAAGCCCAGGACCAGATGGATTCACAGCTGAATTCTACCAGAGGTACAAAGAGGAGCTGGTACCATTTCTTCTGAAACTATTCCAAACAAAAGGAAAAGAAGGACTCCTCCCTAACTCATTTTATAAGGCCAGCATCATCCTGATGCCAAAACCTGGCAGACACAACAAAAAAACTTTCAGGACAATATCCCTGATGAATATCGATGTAAAAATCCTCAATGAAATACTGGCAAACCGAATCCAGCAGCACATCAAAAAGCTGATCCACCAAGATCAAGTCGCTTTCATCCTTGGGATGCAAGGCTGATTCAATATATGCAAATCAATAAACTTAATCCATCACATAAACAGAACCAAGGACAAAAACCATGATTATCTCAATAGATGCTGAAAAGGCCTTTAATAAAATTCAACACCCCTTCATGCTAAAAACTCTCAATAAACTAGGTATCGATGGAACGTATCTCAAAATAATAAGAGCTATTTATGACAAATGCACAGTCAATATCATACTGAGTGGGCAAAAGCTGGAAGCATTCTCTTTGAAAACCGGCACAAGACAAGGATGCCCTCTCTCACCACTCCTATTCAACGTAGTACAGGAAGTTCTGGCCAGGGCAATCAAGCAAGAGAAAGAAATAAAGGGTATTCAGTTAGGAAAAGAAGAAGTCAAATTGTCCCTGTTTGCAGATGACATGATTGTATATTTAGAAAACACCATTGTCTCAGCCCAAAATCTGCTTAAGCTGATAAGCAACTTCAGCAAAGTCTTAGGATACAAAAAAAATCAATGTGCAAAAATCACAAGCATTCTTACACACCAATAACAGAGAGCCAAATCATGAGTGAACTCCCATTCACAATTGCTACAAAGAATAAAATACCTGGGAATACAACTTACAAGGGATGTGAAGGACCTGTTCAAGGATAACTACAAACCACTGCTCAATGAAATAAAAGAGGACACAAACAAATGGAAGAACATTCCATGCTCATGGATAGGAAGAATCAATATCGTGAAAATGGCCATACTGCCCTAAGTAATTTATAGATTCAGTGCTATACCCATCAACCTACCACTGACTTCCTTCGCAGAATTAGAAAAAACTACTTTAAATTTCACATGGAACCAAAAAAAAAGCCCATATAGCCAAGACAATCCTAAGCAAAAAGAACAAAGCTGGAGGCATCACGCTACCTGACTTCAAACTGTACTACAAGGCTACAGTAACCAAAACAGATATATAGACCGAAGGAACAGAACAGAGGTCTCAGAAATAATGCCACACATCTACAACCATCTGATCTTGGACAAACCTGACACAAACAAAACAATGGGGAAAGGGTTCCCTATTTAATAAATGGTGCTGGGAAAACTGGCTAGCCTTATGCAGAAAACTGAAACTGGTCTCCTTCCTTACACCTTATACAAAAATTAACTCGAGGGATTAAAGACTTAAACGTAAGACCTAAAACCATAAAAACCCTAGAAGAAAACCTAGGAAATGCCATTCAGTACACAGGCATGGGCAAAGACTTCATGACTAAAACACCAAAAGCAATGGCAACAAAAGCCAAAATTGACAAATGGGATCTAATTAAACTAAAGAGCTTCTGCACAGCAAAAGAGTCTATCATCAGAGTGAACAGGCAACCTACAGAATGGGAGAAACTTTTTGCCATCTATCCATCTGACAAAGGCTAATATCCAGAATCTACAAGGAACTTAAACAAATTTATGAGGAAAAAAAAAACACACACACACACACACACCATGGAAAAGTGAGCAAAGGATATGAACAGACACTTCTCAAAAGAAGACATTTTTGCAGCAAACATACTAAAAAAATCTCATCATCACTGGTCATTAGAGAAATGCAAATCAAAACCACAATGAGATACCATCTCATGCCAGTTAGAATGGCAATTATTAAAAAGTCAGGAAACAAGAGATGCTGGAGAGCAAGTGGAGAAATAGGAACGCTTGTACACTGCTGGTGGGAGTGTAAATGAGTTCAACCATTGTGGAAGACTGTGGCGATTCCTCAAGGATCTAGAACTAGAAATACCATTTGACCTAGCAATCCCATTACTGGGTATATACCAAACGATTATAAATCATGCTACTATAAAGACACATGCACATGTATGTTTATTGTGGCACTATTCACAATAGCAAAGACTTGGAACCAACCCAAATGCCCATCAGTGATAGACTGGATAAAGAAAATCTGGCATATACACACCATGGCATACTATGCAGCCATAAAAAAGGATGAGTTAATGTCCTTCACAGGGACATGGATGAAGCTGGAAACCATCATTCTCAGCAAACTAACACAGGAACAGAAAACCAAACACCGCATGTTCTTACTCATAAGTGGGAGCTGAACAATGAGAACACATGGGCACAGGGCGGGGAACATCATACACCGGGACCTATTGGTGGGTGGGGGGCTAGGGGAGGGATAGCATTAAGTGAAATACCTAACATAGATGACGCGTTGATGGGTGTAGCAAACTACCATAGCATGTGTATACCTATGTAACAAAACTGCACATTCTGTGCTTGTATCCCAGAACTTAAAGTATAATTGAAATAAATTAATTAATTGACCATGGATGTCTGGCTTGACATTTTGACACTCAATTCTATTCCATTGGTCAATATGCCTGCTCTTACATAAGTACCACATTCCTTAGATTACTGTAGCTTTATAGTAAGTTTTGAAATCGAAAAGTGAGAGTTCTCTTTATACTTCTTTTTCAAAATTGTTTTGGCTATTTGTGGTCCCTTGCAATTCTATGTGAATTTGAGGATCTGCTTTCCCATTCTTGCAAAAAAAGGTAACATTGACAGGGATTGTGGCGAATCGGTGGGTTGCTTTGAGTAGTACTGTTATATTCTTACTTTTTTGAGACAGGGTCTCACTGTCACCCAGGCTGGAGTATAGTAGTGCCGTCACGACACTGCAGCCTTG
Source organism: Rhinopithecus roxellana (assembly GCF_007565055.1). Classification (NCBI taxonomy): domain Eukaryota; kingdom Metazoa; phylum Chordata; class Mammalia; order Primates; family Cercopithecidae; genus Rhinopithecus; species Rhinopithecus roxellana. Next base: position 65,335,283 of record NC_044558.1, on the reverse strand, counting down.
ACCTCTCTGGGCTCAGGTGATCCTCTCACCTCAGCCTCCCAAGTAGCTGAGACTACAGGCATGTGCCACCATGCCCAGCTAATTTTTCTATTTTTTGTAGAGACAGAGTTTTGCCATGTTGTCCAGTCTGGTCTCAAACTCCTGGGCTCAAGCAATTCCTCTGCCTCAGCCTCCCAAAGTGCTGAGGTTACAGGCATGAGCCACTGTGCCTGGCCAAAATCTTAACAATATTAACCTTTTCTACCTGAGAATATGAGGTGTCTTTCCCTTTATTTAGACGTCCTTTCATTTCTTTAGCAATGTTTTATAGTTCTCACTGTAGAAGTCTTTCAGTTCCTTGGTTAAATTTGTTCTTTTAGATGCTATTATTGAATTGCTTTCTTAATTTCAAGAGTGTTTATTGTTAGAAACATAACTGATTTTTGTGTGTTGATCTTATTCCCAACAATTTTTCTTAAGTTCATTAGCTCTAGTAGCTTTCTATGGATTCTTTAGGATTTTCTATATATAGGATAATGTCACCTGTTAATTAGAGATAGTTTTACTTCTTTGTTTCCAATTTTGATGACTTCTCTTTTTTTTCTTGCTCTAGCTAGAACTTCCAGTACAGTGGTAAATAGGAATGGTGAAAGTGGGAATGTTTGTCTTGTTTCTGATGTTACGGGGAAGGCTTTCAACCTGTCACCACTGAGTCTACTATTTGTGGGTTTTTCATACATGCCCTTAATCATGTTGAGGAAGTCTCTTCTCTTCCTAGTTTTATGAGGCCTTTCTTTTGATTATGAAAGGGTGATGGATTTTGTCAAATGCTTTTTCTATGTCAATTGAGATGACCATGTGATTTCCCCCCTTCTTAATGTGGTATATTACATTGATTTTCTTATGTGGAACCAACCTTGCATTTCTGGAATAAATTCCACTTGGTTATGGTGTGTAATCTTTCTAATATGCTACTGAATTTTGTTTGCTAGTATTTTGTTAAGGATGTATGAATCTTACTTATAAAGGTTATTGTTTGTGATTTTATTTTCTTGTGATGTCTTTATCTGGCTTTGACATTAGGGTAATGTTAGCCTCAGAGAATAAGTCAGGAAATGTTCCCATCTCTTCTATTTTTTAGAGTTTGAGAAGAATTTGTGCTTATTCTTTAAAGTTTTGTAGAATTCACCAGTGCAGCCATCTGATCTTGAATTTTTCTTTGGAGGTTTTTGGTTACTGATTCCATCTCTTTATTGATACAGCTCTATTGAGATTTTGTTTCTTTTTGAGTCAGTTTATGTAATTTGTGAGTTTCTAGGGATTTGTTGGCATACAATTATTCATAGTGTTCTCTCATAATCCCTTCTATTTCTTTATGATTGGGAGTAACATCGCCACTTTAATTGCTGATTTTAGTCATTTGTTGTCTTCTTTCTTGCTTCCTCAGCCTAGCTGATGGTTTATTGATTTTGTTTATTTTTATCAAAGAGCAACTTTTGGTTTGGTTTCACAAATTCTATTTTTTTCCTACTCTCTATTCTGTTTATCTGTACTCTAATCTTCATTATTTTCTTCTTCTGCTAGCTTTGGGTTTAGTTTTTTCTTCTTTTTCCAGTTTCTCATGGTATGAAGTAAGGTTATTGATTTGAGATCTCTTTTAATGTAGATGTTCACAGATATATATTTTCCTTACCTTTGCTGCATCTCATAAGTTTTGTTATACTGTATTTTTGTTTTCACTTGTCTAAGTATTACTTAATTTCCCTTGTGTTTTTCTTTGACCCATTGAGTTTTTTTTTGTTTGTTTGTTTTGTTTGTTTCTGAGACAGAGTCTCACTCTGTTGCCCAGGCTGGAGTGCAATGGTGTGATCTCGGCTCACTACAACCTCCATCTCCCAGGTTTACATGATTCTCCTGCCTCAACCACCTGAGTAGGTGGGATTTACTGAGACATGTTATATGGTGTAACATATGGTCTATCCTGAAAAATGTTCCATGTATACTTGAGAAGAATGTGCATTCTTCCATGGTTGGGTGGATTGTTCTGTGTGTCTGCTAGGTCAAGTTGGTTTACAGTGTGGTTCAAGTTATCCATTTCCTCCTTATTGATCTTCTATCTAGAGGTTCTACTCATTGCTAAAAGTAATTTACTGAATTTTCCATCTATTGTTATAGAGCTGTTTCTATCTTCCAATTCTGTCAGTTTGCTTTGTATATTTTGGGGCTCTGTTGATTGGTGTGTATATATGTATATATGAATTGACCCTTTTATCAATACGCCATGTTCCTTTTTGTCTCTTGTAACAAGTTTTGACTTAAAGTCTATTTAGTCTGACATTAGTATAAACACCTGTTTTCCTTTGGTTACTATTGGCCACCTCAGTTTTCCTTTAGTTGCTATTTGCACATAATATTATTTTCCAACCTTTCATTTTACTGTATTTCTGTCTATGGATCTAAAGTGAATCTCTTGTACACAGCATATAGTTGGGTTATGTTTATTTTAATCAAGTTTTACAATTTGTCTTTTGCTCAGAGAGTTTAATCTATTTGCATTTTAAAGTGACTATGGGTAAGAACTTCTGATTTTGCTACTTTCTATATGTCATATACGTTTTGTTTCTTATTTACTCCATTACTGCCTGCTTTTGTGTTTGCTTCTTGTAGTAAACTGTTTCGATTCCCTTCTCATTTTCTTTTGTGTGTATTTTTTAAGGTATTTTATTTGTGGTTACTATGGGCATGACATTTACACCTACCTCTACAACAATCTAGTTTGAGTCGATACCAACTTAACTTCAGTAGTACACAAAAACTTTCCTCCTATACAGCTCCATCCTCTGCTTTTATGTTGTAAAAAACTATATCTTTATACATTGTATGTCTGATAACAAAGATATGTAATTAAATTATTTTTCATTCACTTATTTTTTAAGTCCTGTAGGAAATAAAAGAGGACTTACAAACTAAAATTACAACAGCACTAGCTTTTATATTTGCCCAACTATTTACTGAAAATATTACTTCATACAGCTTTGAGTTTCATTTTATTCTGAAGGATTTCCCTTAGCATTTTTTTGTAGGGCAGGTCTAGTGGTAATGAACTCCCTCAGCTTTTATCTGAGAATGTCTTAATTTCTCCCCCATTTTTGAATGACAGTTTTGCCAGATACAGAATTCTTGATTGACAAGTTTTTTCTTCTACCACTTTAAATATGTCATCTCATTGCCTTCTGGCCTCCATGGTTTCTATGAGAAATCGGTTGTTAATCCTATGGATGATCCCTGATGTATGTGATAAGTTGCTTCTCTCTGCTGGTTTTAAGACTCTCTTTGGCTTTTGACAGTTTGCTGTGGTGTGGTTCTCTCTGAGATCATCCTACTTCGAGTTTGTTCAGCTTCTTGAATTTGTAGATTTATATATTTCACCAAATTTAGGGATTTGGGGGTCTTCTTTCCTTAAATATTCTTCATATTTCTCTGTCTTCTCTCTGTGGAACTCCCATAATGCAATGATACCCCACTTGATGGTGTCCCACAGGTTCTTTAGGCTCTGTTCATGTCACTTCATTCATTTTTCTTTCTCCTCCTCAGACTGGATAATTTCCATGGTCTTATCTCTAAGTTTCCTGATCCTGTCTTATGCTTGCTTATATCTGCTTTTGAATATCTCTGGTGAATTTTCATTTTCATTATACCTTTCAGCTCCAGAATTTGTTTGGCTCCCTTGAATAATTTGTCTTTATTGATTTTCTCAGAGATGAGTGTCTGTGTAAGTCCTTCAGGTAGTATCCTGACAGCTTGGGACAGACAAACACAATTGTGTCTGAGGTCCACTCTGTTCCTTCTGGAACTAGGAACTTACACTGGCAATGCAGGGGCCCTTCAATACTGCTACTGCACTGGGAAGGACCTGGGGCAAGGGCAGGAAAAATGCCATAAAGCTTTCCTCTCTTTGCACTTTCTTGATCCAGTGTTCACTTGGTTGCTGAACACCTCCGACTGTTTTCCAGACTTCTGGCAAACTGAGTTGACAGTTTTTGCTTGTTTTCTGATGTTTCTTTGGGGTAACAAGAGTTCAGAGCTGCCTATTTTGCTCACCCAAAATTTTACATTTTGAAACCAAATTTTAAATGTTGGTTGTTACAGATACTAAAGATTTAACAAATTTATATATCTAGTGTATCTGGTTTTTTATTACATACCATTGGAGTACGATGTTTCACTTTGGTCTGAATAACACCATCTTTTTCAAATTGTATCATATCATTAAGTGGGTCCCATGGTCGGGTACTACATAAATGAAAAAAAAAAATACCATTTGCTCAATGACTAAACAAAGAACTTTAAAACTTTCTATTATATGATTCAATTTTATTAATAATTATATAGGTAGCTCTAATAATGAGATTTCCCCATATCTAATCTTCGGACCCTCATTTTATCGGCTAACTACTATCATAGAGTCAAGCTTATAATGAATGCAAAACCAAGTTTAAAAATCTCACACTAATATACATGGTTTAATTAAAAACTACTCCAGCAACAAATATTCTAGAAATAAAGGCAATAAACCATGCTAATAATATATTGTTTGAAATAAACTATTTTAAGTTACTTACTCTGCAAACTTGTAATGCCATTCTCCTGTGAGTGGATCAAGCTCAAATAATTTGCAAGACCACTCTTCATTTTTTGTTTTCCGATCTCTGGCAGCTTGTCTTTGAGCTTCTTCCAAAACGTACTTCTCTTGGGTAGCTTCAGTTTGGTCTTTGGCATTTATGGCTCGAGTTACCCGTTGCCAGAGTCTAATACATGTGCAAAAATAGTATTAAAAATGCAACAGAAAATAAAATCTATATAGAACAGGCTTCAATCCCCTTGTAGAGAAAATAATGCTCACATGAATTTTTGGCTTTGACAACACTTATACTCATAGGCTTAGAAATGAGTCAAGATATAAATTCAGTCCCTTGAGTAGAGAGAGGGTCTCTCTATGAACTAAGTTCATAAGTGGAGACTAATTTTTCTTTTACTTGGCAAGAGAAACTTACTATATAGACTCTAAAACTCATGGTAGTAAGTGTTGCTGGCTCAAGATGATAGGAATGTAATGAAGGTAAAGCTCAGGAATCTATGCTTTAAGCAAGCTTCCTAGATGATTCTTACACTGTTTAATATCCACTGGCTTCAGAAAGATCCATTAATGTAATGCAGTGCTTCTAAAGTTTGGATCCATGAATTATCAGAGAACTTTTATAATCAGAATCTCTGCGGTCAGGCCCAAGTATTGATACATTTTAAAAATGTTTCCCCAAAGTATTTTAATGTATTGCCAGTGTTGAGAACCACTGGTTTAACAGAAAAGACTACTGAGGTAAAATGATATCCTCTACTCGTTCTTTCTTCTGTTAAATAAAAGTATATCTATATCCTACCCATCTAGAAAGACAGCATGTTAAAACCAGAAGAAAAGGCTTTGGGATCAGATAGAAGTCAAGTCCTAGAGCTGCCACTTCTTAGCTGGTGCACTTAAAGTTATTTATCCTAAGTCTCATTTCCTCATCTTCAAATATGCTGAATTATACACTCTCAAAAATTATCATATGTATGCCTTCGCAAAGCTTATCTCTGGATAAAGAACATCAAGTGGTTATGGCAGAATATTTAGAACTGGTACATACACATTCTTCCATCTTTGACAACCTTAATTTTGAGTGTAGAAGGGAAGGTACACACAGACTTGAATTCCATGAGAGAGAATGATATGTATGTGGGAACATGTAGGGAGGACTAAGTTGCATAATGAGTGTTTAGTGCCTAGCAAAGTATCTTTTATACATAAGTCTCTTTCTCTTAACACAAAGACATAATAACAATAAAATGGGGAATGTGTATATAGTATTTTTGATTCAAAAAAGTTCATGACTTAAGAACAGAAATGATAGCCTTAATTATTATCCAACTAATAAGTCCTTTAGAAGCCAGTCCATCCAGTAACTTTATTTTTGTTTCAGAGAATGGCACAGAAGTAGATTCTGCACCATTCCCTTTACCTAGAGTTCTAATGCCTAAACTAGGTTAGAAAACAGTTGCCAGGTAGAAACTAAGAGTCACTAATTAATCCTGTAATCTTATTTAAACAAAAACTTTTTTTTTTAAGGTTCTGGAGAAGTTGATAAAGAAAAACATGAGTAGTTTTGAGGTACAGAAAAGCAAGACGATTTGTATTATATTTCTTTGACATTCTTATACACAGAAACAGAATACTGTCACATTCCACAAATGACAAACTATTTTGCTGAATTAAGATATGACAGAAGAAAGGTGACAAAATGACCATGTCATTAAGGAATTGAAAAACTACTCTCTGATCCTTATGAAGTTAGCTGTAAAACAGTATACTTACTTCTCTGATTCAAAATCTCCCTGTTCTTCAGATTTTACAGTGTGCCTTATTAATCTCCATTGCTTAATGTCAGGTGTTGGATTCCAGAAAACCTCTGAATTATCAGTCTTTTTATCAGTAATAAAAACTTCACTATCCTATATTTAAAGAAATTCAAAATTAATGTAGAGAATTATACTTAGAAGGCAATTTTATAGTATAGTAATATGATGGTGAGAATTTCTTTTGGTTAATCCTCCAGTTAAAAACATTTTTAAAAACAAATGTAACTAGCACTTTTCCAAAAGCCCCATGTTTCTCATCATTTTTATAAAAACATTAAGATTGAATACATAATACTAGTTAATTAAAAAGAATTTGGTTGAATATCCAGTTTGTGAAATTTCACAAGTTTTACTTCATAAATTTCAAACATTACATGCAAAGCCTCAATAACCATCTTCAAACTGTCAAAGTAGAGCATAGTATTTGTTGCAGCTACAATGAGATGCTGTTGACTATCCATGGTTTCAATATACTCATACATACACACACATCCCTCTGAAAGAGGCTTTCCTAGCATTAAAAATTTGAGGTCCATCTCTATCGAATAATCTTTCTATCTAAGACATGGTCTTACTCTCTTGTGTAGGCTGGAGTGCAACGGTGCTATCTACCTTATCTATCTAATCTATTTTACCTATCTAATTTATCTACCTGTCTATCCATCCTTCTCTTTCTCTCTCTCACTCTCATCTCTCTCTCTCATCTATATCTTATCTATCTGAGACAGGGTCTTGCTCTCTTACCCAGGCTGGAGTGCAGTAGCACAATAATGGCTCACTGCAGCTTTCACCTCCCAGGCTCAAGCAATCTTCCTGCCTTGGCTTCCTGAGTAGCTAGGACAGGCATGTGCCATCATGCCCATCTAATTTTTTTTTTTTATTTTTAGTAGAGAAGAGGTCTCGTTATGTCACCCAGGCTGATCTCAAACTCCTGAGCTCATGCGATCCTCCTACCTCAGCTTCCCAAAGTGCTGGAATTATAGGTGTGAGTCACCCCACCCAGACAGAAATTTCATTTTTTAAAAATGACTGCTGCTTTATCTTTTTTCCAGAAGACGCTCAGATTTAAGGCAATTAAAAAAAAATTTCAGAGTGTATGTGGCCACTTAGCGGAGTCCCTAAATACAGTTTCACTTTCTCATATTTCTCAACATTTTCTGCTTACTGTATGCAGAAAGGAGCATATACTCAGTGCTCGTAGTATGGTATATCCATGCAGTGCCATGATTCTTTTTATTCATTTAAGCGTCTCTTAACAAAATTACATAAATATGAATTTAGGTTAGCACAGAAGTAAATAAAAACCATTGCTGTCATACACCACTATATCCTTTCCATGTTCCACTGAAAGGAATGTAACTAATTGGAACTATGCCTCTTTCTTCTATGTGAGAGGCAGCAGAGTGCTGTGCATAAAAGCACAGCCCTGGAGCCAGGGTTCCTGGGCTTTAATTCTTGTTTCACCACTTACTTTGAGCAAATTATGTGAACTCTCTGTGCCTCAGTGTCCTCTTCTATAAAATGGGGACAATAATAAACAATAATAAAATGGTCATGGCACCTATATACTCACCTCATAGGGTTATATGTTATAAATATTAAATCAGTTAATATGAGTAACATTCTTAAATAATGCAGTAAGTCATATATATAAGTGTTAGCTATTTCTACTGATTTTAAAGTTTTGGAAATAAAATATTACATAAAATTAATTATTGTTGATAACAGATCAACACCAAAATATCTGCTATTAAGCTGATGCTTATGTTAAATAGTGATGTTTTCAGCAATGGAGTAAGTTTTAAATTTTAAATGTGATTGTTATTTTTTTTCCCACAGAATAAAATCCTTTACAAAAATATGTACCCTCTCCCCTCCAGCTCACATACTCTTCCTCAAGGAGACCCTGCCACTCTCCCAATGAGAAGTGGGATCTATATTTCTTCTCCTTGAATTTGGGTGGTCTTACAATTCTCCAAATAATAGACGACAGTGGAAGTAAAATTCTTTACAATACAAAATACTTACCCAATGACCTTCCAAAGTAGCTAGGACTTCTTTTCCCAGTTTAAGTTTCCCTGATATTTGATTAACACAGTCACTACTCCCTAAGAATGGCTTTCAAATGAGAAAATGTTAAAACATTTTACTTATCACTTATATTTACATATAATGTAAAACCAAAACAAAAAAAAAACAACAAAAATTACTTGCATAGTTATAGTGCTCTTGAATACACAAGCAGTAAAAAACACTGGCTCAAATTTCAGTTGGAATGTTTAATAAGAAATCTGAATTGCTGCTATGAAAAAATAGGATAAAACAAGCAGACTATGTTAAATGAAAATAAACATATGAAGAAAGATCACACTGATATAACTGACTCATGTTCCATGTATGCTCAAATCCTATGTCCTCACCTAACTGTCAAGACTGTGCCCTATCAATGTGACATTATCTTAAGCAATAACAACTCAGTAAACCTAAGGGAATTCACGATCCATTGAAATAAGTAACACCCCTTCCTTAAAAAATGAACAAAAGTAAAATACATAGCTAAAAGAAGCCTACAAAAAATAAAATTAGAAGGAATATATTTTGAGTTACTATAATACCTTACTAATGTCTCTCCTTAGAGACAAAATTTTGATGCTCCAATGTAATACTTAAAGGCATCATATATACTTAAGAACTCATTCATCATGATCTTCAAACATTATCATCACCATACAAGCAAAATTTTGCCAAGGTGAAAGAAAAATAAAAAAAAGACATTGCATCAAATAATACTTAAGAGGTCTTTCTCATTAGAGCAAAACTGCTTATCAGCTGGATATCAACACATCAGCAATTTAGTAATATTACATAGTTCACAGAAATATTTTTATCTGAACATAATATACTGTTGTTCAAGAACAATTAATTCACATTAAGTTCTCAAATTTCCCTTTCATTTTGAGGCAGACAAAAATTTCCAAAGATGGCCTTGACAATATGTACCCTCTCCCCTCCAGCTCACATACTCTTCCTCAAGGAGACCTTGCCACTCTCCCAATGAGAAGTGGGGTCTATATTTCTTCTCCTTGAATTTGGGTGGTCTTATAATTCTCCAAATAATAGACGACAGTGGAAGTGATATAATTTGGCTTCTCAGACTAGGTCATGGAAAGCAAATGCAGCTTCTGCCTTGCTCATCGGGGCACTTGCACTTTGAAACCCTCAAATGCCAAGTAAGAAGTCTACTTTGAGGCTGTCATGCTGTCAGGAAACCAAGTCACATAGAAAGGCCGTGTATACAGGTGCTCAGATTAGCAGTCCTAGTCCTTCGGTCACCCTAGACCAGGTATCAGATATGTAGTGATAAGCCTTCAGGTGATTACAGTCCCTAACTATTGAGTCACCCATGGCCTACAAAGTCTTTCTGAGACCCCAGACATTATGAAGCAGAGATAAGCTATCCCCAATATGCCCTGTCCAAATTTTTGACTCACAGAACTCACGAGGAACAGCACAGTTATTAAGTCTGTTGAGTTTTAGAGTAATTTATTACATAGAAATAGTGACTAATACAACTGTGCCTTAGTTTACACAGCTAGACTGCAAGATGACACATATCTTCTGGTATTTGGTAAAAACAATCCTTTATTAAGAAATTTCTGTCTAATCACTTCTTAAATCTCATCTTCTATATAATACCCACGGTTTTATTAATTAAGATGAAAAACAAAAACGTCTTTGTGTTAATTTGAATTTTCCAAGGCTGCTATCTTAGGCTATCCGAAGATACTCACCCAGCCTTGTCCTTATCCGTTAGATGCACTTATCTTTGACCTGACGTAAATTGTTTTCTTACATTTAGTCCTTAACTAGGAAATACATGGTGCCCGTTATTCAATATTTATTGTATGGCTCTCCTTCTATTAGGTGATACCTACTATTATTTCTACTAACCTTTAGTTTAAATTCAAGTATTGCACTGTATCCAGTTTTTTGACATGTAATATTGACTGTTCCACCAAGCTCCAGTGTCATTGTACCATAAAGAATTCCTAAAGGAAAAAGATTTGACAAAATATTTATATGTATATGGCTCACAATAAACAGTTTAGTAATCTAATCACCTTTTAGGAGGAACGTAATTCAAAATCACTCTGTCCCACTCAAATGAAAAGCTATAATACAGATATAAAGATGGTTCTGTGGGATATAAATAGATAACAGCTGATTCACATTATGTGCAGATTCCATATCTGTAAATTCACCTACTCAGTAAAGTATCAATACCCAGAGTGCTTCTGTAGTCATTTGGAGACACGTGCAGAGTAGTGAAAAATTTGAGTCACCTGATGCACACACTCTGAGCTGAGGTTGAGCAAGGCAAACACTCTTCCTTGTTTCAGCTTCCACATTGTTAAAAAAAAAAAAAAAAAAAAAAAAAAAAAGTGTCCTTTTTGCAGTGTATTTACTACCATGTTTTCACATTTTTGTGCTTTTCATTGGTGGTTTTGCTGTTTAAAGTGGACCCACATGTAGTGTTGCAGTGCTGCCTAGTGTTCCTAAGTGCAAGAAAGCTATAATGTATCTTATAGGGAAAATGTGTGTTAAAAGCTACGTGTAGGTTTCAGGTTCTGTTGGCTGTTAGTTCAAGGTTAATGAATCAATAATAGGTAATTAATGTTATAATGACATCAGGTTTCTTTAAATAGAAGCACACATAAAACAAGGTTATGTACTGATTGATTGGTTGATGAAAATGTTAGGACAAGAGGCTCACAGGAATCCAATCTCATACTCCCCCCAGGAGTAATGGTTCAGTATTTGCTAACTCAGTGGTGACTTTATATAACCACTGCAAATAACAAGAATCAAATGCATAAGCAAAGCAAACAAAAAAACTACAGAGTAAGTTCTGTGGTTAAAAGCTGGGGAAACTCTAGGTTTAACAAAGCTAAACAGGTTGTGTATCTGCTGTTGGTCTAAGATGTTAAGGCAGCCTTTAACATGCAACGTACAATATTATCTTTTGAGAGGGGAACAGACTATGTAATGTTTCTCATACTTATTTGGCTATGGTACTCTTATTTTACAAAACAATTTGTGAGGCTAGTGACTTGGGGGAACATACCTTAGAAAACATACAGGGTGAAACAGCTTATAAAAATCATTTCATGTGCTCATTCACAAGCGGTTATAACTTCTTTTCTTTTTCCATGCATTGCTATAAAAAATTTTCCCTATTATTAGCTAAGTATGGGCATGGATGTCTACATGGAATATAATTTTATTTTTTCTAAATGATAGAAAATTTAAATATATTTGTTCTTATCAATTCATAATTAAAGATATTTCACTCCATGCTTACCTCAAGCTCTAAGAATAATCTAGACTGAGGCCATAAGTTAGCCTCTTTTGTACATGCTGGGTTGGCCTTCAATAAGATTCAACCCTCCCAGGTTTCTCAACTGTGAAATAAGGCCATATCAAATAATTCCTTTCAAATTATACTTTAAGTTCTGGGATACATATGCAGAACATGCAGCTTCGTTACATAGGTATACATGTGTCATGGTGGTTTGCTGCACCTATCAACCCATCATCTACATTAGGTATTTCTCCTAATGCTATCCCTCCCCTTGCCCCCCACCTCCCGACAGGTCCCGGTGTATGATGTTCCCCTCCCTGTGCCCATGTGTTCTCACTGTTCAACTCCCACTTATGAGTGAGATCATGTGGTGGTTGATTTTCTGTTTCTGCGTTAGTTTGCGGAGAATGATGGTTTCCAGCTTCATCCATGACCCTGCAAAGGACATAAACTCATCCTTTTTTATGGCTGCAAACTATTCTATGGTATGTATGTGTCACATTTTCTTTATCCAGTTTATCACTGATGGGCATTTGGGTTGGTTCTAAGTCTTTGCTACTGTGAATAGTGCTGCAATAAACATACACGTGCATGTGTCTTTATAGTAGCATGATTTATAATCGTTTGGTATATACCCAGTAATAGGATTGCTGGGTCAAATGGTATTTCTAACTCTAGATCATTGAGGGATTGCCACACTGTCTTCCACAATGGTTGAACTAATTTACACTCCCACCAACAGTGTAAAAGTGTTCCTATTTCTCCACATCCTCTCCAACATCTGTTATTTCCTGATGTTTTAATGATCACCATTCTACCTGGCATGAGATGGTATCTCATTGTGGTTTGATTTGCATTTCTCTAATGACCAGTGATAAAGAGCTTTTTTTGAAAAGTGTCTGTTCATATCCTTTGCCCACTTTTCATACTGAATAATTTCTATGTTTTCATGAATCAGTTCCCAAAATAGAGGATAATTACCAAAAAAGTTATTTTTAAGATTTTAAGAAACTGGTTGGAAGGGAGGACACACATCATGACCACACTAAACTGACGCAAAACAGTTGAAAGTTCAGAATGCAGAGGTAAACCACCTGGGTTCAGATCCTGACTTGCTGCATTTTAGCTGTGTGATCTCAGGCGTATTAAGCCTCTTTGTGCTTCATTTTTCCTCTTCTATAAAAAGGGAATAATAATATTTCTATTTTATAGGAGCTGCTGAAATGATTAAATAAATGCATTGAATAGTTGGGTGCCTAGCATGTTGTAATGTTGTAGATGACAATTATTATGTAACACCCTTATCTGTATTTTAAATAATGGGTCAAAAAGCATAACACATTAAGAAATTGGCAAAAGAGGGTGAGAAAAATCTTTTAAAAACTTGGTACATTAAAAAATAGTAAATTAAAATTTTTAAAAAGCATGGTGGTGCAAAAAAATGAAAATCATCTTTACAGATTCTGAAATAACAGACAGTTTTGTCAAATTTGAAAACTTGCACATCAGGTAAGTGCAAAGAAATTTCATTATGGTAAGTCAGTCTCTTCTGACTAAAGTATACATCACAAAAAGGTCCATTACAGATGAATTAATTCACCACAGAAATATTCAGCAAATGATAGCAATAATCTTAAATATCTGTAAATCAAGGATGCTTTCAAACAAAATATAAGTCTGACTCCATCAATCAGAAAGCACAACAAATCACAGCTACATACATTTACTTAAAAGGAAAGCTTAATATCTAACTCAAGTATAGAAAATATTTACCTTTACAATGAGCATATGGCATTGTCATTACATAATCTTCACCCCTATTCAAGAAAGTTAACCGTGCTTCTCCCTCTAATATTGCAGATAATGAGTTTCCTGAAATAAAATGTTGTTTATTAAATTTCACAAAACATATTCAACCAACTCAAAAACAAACAAAATATATTTAGAACACCTACCAGACATCTACAGTGGAAAGTCTTAAAAATGTCTCAATCTCGGCCGGGCGCGGTGGCTCAAGCCTGTAATCCCAGCACTTTGGGAGGCCAAGACTGGCGGATCACGAGGTCAGGAGATCAAGACCATCCTGGCTAACATGGTGAAACCCTGTCTCTACTAAAAAACACAAAAAACTAGCCAGATGAGGTGGCGGGCACCTGTAGTACCAGCTACTCGGGAGGCTGAGGCAGGAGAATGGCGTAAACCCGGGAGGCGGAGCTTGCAGTGAGCTGAGATTCGGCCACTGCACTCCAGCCTGGGCGACAGAGCGAGACTCCGTCTCAAAAAAAAAAAAAAAAAAAGTCTCAATCTCAATGTGCCCAAACATGTATTCATTACCTTATATCCAAAACATATTTCATCCTTATTCTCATTTTTACATAATGACTACTTCTAAAAGATACAGTTATGTGCTTTTTTATAATTAAAAAAAAATTTTTTTGAGATGGAGTGTCTCACTCTGTTGCCCAGGCTGGAGTGCAGTGGAGTGATCTCAACTCACTGCAATCTCCACCTCCAGGGTTCAGCAATTCTCCTGTCTTAGCCTCCCGGGTGGCTGTGATTACAGGCGTGTACCACCACACCCAGCTAATTTTTATATTTGCAGTAGAGACAGGGTTTCCCCATGTTGGCCAGGCTAGTTTTAACTCCTGACCTTGGTTGATCTGCCCTCCTCGGCCTCCCAAAGTGCTGGGATTACAGGCATGAGGCACTGCACCCGGCCTATTTTATGAGAGTTATAAGAAAATCAGAAAACATAGAGAATACTTAATATTAATAAAACACTGTTTCACTGTATAGCCTAATTTTCTTCTTTGAATAAAACCATTATTTTTTAGCTATAAGTCACATTACTTTACAAATCTCAAGCTATTTAAATGCTTATAATTGATATAACAATCCTATAGACAATTTAGAAAAATAAAAAATATAAAGCACCAAAATATAGTCAACAATAAACCACTATGGTAATTTCTTCTAAGTTTTCTCCTGTATGCATTTTCTCTCCTTCTATTCTCAGTTTTACTTAAGTATAAATTTACATACAGTAACTAACCCATTTTAAGTGTGAAATTCAAGTTTTGGAAATTGCAGAGTCATATAATCACCACCACAGTCAAGATATAGAACTTCCCATTATCCCCAAAAAGTTCCTCCTTGCCCCTGAGCAGTCAATCCTTTCCCTCAGCCCCAGGAAACCACTGGTCCATTTTAAATTACTGGCTTTACCTATTCTAGAATTCTGTACAGATGGCACTATAGAAGATGTAGCTTGCTGTGTTTTACTTCCTTCAATTAGCACAGTGTCTTTCAGGTTCACCCACATTGCTGTATAAGAATTCTATTCCTTTTTATTGTTAGTTAGCATTCTGTAGTTGTGACATTTCCTTACTAGTTGATGGTCCTTAAGTTGTGTTTAGTCCTGGATTATTATGAATAATGTTGTGTATACTTAAGAATATTTATGTACAAGTCTTTATGTAGCCATCTATTTTCATTTTTCATGGGTAAATACCTAGGAGTGGAATTTCTGAGTTTACGGTACATGCATGTTTAACTCTGGACAATCATTTCTCCCACGTGAAAAAACATTTGACCATGTGTACCGGTCTACATCTGAACTCTATTCCATCCCATCAGTTTATATATCTACCATTATGTCAATTCCACACTGTAATGATTACCTTAGCTTTATAGTAAAATTAGGCAGTGAAAGACTTATCTTGTTCTTTTTCAAAATTGTTTGGCTGTTTTGGGTCCTTGACTTTTCAATGTAATTTTAGAGTCAACTTGCCAATATCTTCAAAAAAGCCTGCCAAGATTATGATTAGGACTGCACTGAGTCTATGGCTCAATTAAGGGAGCTCTATTATCTTAACAATATTAAATATCTCAATATATAAACATAGTCTATCTATCCATTTATTTGGATCTTCTTTAATTTTCCTCAGTGAAATTTTAGTCTTCAATATACAGGACTTACATCTTTTATTAAATTTATTTTTAAATATATTATTTGGATGCTATTATAATTGGAGTTGTTTTTAAATTTCATTCTGAGCCAGGCATGGTGATGTGTGCCTGTAATCCCAGCTACTCAGGAGGCTGAGATGAGAGGATCCCTCATAGTAAGACACTGTCTCAAAAAAAAAAAAAAAAAAATATATATATATATATATATATATACTTCTGCAAGTATTCATTTCTAGTATATAGAAATACGACTGATTTTTCTATTTTGACCATGCATCTTGAGATTTTACTAAATTCACTTATTAGTTACATGAGCTTTTTTTGTATATTCTTGAAGATTTTCTATATAATCTGGTATATAAATGGCTTATCTTCTTCCTTTCAATCTGTATGCTATTTTTCCCTTTAATTTGCCTACTGCATTGGCTAGGACCTCTAATACAATTTTGTATAGAAGCAATGAGAGTAAACATCCTTGCCTTGTTCTTGATCTTAGGTAGAAATTATTCGGTTTTCACCTTAAAAGTATGAAGTTGGCTATGTATTTTTCATAGATGCCTTTAATCTAGTCCTAGTTTCTTGAGGACTAAGAAATAAATAGGTGTTGAATTCTGTCAAATCATTTTTCCGTATCTATTGAAATCATACTTTTCTTCTCTGTTATTCTATTAATATGGTAAATGACATTTTTATCAGATGATAAACCAACCTTGTATTCCAGAGACAAAATCCATTTCATCATGATATATTATTCTTTTAATATATTGATCATACTTCTTTTATATGTATATGTCCATATATTATTCTTCCTATATGTTGATTTGTTACTACTTAAGAATTTTTGCATGTATGTTCATAAAGGATATTAGATCTGTAGTTTATTTTCTTGTAATCTCTGGTTTGGGGATCAGGATAATCCTGGCCTCATAAAATGATCTGAGGACTGTTTTTTCTTCTATTTTCTGCCAAAAATTGTGTAGAACTGTTATTTCTGCCTTAAATCTTTAGAAGAACTCAAGACATCTGGGCCTGGAGTATAACCTTGAAGAAAGATTTTAAATTACTAAATCAATTTATCTGATATAAGAGTATTACAATTTTACACCACTTCTTGGGTCAGCCGTGGTAATTCGTATCTCTTAAGAAAATTTGCCCATTTCAAATTTCTGTCTCTTTTAATTCTGTTTTTGCTTCATATTGAAGTTCTGTGCTTAGGTACATAGGCATTTATGGTTATTATGCTATCCTGAAGAACTGAACCTTTTTATTTCATTATGAAATGTTCTTTATCTCTATTAACACGTTTTTGTCTTGAAATCTATTTTATTAATATACTCACTCAACTCTACTTGTACTTAATACTTGCATAGTTTAGCTTTTAACTTTTACTTTCCATTTACTTTCTTTTTTTTTTTTTTCCTTTCTTGAGACACAGTCTTGCTCTTGTTGCCCAGGCTGGAGTGCAGTGATATGATCTCAGCTCATTGCAACCTCTGCCTCCCAGGTTCAAGTGATTCTCCTGCCTCAGCACTCCGAGTAGCTGGGATTACAGGTGTATATACCACCATGGCCAGCTCATTTTTGTATTTTTAGTAGAGACAGGCTACATTTTGGCCTGGCTAGTATGGAACTCCTGACCTCAGGTGATTCACCCACCTTGGTCTCTCAAAGTGCTGGTATTACAGGACTGAGCCACCATGCTTGGCCTACTTTTCACTTACTTTCAACCTATTTGTGTGTCTACATTTAAGGTATGTTGGTCCTTGCTGTTTTAGCTAATCTGATAATCATTGTCTTTAAATGAGATTATTTGGGCCATTAAGACTGATACAATCATATTATTGGGTCTATCATATTATTTTGGTCTATCATTTTGCTATGTGCTTTCTATCTGTCCCCTCTGATTTTTGTTCCTTGATTGGGCTTTCCTGTTTCTTTTATAAATTATTTAAATTATTGTTTAAAATTTTCAAATAATTTCATTTTAATTTTCTTACTGACTTTTTGCCTATACTTTTTGGTGGTGATTTTTCTTCGTGTGTGTGTGTTTGCTCTAGTGTAGGGCTTCTCAATGGTAGCATTCCTGATATTTAGGGGACCGGATAATTATTTGTTGTAGGGAGTTATCCTGTGCATTGTAGGATGTTTAGCAGCATTTCTGGCATCTACCTACTGGATCTCCCAACTGTGAGAACCCAAAATGTCTTCAGACATTGCCAAATGTCTCCTGAGGAGAACCACTGCTTTAGGGATTACAATATTTATCTTCAAAATGTCACAGTTGGCTGGGTGCAGTGGCTCATGCTTGTAATCCCAGCACTTTGGGAGGCTGAGGCGGGTGGATCACTTGAGGTCAGGAGTTCAAGACCAGCCTGACCAACATGGTGAAACCCCATCTCTACTAAAATAACAAAAATTCACTGGGCGTGGCGGTGGGCACCTGTAATCCCAGGTACTTGGGAGGCTGAGGTAGGAGAATTGCTTGAACCCGGGAGGTGGAGGTTGCAGTGAGTCGAGATTATGCCATTGTACTCACTTACAGTTAATCTTTTACCACTTTACATAGAATAGAAAATTTTACTACTTCTAGGTCCATTCTCTTCCAGGCTTATGTACTATAGTTACATGTGTTAAATTTGCTTATGTTATAAAACTCACAAGATAATGCTGACATTTCTGTTTTGAACAGTTACATGTATTAAAAGGAAAAAATAAGAAAAAATACCTTTTGAATTTACCTATAGGTTAACCAATTCTGACAATCTTAAATTCAATCTAGATTTAATAGATTCTTTCAAATTATAAAGGAACAGAGAGCTCTGATGTATATAAATTGTACCATAACACAGAAAAAAGGCCCACTGATGAAGTAATCCCAGAAAGCGAGCTATGCACCTCGTACTCCATAAAAATTTCTGTAAGGGTAGAACACACACTCAGAAAAGCCATTTATACTACAGTCAGGGTAGAAGAATGGAGGGATGAAAGGTGAAGTAGGTAAGAAATATATCAAATATAAAATATATATAAACTTAAGGAAAAATAAAAACAAGCAATCACCATCTTAAACAAAACAAGGTTAAAAAAAAAAAAAAAACCAAAACCAAACGAAAACAAACATCAAGGGAAATAAAAGATACCTTGAAGAAATATAACAACACACACCAGGTTCCTGATCAAAAACTACTCTTAGATATCCCTGTGGTAGACTTAACTATGGCTCACCACATGCTCAGGTAACCAAACCTTGGATTTCTGTTTACATACTTTATTTTTCCTTTTTTATCATAATAATTTTTTTCACTCAGGTTTAAAATTCTTTGGTTGAAATTTAATTGTTCTTCATTTAAACATTTTAAAAAACTATATAAAAGCATTTTAAGGTTATATATGTTTTACTGGTATATAGCTTTGGCAATGATTTGTTTGAACTGTCAAGTTTTTGTATTAATGTTTCCTACTATAACCTTTTCTCTATTTTCCCTTGTACTTGCAAACAGTTTTTTTTTGGTATGTTATTTAATTCAAAGTTAAATATATTTACCGATTGACCCTGGGCCAGTTCTCCTAAACATACTTGAATTCTTCCTCTCTGTTCAAAGACTACAATAGAATGACTGATCCCTTAGATACACTGAGATGAAACACAAAAAACTGGTCAGACTAAAGGCAAAAGAAATACTTTATGCACTAAAGGGCTATAATGGGCAATCATTCTGTCTTTTCATAAGTGATGTTTGTGATATATTTACATATATGTGATGAATACATAAGCCACACCTTTATGAGTGGGCAGAAAAAAGCCATTATTCAAGGAAAGATGATACTTAAAAACGACAAACTCCATGTTGCAAATAGCCCATGACGCTGACTAAATAAAAGCTCACCAGAAAATAATACCTCCCAGGAATGGGTGCAAGTTGGGACAGGGGGAAACTCACCATAAAACTTGGACTTAGCCAGGATACTACCACTAAGACAAAATCCATCTTTTCGATTACTAACATAAAAGGCAGATATTGGTGGATGATGGGACACCTATTAAACACAAGAAAAAACATGCATATATAAAATATAAAAACATGTTTATATAAAGTATAAAAAGATAAGCATATTATTGTGTCATTATCAAAAGTTCAAGCCTTATAATAAGAAAAAACATTTAATAAGCAGTAAAATTAAGTATTGATGGTTATAGTAACCAGCCTCTTGTCTCCTAGTGAGACCCACACTCCTGGTATTCACATAGGCCCCTCTTATATTGTACTGAAATTGGTTTGTGTGGAAGTGACACTACGTAATTTCTGAAATTAGGTTACAAAGCACCTTCCACGTTGGGGGCTGTCTCTCTGCCGATCTCTCAATCATTAGTTCTGAAAAGCCAGCTTTCAGATTGTGAAAAACCCTACAGAGAGGCCTATGTGATGAAGAACTGAGTTCTTCTGTCAACAGCCATGTGATGAACCTGGACATGAATCTTCCTATCCAGTCAAGCCTGTAGATGACTGCAAAGCTGGCTGACAGTTTGACTGCAAGCTCACTAGAAATCCTGAGCCGGAACCACCCAGCTAAGCAGATCTCGGATTCCTGAACCTCATCATATGAGATAATAAGTACTGCTTTAACCCATTCAGTTTTGGCAGTAATTTTTTAGACAGCAATGGATAACTAATATAGTGATTAGTCTTCATATGGATTACTGAATGACTATAGGAAACAAAAATAAAAAACATGTTATTTAATAATCTAATGCCTTCAACAATATATTTACTTCTTACGTTCTCTTTACATGAGACAAACTAAAATCACCATCTCAAGCTTCTTAATTTCATGAAGAATTAAATCATTGACTTTTAAAAAATTTAATATAGATGAGTGGTTTTGACTTGAGGGGGTTATCAAAACCTCTAGGAGAAGGTTTTCCAAAGAACACATGGTCTTCTCATTCTCCTTACACTCAAAGTGAGGATTACCATAATAAGGAGCCACTGTTATTGAAAGAGAATGTCATATGCCTCAAGTTTATGCAGACAGAAGACTGAAAATCATGATTATGGATGTATATGAGTTCAAATTAATGAAAGTTTAAAAACTAAAATATTTTCTGTCTGTATACAACAAAAAGAGAGGTATCACAGGGGAGAAGAGGGAATTGAAGCTAACAATTCAATTAGGAAAATAAATATTCTGTAAAAAGGTAAACAATACAAATGTTAAAATAATAGCTTAATGGATAATCACAAAAACAATACAGAAGTTTGAGAAGGGAAAAATCACTGGGAGCTGCAGTCATTTGGATCATGAAGGATAAGCGAGTCAGGGTTTGTTTTGATAAAGAACACCTAAGAAGAAATACTGGAGTGGGAGAATTAAATTTAAAAATGAGGCAAGAAACTGTGAGATCAGGTTACCTAGTCATGAACTGCACAGGTTTGACTACTGTGGAGAATTAGAAAGGTATTAATTTGAGATAAATTTGGAAAAGATATAGAGGACTTTGAATGCCAGACAAATGAATGCCACACCACTGAATAATTCTGAGCATGATCAGAAGTTGTTTTGGAAATATGAGTTCGGCCAAAAAAAAAAAATTAAAAAAAGGGCAGGGGGTATAGCAAAGGAAAAACACATATTTATTTTTGGTCAAAGGATTCCATGACTGTAATAATAATACCTATTAATATGACATTTAGTAGTATTTAATACTAAAAGGTTAAATGTTTACCAAATGTGCACAAATAAGAAAGGCTAAATAATAGTGAGTTTACTGAGTAAATATTTTCTATAAAAATATTCCAGTAACTTCCAGATAAGTTTTGTTTCCATACATGCATTTCTAATACCTGTTCAGCAATATAAAAAGTTTTGCTGTTTGTTCTGGGATGAATCCATAAACAACGAAAAGTCTCGCCAAGTATAGGATTATAAGGTTTCTTCAGTCCCTGGTTTAAAAAAAAAATGCAATTTCAAATTACAAATACAAAGGATTCAAAATAGCTTAAACTAGTCAAAATGGGTTTAACTGTACCATCTGGGAACCATCCTTATAAAATTTCAAAGTAAATAAAATTTACATTAAATAAAATTAAACTACTTCAATAATAATACAGGTCTTAATGATCAGGTATTTTGCAATTTTGCTAAGTCAAAGAAGCCCAGTAATGTAATTGTTAACAATCTACAGATTACATAAAATATAAAGCACTCATAAAACACTAAAGACAATAAAATACAAACAAACATTACCTTTGGCTTTTTATAGAATCCTGACAAATACCATTTCACTACTTTCTTCAAACGGAAATAAGGATTTTCTTCAAGAGCAGCCCTAAAACACAAAATGGTAAACAAAAATTTTACAAAATAAATCACAAATTCTCTCTCACATTTATTAATAACTGAGTATGAAATATGATTAGAAAACATAATTCTTATTTTAAATGGATGACAAAACAACCATGTAATCAATTTTCAACCATGTAAATCCATTTCTGTTTTTCTTAACCTGGTCACATTTTCCCATTCTTTGGTACACTGCCTGAGTCTTTGCTAAAGTAGTTTTTGGAAACTCTCCAAACCAAGGTTTCTGAATTGGGATTCTGCAGAACCTGAGATGTTGTTAGTGACTCTGTGAAAATTGTGATTAAAAAAAATAAAAATGGATTTTGGATTCATGCACTATGTGATTTCTAGCATTTGCAATGATAGGCAGTGGCCAAGCAGCCTCATTAACAATCCTGATAGAAGTCTTCAGCCTCATATGTCAGTGAAAGACCAATGTTTACTTGGTTGAGTCCATTCTCAGTTGTTGATGTTAGAGTAGATCAATGGTAACTGGTGGGTGCTGTAGTACATGGAGGGGAGGACATACGTTGACGTTAGCCTCTTTTGTGCAAAGTACTTATCTAAATATAGGATTTTATGGGTATGCAGTCCTTAGTACAAAACACAGAAGTTTCAAATTACAAATATGAAGCAGAGTCAAAATAATTAAATCAATACAGAAGGTTTTAACCTATTTTTATTCTTCAACTTGCTCTTGTGTACTATCAACTGATTTTCCAGAATAAAAACTCAACCAGAATAATGGATAATCAAAGAGTAATTTTTATTTTAAAGAAGTTTGTAGGAGCCATGACTCAGCTGCCCCCCATACAATTCTGTTGTTGTGCAATCATTGCAAAAACCTGATTGTGTATGTCTGAAGTAAATTTTACTGAGAAGTTGTTTTTGTTATTGTTGTTTTCTGTTTGTAATGTCGTTACTATACCCTTATTTACAAAAAGGCATTTATGTTTCACAAGCATGTCTGACAGTCCAACGTGGTGATTTTTTTAAAATGAGATGTGAGACAGAAGAGCACAGACCTAGGCTTATTGACAATTGTGCTAAGTTGAAAGCTTGTGTTTTTCTGGAGTAGCAACCCTCTGATTGCTCTCTGTCCATCTTGGCTTAAATTCCCTTACTATGCAATTTTATTTTAAAATTAAATATATATAGTTCAAAGGCCAAAGCAATATAAAGAGGTACACATGTCTTGTTACTGCCCCATCTCTCCACACTGTTCCTACTTACCTTCTATAGGTAACTTTTTAAAAAAGTTTCCTTCTAAGTTTTCTTTAGGCATAAACAAGCATATATAAATAAACAGTCCTGTTTTTCTTCAAAAAGGTTTGCAAACTATACATACTCTTCTGTACACCTTGCTTTTTTCACACACAATTCTAGAGGTCCCTCCAGATCAGTTTATGGAATTCTTCCTTATATGGGTGAATGTGTCACACATTATTTAATCAGTACACTGTGCTGGACACTGGAGTTATATCTAATGTTTTATTATTACAAACACTGCTGCAATGATCTTGTGTATATGCCATTCTGTATATGTGGCATTATATCTGTAAGAGTTATTCCCAGAAGTGAGATTAGTGTATCAAATGATGAATGCATCTATACTTTTGGTAAATACTGCCAGATTACCTTCCGGGTGCTGTGCTAGTCTGCACTGCACGTGGTGGTGCATGATCGTCCCTGGTTGCCAACACAACCTTGGCAACAGTGTGTAATGCCAGAAAAGTACAATCTTTCTATTTGGGACAGGGGGCATCTCTCAAGATCTTGTGATTCACAGGAATTTGCCTTATATTCTGAGAGAAATGAATTTCCAGACAGATAAAAGTGCTGAAGATATTAGAACTAGGATATAAAAGGTTTTTGACCTTTTGTCAATGTGATGGATAAACAACAATAACTTACTATAGTTCAAATGTACCTTTTCCTTATTTTGCATGAGGTTTTTACATGTTTAAGGACTGTTCCTATTTCTTCATTTTCCAACTGCCCAGTAATTTCTTCCACTCCTTTTTCTATAGGCTTCCTTTTCTATAGAATCATTTTCATTCAAATTTTAAGAGCTTTTTTTAGGGAGGTTAAACATTTTGTCTATGATGAAATGTGCAAAAATTTCCCAGTTTATCGATTATCTTTTGACTCAGCTTATTATTTTTTTCAATGTTCGCTCATGAAATTTATAGACAGAAACTAGTATTGATAAAGATTCTAAAAATCAGGTCACAGGGCCAGATATCAGTGGCATAGAAAGCACAGTGCCTTGAAACACCATTATTGCTAGAATAGGGGTATCAGGTAAGTAAGAATTGGAAGCATGGACACAAAGTTGCTGTTCCTTGCAAAGTTTACTGGTTTTCCAAGAAATTGCTTGGACAGAGGTGGACAGCACCTCCTCTGCCTCCTTTAAGTGTGCCTTCTTCAAAATTACACTCAGGATCAGCTGGCAGCTTCAGAAGCAAAGAAAATAAGGATTTGTTCCAAAAGCTAGCAACTGGCAGGGCATTTTAGTTCTGGTAAGCCATACATACCTCACAAGCATGCAGACAGATAAGTATGAGCAAAAACAGAGGCCCCAGGATGGAACTGAACAAGGGCTTTCATAGAGGAGAACAAATGATGCCAATCACCTCTCTCTGTGTTAGGTTAGTGAACTGAGGTTAAGGAGCCTATAACACCAGTGTTGTTCAGTAAAGGGTAGAATTCTTGTTTTCCTCAAGCTTATGATATCTCAATTTCACTTCATAAATGGCAACATTATAGCAAAGTATTACATATGCTTCTTACTAAGAAGTGGTAGAGAACAGAGAGTGATGTGTCATTAGAGCCTGATTTTGGAAAGGAATGGTAATTGAAAATAGTACTCTTGAGAGCTTCTAAAATCATGAAGTATTGTCTATTTTAAGAAATAAGAATCTACTTACTCAGATAGGAAATCTGCATGATAGTAGTAATCTGAAAGTTTATCCAGGAAAGAACGGGGTTCCAAAATAAATGTAGGCAGAACCACCTTGGATAGGTCCATGCCAGGACGGACTTGTTTCAATAGTGTCCAGATAAGGCTTTTGTTTTCTTCAGACACAGTTTCTGTTTGAGAAGCCTCACCTGCCTTTATCAATTAATGAAAATTACCAAAACATTACATTTATTTCAGACAGATATGTAAACAAGCCAGCTAATGTTGAAAATATGAATTCTTTTCAGGACTACTCCAAGCATTCTTTAAATGTGGAAACAAAAAGTAATAAAATCTATAGCTATAAAACTTAGGTAAAAAGGGTAGCTGAAAAAGACATCAAAGTGAACAATATGTACAAGAGATCCACTAGAAAAATATTATAGCCTATTATTTTACACTACATTTACTTCTATGATGCACTGGCAATAACAACGTTATAAACTCATGCTTCCTTGCAACTTACTTTGCACTGGCAATGACATCAAGCAATATCCTACTTCAAAATCAAGCTTGAAGAAAATATAAACTTTAAATTTAATGGAATATATTGGTATTTATGTGAGTATTTGTGTTTAGTTGTTTGTAAATCCTAATATATTTCATATGTGTGCAACTTTAAAAATATCACATTCTATCACAGAAAAATAGGCAATAGATGAAGCAAATAATATCTTCAATTTCATTGAACAATTCCCAAGAATATGAAAATTCAGAATCTCTAAAAATAACAGATTTCTACCTCTCCAAGTTCTTCATGGCTCTGTTCAGTGTAGGTAGTCTCCTTTAAAGGCTCAACAGGCTCGGGTTCGATATATGAGTCATCTTGTCTTTCTGATGTATCTGTGTCACTTTCTTCACTTTTCCCCATCACCTCATTGTCAGACTCATCATGTTCTTGATCATTTTCTTTATCAGATTTATCAGAATACATATCTTGGTCCTTAAAATGTTGTCGTTCAATTTCACTATCATTTAACCTTAAGGGAAAGAATTTTTAGGAGGAAGAATAAAGGATGTTAAGAATGCTCAATTCATAAATAAAAATTATATACAACATTTATTGAGAATTTACTATGTGCCCAACAGTGTTCTAAGTGTTTTACATAGTGTTAATTCACTTAATCTTCAAAATAACCCTATGAGATAGGTAATATTATTATTCTCATTTTACAGATCAGTAAACAGAGGCATAGAAAAGTTAAAAACCTGGAGAAATGTGAAAAGATGATACTCTGAGCTCTTTGCCTCTCTACCAATTGGGACTAAAATCTTCCAAAACCAAAATTTTAGACTTCTTGCTAGATATTTTTCTTAGTTTTTCAAACAGCATCACTTCCATCAATCTCACTGTCACCTATGGTATGAAGAAAAAATGCAGGTCCAGATAATCCGATTCTCAACTGAACTCAAATAAATTATGACTTTCCGCCTGTATATGAAGGTTTCCAAAGTCACCTCACGAGTCCAAGAAAAAGATATGAAAATGGTAAATGGTAAACAATTATATTAAATTCTATTCATCTGAAAGGTTTAATCCTGAGCAAAAATCCAGAGAATTAAAAATGAAAATTTCAGCTGAAGGAAATGAACCTATGACTAAAATCAAGTAAGTTTTGCTGAATCTACCTATTCTCACTTAAAGTGATTAGGGTAAATAGTCTGTACAAAAAGGGGAAAGTCTTAGAAAGAGGTTCCAACAAACACCCATTCCTCTGTCAGTAGCCCACCCCATTCCATCCTATCTCACTCAGGCACCAGGTATTTGGGATTAAGATAAAGCTCCAGATTGTAGGTCTGCAAAGAAATAAGATAAAAGGTCAGGTAATGGAGATTTTCAAGAGAGTGGGGAAAAAAAGAAAAAAAAAAAAAAACAAAAAACCTGGGCAACATAGTGAGACTATGTCTCAAATAAATAAATAAATAAATAAATAAATAAATAAATAAATAAGCAAGCCAGCCCAGTGTGGTAACACAGGCCTGTAGTTCTAGCTACTGGGGAGGTTGAGACTGGAAGATCGGCTTGAGCCCAGGAGTTCCAGGTTACAGTGAGCTATGATTGTGTCACTGCACTGCAGCCTGGGCAACAGAGTGAGACCCTGGCTCTAAGAATTTTTTTAAAGTAATACAGAGAGAGAGAGAGAAAAAAAGAAACAGGTAAAAGGATAGGGAAGAAATGTTTAAATCAGGCTACATGGAGAAGAGGAGAATAGCAGTCTAACTTTGAGAAGAGCAACCTCAATGCTGATGAAAGTGACTACAGAGCAGAAGCCAAGGAGTGGGGAAAGGGAGGAAACGGAAAAGTCTGATGTTTTTCCTGCAAAGCAACAAAAAGACCTGAATCTCAAGAAAGTCTTTGCACTACTGTCCAGTTTCCTTGGAGAAATGCTTTTTTAGTGTTAACTACAATAAATCCTTCAGGGAATAAAACCACAAATAGGCTACAGTTTCATTCCAAACAGGATATAAATGAATTTCACAGATACCAGGTAGAGTAAGTCCAGTGCCATTACTAAAAACGTGTTACTCTATAGAAAGACAGATTATGTCTCATAGTTATAAAGCTTCACATATGATGTAATATTTGAGACTGATCTTGAATATATGGACAGGAGAAAAAAGCAAGGAGGAGTAGGCAGAAATCATTCTTAATAGAAAGCACATCATGCACAGACAAGGTGAATAATTAGCATGGCTATATTTGGGAAAGATAAAGTAAATCACATTGGCTGGAATCCCTAAGGAAATACATTTCTACACCTGATTATAGCAGCTAAACAAATTTTAAGCCAGGTCTTAGACCATATAACAGGAAGATATGCAAATTTCAGTCCTCGATACACTACTAAAATTCTAGGCCTGCAAACTAATTTTGTGAACAGCACAGTCTCTGAAACATTACCAAATCAGTGGTAATATCTACTTACTGGAAGTTGTCACCACTGTGGAGATTGTTAGCACGTAGTAAGCCATAGAAAGTTACATGTGTGCTATCTGATGAAACGCTCAGGTCATGTTCCTTTCCTTCTCTGATCATTGTACGTTTAAGAAGACTAGAACATTTCAAAGCCAGCTCCAAAGCGTCCATCCAGCACCTTCCTAAATGAACACAGATTCATAAGCAGTATAATTTTTAAAACTATGAAACTAGCATGCATCTTAACTTACCCTGTTACCACTATTTCTTTGAGAAACATGCACTAGGAAAGTTAATCTGAACATAACATCTGCTAGAACTTCTTAATGCAATCTTTCAGTTTTCCAAATGCTTTTCACATACTAAGCAGCTACAAACCACTGATAAATGAATAGTATACAGCATGCATTAGAAAGTATATCCAATCTAAAATAAACATACTTTATTTTTCTAATCTTAGAACATTAACATGCAGTATAATTTGAAGGTATCAAGCAAGGTACATAAAATATACTGGAGGATTTATGGTTCTACTATAAACAAACTATCTGAAGTAACTGTTTTTGGTAATAGGAAGTCTATCCTCAAGATTAACATCCATTCTATTTGTATGTATGAAACTTTTTAAGTCAGGAAAATGCCTATATAATGCTACTATTAACTGCCATATTAGTTAAGAGAAACATTAATAGTTTTATTTTTTAAATAAAAATTTAAAAGCGAATTAGCAGAAAATTTTTCACTCTATTTGTTTGGGGCTCTTAATTTTCATATATATCACTTCAAGATTTGCTGGGAATATCAGTCAAGTAAAGCATTTTCATACTGAAAGCTCATACCTATATTTTAATTTAAAAAAATCATCTGAGGCCAGGTGTGGTGGCTCACGCCTGTAATCCCAGCACTTCGGGAGGCCAAGGCAAGCAGATCATGAGGTCGAGTGTGACACCATCCTGACTAACATGGTGAAACCCCGCCTCTACTAAAAATACAAAAATTAGCTGGGCATGGTGGCGTGTGCCTGTAATCTCAGCTACTCGGGAGGCTGAGGCAGGAGAATGGCTTGTACCAGGGAGTCGGAGGTTGCAGTGAGCTGAGATCGTGCCACTGCACTCTAGCCTGGCAACAGAGCGAGACTCCATCTCAAACACAAAAACAAACAAACAAAAAAACATCAGATAAAAGTAAACTTTGGAAGGTTACAAGATTCCCTACACCAACCTTGTCTAAACTACGAAACATGAAAGCATGAAAGTGAGGACAAAATCTGTTATTAAGATTTGAAAGCTACCTTGATATCATTTAAGTGTTTCTCTCCCCATATTTGCTTCATGAATTAAGTATTAAAGGAGGAATAAAAAAGGTTGTACTCGAATGTCTTATGTAAAAAAAAAAAAAAAAAAAAGTGTATGTCTCATAAATGGTAACATTTAGTAGTAAAATATAAAAAGTATTAAATGTATCTTTAAAATAAAACATGAGTTACCATAAAGATCACTAACAAGTTAAAAGGTGTTAATATGTCCATGGAGGATGAAGAAGAAAACTCTGAACTGCTAACTCATCGGTAAATCACACAATGCTTCCTTTCTATCAGATATCCCTATTTGTCTATTAAGTTACTCATATATTTAGCATTCAAAGCAATTTATGATTACCATGCTTCTGCTGCAAATGCCATACTAAAAATATATTTCCCCAGAAAAATACAAAGTGGCATAAAAAAACTTTTAAAAATGAAGACCAAAATCCAATCCACCAAAAATTATACTTACCATCTGACTCTGAAGTAGCTCGGATGATCAAATAACTGCTAGGTAAGGGCTGAGTAATGGATCCAACCGCTTCACCTTTTGGACCCTTAATAACAAAATAAACAAAATAAATGGTAGAGAGTAAGTATTATGAGATCTCAACTTTATACTATCCAATATTATCTGTAATAATCTAAATCAGGTATGGATTATAATCTAAAAGCAAATAAGCTTTAATTTCGTCATTCTTGACAATGCAAATGTTAAGTATTAAGAAAAATTTTCTAACAAATATATCTCCTTAGCAGAAAACTGAACAAATTAATTATCACTTAAATATTACCTCTACATATTGCTTACATACTAAAAAGAACCTGCAATTTACCATATTAAACCAAATTTTAACTTAACAATGTCCATCCCATGGATACAACTAATGAGATAAGAAATACTAAATTTCTAGAAGGCTAAAGAAAGCATCTGGAAATAGAATTATAATTCAAAAGAAAAAGAGAAATGAATTTTAACTGGGTCTAAGGAAAAATATATCTCTACTTTAAAACCAATGACATATACCTGTTTTTAAACACCAACTATATAAGCTGATTTTATTTTTCCAGAAACATGAAAGAAAAAGAAATTCTGTTGTTGTTGTTGGCTAGGGTTGTTTTATAAGTATACAATACCAACACTAATTAATATCACCAATGCTAAACTTAGGTAGACACAAATCTGGAAAGGAAACTAAGTATTGAATTTAAAATATAATTTTGATACAAAAGCTTAATTTTTAAGTTGTTTTCAAAGGGTTCTTTAAAGTTACCGGGTCAAAAAACAAAACAGATTTCCAAAATGCACAAAACGTCAGAAAGTAAAGATGTAGATTCAAAATGAAAACAGAAAAAAAACTAATATGGCTTTAACAAATACCGTAACCTGCATTTTCAAATAGCTTTACAATTTATGGGCCAGTTCCTAAAACCAGTATACAGTGGGACATGGAATCAGACTGCCTGGGTTTCAATCATAGCTCCATGCTAGAAAAACAGAGTTCAATCTCTTTATGTGTATAATGGGAAGAAACTGTATCCTCCTTATAGGTATGAGAATTAAATAAATGATTTCCTGTAAAATACTAAAGTACCTGACATGAATTCATAGCTGTTACTATTTCCTAATCATAAACACTGGCTTCCAAAATATTTAAACAATATCCTAAGTAGGTTTTGCTTATGGGAAGTATTTATATAATTATACAGATTTCTCTCTTCTTCCAATATTAAGAATTAAATATTATAAATTTGACATTAAAATACTGATTTTAATTGACATTAAAATCATTAATATAATGGCCTAAAATTTATTTTAATGCTTGCAATTCCTAAGAGTAGTAGAATACTATATATATACACACACACATGTGTATATACATAGTATTTTTGTATATGTGTATATGTATACATATATTTTGTTGTTGTTGTTTAAAAAGGTTTTGAAAGTCATTTTCTCCACTTGAGAATCGCTTAATATATAAATGTCAGAGGTTTGGGGGTTTAAATTCTTTCCCCTGCGGGAAGCACCTAACCTCAGAATGGAACTAACTCGGTAATCCCAAATTTATTCTCGCTGTGACTCCAGACTACTGAAATAAAGATTAAAAAGTACAAGTTTTTTCCTAAGTGTATGTATATTGCGTTATTAAGCAATACCTTCCCCGCCTCCCAAAAAGGATTAAGCTACTTTTAGTTAATCATAATCTCAATTAGGTGGTTTTCCCTAAATGAGAAATTCTAACTTCTTTATTCTATGATAACTGGCCTTCTTAGAAACTAAAGCAATGATCATTTTGTAAAAACTCAAACTAGGCTAGGCATGGTGGCTCACATCTGTAATCTCAGCACTTTGGGAGGCTGAGGCAGGAGGGCCCAGGAAATCAAGACCAGCCTGGGCAACATAGAAAGACCCTATCTCTACAAAATTATTTTAAAAAATTAGCTGAGCATGGTGGCATGTGCCTGTGGTCCTAGCTACTTGGGAGGCTGGGGTGGGAGAACTGCTTAGGCACAGGAGGTTGAGGCTGCAGTGAGCAATGATCATGCCACTGCAGTCTAGCCTAGGTGACAGTAAAATCTTGCCTAAAAAACACACATACATACACAAAACCACTTAAACTTGACTCATTTATTCTGTTAGTATAATGCTTTTTTTTTTTTGAGACAGGGTCTTGCTCTGTTGCACAGGCTGAAATGCAGTGGCATGCTCATGGCTCGCTGAAACCTCCTTGATCTCTCCCAAGCTCAAGTGATCCTCCCACCGCAGACTCCTGAATAGCTGGGACTACAGGTACATGTCACCACACTCGGCTAATTTTTGGATTTTTTGTAGAGACAGGGTTTCACTATGTTGCCCAGGCTGGTCTCGAATTCCTGAGCTCAAGCGATCCAACTGCTCTGGCCTACGAAAGTGCTGAGATTACAGGAATGAGCCACTGCATCCAGCCACAGTAATGCTTTTCAGTTATAAAAAACATTAATGCTTCATCTTTTTTTTTTTTTTTTTTTTTTTGAGACGGAGTCTTGCTCTGTCGCCCAGGCTGGAGTGCAGTGGCCAGATCTCAGCTCACTGCAAGCTCCGCCTCCCGGGTTTTACGCCATTCTCCTGCCTCAGCCTCCCGAGTAGCTGGGACTACAGGCGCCCGCCACCACGCCTGGCTAGTTTTTTGTATTTTTTTAGTAGAGACGGGGTTTCACTGTGTTAGCCAGGATGGTCTCGATCTCCTGACCTCGTGATCCGCCCGTCTCGGCCTCCCAAAGTGCTGGGATTACAGGCTTGAGCCACCGTGCCCGGCCTAATGCTTCATCTTTAAAGACACCTGTCTCTTTCTCAAGAGTAAGTAATTAAAAAAAAAATTTTTTTTAAGAGTAAATAAGATTGCTTCTGCTTATAATAGGCTTCCCATCACACCTTTACATCACTACAGGAAAGACCACAAAAAAAAAAAAAAAAGGCAATTTCTGTTCCAGGGATTCTACTTACCATTTTGATAAAGAGAAAAAACATGGGGCGGGCCGCGGGAAACAAAACAAAACCAACAACAATAAATGTAATACAATGTTACAAAGCTGAGTTAGTAATTGCAAACTGAAAAACATAGTACAAATTGAATCCCCAAGGGCAAAAGAGATAAAAAGATGCAATATAAAAAGTTAGACCTCAAAGGTAAAGCTTTTTGGTGCATATTTTTTTGTGAGTAGAGGCAGAATGGGGAATAATGCACTGGAAAGCACAACAGATTTATAAGTCCTGGCAGAGGACTAAACTCATTTGATTGATTTATCTCAGTTCTATTCATGGATTATCATCTTTACCTTTCACCTATATAACAAGCGCTTACATACCTTCACTGCCCAAATAGATTGCTCCAAAGGATGAAAAAGTTTGAAACAAAAGCCATCCTTTTTTGATGGACGTTCAATGATTTCACAGGCATTCAGAAGAACTGTTCCTACCCACTGACCATTTTTTTGGGTTTTATAGATCAGTAGCACCCCAGGTTTCAACACACACCATAACTTGGTCCAGCTCTTTAGAGTACCACGAATCTACAGAAAGATAAATTTATTTTAAAAATGAAGATCTGTTCCCCAAGGTCCAAACCAAAAAACTGCAAATATGATGTTTTAATCTAAAATTTCCATAACATGCACACTTTAAATATTTTATTTAAAAGCCACTACATGGTAAGCACGGCAAACAGACATGAAAACG
Organism: Rhinopithecus roxellana; assembly: GCF_007565055.1. Taxonomy (NCBI): domain Eukaryota; kingdom Metazoa; phylum Chordata; class Mammalia; order Primates; family Cercopithecidae; genus Rhinopithecus; species Rhinopithecus roxellana. The sequence goes on along the minus strand of NC_044558.1, from coordinate 65,301,777 downwards.
ACATGGCTCTTGTTTCTAAGATGCTTAAATTTTAGTGAGAGACAGGCCAACAGTTTCGAAATAGTGTACTAAGTAGAATAATTTTCCTAATCTCCCTGACCAGGTCAGGGGCCATTAAAATATACTTTCCTAGTACTGAGATTCTTCTTTTTGTAACATTGATCATGGCTGTAATCTTATTTGTGTGTATATGATGATTCTGCTTAAAATAATTTTTCCCCTTTACCACATCAACAGTGCTGAAAACACTGCTGGAACACACTAGGCATTCCCTAAGTATTTGGTGAGTGGTAGGAAGAGAAAATAATTTCCTCCTAGCCCCTAAAATTACCTTATTCAAATTACTTTGTTCCCAGTAATTACATAAAGTATGCCATATAAATTTATTGGAGGATATTTTAAAATACAAGTTACATGAATCCCTATACTCTCATAAAATGTTCCTTATCCTAGGGTTTAACGCTATGTCAATAGTAAGTCTAAAACTACTTTTTCTATAAATTTCTATTTCCATCACCTATTAAAATTGTATCTATGCAATTCAGTGAATTCAAAACAGTGAAAGGATGTTAATATTTAGATCAAAAATAAGAATTATACTTTTATTTACTGTAAAACATCTGTTATTTCAATGCACCTACATGAAGTATGAAATAACACAGGATTTCCTAATCCCCCAAATAGGCATACCACAGTAACTCTCAACAAGAAACATTTAGAAAGAAGGAGTTTGGAGCCAGGCATGAAGAAAAGAGAAAATCTAAGATATGTGTATATGTAAAAGAATGGTAAGACAAGAGACGTGAAAGGAAGACAGGTATTCTGAAATAACATTTTGGATCGTGGAGATGCAACAGAACACGGAGGACAAATTATCAGAAGGAAGGTAAGGTAGAGAAAGTCAGCCAGAGAATGTGTTGGGGACTTAATAGAAGGCAGCTTTAACTCTGAAAAACCCAAGTGAGAACTTGAGCTAATGCACTTCTAAGTAGAGTCAAAACAAGTTGGAAGGTGTTATTAGCACAAGATTGAAAACCCTAGAATTAGTTACCTGAATTGTCAGGGAAACTATCACTAGACTCTCATTTTAGTGAGGGGAGTCCTATGACAGATCTCATAAGGCTTATGAGGTCAGAGGCCTTAGTAAGTCTTGGCAAAAGTGGAAAGTTTTCAGGGTTGGGGTGATTCTCAGGTACACGCCAAGTACTAAAATTTTCTGTGAGTCAGAGTCCTACAAGATCACTCTTAAACTTAGGATCCCTACAGCTGTCTTTCAGATAAGAATGAGAAAGAGGATAGAGTGACCAGGATGAAAGAAAAGGAAATAAAAATAACCAGAGGCCAAAAGAATAGGGTCTGGAAACAGCAACGTGTGCCTGTCTGATAATTAACAATTTTCATTTTTAAAAAATATATTATGTATCCAACTATTTAAAAATAGCTTTTATATTAAGTTTGTCTCATCTTTTCAATAACATACTAAGTGTACGGTAATACTTAACAATAATTGGAATAGCAAGCAACGTATTTTTTACAGCACATTGTATTAGACAACATATCACACAAATCTAAAAGCTTTTTTAAAAGAACTGCTATACTGTATGTAATTGATGCTACTGTTAAGAAAGACATTAAGATTCCTTCTCTTCATTAAGATGGGAACACAGAACCTCCGGGAATACAATAATAGTTTCTTTGCCAGTGAAAAACAATCATCTTAGGAGTTGTTTTTGTCTTGTAGGCTTTAGGTATACTCTGGGCTTTTCCATCCCAGTAGATGAACATCCAGCAATCTGAATTCATGATTCAAAACACACTGACCTTCAACCAATCAGCCATAACAATAACAGAAGGATCTGTGATTGTACTGAGCAGCTCCTTTGTGGCTCTTTTCTTTTCTTCTCGGTAATTTTTCTTTTGTACCTATTTTATAGAAATAATAGAAAAGCTAAAAACTCAACAGAAATGAGCAATTTATTTTAAGTTCAGGGGTACAAACGCAGGTTTGTTATATAGGTAAACCTGTGTCATGGGGGTCTGTTGTACCTATTTTATCACTCAGGTATTAAGCCTACTACCCATTACTTACTTTTCCTGATCCTCTCCTTCCTCCCACCCTCACCCTCTGAAAGGCTCCAGTGTGGGTTGTTTCCCTCTGTGTGTCCATGTGTTCTCATGATTTTGTTTCCACTTCTAAGTCAGAACATGCAGTATTGGTTTTTCTATTTCTGAGTTAGTTTGCTAAGGATAATGCCCTCCAGCTCCATCCATGTCTCTGTAAAAGACATGATCTCATTCTTTACTATGGCTACATAATATTCCATGGTGTACCACATTTTCTTTATCCAGTCTCTCATTGATGGGCATTTAGGATGATTCCATGTCTTTGCTATTGTGAATAGTGCTGCAATGAACATACACATGCATGTGTCTTTATAATAGAACGATTACATTCCTTTGGGTATATACCCAATAATGGGATTGCTAGGTCGCATAGTTCTGTCTTTAGGTCTCTGTGGAATCACCACACTGTCTTTTATCCTAATAGTCTAGTATTCTAAAGAGGTTTAGAATTTCATAGTATAAAATTCTAAACCGCTTTAGAATTCCAGAATCTGACAATAAAAATACTATAGTTTTTTTTTTTTTATTTTTTAGCAGGAGTTAGTCTTAGACAACCAAGGTTAGAATCTAGTTTTTCTGACCACTAGTGCAGTTCTACATATCTTTTAAATAATTTTACCTCTTTTTTTTTTTTGAGACAGTCTCACTCTATAACCCAGGCTGGGGTGCAGTGGTGGAATCTCAGCTCACTGAACCTCCATCTCCTGGGTTAAGGCAATTCTTGTGCCTTGGCCTCCCAAGCAGCTGGGATTATAGGCATATGCCACCATGCCCGGCTAAGTTTTGTATTTTTTGTAGAGATGGGGTTTCACCATGTTGGCCAGAATGGTCTTGAACTCCTGGCCTCAAGTGATCCTCCCACCTCTCAAAGTGCTGGGATTACAGGCGTGAGCCACCACACCTGGCCAATTTTACCTCTTTTTAATCACACAATGCATTAACACAACCTCACAATAAAAATTTCAAACATAAAGCTAGAAGCCATTTTTATTATACCCCATCCTATTCCAATCCTCTAAACTGATGACTGTTAATCTTCTGGAAAACACTGTCTTTTCAGACCTTTTCTAAGTAACAACCTATAAAACATTTACATTTTGTGTTTAGCATGCAAAAAGTTCCCCCAGTAAACATTTTTTGAAGAGTATTCATGTCTGTATCATTCTCATTCTTTTAAATGTTACATAGGATTCCTACTGCAAATTAAAATCATAAGAGCTCTAACACTGAGGGCATTCTGTGAACCAGCCACAGTTCTAAGCACTTTACTTGTATTGTCATTACCTCATTTAATCCTCACAACATTGTGAAGCAGAAGTATTATTATCCTTGTTTTATAGATAAGAAAACTGAGGTAGAGAGAGTAACCTGCTCAGAATCACACATTTAGTAAATTGTAGAGTCAGCATTCAAACAGAGGCAGACTAGCTCCCAAAGCTATTATTTTAACCACTGGCCTATACTGCTTCTAAAATATTTATTAATATATTCTCTTACTGATAGAAACCTTCTCTGTTACCAATTTTTTCAGATAACAAAGAATGCCACAACTGTTTGCAACTGAAGTTTTGCTCTCTTTCCCAATACTAACATGTAAGTTATACATAATTAAGAAGCCATAACTATAAAATTAGTTTATCCAAAATATCAAAGTTTCACCTTCATAAGTAAGTTAATTCTAATCATTTGGGGAATCAGCAGTGGACTAATGAGGTCTTACTGTTGCTTTGTTGTTATAATTCGGATAGGGGAAGAGTGATGATAACCTATTAGTGACAACATTTTTAAAAACTAACAAAATCTTACACCAGAAAAGTTGCATTTAATGATAAACAGACTAGACATAATACAATTTTAATAATTCTGTACCCCCAAAACTTTAGATTTTGGTCTTTATTAATCCATCTGATTTAATATTGGATGCAAATACAAATATATATAGGACCAGGCATGGAACACAAATGGTAAAATAGACTAGGCAGGAACCAGAGCCAGTTGGAAAGCAAGTGTTTCTTAAGCTCCAGATTCTATGGCCACTCAGGAAGGTAAGCCCAATGCTACATATTTCTCAGAGAAATTGGATAGCTGAACTTTTAATTAACTGTTGGGTCAAAATTTTAAAACATTATGCAGGTCAAGTTCAGGCCATGACCCAGGAGTTAGCAATCTCTAATTTCAATGGGTGCCAGAGTTCCCATCAGGAGTTCCACAACACAGGGATGATATACCTAGTTCGGATACATTTGTGTAGAGATATCAAGTCCTTAGCCTCTGCAGCTGCCATTTGAGGCCTGAAGCAGTCTGCTCTGGGACAGTCATCAATCAGCCTTATCAGTTGACCACAGTGTACCATACAAATATTAACATTTTCTATGTATGCCTGCCTGTCTGTACCACTGGATGTTTTTTCTTTCTTTAGGAACACACATATATATTTATCTTATTAGCCTACTTCCAAACACACATGCAAAGCACAATGTAAATTACCTTTCAGAAATAACTGGGAACTAACCTTAAGAGATTCTTTTTTTGTGAGTTTGCTTGAAGTTGAACTGTCCTTCTCTGAGCCATTATAAAGTTTAGATTCAGACTGAAATCATACACAAACAGAAGAGACATAATTAAAGCCTTCAGATTTTCTACACATAGCATAAAAATTAATGTTAAAACTATGTGACACCTTTCTCATTTATTGCTATGATTTAAGCAAATGTCAATTTTCAAATAGAATTTTTCCCTATATAGTATGTCTTTAAAAATGAATCCATGTTAAATCTATAAATATAAAAAAGTTAAAACTAATCAGTATACAAACCTACAATGTGAAGTTAAGTAAGATCATTTGTAGATTTTACATTTTTTTTTAAAGAGTATTTCTAAGAACATATATAATTATTTATTCCTAGGACAAAAGTAGCCAAAGTAATGTTATCTTTTAACAGTTTAAATATTCTTAAAACAAACAAACAAACAAAAGACACAAATTCTAACAAGCTGACGCACATATTGCCCTGCTTCTACTCCTCCTTCAACAGGAAGAAATACAAACACTTTTAGAAACCAGTATTAAGTCACTCTAATTTGTACAGTGTGTAAACACCAATATTTCTAGGATCTACTACTTTCTACCTATCAAGTGAGTGGGATTTCCTCACTAAATTATTCGTGTCTTAAATTTCTTTCCAGACTTTCAGTTTATACTTCACATTTTCATTTAATCTTCACAAGAATCTTGAACAACAGGCACAACAGATTGTTTTATCTCCATTTTACAAATCATGAAAGGGAGGCTCAGGAAGGTTGATTTTCCAAACTAACAATCATTAACACTGCAGAGATCAGAACCCAGGTTTCCTAATGTAATGCTTGTTTAAAGAGAGCACATAGGTTCACCAGAGTAGAAAAGCACAAAACTTAAAAGCTCTATTTATTTTGGAAAACCAAAATTAAACATACTCCTTCAATGTCCAGAAGTTTTATTTTTAACTATTGTTAGACACAGCAGAAGGCACTTAAAGTTCTTAGCAGTACTCCTAAGTAGTGCCAAGAAAGTATACAGAACCTGATCCAAATGGTGGCTTTCAAATGTTGAGCGGCCAGATGTGCATAATATTACTGGGGGTACAGAATTATTAAAATTGTATTATGTCTAGTCTGTTTATCATTAAATGCAACTTTTCTGGTGTAAGATTTTGTTAGTTTTTAAAAATGTTGTCACTAATAGGTTATCATCACTCTTCCCCTATCCGAATTATAACAACAAAGCAACAGTAAGACCTCATTAGTAATAATCCCTCAATTTTTAGATTAATAAGAACAGATAACACATTTATTTGTCAATGATACCCAGTGTGTATCACCCAAAGAAAAGAAAGAACTCAGTAAATATCTAATGAATTAATAAAATGAAAATAAAATAGGTACTTGCAGCTCATTTCTCTCCTCTCTCCTAAAAACACTTCTGTTACTTGGTATGAAATATGGGCTATTAAGGTGATATTAACTGGCTGAACCAGAAGGGAAATGCAAACAATTTTCAATGTAGAAATCAACCTAGTTAAACTTTTGGGAAAGTTACTCCTTTAAGAACTGGAGTTGAAACATCACATTAATTACTCCAATGATGATGGCATATATTGTGATACCAAAACAATTTCATAACATTCCTCAAGCCAAACAGGTTTCTGTCTTCTCCTTGGCCCTGGGAACACGAAATGGCATGGCTATTGTCAGAGGAATATGATGGCTTAAAATTATTAGGAGATTCTACTTCCCACAACTTAATAGGATAATGTTTATAGTAGTGTACTTTTTAGAAACCATTAAACAAAAAATGTTAATAGTATTACCTTAAAAGTTAATGAATATTCATGGTTGTTTACTATTTACAAAGTACAGTTAACTCTTGAACAACACAGTTTGAACTGTGTAGGTCCACTTATAGGCAGATTTTTTTTCTACAAAAGTTACACTGAGTGTACCTGCCTTTCTTGCTTCCCCTACCACCTCCTCCACCTCTTCTGCCTCTGCCACCTCAAACAGCAAGACTAACTCTTCCTCTTCCTCCTTAGCGTACTCAATGTGAAGATAACAAAGACAGACCTTTCTGATGATCCACTTCCACTTAATAAATAGTAAATACATTTTCTCTTCCTTATGATTTTTTAAAATAACATATTCTTTCCTCTAGCTTACTTTATTGTAAGAATACAGTATACAATACATATACAAAGTAAGTGTTAATTGACTATGTTATCAGTAAGGCTTCTGGTCAACAGTACACAATTACAGTAGTTAAGTTTTTAGGGAGTCAAAAGTTATATGCAGATTTTTATATGCACAGGGGAGTGGAGGGTCAGTGCCCCTAACCTCCATGTTGTTCAAGGATCAACTGTATATGTTAAACATTTATATACTCAAAGCAAACTTAGGAGATAGTAGTTGTATCCCTCTTTTACTAATGAAGACACTAAAACTAACAGATTACATAACTTTCCAAAGTCGCAAAGCTACAAAGTGCATGAGCTGGCATTTGTACCCTCATCTAATTCCCAGCTTCATGTTCTTACTTATCTCACTATATTAATTTCTCATCTTTTAAAACTGTTCATATGGTATCTTAAAGTTAAGATCTATCTTTACGAACAAAAAGAAATCTGTGGCCGGGCGTGGTGACTCACGCTGGCAATCCCCGCACTTTGGGAGGCTAAGGCAGGAGGATTGCTTGAGCTCAGGAGTTCAAGACCAGCCTGGGCAACACGGTGAGACACCATCTCTATGAAAAACACAAAAATTAGCTGGGCATAGTGGCATGTCCCTGTAGTCCCAGGTATTCAGGAGGTTGAGGCAAGAGAATCACCCGAGCCTAGGAGTTTGAGGCTGCAGTGAGCAGTGACCGCACCACTGCACTACAGTCCGGATGATAAAGTGAGACCTTGTCTTAAAAAAAATCAAATTTGTTTCCCTAACAATTAAGCTCTAGCTTGGTTATTACTAAAAGATTACTGTACATAGGGACCAGCAGGCCAGAAGGGTGTCACATGACCTTGGTAAACCGACCTCAAGGAATCTTTAACTCACATACCTCAAGGAATCTCTGACATAACATGCAGTCTAGTTCTGAAATACAAAAAGGAATGACCACGTTCCAGTCTTTTCTACATTACTACCTCAGTTGTTTTAATCAAAACACCTTTCAAATGCCAAAAATGTAAACGATTTTTTTTGTTGGGGATATTTTACTAAACTAAGTTTCCCGTCCTTCATAAACTTTACTGACCACTCTCTTAAGGATGACCATCAAGATAGGCAAGTTTAATGTATATTACTGCTTGCCTCTTTGTTAAATGGCATTAGAATGCTTAGCATGTTATATTTTTTACTTCTTTCCTTCTCTTTTTCTTCTCTCTTTTCCCCTTTAACTGCTGTCCCCTTATAGGCTGACTTTGAGAAGTTAATTTCATCTGTCAGTCTTAGTTTCTTCATCTGTAAAATGAAGATACTACTACTAATTCATAGGGTTGCTTTGAGGGTTAAATGATACTTAAAGTGTTTAACTTAGTACTTGGTAATATATTGTTTGAGGTTTATGACTATATCTCAGATTGCAGGTGCTATCAAAAATCTGACCTTTAGAGATTTAAATAATGGGACATTTATTTATTAAAATACTTTGCAATTTGCTTTGAAAATTATATAATACTACAGATATAAGGAACAACAAGGATAATGGTAAGTTACTGTGATCACATCAGACATTTTGGTTTAGAAAGGTTTGTTAACCATCCAGGTAAATGTATGTTTTAAAGCAAGTAACAGATGATTCAGCAAACCTACAAGGCAAGTAGTTAAATGGTTGAAGAATCAACTTAAGAGATGTGAGCTCAAAAACCCCTTATCCTTTTAAAAGAATTCCTTTTATCCCACTAGACACATTAGTTATGTTGTAATTCCTTTTGTTGAGATGGATAATTAAAAATTCATTTTAAAATGCTACTTTGTTTGGGATAATCTGATTAACCAACTTTTCCAATTCACTTATTCATACAACGAAAAAGCATAGGAAAAGGTGCATGAGAAAGAGGAACTGCCTTATTTTATTTTTTGAGACAGGTCTCACTCTGTCACTCAGTCTGGAGGGCAGCGGTATGATCACAGCTCACTGAAGCCTCCAACTCCTGCGCTCAAGTGATCCTCCCACCTTAGTTTCCCGAGTAGCGAGTCAAGGTCTCGCTAGGTTGCCCAGGCTGGTCTCAAACTCCTGGGCTCACGCAATCCTCCCACCTCAGCCTCCCAAAGTGCTGGGATTACAGGCAAAAGCCACTGTGCCCAGCTCCTTTATTTTTAAATAATGTCTTGGGGATGAGGCAGGTATATTTTATTGTGTTAATCAGGCTCAATTAAGAATTTTAAGAAATACCATTTAACCTAAAATTCTGTGACCAAAATGAGAGTATTCATATTTTTTGCATCGAGTTGGGAAAAGTTAAAATTGTTTGATGTTCTCACTTATACAACTCAATCATGAAAAGAATAACAAATCTTGTTTTCCAAAATTACTCAGATAAGAATAAAAATCTTCAGAATTCCACAAGTATGAGGTTTAATGATAAATGTAAAATTTTACACTGTTCTGAAAAACAAGAGAGTTGGTTGCATGCTCATACATATATACAAATTTATATATTTGAGACAAGGTCTCACTTCGTCTCTCAGGCCAGAGTGCAGTGGCGCAAACACAGCTCACTTGCAGTGTCAACCTCCTGGGCTCAAGCATCTCCTGCCTTAGCCCCCCAGGTAGCTGGGACCACAGGCATACAGCATGTGTCACTACACCTAGCTAATTTTTGTATTTTTTGTAGAGATAGGGTTTTATCATGTCCAGGCTGTTCTTAAACTCCTGAGCTCAAGCAATCTTCCCATCTCAGCCTCCCCAAGTGCTGGGATTACAGGCATGAAACACTGTGCCCGGCCGCATGTTAAAATATTTGAAGACAAAGGAGCAACTATAGACATCTTAAGCTAACAGAATAAACTAAGATTAAATCTAAATTATGAGAAAATCAGTAAGTTTCAGCTCTTGGAAAATAATATGATGAGTATAATTTTACTTATATACCAAATAGTTATGTTAAGAATCCCATTCATTCACTCTAATGCTTTATTCATAAGAAAATATCTTCTTAACTATCTATTGTTAACCAGCTACTTTGTCAGGTACTTTCTGCACCACAATCTGGGAGGTAGATCTTACCTCCCCTGAACAAAAAAGAAAACTGAAGCCACTGTGAACTCTAGTTTTAAGACTTATTATTTTGAGTCTTGGGGAATTAATTTGTCTGAGCCTCAGTTTGTTCATTCATAAAATGGAGCCAACAATACCTGTCTTCCAGTATTGTTATGAACGTTAAAATGGCCCAAGTAAACTCTCAACAAAAAGTAGTTATTAAGTTGGGCATGGTGGCATGTGCCTGCAGTCCCAGTTACTTGGGAGGTTGAGGTGGGAGGACTGATTGAGCCCAGGAGTTCGAATCCAGCTTGGGCAATATAGTGAGGCCTTCATCTCTTTAAAAAAACAAAAAAAATTAGCTATTAATGGCCGGGCGCAGTGGCTCAGGCCTGTAATCTCAGCACTTTGGGAGGCTGAGATGGGCGGATCACGGGGTCAGGAGATCGAGACCATCCTGGTTAACACGGTGAAACCCAGTATCTACTAAAAATACAAAAAAATTAGCCAGCTGTGGTGGCGGGCGCCTGTAGTCCCAGCTACTCGGGAGGCTGAGGAAGGAGAATGGCATGAACCTGGGAGGCGGAGCTTGCAGTGAGCCGAGATTGTGTCACTGCACTCCAGTCTGGGTGACAGAGAGAGACTCTGTCTCGGGGGGAAAAAAAAAAAAAAAAAAAGTAGCTATTAATAACATTGTAACTAACAGCTAAAAATTTATAGGTAATAGGAGAGTCAAGATTCAAATTGACTCTTTCCATTTTAAAGCAGCGCTGCCCAGTAGAACTTTCTAAATGCCAGATGTCCTATATCTGAGCTGTCCAGTGTGGCAGCCACTAGCCATATGTGGTTACTGAGCATTTGAGGTATGACTAGTGTAACTGAGGAGCTAAATTTCTAATTTTATTTAATTTTAATTAATTTAAAGATCCACATATGATTAGATGCTACTGTACCCAAAGCATAGTTCTAAAGCTTGAGGTTTTTTTTTTTTTTTTTTGGTCCCCCTCATTAAGGCACACAGCTTCATTTAAAGTACGCAAAGTTCCTTTTCAGGCCTCCCCCATTAAAGGGTACATATAGATGGCAAATAGGTAGCTGTGGTATGTAGATCTGTGTGTTTAGGTGTTAAGGCTTTGGAGTAGGAATACCATTATACCATGTATTCACCAATTCTAGTATTAATTGCTTGAAAATAGGTCTTAAAAAAAAAAAAACTCTATAAATCTCATTGTATTTCTAGCTGTGGCAGACCTAAGATAAATTATTTCCTACTTGCTTTAATAATACAGATCATGTAAAATGATTGACAGAGCTCAAAACTCATTACCCCAAAATACAGGGGCATACTGACTCTTTTAAGCTGAAGGAAACTGAGAAAACTTGAAAAGCAGAAAGGTCACTCTCTGACCTTCTGCCTTTCTGCTCTAAAGCAGGCCACAATGTAATTCTCTGACCTTCCCCTGAAGCAGGTGCTCTACCTATCCTTAGAAGAAAGAACCCAAAGACACAGAGATACCAAGAAGAAGCTGAACAAACAGGCCTTGCTAAATTCCCCGCAGTGTATTAGCATCATATAATACTCCCCAACCTTTGTCTAATCATACTTCTGTGACTGTCTGCTCTTCACGAAACCAAAGCACAAAAATACACAGATTTCCCTGTTCTTTTGGGTCTTCATTTCTGAAAGCTCCTGTGTCACACAGAACTTGTATTAAATACATATGTATGCTTTTCTCTTGTTCATCTTTCTTTTGTTCTGGGATCTCAGCCATGAACCTTGCAATGGGGAAAGAAATCTTTTCTCCCGTTGGTGATCCAGGCATTTCTCATATATGTTACATAAATACAAAGTACTTTTAAACTTCTAGCCTAAGTACTTTACACTAATATGACAGATGAACTTTTGTGTAATGTATACATGAAAAGTGGGAATAATATTTGTGTAACATCCTACACAAATTTTTAAACGTATTGTGCAATCTTCTCAACCACTCTCAAGAACAGGATATGGGGGAGCTTATAGGGGTTTAATGGTATTTTTAATTTACTTGGGAGGTATAATGGTTGTTTTTGGTTATGCTACGGCAATGGCTATTGAAGAGTATGCTGAGGCATGGGGTTCAGGGTTTGAGGTTCTGGGGAGTCTTTTAGTAGGGTTAGCGATGGAGGTAGGATTGTTTTTATGAGTTTTAGATTTTGATGGGTTAGTGGTGGTGGTTAATTTTAACAATATATGGAGTTGAGTGATTTCTGAGGGAGAAGGGTCGGGGGTTAATTCGGGAGGATTCTATTGGTGCGGGTGCTTTGTATGACTATGGGCGTTGGTTGGTGGTAGTTACTGGTTGAACATTGTTTGTTGGTGTGTATATTGTGATTGAGATTGCTCGAGGTAATAGGTTACGTTATTCGAAATAAGGTTAGGGTGAGAGGGATAAGGAAAGAGAGAAAATAAAATTTGATTATACCTTTTTGAGTGGTTGTGAGGATGGAGGTGATAATGTGGGTGTGTGAGATTGTTTAGATTTTTCTAGTCAGATTGAGTCTAGTAAAAGGGAAGCTGGGTTTTGACTTATAAGCAGGTTTTGGTAGGAAGCTGTGCGATGAATTGTAATGGGAAAATATCCTAGTATGTTAGAGAATTTAAATATGTATGATGGGATATCCATTTTAAGTTTATTGGTTATAAGAGTAAGATCCAAGGCTACTAGGAAGCCTAGAGCGGTTAGGTACAGGGCCGAGAGTTTTAGGTGAGACGATATTGTTAGTTGGGGAGGTGAGGTGGGAGAGATGCTATTGGTAATGAGAAATCCTGCGAGTAGGCTGCCGATTGTGAGGCGTTTGATTGGGTTTAATAGGGTGGGGGTGTTTTCGTTAATGTTGATTAAGGTTGGGAAGCGAGGTCGTCCTGTTGAGATGAGGAGAATAGTTCAAGTATTGTAGGCGCTTGTTAGGAAAGTGGCAATGAGAGTGATAGATAGGGCTCAGGCGTTGGTATACGGCATGTTTGCGGTTTCGATGATGAGGTCTTTGGAGTAGAGCCTGTGAGAAAAGGCATGCCTGTGAGTGCCAGGTTACCGATGGTTAGGGAAGTTGAGGTAAGGGGTTATCATTTTAAATAATCCTCCAATTTTTCGAATGTCTTGCTCATTGTTTAGATTGTGGATAATAGACCCAGAGCAAATAAATAGTATGGCTTTGAAGAAGGCATGGGTGCAGATGTGTAGGAATGCTAAGTATGGTTGGTTGATGCCGATAGTGACTATTATTAGGCCTAATTGACTTGAGGTGGAGAAGGCTATGATTTTTTTGATATCGTTTTGTGTTAGGGTACAAATTGCTGTGAATAGAGTAGTAATGGCCCCTAGGCATAGTGTAAAGCTTTGAATTAACGTGTTGTTTTCCATTAAGGGGTGGAAGCGGATGAGTAGGAACACTCCAGCTACGACTATGGTGCTGGAGTGGAGTAAAGCTGAAACTGGGGTTGGGCCTTCTATAGCGGAGGGGAGTCAAGGATGGAGACCAAGTTGAGCTGATTTTCCTGTTGCTGCTAAGAGAAGGCCTATCAGTGGGAGAAAGTTTAAATTGGAGTCTAGGATGAATATCTGTTGAAAGTCCCACGAGTTATAATGTAGGAGAAACCATGTTAGGGTTAGGATAAAGCCAATATCGCCAATGCGGTTGTACAGGATTGCTTGGATGGCCGCTGTGTTGGCGTCTGTTCGAGCGTGCCATCAACTAATTAGTAGGAAGGACATAATTCCTACACCCTCCCATCCAATAAAAAGTTGGAAGAGGTTGTTGTTAGTAATTAGAATTAATATAGTGGTGAGAAAAATAAGTAGATACTTAAAAAATTGCTTAATGTTTAGGTCTGAGCTTATATATCATAATGAGAATTCTATAATAGATCAAGTGACGAATAGTGCAATTGGAATAAATATTACGGAAAAATAGTCTAGTTTGAAGCTTAGTGTTAGTTCTAATGTTTGGATGGTTGTTCAATGTCAGTTTGAAATAATTATTTCTTGGTCTAGGAAAATATATAGAGTTGTGGGAAGGAGGCTAGTAATAAAAGCAGATATAATAATTGTTTTCACGTAATTTGGATAGAAGTTTTTTTTGTTAGGGTTGATAAAGGTAATGATGATCGGGAGGATTAAAGAGGTTAGGGTTATTATGGTAATGGCGGTAAACATGGTTATTACTTTTATTTGGAGTTGCACCAATGTTTTTGGTTCCTAAGACCAATGGATAACTGTTATCCTTTAAAAGTATCCAAAAAATGTAAGTTGTAAGAGCAAGCCCAACTGCTGAGAATAACAGAGAACTTAGTCTTTAGAAACAGTTGTCTTACAGTCATGGAAGTTTGATCCCATAAACATAAAAGCTCCTCCTGCTACTAAATCTTGCCAGAAAAAAAGTCGAAAGTCGAATCCCTTCAAAAGTTATAGAAAATCCAGTGAACTACAAACCCACAGGGAAACTGGTTACTGTATCACATAGTGTTTCTCAAATCTGAATATGCACTCTTAAAGAAAAAATGCTCAACAGGCCTAAGAATGTGTCTAAATATCCCAGTTTGAGAAATACTGATTCATAAACTCTGTCTTATTCTAAGAAAATGTCTGTCAATCGTAGACAATTACTACTGCAAAGATCTGGCTTTTAACTGGTAAAATATATGTATTTTGATTGTCATCTGAATGAACTCAAAATACTTAAGAATTTTTTTTTTAAAGCCATAAACCCTGAGAATATATCTGAATGCAATCCTCAGACTTAAGTTTGAGAAGTGCTGCTATAGCAGAGATACCAGAAACAGTATTACTCTGACAGGAAAACTGGTTACCAATCAGCTGTATTTCTAAGTAACCAACAATACTTACATTAGCCCCAATGGAACTTCACTCTTTTAATACACACTACATGGTTTAGATGTATCAACATAAAAACATCACATAAAAGCTTCATAGGATTTCAGTGTTAGTTCCCTTATCTCAAATATTAGGGAAATGTCATAATCATGTATTTGCTTATATATGCTTACCTTGCTCTTTGACATAGCAAGTGAAGATTCATCTTTATTTTGAGAAATATCTTCCTTCCCTCTTTCAAAACCTTTAAAAAAGTCAGTATATCAGTATTACTATTTTTGAACATGTATAATAAGTAATTCATTTTCAAGTATAGACTATATTTGATATAAATCAGTTCAGGAAGCCTGTACATACGGCTTTAAGCTATTAAAGATCTCTAAAGGGTCATATCTAGTAAAATCCTTCAGAATTAAGGCTTAGAAACAACGAAGTATTTCCCTGAACCCACCAACATTGTGAAATATCTGTTTTCTTTGCTCCTGCAGAACTTTGCAAAAATTCAGCCCTCACAGAGCTTTTATTCCAGTCAGCTGGTTTCCAGCAATGAATTCTAACGAATGGAACCAACCCAACATACTTTTCATACCTCTGGTGAAAATGGAAAACAATTTCAGACGAGGTGATAAAAGATTAGGGAAATAAATCTGGATTGACTTTTTTAAAATTTTATAATGTGCGTATGGTGAGAATTAGATGAGGATACATACAAAGCACTTAACACAGAGTTTTTGCACACAGCATACATTAAATTAATGTTTACTTTTATTATCATCACTTTCTATTGTTATTGCAAAAGGATGAATCTAAAATACAAGAGTGCATTGGGACAAACATGCATATACTCCTGTAATCACATAACACTTTAATATATAGCACTAAGCCGACACCAACAAACAAATTACTATTATAAAGGTACAACTGGGTGCTTCCAAGATGGCTGAATAGGAACAGCTCCAGTCTACAGCTCCTAGCGTGAGCAATACAGAAGACGGGTGATTTCTGCCTTTCCAGCTGAGGTACCGGGTTCATCTCACTGGGGCTTGTCACACAGTGGGTGCAGGATAGTGGGTGCAGCCCATCGAGTGTGAGCCGAAGCTGGGTGAGGCATCACCTCACCCAGGAAGCACAAGGAGTAAGGGAATTCCCTTTCCTAGCCATGGGAAGCTGTGACAGACAGCACCTGGAAAATCGGGTCACTCCCACCCTAATATTGCGCTTCTCCAACTGTCTTAGCAAAAAGCACACCAGGAGATTATATCCCGTGCCTGGTTCGGAGGGTCCCACGCCGAAAGAGCCTCACTCATTGCTAGCACAGCAGTCTGAGATCGAACTGCAAGGCAGCAGCGAGGCTGGGGGAGGTATGCCCGCCACTGCTGAGGCTTGAGTAGGTAAACAAAGCGGCCAGGAAGCTCGAACTGGGTGGAGCCCACTGCAGCTCAAGGAAGCCTGCCTGCCTCTGTAGACTCCACCTCTGGGGGCAGGGCATAACCGAATAAAACGCAGCAGAAACCTCTGCAGACTTAAATGTCCCTGTCTGACAGCTTTGAAGAGAGTAGTGGTTCTCCCAGGATGGAGTTTGAGATCTGAGAATGGACAGACTGCCTCCTCAAGTGGGTCCCTGACCCCCGAGCAGCCTAACTGGGAGGCACTCCCCAGTAGGGGCAGACTGACACCTCACACGGCCAGGTACCCCTCTGAGACGAAGCTTCCAGATGAATGATCAGGCAGCAACATGTGCTGTTCAGCAATATTCGCTGATCTGCAGCCTCCACTGCTGATACCCAGGCAAACAGCATCTGCAGTGGACCTCCAGCAAACTCCAACAGACCTGCAGCTAAGGGTCCTGTTAGAAGGAAAAAGGACATCCACACCAAAACCCCATGTGTATGTCACCATCACCAAAGACCAAAGGTAGATAAAACCACAAAGATGGGGAAAAAACAGAGCAGAAAAGCTGAAAATTCTAAAAATCAGAGCACCTCTCTCCCTCCAAAGGACCACAGCTCCTTTCCAGCAATGGAACAAAGCTGGACAGAGAGTGACTTTGACGAGTCGAGAGGCGAAGGCTTCAGAAGATCAAACTTCTCCCAGCTAAAGGAGGAAATTTGGACCCATCGCAAAGAAGGTAAAAACCTTGAAAAAAGATGAGACAAACGGCTAACTAGAATAACCAGTGTAGACAAGTCCTTAAATGACCTGATGGAGCTGAAAATCACGGCATGAGAATTACGTGACACATGCACAAGCTTCAGTAGCCGATTCGATTAACTGGAAGAAAGGGTAACAGTGACTGAAGATCAAATGAATGAAATGAAGTGAGAAGTTTAGAGAAAAAAAGAGTAAAAAGAAACTAACAAAATCTCCAAGAAATATGGGACTATGTGAAAAGACCAAATCTACGTCTGATTGGTGTACCTGAAAGTGACGGGGAGAATGGAACCAAGTTGGAAAACACTCTGCAGGATATTATCCAGGAGAACTTCCCTAACCTAGCAAGACAGGCCAACAATCAAATTCAGGAAATATAGAGAACACCACAAAGATACTCCTCGAGAAGAGCAACTCCAAGACACATAATTGTCAGATTCACCAAAGTTGAAATGAAGGAAAAAATGTTAAGGGCAGCCAGAGAGAAAGGTCGAGTTACCCACAAACGGAAGCCCATCAGATTAACAGTGGATCTCTCAGCAGAAGCTCTACAAGCCAGAAGAGAGTGGGGGCCAATTTTCAACATTCTTAAATAAAATAATTTTCAACCCAAAATTTTGTATCCAGCCAAACTAAGCTTCATAGTGAAGGAGAAATAAAATCCTTTACAGACAAGCAAATGCTGAGAGATTTTGTCATCACCAGGCCTGTCCTACAAGAGTTCCTGAAGGAAGCACCAAACATGGAAAGGAACAACCAGTACCAGCCACTGCAAAAACATGGCAAATTGTAAAGATCATTGATGCTAGGAAGAAACTGCATCAACTAACGAGCAAAATAACCAGCTAACATCATAATGACAGGATCAAATTCACACATAACAATATTAACCTTAAATATAAAGGGGCTAAATGCTCCAATTAAAAGACACAGACTGGCAAACTGGATAAACAGTCAAGACCCATCAGTGGATCTAGAATTAGAATTACCATTTGACACAGCCATCCCATTACTGGGTGTATACCCAAAGGATTATAAATCATGCTGCTATAAAGACACATGCACACATATGTTTACTGTGGCACTATTCACAAGAGCAAAGACTTGGACCCAACCCAAATGTCCATCAATGATAGACTGGATTAAGAAAATGTGGCACATATACACCATGGAATACTACGCAGCCATAAAAAAGGATGAGTTCATGTCCTTTGTAGGGACATGGATGAAGCTGGAAACCCTCATTCTCAGCAAACTATCTCAAGGACAAAAAACCAAACACTGCATGTTCTCACTCATAGGTGGGAATTGAACAATGAGAACACTCGGACACAGGAAGGGGAACATCACACACCGGGGCCTGTCATGGAGTGGGGGAAGGGGGAAACGGATAGCATTAGGAGATACACCTAATGTAAATGACAAGTTAATGGGTGCAGCACACCAACATGGCACATGTATACATATGTAACAAACCTGCACGTTGTGCACATGTACCCTAGAACTTAAAGTATAACAAATAAGAAAATAAACAAATAAATAGCATACAGAAGAAAAGAAAAAAAAAGACCCATCAGTGTGCTGTATTCAGGAGACCCATCTCATGTGCAGAGACACATATAGGCTCAAAATAAAGGGATGGAGGAAGACCTACCAAGCAAATGGAAAACAAAAAAAAGGCAGGGGTTGCAATCCTAATCTCTGATATAGACTTCAAACCAACAAAGATCAGAAGAGACAAAGAAGGCCATTACATAATGGTAAAGGGATCAACTCAACAAGAAGAGCTAACTATCCTAAATATATATGCACCCAATACAGGAGCACCCAGATTCATAAAGCAAGTCCTTAGAGACTTACAAAGAGACTTAGACTCCCACACAATAATAATGGGAGACTTTAACACCCCATTGTCAACATTAGACAGATCAACGAGACAGAAAGCTAAAAAGGATATCAAGGAATTGAACTCAGGTCTGCACCAGGCAGACTTAATAGACATTTACAGAACTCTCCACCCCAAATCAACAGAATATACATTCTTCTCAGCACCACATCGCACTTACTCCAAAATTGACCACATAGTTGGAAGTAAAGCACTCCTCAGCAAATGTAAAAGAACAGACATTATAACAAACTCTCTCAGACCACAGTGCAATCAAACTTGAACTCAGGATTAAGAAACTCACTCAAAACCACTCAACTACATGGAAACTGAACAACCTGCTCCTGAATGACTACTGGGTACATAACAAAATGAAGGCAGAAATAAAGATGTTCTTTGAAACCAATGAGAACAAAGACACAACATACCAGAATCTCTGGGACACATTTAAAGCAGTGTGTAGAGGGAAATTTATAGCACTAAATGCCCACAAGAGAAAGCAGGAAAGATCTAAAATTGACACCCTAGCATCACAATTAAGAGAACTAGAGAAGCAAGAGCGAACACATTCAAAAGCTAGCAGAAGGCAAGAAATAACTAAGATCAGAGCAGAACTGAAGGAGAGAGAGACACAAAAAACCCTTCAAAAAAATCAATGAATCCAGGAGTTGCTTTTTTGAAAAGATCAACAAAATTGACAGACCGCTAGTAAGACTAATAAAGAAGAAAAGAGAGAAGAATCAAATATATACAATAAAAAATGATAAAGGGGATATCACCACTGACCCCACAGAAATACAAACTACCATCAGAGAATACTATAAACACCTCTACGCAAATAAACTAGAAAATCCAGAAGAAATGGATAAATTCCTGGACACATATACCCTCCCAAGACTAAACCAGGAAGAAGCTGAATCCCTGAATAGACCAATAGCAGGCTCTGAAATTGAGGCAATAATTAATAGCCTACCAACCAAAAAAAGTCCAGGACCAGACTGATTCATAGCTGAATTCTACCAGATGTACAAGGAGGAGGTGGTACCACTCCTTCTGAAACTATTCCAATCAATAGAAAAAGAGGGAATCCTCCCTAACTCATTTTAGGAGGCCAGCATCATCCTGATACCAAAGCCTGGCAAAGAGACAGCAAAAAAAGAGAATTTTAGACCAATATCCCTGATGAACATCGATGCGAAAGTCCTCAATAAAATATTGACAAACCGAATCCAGGAGCACATGAAAAAGCTTATCCACTATGATCAAGTGGGCTTCATCCCTGGGATGAAAGGCTGATTCAACATTCGCAAATCAATAAACGTAATCCATCATATAAACAGAACCAAAGACAAAAACCACATGATTATCTCAATACATGCAGAAAAGGCCTTTGACAAAGTTCAACAGCCCTTCATGCTAAAAACTCTCAATAAATTCGGTATTGATGGAACGTATCTCAAAATATAAGAGTTATTTAGGACAAACCCACAGTCAGTATCATACTGAATGGGCAAAAACTGGAAGCATTCCCTTTGAAAACTGGCACAAGACAGGGATGCCCTCTCTCACCACTCCTATTCAACACAGTGTTGGAAGTTCTGGCTAGAGCAATCAGGCAAGAGAAAGAAATGAAGGATATTCAATTAGGAAAAGAGGAAGTCAAATTGTCCCTGCTTGCAGATGACATAATTGCATATTTAGAAAACCCCATCGTCTCAGCCCAAAATCTCCTTAAGCTGATAAGCAACTTCAGCAAAGTGTCAGGATACAAAATCAATGTGCAAAAATCACAAGCATTCTTATACACCAATAACAGACACAGAGCCAAATCATGAATGAACTCCTGTTCACAATTGCTTCAAAGAGAATAAAATACCTAGGAATCCAACTTACAAGGGATGTGAAGGACTTCTTCAAGGAGAACTACAAACCACTGCTCAACGAAATAGAAGAGGACACAAACAAATGGAAGAACATTCCATGCTCATGGATAGGAAGAATCAATATTGTGAAAATGGCCATACTGCCCAAGGTAATTTATAGATTCAATGCCATTCCCATCAAGCTACCAATTACTTCCTTCACAGAATTGGAAAAAACTACTTTAAAGTTCATATGGAACCAAAAAAGAGCCCACATTGCCAAGACAATCCTAAGCCAAAAGAACAAAGCTAGAGGCATCACTCTACCTGACTTCAAACTATACTACAAGGCTACAGTAACCAAAACAGCATCGTACTGTTACCAAAACTGAGATAAAGACCAATGGAACAGAACAGAGCCCTCAGAAATAATACCACACATCTACAACCATCTGATCTTTGACAAACCTGACAAAAACAAGAAATGGGGAAAGGATTCCCTATTTAATAAATGGTGCTGAGAAAACTGGCTAGCCATAGGTAGAAAGCTGAAACTGGATCCCTGCCTTACACCTTATACAAAAATTAATTCAAGATGGATTAAAGACTTAAATGTTAGACCTAAAACCATCAAAACTCTAGAAGAAAACCTAGGCAATATCATTCAGGACATAGGCATGGGCAAGGACTTCATGACTAAAACACCAAAAGCAATGGCAACAAAAGCCAAAATTGACAAATGGGATCTCATTAAACTAAAGAGCTTCTGCACAGCAAAAGAAACTACCATCAGAGTGAACAGGCAACCTACAAAATGGGAGAAAATTTTTGCAATCTACTCATCTGACAAAGGGCTAATATCCATCCAGAATCTACAAAGAACTCAAACAAATTTACAAGAAAAAAAACAAACAACCCCATCAAAAAGTGGGCAAAGGATATGAACAGACACATCTCAAAACAAGACATTTGTGCAGGCAACAGACACATGAAAAAATGCTCATCATCACTGGCCATCAGAGAAAGGCAAATCAAAACCACAATGAGATACCATCTCACACCAGTCAGAATGGCAATCATTAAAAAGTCATGAAACAACAGGTGCTGGAGAGGATGTGGAGAAATAGGAACACTTTTACACTGTTGGTGGGACTGTAAGCTAGTTCAACCATTGTGGAAGACAGTGTGGTGATTCCTCAAGGATCTAGAACTAGAAATACCATTTGACCCAGCCATCCCATTACTGGGTATATACCCAAAGGATTATAAATCATGCTGCTATAAAGACACATGCACATGTATGTTTATTGTGGCACTGTTCACAATAGCAAAGACTTAGAATCAACCCAAATGTCCATCACTGACAGACTGGATTAAGAAAATGTGGCACATATACACCATGGAATACTATGCAGCCATAAAAAGGATGAGTTCATGTCCTTTGCAGCAACATCGATGCAGGTGGAAATCCTCATTCTCAGCAAACTATCTCAAGGACAAAAAAACAAACACCACATGTTCTCATTCATAGGTGGGAACTGAACAATGAGAACACTCGGACACAGGAAGGGGAACATCACACACCAGGGCCTGTCATGGAGTTGGGGGAGGGGGAACGGATAGGATTGCGAGATATACGTGTTGTAAATGACAAGTTAATGGGTGCAGCACACCAACATGGCACATGTGTACATATGTAACAAACCTGCACATTGTGCACATGTACCCTAGAACTTAAAGCATTAAAAAAAAAAAAAAGGTACAACTGTATTGAGACTTGTGTGGTAGGCATAAAAGAAGCAGTACACATTTTAATTTTAATAAGGTTTTTCTATTTTTGAGGACAGGTACTATTAACTCTTTCCTATAATTATTTGGTCAGAGTCCAATAAAAGCCTATGTTAAAAAAATAGGTACATTCATAAAGCAGCATTTTTTAAAAAGTCAATTAGTACCAGTGCCTAAAGTATTTTAAAATCACTTCTAGCACATCAAGGATAAGACCATTGATTCTGTATTTGGTTTATTAATACAACAGCTAAAAAAAATCTGTTCCATTTTCTTAATCCAGACATTTTATTGAAAATTTTGTATGATATAAAAAAGGGATCTTTTTTCCCTCTCTGGTAAGAAAAAAGATCACTCAATGCCAATACTAAAAATCAAATGTAAAAAAAATGAAACTTTCATGAATGCAACATGGAATGTTAAATGAAATTAGTTAGTGATTTGGGGTAGTAAATTCTCTTCCAATTATCCTCCCCACTCCTACAATGAGACAGAAACCTACATCCCTATTAGAATGGCTAAAATTAAAAGGACTAACACTATCCAGGTACAGGTGAAAACATGGAGCAGCTGAAACTGTTTACTACTGGTGAGAACACAAAGTGGCCTAACAACTTTGAAAAACTATTTGACAGTATCTATTAAAGTTAAATGTACACCCATTCTAACACACAGGAATTCTAGTCCTAGATATACCCAACAGAAATGAGTGTGTGCATCCTTCAAAAGAGAGGCACAAGAATGTTCATAGAAGCTTTATTCATAATAGCCAAAATCTGGAAACACTTCAAATGGCTATTAAGAGTAAAATTAATGAATGCATTATAGTATGGTTACACAACGGAAAATTAGACAGCAACAAAAAAGAACAACAAATATTGAGTGAAAGAAGCCAACTCTACCCATTTAAAAAAAGTACATACCAAATGATTCTATTTACAAACAATCTATGGCATTAAGAGTTTGGAACAGTAGTTTACCTTTTTGGAGGAAATACTGACTCGGAGGAGTGTGAGAGAGCCTTCTGCTATGGGAAGTAATTACACGTGTCTATATGCAACTAAAAATTCAAAAGCTGCACACTTAATTACATGTAAGTTATATCTCAATAAAAATAATTTAAAAACACACCTGTTCCCTATTCTTCCAGTTTATTGGGTTTCCTCTTGCTTTGACATCCTATCCCACCTTTATGCCTTTAACTTTAACTTGTTCCATATCTGGCTAATTCTGATTCATTTATCAGCAATAATGATATTTATAATAATTAACACAATAATATTAATAAAAGCAATAATAAAGCAACCAATACCTATTTGTGAGAACTCAAGTGCGTGTAACACACTATGCTACAGGTTTCATTTTTTTCTAATCCTTAAAACAATGCCACACACAGAAAAAATTAACCATATTTTACAGTTGAAAAAACTAAAGCTCACAGAAATTAAGCTGACCAACATCAACAAGCGAGTATCAGAGCTGATTTAAACTTAGGTCTACATTTAAAACTCATGCTGTTTCTACAATGCCATGGTGCCTCTCACGACACAAGGCCACCCCTTCAGGGAGGCCTTGTTTTGACTTTGCAGGCATAGTTAGCTGCTCCTTTCTATGACACAAACAGCACTTCACACTACTTGTACTAAAGTATTTACTGCAGTGTACTCCAATTATCTTGATGCTCATGTTGACCGTGAGTTCCTGAAAAGGGTCTAATTCTTGTATATTCTCTGAAACTTAAAAATTTCATAAATTAATCAAAAATTTAATAGAAAGAACTCCATTTTTACTTCTAAAGGTTTTTAGAAAATGTGAAATATAGCACATCTTTAGAAAAATGCCTAAAACATAAATGTATAACTTAACAAACACAGAGCTTACTTAACCATCACCCAAATCAAGAAATAGAGAACTGCTAACATTTCATAAGATTCCTCCTCCATGCAACTCTTAATCACAATCTACCCTTTCTCCTCAAAAGTAACTTGACTTGCGCAATAATTATTTACTAGCATGTCACAGCAGGTACTTCATTCATTTTCACTGCTGATTAGAATCCTACCGCATGACTATACCACTATTTATCCATTCCACCATTATCAGACACTGGATTGTTCCTAATTTTCCCCTGATGAAAAACAGTGCTATGAATATTCTTGGAAATGTATTGTTGTAGACACCCCTAAGTTTCTCTAAGGTTTAAATCTAGGAGGAGGAATCCTGGGTCACAGAGCATGTGTAACTGAAACTTTATACCAAACTATGCAAAAATTCTCTTTTCTCCATAACCATAGTAACTTCAGTATTGAAATTTTTTTAATATTTTTGCCAGTCTGGTGGATGCACAATAGTTTGTCAGTGAAGTTTTAGTCTGCGTGTCCCTGATTACTAATGGTGCTGAGAACTTTCTCATATTAATTGGATAATTTCCTTTGTGAAGAACGTCTTCAGATCTTTTGTACATTAAAAAAAAAAAAAAGTCTATCTTTTCTTATTATATAAGAATTATTGATGTAGTCTAGATACTAGTACTTCACCAAATGTATTTGTTGCCAACATCTCCTTATTCTGTGGCTTTTTATAGGCTATATGGTTTCCTTTGGTGAAGAGCTTTTAATTTTCATGTACTCAAATTTAGCAATCTCTTCCTTTAAAGGTCAGTGCTTTTGGGTCTTAAGAAATTCTTCCCCAAACCTGCAGTCATAAAAATATTTTCCAATAATGTAGTTTTACTTTTTGCATCTACATCTACAATACATCTGGAATTGACATTTGAGTACAGTGTGATATGCAGGTACAATTTCACTTTCTTTGCATTTAGACACCAACTGACCTGCCACTGTTTATTGAAAAGAACTTCCTTTATTAATATGTGTCAAATGTTCATACACGTGTAGGTTTGTTTCTGTGCACCCTGTTCTATTCATCTAGCACTTAAAGTACAATATTGCCTAGAAATGGTGAATGCAGGCATTCTTGCTTGTCTTGTTTCTAATCTTAAAACTGTCAATATTTAACCATTAAGTATAATGTTTAATGTAGATTTTTGGTATATTTTTATATATGTATTTTTATATATTTAGATATAGATATTGATATTGGTACATACATTAACATAGATATTTAAGGAACAGGGTTTATTTTTCTGTTTTTTTTTGTTTGTTTGTTTTGAGACAGGGTCTTCTCTGTTGCCTAGGCTGGAATGCAGTGGTGTGATCTCAGCTCACTGCAGCCTCGATCTCCCGTAACAGGCAATCCTTCAACCTCAGCCTCCTGAGTAGCGGAGACGAGACACATGTTACTAGGCCTTTTTTTTTTTTTAATCTTTTATTTTTTTTGTAGAGATGAGGTCTCACCATGTTGCCCGGGCTGGTCTTGAAATCCTGGGCTCAAGCAATCCTCCCACCTCAGCCTCCCCAAGTGCTGGAATTACAGATATGAGCCACCATATCCAGCTGGAACAGGTACTGATACAGATATTTGAGGAAGTTCACTCCCTCTAGTTTTCTAAGAGTTACCAAAACGAAATTTGGATTTCATCAAAACTTTTCTCACATCTATTAAGATAACCATATTATTTTTTCTGCTTTTAATCTGTTAGTATCGTGAACCACATTTATTTCTAATGTTAAGTCAATCCTGCTTCCTTAGATTTTCATCCAACTTAGTCATAATGCATTGTTCTCTTTATAAAAAGATATTGTTACTACCATTAAGGAGTTTTGTAATCCATATTCATTACTGATTGGAAAAATTACAGAACAATCTCTTTCAGTTGAATTTCATGTCAAAGTTATACTATTACTAGTGTTCTTCCCACTCTGCACTTCCATCCTCTGAAAGCAGTTGTGCAAGACTGGAATTATTCCTTCATTTAATGTCTGGCAGAACTTGTTATGTACTTGAATTTGGCACTTTCACGTTTAATTTCTGTTTTTCTTTTTCTTTTTTTCTTTTTTTTTTTTTTTTGAGATGGAGCTTCGCTCTGTCGCCCAGGCTGCTGGAGTGCAGTGGCACAATCTCGGCTCGCTGCAACCTCTGCCTCCCGGGTTCAAGCGATTCTCCTGCCTCAGTCTCCCAAGTAGCTGGGATTACAGGTGCATGCCACCACGCCTGGCTAGTTTTTGTATTTTTAGTAAAGATGGGGTTTCACCATGTTGGCCAGGCTGGTCTCGAACTCCTGACCTCAAGTGATCCACCTGCCTTGGCCTCCCAAAGTCCTGGGATTACTGGCATGAGCCACCGCACCCAGCCTCTGATTTAATTTCTTAATGGTTATTAGGACTATTCAGGTATTCCGTTTCTTTTAAAAACAATTTTAGTAAACTATATTTACTAAGAATTTATTTCATTTGAACTTTTGAGTACATCTCAGCATACAAAAGTTCACAATATTCTCTTACATGTTTAATACATGCTCCATCTATTGTTGTATATCTTTTTCATCTTTGATACTGGCCAACTGTATCAGAATTACACTTTTAAAAAAAATACCTTTTGTCTGTTGATTTGCAGTGACACTCTTTTTCATAATCAGTCGTACCACAGGTTTGTCTACTAGTCTTTTTCCAAGAATTTTAGGCTTTATTGAAACTCTCCAGTGTGTGTATTTTCTGTTCCATTAATTCTTATTTATTTATTTATTTATTTATTTTTATTATACTTTAAGTTCTAGGGTACATGTGCATAACGTGCAGGTTTGTTACATATGTATACTTGTGCCATGTTGGTGTGCTGCACCCATCGACTCGTCAGCACCCATCAATTCATCATTTATATCAGGTATAACTCCCAATGAAATCCCTCCCCCCTCCCCCTCCATGATAGGTCCCAGTGTGTGATGTTCCCCTTCCCAAGTCCAAGTGATCTCATTGTTCAGTTCCCACCTATGAGTGAGAACATGCGGTGTTTGGTTTTCTGTTCTTGTGATAGTTTGCTAAGAATGATGGTTTCCAGCTGCATCCATGTCAGTCTTTTTTTCATTTTGGAGATTTATTTTGCTCTGATTTTTTGAACTTAAGATACTTAGCTTATTAATTTTTATTCTCCTTTCTGTTTCTAAAATATGCACTTAAGGCTAAACATTTCCCCCAATCACTATTTTAAAGCTATATTCCACAAATTTCTATATGTGATGCTTTCATAATTGTTCAGGTCAGTTATTTTTTCAATTCCTATTTTGATTTCTTCTTTGATCCATGAGGCATTTAGAAATATATTTCTGAATTTTAAACATAACAGAATTTTTATTGAAATTTTTGTTATAGATTTCTAACATAAAAATAAGGTCAGATAATATGTTCTGAATACTTTTAATAATTTAAAATGTGTTGAAACTTTATGGCACAGCATATGAGCAATTTTTATAAATATACCATATGTATTAGATAAGAAGGTATACTCTACAGTCGTTGGGTATAAAGTTCTATATTTGTCCATTAACACAAATTTGTTAGTAGAGAAGTTCTATTTGATATGTATTTACTGATTTTTGTCCTTTTCTCCCTCAATTACAAAGAGAAGAATAGAAGTACAGATCTAGTTTCCATGTTGTTTTCTATAAAATTTCCTCATATATTTTGAGGGCATATAATGTACTCATGCTTTTTGCCTCAAAATTTATTCTGTCTGGTATCAATAGATACAGGAACTTTCTTTTCAGTAGTGTTTGCAGCACTTTTTATCCCCAGTCCTTCCCTACCCCAACTTTTCTTTATTCTTTTATATATAGATACATCACTTGTAACAGCACAGTACTGCATTTTTTTAATACTAACCTTTAGATCATTAGTACTCAATATAATTGCTGACTTATCTTGATTTATATTTATCTTATTTTGGACTTTCTATTAGTTCCTTCCATACTCTATTGTCCTCTACTATCTTGTCTTCTATGTATATAAACTAGTCAAGATTAAAAAACATAAGTTAATCATTCTGTTTAGTGGTTTCACTCAGAAATTAAAATATGTATACTTAACTTTTCAAAGTTTAAAGTTAATTATTAATTTACCCTCCTTCTGGGAAATACAAAGGCCTTGGAAGAACTTAAATTTACTTCCCTTCTGGCTTATATACAATAACTGTCATATACTGCAAATCTCTTTCTTTTTAACTCCAAAAGACATCACTTATATTGGATTTAGAATTATTAAATTTGCCCACATAGTCCTTGCTATTTGTTTATTCTTACAACTTCAGACTTTCCATCTGAAATCACTCTCCTTTTGCCTGAAGTACACCTGTAGCTTCTACTGTTTCAGTAAAGAAGTCAAACAGGTGTGAGTTTAACTGTTGTTATTCTTGTGAAGGAAATCTGGGTGTTTTCACCCTCTTTGATGGTCTGTAGTTTCACTATGATGTGTTTAGGTGTAAGTTTCTTTTTAATTTGTTTTCTTGAGAATTTGTGGACTAGTATCTTTGATCAGTTCAATTAAAGGCATTATACTTAAAGATTGTTTTTGTTCTATTTTCTCTACTTCTTTTATTTATGACCCAAAACAGACAGCTTTTTTCCTTTTATTCTGCATGTCTCAACTTTTTTTTTCCATCTTTTCCTTCCCTGCTGTATCCTGAATAATTCTTCTGACTTACCTTTCTCTTCACTAATTCTATCTTCATCTGTATGTCCAATCCGCTACTAGTATGTATACCGAGTTTTTAATTTTGGTTATGTTTAAATTCATTTCTAAAATTTATATCCTAATATTTCACAAATCTACAGGCTATTTTAAATAATTCCATTTTGAAAGTCTGCATTTATGCTTTTAAAAACAGTAAACCGAGCTTTAAAAACATTAATCTATATCTGACTACTCTAATATCCAAGAAGCCTTACAGGCCTCTTTCTACTGTCTGTTGTTTCAGTTATTTCTCATTCATGTCATATTTTCTTATATACCTGGCCATCTTTGACTTGTGTACTAATTGCTGACTTTGAAAAAAATATTTGTAATAATAATTAGAGACCTGGAATGAAAAAGCCCGTCTCCAGAAAATTATACGATTTTCAGTACTTTTTTTTGAGACGGAGTTTCATTCTTGTTGCCCAGGCTGGAGTGCAATGGCACAATCTCAGCTCACCACAACCTCTGCCTCCCGGGTTCAAGCAATTCTCCTGCCTCAGCGTCCCGAGTAGCTGAGATTACAGGCATATGCCACCATGTCTGGCTAATTTTGTATTTTTAGTAGAGACGGGGTTTCTCCATGTTGGTCAGACTGGTCTCAAACTCCCAACCTCAGGTGATCTGCCCACCTTGGCCTCCCAAAATGCTGGGATTACAGGCGTGAGCCACCGTGCCAGGCCGATTTTCACTACTTTCTTAACAGCCTTTCTCCAAAATATTCTATCTCTTGTTTTAACTTACATAAAGTAATAAGAGTATCTCTGGGATATTTTATTGAAGCCAAATTCCTTCCAAATGGTCATTAAGTAGCTAAGTGAGGATTGGAAACCAGGTAGTCTTGCTCCATTTTCACTCTGCAACATACACTCAGGCTGACTTCCACATTTTCTGAGGTTATAGAACCTATAACAATAGCACTTATAGAGGTCAGGTGAGGTGGCTCACACCTGTAATCTCAACACTTCAGGAGGTTGAAGTGGGCAGATCACTTGAGGTCAGGAGTTCAAGACCAGTCTGGCCAACATGGTGAAACCCCCTCTCTACTAAAAATACAAAAATCAGCTGGGTGTGGTAGCACACCCCTGTAATCCCAGCTACTTGGGAGGCTGAGGTGAGAGGATCACTTGAACCCAGGAAGCGGAGGTTGCGGTGAGCCAAGATTGCACCACTGTGCTCCAGCCTGGGCAACAGACAAAACAAAAACAAACAAAAAAGCAGATACTGAGAATGATGACTATTTAGACTGACAGATGGCCATCCTTTCAACCAACTAAGAAATAATAATGAATTCACCTCTTATAAATATAAATATTAGGCTGAACATGATGGCTCATGCCTATAATCCCAGAACTTTGGGAGGCCTGGGAGGCCAAGGCAAGTAGATCACTTGAGGCCAGGAATTTGAGACCAGCCTGGCTAACATGGTGAAACCCTGTCTCTACTAAAAATACAAAAATTAGTTGGGTGTGGTGATACATGCCTGTAGTCTCAGCTAGTTGGGAGGTGGAAGCAGGTGAACCCCTTGAACCCAGGAGGCGGAGGTTGCAACGCGCCAAGATCTCACCGCTGCACTCCAGCCTGGGAGACAGAGCGAGACTCCATCTCAAAACAAAAACAAAGCACAAGTATATATGTGTGTGTGTGTGTGTGTGTGTGTGTAATATATAAGTATTTATAGTATACCTATCTGTTACACAACACATTGCATTTAGGGATAAAAACATGAAAAGATATTGTTCCCTATCATTCCTTTCTTTTAAAAAGGCTATTGTCTAGAGAGAAGCCAGGTATTCAAACAAAAATTATAATACAGTAAAATAACTGTGTATAATGAAGGCAGAGGGATACTTGAGAATAAGCTATGAGGTGCCAGACTGTCAAGCCTGGCACCACCATTTACTAGCTGTATAACACTGGGCACGATACTTAACTTCCAATGATTCAGTTTCTCTAACGGGGAAAGGCATGAAAGTGATAAAGTACTTAAGACTGAAGCAAAAGAGTGCTATAATATTCTCTTCATATGAAAAGAAAAAAACATACTAATGCGTTTCAGAAACGCTTTTAGTCATCAGAGCAAATAAAAAAGAATTTCCTAAAGCTCAACCCCAAAAGAAAAACTAATGACATTCAAACCTGGTTGAAAAAAGTCTGTCATATCTTTCTTCCAATCTTTTCATTTTGGAAGTAGTCACAGTCTCACAATACTTCGAGTGAATATAATAACTCTTCCATCAAGTAATTATTTTAACCATGGTAAGTTCCTTAAATTCCAGGGACTTCAGTTTCCCATCTACAGTAAATTTTACATTAGATGATCTCTCGTGTAAGTACATAGGTTTACTTTCTCCTGCTAATGCAATGGAATATTATCCCTGAATAAATTAGCGTTCTGCCCTTAACCTCTAATTTGTCCACAAAATGCAAGTACTATCATCACTGATAAGGTGTTATCTTTTTGGTATACCTGGTTCATTAATGTTGTGATATAATTAAGCAAATTTTATGTTGCTTCAGTCATTAAAATGAAATTATATATACAAATCTACAAATAAAGATTTTATAAGTATCTACAAAACAAATACAGAATTGCTACATCAACTATATTGAATACAGCCAAGAGCCAAGAAAAAAATCTGAGAAGTCAAAATACACAGAACGACTATGCCCTAAAACGTACAATCTATAGATGTCTATAGATGCTTTCTTTGCTCAAAGTTTATTTACTCCAATTTGTAGGTACTGTTGTAGAGATTAGTAAAATGAGCATTATCTAGAAGTAACAGCTGAGATCAACAGACAGATAATCAGATATGAACTAAATAAACACATTGCATCATGGCATCACTATGGGTATGGGGCAGGGGTGTCACATCCACGTTATAGCTAATCATAAAGAAAAAGGCTATGCTGACATATTTATTAAGGCAGAAGTGACTAAAAGAAAAAAGTTTTTTTTCAGGAAAATTAAAAATAAAAAAGGGTTATGCTCAAAGCAGTAAGAAAAAGTTATCTTTAAATATCACTAATGAAGAACAAGTCTTTCTCTAATTTCATCAGATAAAAGCAAATGCATGTAAAATAATTTTTTCAATACAACAATGAAGTATATATTAGGAGATATTAGATGTACTTTTTACTTTTACCTTAAGTACACAACAAAAAGCCACTTCTTTGAAGCACTTAATTTCATTCTGCTTCTTAGTTGATAAAAGCAGATATTTTACAGAGCTTTTTATCACAGCTGGTTGTATTAAGGAGATGATGGAATCATTTCCATGAATGATTTTCTCTATTTCAAGAATTAGAAAACAAAGCAAACCATTTACTTTTCTATAAAAACAAATCCATCCAAGATGGCTTTTAATATTTCTTTGACAAGATAAACTGACAATTTTGCCTTTAACTGCCTAATTAAATAAGTACCAAACTTAAAAGCTAAGTTTTCTATTGTTCATCAAGGTCACATGATTATTCTGTAAAGCTAAGTAGACTTGTGGCATGAAGGTCAGCAAACTATATTAGCAAGCTTGTCGGCTTAAAAAATGCAAACAAAGAGACAGAAACAAATACAGAAATGAAACTCATTTTAAAACAAAAAATATTTAACATTAAAAAAACTCAGTATTTTATATTTGCAAAGCCACTTCTGAATGACAAACAACTATATTTACACCATTTAAAAGAAAGACACATGAGAGTAACCATGCTACCCTAAGAAGACTTAATATGGATTATGAGTGCTATTTAAAGCTTATGCTACTTAGGGAGAGTTGAGGACTATGGTTTCTAATTCTTTTGTGAAACACTCTTAGAAAAGAATGAAATCAGTCAATTTATAATAATTTATTTAACTGCCCAGGTGAACACTTTCTATGAGGCATTTCACTATCTCAAAAGAACATATATACCATTTATCAACACGAATATTCAAAAAGCCAAGAAGAAAGGTTATTGTGAAAATAGAGAATTTAATTCAACAAAATCTAAGTGTCAGAAAAAATATATAAATGCAAGTATCAGTTTCAGTCAATATTCCTTTGCCATCATTATTAAATAATACTTTTATTTTAAAAGAATATATAACCTTAAAAGAGAAGACATAGTTATTATATAGTGTTTAAAAATCTGAAAGGAAAACAAAAGATTATTTAAACATATTCAAATATTTGCTACAATTTCAAATAATAAAAGATCAATTTATGTCTACATCTCATTGACCGATTGTTTAATGCCTAAATCATAGCTGTCAAATGCCTAATAAATATAACTCTAAAAATATCATACATTTTCATGACAAAAAATTAATCACAAACAAATACATCTAACAACAAGAAGAAACTAAGGTATTTCAAAAACTATACTTGAGTAGAAAGCTTCACTTTAGTCACAATTTGAGATAAATTTAGGAATTTAAGATAAAAACATTAAGATAATAAAGTGGTGAAATTAAAGCTTACATTAAACATCAACTTTAATACAGCTACCATTCTGCAAAAAATGAACAAATATCAATATTAATATCTGGGTTTCATTTGGTAAACCCTCAGAGAAATGTGTTTATATAATTTTGTGTTTATCTCAAGTCTAGAAGGGCTTTAATTTTATCAAAGGGTCATAATATTTCTATAATTAAAGCAAAAATTTATGCCGTAAGCACTCAAGATTCCCACTTTACTGAATCATTACTTCTCAAGTTTTAGCTGAAGAAACTAAGAGAAAATATGGAAAAGTCAAGCTGTTTAGCAGCAGTTACTGAAACCTAAGCTTTCACTACAGAATTGTTTTGTTCAAATGAAAGCAGCTTTAAAATGTTAAAATGCCTGGTTTATTTTAATTAAAAGTCTGCAAGAAATTAGGAATGCAAGATTAAACACACAAACCTGGCAATGAAGGAGAAAGTTCATTGTATCCTCCAAATGAAGCATTTCGAACAAGCTTTCGGCCATCAATCCGTGGAGGAAATAAAACAGGCGAAACCCCAGTACATGAAGAAAATCTACGTTGTTGTGAGCTCTCTTCTTTCATAGCTCAGAAGGTCTATTTAATGTATATGCTCACCCAGAGGCTAATCAGACCAATATGGCAAAGACAGGCTTTTCTCTCACATCCAACTGTAGCAAAACCCACCACCACAAACAAAGAACACACACATTTAACAGCAAAGGAGAAGGACCAAAGACTGTCAAATCAGCAGTAAACAGATAGAGAAAGCCTGACAGAAAAAGCATTAAACCATGCTGCTAATTTTAAAAAAATGAACTGATAAACACTAAAGGCTATTCCACTAATGTTTTACCTTTTTATCAAACCACCCTGCACTGAATTGCTGCTTTAGGAAAACAAAGCAAGATCAATACTTAGCAATTCAAGATGAAGTAACAAAGTCATTTTCTCTTCTTAAAAATGCAATCCTTTTATCACATCCATTATGTTTTTGTAGAATCTGGACACATTTCCCACCTCTTCTGACTCCTTCCTTCCCAGCTTTTACTTACTTCAAAGATGGATATAAACGTAATGCTTTTTATCTTCCCTGAAGCTTCTAGATTTATATCTAATCTACAGCTTGCCTCAGCCATGATTAAAAATTCATAAAGAAAGATACTCTTTCAAGCACAATGTTGATGGATTCCAACAGTTAAAGCAGAGAATAAACATTTAAGTTTTGCCTCCAGCAGGGATATGAGTCATTAAGACAGTGGTAGCGCAAACCAATCAACAGAGGAGATTAAAATGACACCATAATGCTGTATGCTCTTAACATGTTCCTTGAAACAAATACGAGCTGCTACTGTTTCTCTTAATTATATTTAAACTGTTCAAAATATACAATCTATCAATGAGTCTTTCCCGCTTATAATTTTTTTTTAAAAGTAACTTTATTATCACAGAGACAAATGTACTATGTTTAAAACTAAGTGACTAGTATTGACATCATGTCATTAAATCTAACAGGTACTTTCCTATCCTTATAATGATACCATCTCTTTATACCTAATCTTTAAAATTCCAAAGAATTCTCTTCCAATTATACTAAAATCCATATACCTTACTCTACCTTAATTCAAATTTAAAAGCTCTAATCAGTTGCTCTCTCTATATGCTGTAGATTGATTTTTTTGGTTATAATTATTTCTTGCAATCTGAAAATACACCCACTCAGCTGAACAACAACCAACTGGGTTAAAATTTACTTCGTGGTTCATTTTCATAGGTATCTTACCACGAGATCTCAGTTTCCTTCCTTACTATGCATATACTTCAAGGCTGGTTCTCTATTCATACACAAGATCTCATATAATCTAAGACTTTGTCCTTACCAGAAAGGACACACAAAAAAAAACCAAAACTCAATTTCTTTCTTTCTTTTTTTTCTTTTTTGAGACGGGGTCTCACTGTTGCCCAGGCTAGAGTGCAGTGGCACAATCCCAGCTCACTGCCACCTCTACCTCCCGGGTTCAAGTGATTCTCCTACCTTAGCCTCCCAAGTAGCTGGAACTACAGGCGCCTGCCACCATGCCTGGCTAATTTTTGTATTTTTAGTAGAGATGGGGTTTCGCCATGTTGGGCAGACTGGTCTCACACTCCTGACCCAGGTGATCTGTCCACCTTGGTGTCCCAAAGTGCTAGGACTATAGGTGTGAGCCACCGCACCAGGCAAAACTCAATTTCTTGCATATGACATATTCTTTCTTGGGCAAAGGCATTTCGAAATCAATTAGTGGAGAATAAGTTTACCACTAATACCCATAATTGCAGCAAGTTTGTGGGTTTTAGGGGTTGGTTTGGTTATTATTTTTTGCTTTTCTCCATATCATAAAATGTACATTAGCATTAACTGTAGACAACAAATAATTATAATTCATGCAATGCTGCTTGCCTTTAAAAGCATAAAGAACGTCACAAACAGCATTATACTAGTATAACAGTTAAGCAGGATTTGAAATTAAACTGCATTCAAATCTCTGTTTTATCTTTCCTAGAAATACTTAAACAGTTTACTTAATTTCTCTGGGTCTTTGTTTTCTCACCTATAAAATGCTAATAGTAGTATTGATATTATAGGACTGTTATGAGGATTAAACGAGATGATACATATAAACTCTTAAAAGAGTCTAGGTTAAAATGGCAAAATGAAGATACTGAACAAATGTGTTCCCTCCTAAAACTCAAGTAAAATCAAGAAAAGGGGTATTTTAAAAAAATAAACAAATATGCATATATATCCCAAAAGTATGTATTCAGGAGAGGATATATTAACAACATAAATTTGGCACTGCAAAGCTTGAGATGAACAAGTAGTCACGGTCTTGCAGATCCAAGAAAGCCAAATCACAACCAGCAGGTAGTAAAAACTGAGAGTCAACCCTATTTACACCAAAGAACCCTCCTGCACATAATTCACAGCACCAAGCTCCTCTGGATCATGAATCAGATAGGCTATTGATGTCAACAACAATACTGGAAGCAGGCCAAAAATATAACCAGTATCTTCAAAATATGAAAGAAAACTAGTTTCAATTGAGAATTCCATACCTAGCCAAATTATCAATTACATATTAGAGTAAAATAAAGATATCTTTAGACATGCAAGGTCTCAAAATTTTAATTTCTATGTACTTCTTCAAATAATTTACTACAGCAGACCCTTTTCAG
The DNA here is from genome assembly GCF_007565055.1 of Rhinopithecus roxellana. Lineage (NCBI taxonomy): Eukaryota > Metazoa > Chordata > Mammalia > Primates > Cercopithecidae > Rhinopithecus > Rhinopithecus roxellana. Next base: position 65,265,082 of record NC_044558.1, on the reverse strand, counting down.
CTGGGGTTCTGCAATACAATTAAGCCTAATGTACTAAGGCATCCATTGTTCAAGACGAATTAAATTTATCTCCCATGCATCTATAGTTTCCAACCATGCACTATATCTTTGGGAAAACAGAGAAAATACTCCTATAGGATTTACTTCTGTCATGAGACCCCAGTTAAGAAAGGCTGTACTAGAAGATAAAACTGTACCAAAACATGATAAATCAAGAATACATGGGGTATAGAAACAGGACATTCAATATAAAAGAGGTGTCATTACCAAAAAGTCCCCCTGCCACTGCACCTTTTCTTTTTTTTACATTTTATTATTTTTTTCCATAGGTAGTATTTATTTATTATTTATTTATTTATTTATTAATACTTTATGTTCTAGGGTACATGTGCACAACGTGCAGGTTTGTTACATATGTATACATGTGCCACATTGGTGTGCTGCACCCATTTAACTTGTCATTTACATTAGGTATATCTCCTAATGCTATCCCTTCCCACTCCCCCCACCTCACAACAGGCCCCGGTGTATGATGTTCCCCTTCCTGTGTCCAAGTGTTCTCATTGTTCAATTCCTACCTATGAGTGAGAACATGCATGCACCATCTTTTTTGACACATGGGCAAACTGCTTGGGTGAGCTTTGCCCAAGTTCTTTGTTGACACTGGCTTGTGTGTCTGACTGTATGCTGATAAAACTTATTTTCTTCCAATCTGATGTTTGGATCAGTTGAGAATACTTCCAAAACAAGGAAGCATTCTACTTTTTACTTATTCCTGGTAGAACATGGTGAGCTAAAAAGCAGACTATACCTCTCCTAGTCATATTCCTGCCAGGTATCCAGTAACTAAACCACAAGCAATAATGAATCCTGTATTTCCCAAGACCCACTAATTATCTTGTCAAATGCTTTCTTCAGACGACTTTTGTTAAACTCTCAAATAAATCATTAACAAACTATGGCTCAGAGACTCTTGCTCAGTTTATCTTCCAGCAATGTTGCCCTTTCCTTACCCAACCAGGTTTGGGCTTGCTACTGTTAAATAAGCAGGAGGCCAATGGCCTGAGGCTGTCTCTGTACTTTTAGTTCCCAATAATGAACTACAAGCTAACTTTGGTATGTAAATGAACAGAAACCTAACTTAGGAATCTAATATTTGTAACAAATATGCAGATCTTTGCCAATCACAAGCAGGTGAGCTTCAGACAATCACAGGCAACAAACTAATCAGACCACGTTCAAATAAGGCAGAAGCCCAGCTGTAGCCAATCAAGCTACTTCTGTATTTCTGGGTTCTGTCTATAAATATTCACTGCTTATGTTTCAGAGTGGTGCTCTCTGGACCTCTTCTAGTTTTGAGTGTTGCACAATCCATGAATCGTTCTCACTCAAACTCTGTTAAATTTAATTTGTCTAAAGTTTTTCTTCAAACACACTCTAAACAGTGTTTAAAGAAATAACCATAAATTGTCTAGATATGCACACATGATGGTAACATTACTAGAAAAAAAGAAAAGGCACACAAAAGTGAGGATTCTGGTTACCTGGAGCATGCAGAGGGCATATAAAGGGGAAGAGATAAGGATCAGGAGCTATATGTAAGATCTCTTCTCAATCTGGGATGCTGGGTATATAAGTATTGGTTTTATTATTATTATTTAACTGTAAATGCATTTTATATACTCTTCAGACTGCATGAAACATTTCACAGTACATATACATGTAAATATCTTTTTCTTAAAACAAACTTCTCAGATTGTTGCCGGATACATAGAAAACATTTCAATGTAAGCTATTATTATGTCCAGGATATTCATTCAACAGTTCAGAAAAGGCAGATAAGAAAAACAAAATATTACTAAATACAATAATAGCAGGATTTATTTTCCCTTCCCTGATAGCCACCTGTTACCACTTTATCCTTCCTTCTACTCTTTGAGTAATCCTAACTCAAACCAGTCATTTGTACTCCTTCTCCCACAAGATGTAATCACTGGTGTTTAATTATTTAGAAATTCAAGTAAGAGTGCCATCTTTCTTACCTCATCTGAACGGTGGTAAAATAAATGTGGTTTAGCCAAAGATGTACCATAGTTACACCAACTTCATAAAGCTTCCATTAACATTCTTCATGTTAAAGGTTTTACAATATTTGGTAAGCTCAAAATACCTGGGAAACTACTTGGCAAACTGAAAAAGTATTATTTCAAGAGAAGCAGTGGAAACAACATTATATGATAGCATATTTCTGGATCCTAAATCTGTTCAATTATTCTCTACAACCTACCTTGCCTATACATCACAGACTCATGAGGATGAAATTATATATACGTATACTCACACATATGTGTGTATGTGTATTGTTTTGATCAATTTGATCATTTATGTCACATAAATGTAAAGTAGTAATAAAATAGTTATATTTCAAACCATTATATTACAATAATCTCAAGACAGGATGTAATTGCTATAGACTAATTTCACAAGGGAAACACAAATACTCTTTTCTTCAATAATTAAAAAAAAAAAACTACTAAAAATTTTAAAGGCAATTGTTCATTCAAAACCAAAATCTAGATTACTCTAAAAAGCTAAAGATGTATTTTTAAAACATTATATATACTTTTGTGATTTCAATTTAATTTCAGAATTACTTATAATCACTACAGATTTTTGTAATTTTAAAGTAATACTAAGGACAAAAAAGCATCAATGTTGCAAGATCATCATGACAGTTTTAAGCTACGTGAGGCATTTATGTTAGAAACAGATTCTGGTCTTGGGATAAACATGTACTTACTTAAAAGGGTTTTTCAGGATACAAGTCACCACACATTGTTAAGTTGAAAAATCAGTTTGGTGGGTCACAAACAGTGCTTTTAAAAATTAAATGGGTCAGGATAGAAAATATCAAAGTGCATCCTACTCTGATATTAAAGGGCAAATTGTTTCATGTTGTTTTAGGCTTTTTACATAACTATTTACTATGTTTTGGGTAGTGATATAAAATATATGTCTTACAAGAGACCATGGTCCAAATTAGAAAACACTGATGTAAATGATATCTTTCTTCTGAAATTCCTTAATTTTAAAAAATAAATAATTACAAAATGTTATTACCACCTTGCCACTGAAGAGACCAACTACATATATCATATATGGTCTAGTGGCTCTTTCCATTTGAAAATGGTAGACAAACAAAGGCAAATACCATAAAAGGTCCTAAGAGTTTCTGGAATCTGCTAAATGCCCACAGAAAATGCCCAGCCTACATTTCTTTCTGTTAAGATAAAAGATTCAGACTGGGGAAGATATCTCATTGGACAATTGGAACTTTAATGGGTTGTCTGGACAAATTCCAGACCATCTCTATTTAAGAAAAAAAAAAAAGAATGGCAAACATAGCTGATATTCTGAAATAACCTTATTAGTATTGGAAAAACCCCTTTAAATTCTATAAAATTCTATGTGCACACTCATGGTAAAAAACACTGAATTACATTAGGATGAAAGCACTGTAAGAGTTACACATTTTATCTTGAATCTCAAGATAATAAACCTAGGCTTTAAGAGATTTTAAAATCCTTAAAGCAGCAGGACAAGTTTGAGAAAGATCAAAACATTAAGAACAAAAATCAACCAACAAGAATTTAAGAAAGTACTATGTCCAGACACACAGAGAACCACCACTCTATAAAATGAGTATCTGAAGACTGTTGTACACAAATTCAGCAGTAAGTTCCCTTACAGAACATGTGAGTCAAATAAGAATATAGTTGACATATTAGAGCAGCTCAGGCTTAGTAAAGTCTATTCATAACATTAAAATGATCTGTAAGTCAAGATGGAGCACATAAACCAAAATGGGAGCATATAAATCAAGATGGGAGATAATGAACTTTGCTTTAAAATAGAAAACACAACAATAAGGCTCTCCGTCAATTTCTATCCTCTAATAGGGCAAAGTAGTTTCTTAGCTGTAGTTAGCAAAATCTTACTAATGTTACTAATAATTGCATAGCTGAAAATTATACCAAGCAATCTTATTGTCCTACATTTTCCTCAGAAAACACTGCTGTAGATTCTCCATTATCAGCATTAAATATGTTCTCAACATGAAAGCACTTGTAAATACACATACAAAAATAAAAGGATAGCTTAAAACAATTTTAGATAGCATTCTTGTACATGTACCTACATTCATTGCAAGAAGTGTAAGACCGTACTTTCCACTGGATAAAAAGTTCTTTATAATTTCATATATATAATTAAAATCATCCAATAAAAATTAAGTGAGCACCTACTATGTGCTGGGAACTATGTTAGGCACAGCTATGTTAGGCACCTTAGCTTCCGCTCTTACTGAACTTTCAATGTGAATGAGTACATGTTCATTATATGTTGACTGAAACACAGAGACACTATTCCCACGAAGTATTAAATGTTATATGAAATGCTTAGGTTTCATATAACAATCTATTCACAGGTTTGTGAATAGACTATTCACAAAAATCTATTTATAACTAAAAATGTACTAAACTAATAGTACCTATCCATGCAACCATCACAATACTACCTCATAATTAAATAATATAATTTTAATGAATGTTTTGTGTATGTTCTCAATAAATTCACACAATGTGACATACAAAAGGAGTGTCCTTGTTTTATGTATAAAGTAATCTGGATGAGAGGCACATATTCAAGGTCACACAGTAAATGTGCAACAGAGACAAGATTAGAATTCAGCCATGGGAATAGTGCTTACTGTCTCTCTCCTTTCCCTAAGTCAGCCAACACAAATGCCAGCATCAAGCATTTTTTTGTAAGGCGAGATTCACAGACAAGTTTTTTTTTTTTTTTTTAAAAAAGATGGTACCAGCTGTGACCTGGCTGTAGCCTTACTGATTCATGGTCTAGAGGTAGTCGTGCCTGCTCAGAAACTCACCTGGTAAAAACCATGCCCACTAGCACCCCTGGTAACAGGCCTGCTGACTTCCAACACAACCACAGCTCCTCAAACAGTCATGACCCCAGCTGCAACCCCACTCTAGACCTCAAAGACAATCCTGTCCCTTGAATGACCTGTCTGGGGAACACAGTGGTAATACACCCAACCACATTCCTCTTAATGGATCTACCATCTACAGAATTGACTGAGGCCCTTCTGAATGTGGCCCTATATTGTGATTCCAACCCTGCTCAACCGCAGTTCAGAGATAGGCTTGTCTGACCAAGAACCAGGTAGGAACCACATCCACCAATGCCCCAGGTAATAGGCTCAACAATAGCAGATCCAACAGAACCAGCTCCAGTCCCACTCAATCACAATGTCAGAGGTAGTACTATGGGTCCAGAAAAATGGCAACAGGAGGTCTTTATCTGTTGAATTCAGTCTCTAAGGACTGGAGGAGGTATCTGCTCCTTCAAATGCAGACACTAACGTAAGTCAGAAAAACAAGACATCACCAAAAGAAGCAAATAAAGCTCTGTAACCAACTCTAAATAAACATCATGAACTGCTTCACAAATAATTCAAAATGATTTTCTTAAAGAAGCTCAGTGAGCTACAAGAGAATACAGATAGAAAATCTAACAAAATCAGGAAAACACTGTAAGACTATCTACAACATTTTTCAATGGAAACCTTGCAGGCCACAAGAGAGTAGAATGATACATTCAATGTACTGAAAGAAAATGTTGCCAGCCAAGAACACTTTAAAATGTGAAACTGTCCTTTAAGAATGAAAGGTAAAGGCCTCCCCAGACAAACAAAAAATGAGGGGAGCTCATTCCCACTAAACTTACCTTACAATAAGTGCAAAGAGTTCTTCAAGTTAAAATGAAAAGATGCTAAACAACAACATAAAAGCATATGAAAGTATAAATCTGAATGCTAAAGGTAAACATAAAGACAAACACAGGATATGATAATTCTGTAATGTTAGCAAACAAATCACTTTTATTACTAGTATATAAATTAGAAGACAGAAGTAGTCAGAATAACTATAATGACATAAACTTATTAATAGGAACACAATACAGAAAGAAGTAAAATGTGACATTAATTACGTAAGTATGAGGTTGGGGGAGGTAAAATGTGGCATATCTAAAGACAGCTGAAATTTGTTATCAGCTTAAAATAGACTGCGATAACTATATAATGTTTTATGTGAATACCACAGTAATCACCCACAAAAAATGCACAATAGATTAAAAAGCTAAAGAGAAAAGAAAACACACCACTGCCAAAAAAAACCCAAAAAACAAAAAAACAAAACAAAACAAAAAACACCCTACGAAGAAAGAAAATGAGAGAAAGGAAGAAGAGAACTACAAAACACACAGAAATCAATGAACAATAATGGCAAGAATAAGTTATTACTTATCAATAATTATTTTAAAGTTGAATGGACTAAACTTCCTAATCAAAAGAAATAGAGCCACTCACTGAATGAATAAAAAACAAGACCCAACTATATGCTGTTTACAAGAAAATCAATTTAGATTTAAAAATATGCATGGGCTGAAAGGGCAGTGGTGGAGAAAGATATTCTATGCAAAGAGTAGAAGTGGCTATATATGTATCAGGAAAAATGGACTATAAATCAAAAACTGTCACAGAGACAAAGGCCATTATAATAAAATGGCTAATTCAATAGGAAGACAGAACAACTACACAGATATATGCACCCAACTTCAAAGCACCTAAATATATAAAGCAAACATGGACAGATCTGAAGAAAGAAAAAGAGCAATACGATAATAGCAATTCAATACCCCACTTCTTTTTAGTGGACAGATTGTCTAAACAGAAAATAAAAGGAAAAGAAGTGAACAACATTACAGACCAAATGGACCCAACAGACAAATGGAATTTCCCCAACAGCAGAAGAATACATATTCTTCTCAAGTGAAAATGATTTCTGGATAGATCCCATGTTAGGTAACAAAAAAAGTCTTAAAAAATTTAAACTATCAAAATAATATCAAGTCTCTTTTCTTATCACAAAAGAATGAAACAGTAAATAATCAAGTAAAAGTATCAACTACTTACTGTTAAGTAATCAATAACAGTTAGAAAACAGAAAAATCACAAATAGATGAAAACTAAGCACACTAGAACAATCATTAGGTCAAAAAGGAATTAAAAGAGAAATTTTAAAAACATCTCAAGAAAAACAAATAACACAACTTACTAAAAGTTGTGGAACGTAGCAAGAGCCGTACAAAAACCAAAGTTCACGGTGAGAAAGACTACAATTAAAAAGGAATCACTGGCTGGGTGCAGTGGCTTATGACTGTAATCCCAAAACTGTAGGAGGCAGGAGAATTGCTTGAGCTCAGGAGTTCATAACCAGCCAGGGCAACCCAGCAGGACCCTGTGTCTACAAAATGTTTTAAAAATTAGCTGGGTGTGGTGGCACATGCCTGTAGTCTCAGCTACTTGGGACATTGAAACAGAAAGAATGCTTGATCCCAGGAGTTTAAAGAAGCAGTGAGATGTGATCATGCCACTACATTCCAGCCTGGACAATAGAATGAGACCTTGTCTAAAAAGAAAAAAAAGAAAAGAAAAAGAAAGAAAACTCAAATAACCTACCATTATACTACAAGTAACTAGAAAAAGAACAATAAACTAAGCCCAAAATTAGCAGAATAAAAATTAGAACAGAAATAAATAAAAGAGAGAATAGAAAAACAATATAAAAAGGAGTTTTTTGAAAAGATAAAATCAACAAACTCTTAGCGAGACTAAGAAAAAAAGAGAAGATTCACATAAAATCAGAAAAAATAGATACTACAACTATGAACAACTATACACATAATGTATACTTAATAAAATATTGGCAAACAGAATTCAACAGCACACTGAAAGAATCGTACACTATGGTCAAATGGCATGCAAGGATGGTTCAACATACACAAAGCAATCAATGTTATACACCTCATTAACAAGATGAAAGATAAAACCATGCAATCACTTTAGTAAATGCGGAAAAGGCATCCAAAAAAATTCAATATCTATTCATAACAAAAACTCTCAACAAAATAGGTATAGAAGAAATTTATCTAAACACAATAAAGACCACATATGAAATGCCCACTGACAACATAATAAGCAATAGTGAAAAGCCAAAAAACATTTTCTCTAAGATCCAGAACAAGGCAAGGATGCCCACTCTTACCATTTCCATTCAACCTAGTATTGGAAGTCCTAGCCAGAAGAATTAAGAAAAAGAAATAAAAGGTGTCCAACAGTAAAGGAAAAAGTAAAACTCTCCCTGTTTGCAGATGACATAATCATATATGTAGAAAACCCTACAGGTTCCATAAAAAGCTTTTAGAACTAATAAACAAATTCAGTAAAGTTGCAGGATACAAATATTAGTGGTGTTTCTATACATAATGAGCTACTCAAAAAGGAAATTAGAAAAGAATACTTAGAAATAAAAAGAGGTGAAAGATTTATACACTGAAAATTAATAGTGATGAAGGAAATGAAGGAAGACACAGATAAATGGAAAGACATCCCATTTTTGTGGATTAGAAGAATTAATATTGTTAAAATGTCCATCCTATCCAAAAGATCTACAGACTCAAAGCCATCACTATCAAAATCCCAATGCCATTCTTTAAAAAAATACCAAAAGTGGCTGGGTGCGGTGGCTTACGCCTGTAATCCCAGCACTTTGGGAGGCCAAAGTGGTGGATCATGAGGTCAGGAGTTCGAGACCAGCCTGACCAACATTGTGAAACTCCATCTCTACTAAAAATACAAAAAAAAAAAAAAAAAAAAAAATTGGCCAGGTGTAGTGGTGCATACCTGTAATCCAGTTACTCAGGAGGCTGATACAGGATAATTGCTTGAACCCAGGAGGCAGAGGTTGCAGTGAGCCGAGATCACACCACTGCACTCCAGCCTGGGTGACAGAGTGAGACTCTGTCTCAAAAAAAAAAAAATTCCTAAAACTCATATGAAATCACAAAGACCCAGAATAGCTAAAGAAACCTTGATCAAGAAGAAGAAAAAAACAAAGCTAGAGGTACCACATTTGCTTATTTCAAAATATATTACAAAACAACAGTAATCAAAATGGTATAGCATTGGCATACAGACAGACATATGGACCAATGGAACAGAATAGAGAGCCCAGAAACAAGCCCACACATTTATGGTCAACTTATCTTCAACCAGTGTGCCAAGAACATACAATGGGCAAAAGATATTCTCTTCAATAAATGGTGGTGGGCAAACTGGATATCCACATGCAGAAGGAAGAAATTTGTCCCTTATCTCACACCACATGCAGAAGTCAACTCAAAATGAATTAAAGACTTAACTGTAAGAGCTGAAACCATAAAACTACCAGAAGAAAAAAGGAATAAAAGCTTCCTGACATTGGTCAGAGCAATGACTTTTGGGATATGACACCAAAAGCCAAGGCAACAAAAGCAAAACAAATAAGGCTGCATCAATCTAGAAAGATTCCGCACAGCAAAGGAAACAATCAACACAGTGAAATGGCAACTGACAGAAGAGAAGAAAATATTTGCAAACGCTGTATCTAATATGGGGCTAATATACAAAATATATTAAAAACTCAACTCAATAACAAAAAATTAAAAAATGAAAAGAAACAAAATAACCTAATTAAAAAGTGAGCAAGAGACCTGAACAGGCATTTCTCAAAAGAAGATATACAAATGGCCATTAGGTATATAACAAATGTTCAACATCACTAATCATCAAGGAAACACAAGTCAAAACCACAATGGCCATTATCAATAAGACATAAGTTAACTTTTCACTAGGATGCAGGGAAAAAGGGACTCTTTGTACACAGCTGGTGGAAAAATAAATGGGTACATCTATTATGAAAAGCAGTATGAAGGTTCTTCAAAAGATTCAAAATAGAATTACTGTATGATTCAACAACACCACTTTAGAGTATATATCCAAAGGAAATGAAATCTGTATCTCAAAGAGATAACTGTACTCTCATGCTCACCATAGCATTATTCACAATAGCAAAGATATGGAAACAACCTAAATGTCCACTGACAGAGAATGGATAAATAAACTGAGGTTTTTATATATGTGTGTATATATACATATACATATATACACACATACAATAGAATATTATTCAGCCTTGAAAAAGAAGGAAATCTTCCCATTTGTGACAACAGAGACAATGCTTAGGACATTACACTAAGTGAAATAAGCCAGACATGGAAAGACAAACACTGCATGATCTCTCTTACATGTAGAATTTAAAATAGTTGAACTCATAGATGCACAGAATTAGAATGGTGGTTGCTAGAGGCTGAGGAGTGGGGGAAATGGGGAGATGTTAGTCCAAGGGTACAAGTTTCAGGTATGCAGTATGAGTAAGTTCTGGGGATCTAATGTATGCATAGTTAATACTGTATTAAATACTAGAAATTTGCTTAGAGGGGAGATCTTAACCGATCTCACAACACATGCCAAAAAATGGTAACGGTGAGGTGATAGAAATGTTAAGTAGCTTGATTGTGGTGATAATTTCAAAAAACACCAAGTTGTACAAGAAATATATATTATTTATATTTGTCAATTACATGCCAATAAAGCTAAAAAATAAAAAGATAGTTTCAGGCAGCAATACGATCTGTGGTGGGAAGGGAAAAAAATGAGCGACATCACAATGACAGTAAAGAAAGGACAGCTTATAGAACCTAAATCACCCAAGTGGGTCTTCCTTTACATACAAAGGCAGTTTGCAAATCAGGGACTCAACCCAAAACTTTCAAAACATCATTGTTTAAAGAATTCTACCACTAGAAATCTATGCAAATATCATATTAGAAAGGGCCTACTACTCTTTCCAGGCACTATTTCTTCTCTATAACTAAGCTCTCAAAACATAAAGAAAATCTTACTCCCCACCGTACATATTCAAATGCTCCAAAGGTAACTGGAGTCTTGCAGCCATTCTCTGTAAGCATGAAAACCAAACTATGAGAGAATACTGCTTATTCTAGAACGGCAAGCCTGAATACTGGTGTCTCCACTCCCTTTCCTAGCTGATGTTTATATATTGGTGCCAATGCTTGCATCTTTTTACTTACCCACCAGAGACTCTATCTAACCTTATGGGCTTTGTATTTGGATATAAATTACTGGTTGCCACACTCCAAAAATTTCCTGAATGATGAGCCTAACACTGTCCTTAAGAAGCTCTTTTGGATCCATGGTTGTAACCATGTTTCAAACTAACTTCATGGTTCATTATTTCATCTAAAAATGTAAGAATTTTCACATCTTTATCATGTACCCACAATCCTCTCATATGGTAAATAACATAAACCAGTGGTCCCTAAATTTTGAAATTTGTGGATCAGTAAAATTCCACGCCCCCCCAACAGCTATCTGGATTTTCATCTTGATAAGACACATTCAAAAAACAAACAAAAACAAAAACAAAAAACACCCGTAACTCACAATCTCCATCAATTCATAAAGGGACATTAAATACTATACATTGGAAAAACTACGATCTTATAATAAAGGACAATGTTTTGAATTGAAGGAATTTAACTTAACAAAAAAACTCATGGTAGTGTACTCATTTTTTTCATCTAGTTACAGAACTAGGAAAACATGACAGAAACCAGTAACAGTCCACAAACTATACTTTTAAAAAAGAAAGAATAAACATTTATTTTAAATATGATATATACAAGTTTATAAAACACATGTGCATTAGAAATATCTCCCTCTCTTCCAGCCAGAGTTCACCATTATCCCCAATTCTGTTTACTCATTCCATTGTTTTATCACGTATCTACCATTATCCCTAATTCTGTTTACTCATTCTATTGTTTTATCACATATCTATCCCTATTGCCTATAATGCATTGGTAAGTTTTGTTTTTAAACTTTACGTGTCTTAACTTTAATTTGTTTCATAAATTCTTCCATGTTGATTCCTGTAGCTTTAAAGCATTCATTTCAAAACTGTATGGTATTCTACTGTATGAATATATTGTAATATTTATTCATTCCACTCATGACAAACATTTAGGTTTTTTCAGGTGTTTTGCTTCTATTACTAACAATTCTGCTGGTACATGTGTGAGAGTATTCCTGGAAGCATAAAAGCAAAGGATTCCAGTTTATCTTTAACTTTACCATGTAATGTCAAATTATTTTTCAAAAATGGTTCTACCAATTATGCTTCCATCAGTTGTAAATGGGAATTCATATGATTTCATATCCTTACTGACACCTGTAATTATCAGACTTGAAAATTTTTTTTGATGTGGTAGGTGGGTATGAAATAGCAATTCATTACTATTTGGTGATTAACTACATTTGGTAATTCTTAATGATGTTGAGCATCATTTTACATTGGCCATCTGTTTTACCTTTTCTGTGAGGTATCTATTCATGTCTTTTGGACATCTTTCTGGTGAACTTTTTGGTCTTTTTGGTTAATCCAAAAGAGTACTTAACTTTCTCTGGATAGTAATCCTTTGTTAGTTACATGCACTGCAATGCATCTCTACTCCCACCCTTGCCTGGTTCTGCTTTTCTTCAGGAGTATCTTGACTCTTCTTTGCTCTTTGCTTTCCCTAGAGAGTTAAGAATGGTCTTATCAAGTACTTTCAAAAAACTCCTGTTGAGATATTGATTCAAAATGCATTGACCCTATAAAATCAATGAGAAGTGATGTCATGCTGGAATAATGTTGAATTTTCCTATCATAAACATGGTCTATTTATTTAGAATACACAATCTTAATGTTCACTTTCCCACATAAGATATTTCACGTCTCTTATTAGACTTATTGTTGTGTAACATATTTTCTGTTATTTTAAGTAGTGTATCTTGAATCACATTTTGCTAACCACTTGTTATGGGTCTACAGAACTGCAGTTAACATATATTCAGTAACTTCTTAATAATATATATATTTTTTCAGGCAGGATCTGACTCTGTCGCTCATGCTGGAGGGCAGTGATGCGATTACGGCTCACTGTAACTTCGACCTTCCTGTACTCAAGCAATCCTCCCACCTTAGCCTCCCAAGTAGCTGGGACTACACCATGCCTAACTAACTTCTTAATAATTTTAATGATTTCTATGTCAATTAGGGGGTCTGTATAGAATAGTTATTAGTTTGTTTCTTCCTTTACTTTTTATTCACTGGCTAAATTTGAAATATCTGAGATGAAGTGTAAATAGTCCACACCTTTTTCTTGTTCTAGATTCTAACTTCACAAGGTTAGGACAGATCCCGTCTATTCCTAGTTTGCTAAGAGTTTTTATTGTGACTAGATGTTAAAATTTTCAAATATGTTTTCCTTATTAGTAGGATGATAACAGTTTTTCTTCTTTAATTTGTTAAAGTGTTAAGTGGAAATCATAGATCTTCTAATATCAAACCCATCCTTGCACTACTGGAACAACCTGATGTGAGTACAATGCTTACCTTGCTAGATTCAGTTTGCTAATAATTTTTGAATTTCTGCATCTAGGTTCATGAACAATAAATGTCTTATAATTTTTTTCTCTTGCAATGTCCCTGTCTGCCTCTCATATAAAAGCCTGATTTAAGGAATGTTTCTTTTTTTCATTTTATCAGTTCTAAGATGTCACCAACTACAGGCTATATTCCTGACTTCAGAGAGGTCATAAAATACGGGGAGAGGTGGAGAGACTGATGGCAATTATAAGATATATAGCACACAGGCCAGATGTGGTGGCTCACGCTTGTAATCCTAGCACTTTGGGAGGCCAAGGTGTGTGGATCACGAGGTCAGGAGATCGAGACCAGCCTGGCCAACATGGTGAAACCCCATCTTTACTAAAAATACAAAAATTAGCTGGGCATGGTGGTGCACGCCTGCAATCCCAGCTACTCAGGAGGCCGAGGCTGGAGAATCACTTGAACCCGGGAGGCAGAGGTTGCAGTGAGTCAAGATTGTGCCACTGCACACCAGCCTGGGCGACAGAGACAGGCTCCATCTCCAACAACAACAACAAAAAGATATATAGCACACATCCCAAACTCAGAATGATTAAAAAAACAGTGTTTAACAATAACAATGACCAACAGAGATTGTAAAACACCATCAATTTAAGATTCAACTGAATTTCAGAGATGACAGAATATGTATGTGCTGGGGGGGAGAGTGTTTTTATAATTAATGAAATACAGTACTAATGTGAAATTAAACTTTTTATTTTTCCCCTAAAGGTTTGGTAGAATTTGTTCGTAAATCTGAGCTTCATGTTTTCTTTGTAAAAGTAATCTGTATTACTAATTAGGTGACTTTAAAGATTATAAAAATCACTAGAATTTTCTAATTAGTCAGTTTTGGGAAATCATCTTTCCAGAAATCTGTTCATTTCATTAAATTTTTGAAATTTATTGGCTTAAAGTTGTTTATAATATCTTTTAAACATCTACTTGTATTTTTAGTTGTGTCCCCTTTCATTCCTAATGTTTCTTTTTCCGCTTAAGCTTGCCCAAGGTTTGACAATTTTACTAGCCTTTTCAAACAACCACCATCTTCCCTGATCTCAACTGTGTCTTGTCTTCTATTTAATTAACTTATTATCTTTATTATTATTTCCTTCCCTGTTTACTTTGGGTTTATTCTATTATTCTTTTTCTAGTTCCTTACTTCTGAGCCTTTCTTCTTGCCAAGTATCAGCATTAAGGCTATTATTTTTCAGATTTCCTGCTTGGAAATTGTGGGGCCTCTTTAATCAGACAGTTGTTGTCTTTCAAGAATTCTGAAAGATCCTCAGCATTATCTCTTTTAAAAATGACGTTCACCCATTAAATTTCATTCTGCAACTGATAGTTCAAACTGATGCAGACTTTATACAAATGCACAGTAGGTACTTCATGTGAATTCTGACAATGGTTTGTTATCCCACGTGTTGACGATTTTTTTTTTTCACATCACCGCCAGCATCTGGTGGTGACAGCATTTTGGATTTTAAGCTATTCTTTCTTATAGGTACACAATGGTATCTCATTTTAATTTTTTATTGATTTTAAATTATGGGCTCATATATACTTCTTTGAAGTCTGTGTTTAAAATACTCTTTTCTAAAGAACGAAGACTTGTGCCAATTCTTCCAGGCACTTGTGCATACTAATAGCCCAAATTGTTTTGAACTAAACTGAAGGGTGTTTTTGCCACAGAGATAATATGGATTTTGACCCTAAACTCATATAAATATGTGCTTGTGCTTAGAATTTCTCAAGGAAGACTCTCCCCTGCCATCATTTGACCTAGAATCAAGACCAAGACAGGCAAATATAGTCTTCCTCTGTGGGTATGTTTCCCAGTTCATTAACTAAAAGTACGTTACCCTTCAGGACCTCTAATTTTATGAGGAGAAATCTTCAATCCAAATTTCCATCATGAATGGGCCACAGTCTTTTACTCCTTTCTCTTGCTAGAACTCAAGCTTTAGACCTTCAGAAATTAGTAGATGCTGGCTCCAGATCTCATCACCTCTGGAGTCCCGCTTTCTCAATAATTCTGCCCCTCCTGTTAATTCCCTTATTTTACTGACAACTCACATTTTAAATTTCTAAGACATTTTACTTAGTATTTTGATGTTCTTACTAGAAGGATTTTTTCTGAACATCTACTTTGCTATGTTACTGGAACTGAAAGTTTGCTTACGTTAAGTTTTCATATTTCCTTACAATGTTTCCCTACTTCTTTCCCCTATATTTCCCAATTACAAATTAAACTCAGGTGGGCAGGAGCTGCGAAAATCATCTTTGCACTTGCTTTCTACTACAGGACTATTTACAAGCAGGCTAAATGAAAGCCACCTTGATAGAGGAGACTCGAAAAATACTGAATTCCCCAGTAGTTTGAATACTGAATTCAAAAGAGATCAACTTGCTAAGATTTCATTGTTTCATTCTTAAAGTTTATATATCTTCAAAGTTACAACAACCAAAAAGAAGAAGAAAAAGAAAAAATTCTATGAATCTGTTTGCTTTCTCTCAAAAATTATACAAACATTACTTAATAATTCTACTGATATTACTTGGCTGTACATTTATTAAAAATACAGAAAGTCCTTTCTAGCCCTCATATAAGAAAAACAAAATTGTAGTAGTCAATTCTACAGATAAAACTTTTACCACTCTTGCTAAAAGGAGATCTCAATCTGTCCAACTTGCAAAACCTAGAAGGTTAAATCCCAACAGAAAAGAGCTGAGAAACGAGTACAGGTAATAGTTGATCATTTTTTAATGTTATATTAAGTTAAAAAAAGATATATAAAAGAACATTTTTTCAAGAAAAAAATACTCATTTGTGATATCTTAAAATCAAAACGATTGAACCCATGGAGATGCAGACCAGAAGGATGGTTACCGGAGGTTGGGAAGAGTAGTGAGAGGGTGGGGTGAGGGGAGCTAAGGACACTTAATAGGTACAAAAAAATAGCATGAATGAATACAGCCTAGTATTTGATAGCACAACAGGGTGACTATATTCAATTATAATTTAATTGTACATTTTAAAGTAACTAAAAGAGTATAATTGATTGTCTGTAACACAAAGGATAAATGCTCGAGGAAATGCATATTTTCCATGATGTGATTATTAGGCATTGAAGGCCTGTATAAAAACATCTAATGTACCCCATAAACATTTATACCTACTGTGTACCCACAAAAATAAAAAATTATTTAAAAAATTCTGTGGTGTTCTTAATGTTCACCTTTCTGCTTTGTTAAAGAAGCAATTAATAAGGCCTGGCAAGAATAAGACAGTTGCCCCCCATCTTTGTAAAGATAATTAAAGCTGAATTATTCATTCTTACTTTTCAATAAATGCTTTCGAAGTATTTCAGTTTCTCCTGTAGGAATATAGGAACAGTTGAACAAAGGTACCATAACATTTTATAAGAGATTTTAAAAAAGATTTTATTTTTATATTCTGAATTTGCCAAATATTATATTCTCTTTCATTATTCAATAGGTATTTTCATAGTTCTATGAAGCAACTACCCAAAGACAAGGAACTTCAAAACAGAAAACAGCCTATTTTAAAAAATAACTTGAAATCTAAATTACAGATATTTAATGCATTAAGGATTTTAAAACTCAGATGAAAGTTAGCATAATCTGTAATTATACTACCTCTAAAGAAACAACCTCTGGCTACAAAACAAAGCACAGCATTTGAGGGGGAAATTAAAGATAATGGAGGGGTGGGTCTAACTACAAGCCCTCTTTTGGGTAAAACAATTTTCCAAAATATAGTATATTCAAGAACACATTTGTTATATGTGTACAGTACAGTCCCATGTATGTTCAGAACTGATACTAGAAATATCTTAACAAGACAGGAGGAACTGCTTCAATTCATGGAGGAAAGTGATTTCTAGGTCTTTCTTATCTGTGAACCACTTAAATGAAGGCACTCTGAGTGTCTAACCAGTAATATCTAATGCTGTCACCCTGAGGAATCTGGTACAGTATCTTCACATTAGCAAATTGTATGAAAGAAAATCTCCTTTGATGTTTTCTATGAAGTAGTGGATACTGACTTATATTTTTAGTGCTGCTAGAGCATTTAAAGTGAAGGGACTCTGCAGGTTTAAGAGAACGTACTAAGAGATAAGAGACACAAAACTAAAAATAGATATTTTAATTCAAGCCTAGCTAAACCAAGCAGAGTCTGTTAATTTTGATAAAACTGATTAAGCAGGTTAAAGTTTTTGTTTTAAAAGTTTTAAAATTTTAAAGACTTAAAAATTATTTTGAAATTGACTCATTTAAGTGTTAGTAAAGCAATACTATATATTCTCTCACAAAGCACTATAACTGAAAGATTTTTTTAAAAAATAAAAACGTACAAAATAGCTTTTTACAACCAAGAACGAAAGAGTAGTTACAGGGTAAGTTACAGTATTTCATGAAGCTTTGATAAGAATCTCAAACGTGACACAGAAGAAATTGCCTATTTGCCCATGAGATGAGCTATAATTTAGTCTCCAGGCTCCTTTGGCATTGTCCTTAAATGCAAAGGAGGAAAGGGTGAAAGCGAACCTAATTAATCTACATTTCTGTCTTTTTTATTTCTTTGAGACAGTCTCGCTCTGTCACCAAGGCTGGCGTGCAGTGGCGCTATCTTGGCTCACTGAAACGTCTGCCTCCCAAGTTCAAGTGATTCTCCTTCCTTAGCCTCCCAAGTAGCTGGGACTACAGGCATGCACCACCACGCCTGGCTAATTTTAATATTTTTAGTAAAGATGGTTTCACCACGTTGGCCAGGCTGGTCTCAAATACCTGACCTCAGGAGATCCGCCCACCTCGGCCTCCCAAAGTTTTGCTATTATAGGGATGAGACACTGCACCCGGCCCTTACATATCTGTCTTTCTTAATAAACAATTGAAATATGTTTGGCTCAAATAAATCAAAACAAATACCATCTTCTTTAAGAGACTATAATTATACTTAAGGTAAAATTATTTTAAAGTAAACTGATACTAAGCCTTTGAATAAGGAAAACAATCTAGAAAATACACAATTTTTTGAATAATCCAATTCACCATAATCTAAACATATAACAAATAAAAATGTATTTTGGTGTGTGTGGGGTAAGGAGAATCAGTCTCCCCGGCTCTTAAAAAAAATACTAGCCGGGCGCGGTGGCTCACGCCTGTAATCCCAGCACTTTGGGAGGCTGAGGCGGGTGGATCACAAGGTCAGGAGATCGAGACCATCCTGGCTAAGACGGTGAAACCCCGTCTCTGCTAAAAATACAAAAAATTAGCTGGGCGCGTTGGCAGGCGCCTGTAGTCCCAGCTACTCGGGAGGCTGAGACAGGAGAATGGCGTGAACCCGGGAGGCGGAGCTTGCAGTGAGCCGAGATCACGCCACTGCACTCTAGCCTGGGTGATGAGCAAGACTCCATCTCAAAAAAAAAAAAAAAAAAAAAAAAAATACTAAAACGATAGAACAAAACCAGAGTGCAAAAAACTTCAAAACTGCTTTTAAAGAATGATAAGCTACATTAAGTGGTATGAGTCAACATACATGATAGAGATTCAGCTAGAAACATGAATGAGAATAGATGAAATTCTTAAATTGATGGTAAGCAATCATTCATTTATTATGCATGTAATTGAAGGCATTTAACTCTCTTTACAACACTGCTTGAAGAAATCAAGCATACCTATTACAATAACAATATAAAGCAGCACGTTGTGAAATCCCCAAAGCAGTGATATAAGAATTTTGAAAACTGAGATAACAGTATCACCTAAGAAAGCCTTATAAAAGAGAACAGATTTAAACTACACCTTCAAGAATGAGAAGTATTTGGATAAGCAAGTGGAAAGGAGAAGCATATTCCACGACAGAAGACCAGCACAAATGAAAGTACAGTCTCACTGGGAAACAGTGAAGAAAGCTATCTAGCCGGGTCCATGATGATGAGAAACACAAGATGAAATTGGAAGAGTACAGTAAAATCAGACATACTAAGAACCTTGACTACTAAAGATTATGGAAGCCTAAATTTATGCTCTCAATTGCTGGTTTCCACTTGCTGGTCCAAATGTTGCTACATCAGACACACTTGGAGAGCTTTATAAACACATTATGTTACTGAGCCTCACCCTTAGAGATTCTGAAAGAGTGGAGTGAAATCCCTATCTAAGCAAAGCTTCCAGGTGACTCAGATAGAGCCAGACTTAGGTGCTACTGCTCTAAGCAACAGTAAACCACTGCCTTTTTGAGAATGAGAGTGACATAAATGTAGCCATCGCACTAGTTTTTTATAGTTAAAAGCTTTAATAATAAAAAGTGGTACTTTCATTTAAAATTTTATATTTTTCTTTTATTCATATTATTTCCCTCAGAGATCTACTTCATAGGATCCATGTGTTCTTTGGTCATATACACCTATAAGAACCCTGAACCCATCATAATCTCACCAAAATATGTAAAAATTAATTTTTTGTTTGGTTGTTTTGTTAAGAAAGATGAACTGGAATGCTGGAGGGCAAGGTTCTAATAGCAGTTAGGAGGCTGTGGAACTACTCAGTAATGCAGGCATAAAATGACAGAGATCTAACCAAGATGGTAAAAGTAAGAATAAAAATAAAGAGATAAATCGGAGCTTTGACACTTTATAACTTCTAAAAGAAAACACAGAAAGTATCCTTTGCAACTTTAAAGTAGGCAAAACTTGCTTTAATAGGAAAAATGTTTGAATCATAGAAAAAACCGATAAATTGGGTATCAATGAAATTCTGCTCTTTGAAAGAAAGCATTAAGAAAATAAGAAAGCATGCCCAGACTGGAAGAAAGTACTCTCAATACACATGGCTATCAAAATGATATTAAAATGTATTAAAGAATCTTTAAAACGTAATAATACAAACAAGACAATTTTCAAATGGGCAAACATATGAAATGAAACTTCGCAAAAAGAAGATGTAAAAGATGGCCAATGAGTATATGAGATGCTCAACATCATCAGTAATGAGGGAAATGTAAACTGAAACCACAGTATACCACTAAACACCTACTGGAATGACAAAAATAAAAAAGATCAAGGATGTAGAGCCACTGTATTGCTCACACACTGCCTAAGAGGAATGTAAGAATGGTACAACTACTGTGGAAAACAGCTTGGCCATTTCTTAGAAAGTAAAACAAACACTCGCCATACAATTCAGCAATTGCACTCCTAGGTACCACCCCCCAAAAAAATGTATCTCCAAAGCACTGTATACATAATGGAATTCTATCACAATACTCAAGAGTCAAAGTTTGAAAAACTTGAACCTCCAAAAATATGACAAAATTGCTTGGAACTTAAGAAGTCTGAGTTTTATCTAAGTTCAAATTTTAGCTCTATTACATACTATGTAGACTTGTAAACCTTACCAACTGCTCAGTTTCCTCATTTGTAAAATGGCGGGAATAATTATTTATACACCATAAAGTCCTTGTAAGAACTGCATATAAAAACCCTCAGAGACATGAGGACCTTTAAACATTATTCACTATATTATCAATAAGCTTTTGGAACTCTAATTCTTTCCATTCAGAAGCTAAAATGCTGGTCATGAGTACTTGAGATATGATAGATACATCAGAGGTTTTCTGGACATTGGTTTATCTCCTCCAGCAGATAATCTTCACCATGACCAAAAGCTAACAGATAATCTTATTTCAAACAAAACCCCTGCACATGAAAACTGTGATATGGAATTTCCGTGGAAAAACCAGAGGAAGTATTTTGCTTTACAAAAAGACAATGGGTTGAGTTTAACAAAGAAGTACAGCTATTATGTAATTTACTCTAAAAATATTAACTTATTCATAAACTTACCTAGGAACGTTAAAGTGCAAATAAAGATATGACTAACACTGTGGCTGCTTTAAATGCAAAAATTAGAGGGTTAAACATGGGCCATCCATACTAAAAGAAGTTCTAAATGAGCCTCTAAAAGATACTGAAGTATAGGAAAGCCTGAAATGTCAGCCTTCAACCCAAATGGAATCATTTTTTATGTAAAATCCTGATGACAGTAATGATAATAATTGTTATTATTATTATATCAGCTATCATGAGTGGTTATCATATACCAGGTGCTAGGCTTTATATACATATTAATTCATTTTAAACTCTAATAAAATCCTATGTACTAAATACTATTATCTTCATTTTACCAATGATTGAAACATAATAAATATATTAAAATCCATGAGTTCCTCATGATTTAAAAAAATTTAAAAGGCAAAAAGAAATTGTCACCACTGGAATTAGACTTCACATCATGCCTTCAATCAAAAAAGTAATACTTTGCAGTAAACAAACACCCACAGAGCCTACCTTTTTTGTAGGAACTAACTATATTTCACATTTACCAAGTAACCCTAAGTGATGATCTCGTATATAAAGAAAAATTTCATTAACATGTATAAAAAGAACGACAGAATTATAAAATCACCATTTTTCAGCTCCTAATATTGTAACTGATTCAGTTAATGATCATCAAAGGATTTAAACATCTTTCAGTAAAAAGTTGACGGGGGACAGGATTTTTGCAAGGTGCCAAACATATCATCTTTATCTTCACTTTCAAGTCATAAGGAAGGAAAAGATGCAACTTTCAATGAAGAGAATCAGGCTATCCTCACCTAAATCTACCAATCTTGTATCACTAGCAGCAGCAGGACAATCAGATATTAAGTGAATTCTTATGTGATGCAGCCTGAAGTACTACATACTCCCTACGAAGTATTCCTGCCAAAAATGCTCTAGCTAGATACAATCAAGCCTTTGCATTTAACTTCTACTTTATAGAAATTATAGAAGATAGAGAAATTAAGTAATACTGCAAAGAAGCAATCAAACACATCTAAAAAAATCAAACACTCTATAGGACATTGGCCATGATCCCTTTTTTTTAGATGGAGTTTTTCTCTTATTGCCCAGGCTGGAGTGCAAATGGCGCGATCTCGGCTCACTGAAACCTACGCCTCCCGGGTTCAAGTGATTCTCCTGCCTCAGCCTCTTGAGTACCTAGGATTACAGGTGCCTGCCAACACGAGCAGCTAATTTTTTGTATTTTTAGCAGAGATGGGGTTTCACCATGTTGGCCAGGCTGGTCTCGAACTCCTGACCTCAGGTAATCCACCCACCTCGGTCTCCCAAAGTGCTGGGATTACAGGCATGAGCCACTGCGCCCGGTCAGCCAAGTTTCTTAAACCCGTCAAAGACAAAGAAAACAAAAGTAAACAAGGAGACACTTTAGGATTAAGGACGTAATGACATAACCAAATAACATGTATGGACTTTATTTGGTTTCAGCAAGACCACTGCAGAAAGATTTGGGGAAAACTAGGTGAAATTTAAATATAGACTAGGTGTTAGGTTATGTTAAGTAATTATCATCAATTTTATTAGACGTAATAAAGGTTTTATGGTTATATAAGAAAACGTGCTCATTTTTTAGACACATTAAGCATTTTGCGGTAAATAATGAGGTCTGTAATTTACTCTAAATATTCATGCTGTACTCCAAATAAATGAAACAAATAAAACAAAAGGTTAATAACTGCTTACATCTACACAATGGGTATATTAGTGTTCGTTGTACTCTTTTTTTAACTTCCCTGTTTGCCTGAAAACATTTATAATAAATATAAACAAGTGTAGTTTTAATTATTAGTAACTAACCCTTTTGTTGGTTCATTAACTCCTAAGTTAAATAATTCCTCTAAATATTCTAGTGCACAGATACATGAATCAGAGAAACCATATCTACTACAGTCAAAATTCTGGTACATAGTGCAAAAAAACCAGGTCGGTTGCATTGTTTCAGCATTTTATCTTAATGAAGCTTATTTATACCAGAGTGTGTACCACATATCGTTTTTCAAGTCTTCCAAAAAGCATTTTGGCAACAAAAATGCTGACTTTTCAAAAATACCACTGACAACTAAGTAATATAATTATTTTCATCTTGTTACATAAAATTTTTATAGTTCCTTCAATGCTATATGAAAGTGTTTCCATCTAATATATAGCTAGAAAAACATTTTCTATTGAAATAAAGTAGAGGCCAGGTGTGGAGGCTCACGCCTGTAATCCCAGCACTTTGGGAGGCCGAGGTGGGCGGATCACAAGGTCAAGAAATCAAGACCATCCTGGCCAACATGGTGAAACTCCGTCTCTACAAAAAAAATACAAAAATTAGCTGGGCATGATGGCGTGCACCTGTAATCCCAGCTAGTCAGGAGGCTGAGGCAGGAGAATCGCTTGAACCCCGGAGACGGACGTTGCAGTGAGCTGAGATCGCGCCACTGCACTCTACTCTAGTGACAGAGTGAGACTCTGTCTCAAAAAAAAAAAAAGAAAGAAAGTAGAAAATGATCATGTAACTTACTATTTACAAGGTAGTACTCATTTAAAAAGTTACTAAAGCCAAATTTCAAAAGATAATTCATAAAGTTACATCAAACCTGACTAATTACACAGTATGATAGAACTCTAAATTTAATTTTTTAAAATAATAACCTAAGTATACATTAACTTTCAAAACACCAAATTTCATTTCTCAGTTTTAAAAGCAGAAGTCCTTCCACCACAGCTATGAGTAGTACTACAGGAGATTTCTGTACATTTGATTAAATAAACTTCAGCTGAGAAGCAGAATCCATGACACAAAACTTATCAACTAGGAATTAGAAAGTGTGATCCCCGAACTTCTGAGAGTACCCAAAGACCCTTCCAGAGGGTCTGCAAGGTGAAAACTAGTTTCATAATACTTTTTCATTATGTTGCCATTTTCATTGATGGCACAAAAGCAATGTTGGGTAAAACTGCTGGCAACTTAGCACAAATCAAGGCAGAGGCACCAAACTGGAGTAGTAGGCACTGAATTCTTCAGTCATGCACTCACAGAAGAATGACAGTTTCACTTACTGCTGTCCTTGATGAAGAAGTAAAAATTATTGCTCTTGAACCTTTAGTACACAAGATTTTAATATTCTGTGCAACAGAATGAGAAGTGTACATAAAGCCCTTCTCTGTACTGTATTTTTTAATGTGTCAGCACTTGGAAGATCTGCATAATTCAGTGAGCAAATATTTTCCAAATGACTAATGCATGATGTTACAAAATCACGCATGAGTAAAGAGCCATTCAAAATTCAGGAGTGAATTTTAAGAGTATAGAAAGTGTACTGATAGCACTTCAGTTTCCAGATTGCAATTAACATTAAGAAAATTACTACTAGTCAAGTTTTGACATATTATCAAAGAATATCTATAATTATGTATAAAACCTAACAATGTAATCCTCCTTTTCCAGCTCTCTCTCTCTCTCTTTCTCTCTCTCTCTCTATATACATATATATACATATATATGCGTGAGACCAGATTTTATTCATATACTTCAATCGCATCATCACATCATAACAGACTGTAGAAGCAGATACAAAAATGCAGGTGTCTTTTAAGCTAGACATTAAAGGGATTTGCAAAAACTGCCAAAAAGTAGTTCTTAATCATGGATGATTTTGTCCCTCAAGGGACACTTGGCAACATCTGGAAACATTTCTGGTTGTCACAACTGGGGAAACTGCTATTGACATCTACTGGGTAGAGGCCAGGGATACTGCTAAACATCATACAATGCACAGGACAGCCCTCCACAACAAAAAACTGTCCAGGCCAAAATAGTGCCAAGGTTGAGAAATCCTGAAAATAGTTCCAAGGTTGAGAAATCCTGAAAATAGTTCCAAGGTTGAGAAATCCTGGGATAAACCAATACCAACCTTCTCAATCAACTTTTTGGGGAGTAAAGGGAGAGAAAACCTTGTAATTCTTAATAAAAATGTTACTTATATTAACATGTAATCGGTTTATTCCTTTAAATGGATTAAATTTTTAAATTTCTAGTTTTAATTTACAATATAATAAATATCAATAGATATAACTCACATAAAGAAAAGTGCTTCACAGCCTTCAATAATTTTTAAGACTACAAAGGAACCATGAGACCAAAAAGTGTAAGAATCACCAAATTAGATGAATGATATAACCAACGAAGTATGTTGGAGAATATTAAAAAAATTGAAAGTCTAAAGGAAAGTGTACTCATTTCAAGAGTATTATAGATGACCTAAACAAAACAAACAAAACCCCTTACAAAACCAAATAGTTAAAAAGAAAAAAAATATGATAGTCCCCAGATGTCATTCTCCCCTTCTCCCCTCCAAAAACAAAAACAAAAACAAAACAATACATGAAAATCACAACTTCCTACCCTGGCTATGAGGACTTGCTGGACTAAGAGATGGCTGATACAAATCTTTGGTTGGTGTTGGATAAGCTTCTTTTCCTTGGCGCTGACTCATCTTTCCTGGTGTCAGAAGTTGAGATTCGTCACTGTTTGCTACAACAGCTCAAGGAAAGAAGAGAAAAATAATTAGTACTAAAGTCATAGATTTACATAATAGTATAGTTAACAACATGGAATAAGATCATAACTGAAACGGCCTTGGTGGTTATATTCATTTTACCAACTCAATACTTTAATAAATTATCATAGTCATCTTGTTTTCATGTTGGTTTGTTATTGATCCAAGAAGAATTGACTAACAGGTATGTTTGAGTCAAATATACAAATTATAGACATTATAATAATGAAACTGATAATGAATGGCCTAAGGTTTACTGTGTGCCTTCCATTGTGCTATTTATTTACTCTATATTTACCAACAAAACAATAAGCAAACGAATCATTTCCCCCCAAAAAAATACAAATGGTCAATAAATACATATAGATACTCAGCCTCATTAGTAATCAGAAAAACTACAAATTACTAGCAGTATAAAATAATATTTGACATTCACTAGAATTTCTACTCTAATTTCTAATTTTCATGAAAAGTCGGTATGATAACTGTTTTAGAGAGGGGGAAACTTGAGGGTCAGAGATTGCCTTGCCTAAGGCTAAACAGTAAGTAATAGAGGCAAGATTCTAACTCAGAACCAATTGGTTCCAAAGTCTGTCTCTTAAAGCTTGCTGCCCCAATAACCAATTTAAGTAGTGCTTTGAAGTTGCTTCTCACCCATTTGGCCATCCTACTACTTCTATTGCTCAGTAACAATGAGCCAGGCCCAGTTTCAGAGAGCAGAAACAAAGTGAAAACACTCAATGAAAACAGGGTAAACTGCCAAGTCCAAATAACCTGAAGATCTCCACATTCTTTCATTTTATATTCCTATGCTTTCAGCCTATAAAAACTCAAGTTTCATCTTAAGAAAGGACGATTTACTAGCACTTTGGCAAGCCAAGGTAGGTGGATCACCAGAGGCCAGGAGTTCGAGACCATCCTGGCCAACGTGGCGAAACGCAGTATCTACTAAAACTACAAAAATTAGGTGAACGTGTTGGCATGCCTGTAATCCCAGCTACTAGGGAGGCTGAGGCAGGAGAACTGCTTGAACCCGGGGGGCGGAGGTTGCAGTGAGCAGAGATTGTGCCATTACACTCCAGCCTGGGCAACAAGAGCAAAACTCCGTCCCAAAAAAAAAGATGATTTGGTCTCCACCATAGGTTTTATTTGTCAACACAGACATTCAGAATTTCACATTCACCTTTTTATCATCACGTCCTTTAAATCTAATTAAAATGTTTTCTATTGTGACAGTTCTCAAAATTTTATTTCAGCTCCTTAGATTCCAAAGTAAAAATATAAAAACACTGCACTTTGCATCCAAAATATAAAAAATTATTTTTCCAAGTCAATTTAAAAAAATAAGACTGATGACTCCCAACTTCATATCCCCCACTAAACTCAAACTTACATACCCAATTGCCTGCCTTATAATCACCTCTTATTTACAGGCATCTCAAATTTATATAGAATGTAATTTTTGATTCTGCTCATCCTCCAAACCTGCCTCTCCCCAATCTCAGTTTATGCCATCACTACTCCCCTGCCACTACTTTTTCAGGCCAAAACCTTAGATGTGTTTTTATTTTTCTCTTTCTCTTACTGAGCAATCTTTTAAAATCATAAGCTCCTGCCATAATAGTCTTCTTGGTATTTCCTCAAGAAAGGCCATCTTTTGCCCAGTCACAGGGCTTTATATCTCTTGTTCTTTCTACCTGGAATATTCCTACCCCAGATCATCACATTATTGGCTCCTCTCATTTGTTGTCTGGGCTCAAATGTCATCTCTTCAGAAAAGCCCTCTGGTTTCTTCATGGTGTTTTTTAGTACGTTCTTAATTTTAACATAGCACAATTAAGCATTTTTTTTTTTTTAGGGTTAGTACCTACCACTTCACAGTTATACTCTATTACTTTACCCTACATGATTTTCATTGTAGCTCCTATCATTATCTGAATTAATATAGTTTATTTATTGCTTGTCTTCCTCCAGTAGACATTAAATTCCATGAGAGAAGGAAGTTTTGTCTGCCTTATTTTCCCATAAATTCTCAAGTCCTGGTGAACTTCCTGCCATATTGAAGGTGTTGCTTCCTACCATACTAAAGATGTTCAATAAAATTCTATTGAATGAATCAATAAATCAACTTTATATTTTTCGAAAACATCATAAAGTATATGGTGTCTCTTTCAGTTACTAAATCCAAGATTCATTTGATTCCTAAAAATAATTATTAAAAAATAATTTTAAATGTATGGTACTGATGCAGAGAGATAAACTGACCTAAAGAACATAGCAGACAGCTTTCAGAAACAGACACATACATACATGGAGTTCAGATATACAACAGAAATAGGGAAAATAAATTACTCAGTTCACCATAGGAGGTTATCAACTGGTCATCAATATTGGAAAAGTAGATAGAACTCTACTTCTTACCACACGCAAGAATAGTTCTATGAAGACTACAGACACAATGTAAAAAGCAAAACTGGAAAACCTTTAGAATAAGAGAGTATCTTCATAAACTTGGGACAGAGATTCCTTTAAAAAGACACAAAAAAGCACTAACCCAAAAATAAAAAAATCAGTAAGTTCAATATTAAAAGTATAAATTTCTTTAAAGGTATCACAAACTGAAAAGGCACGGAACAAGATATTTGCAACACTCATAATTAACAAAATGTTGGTATCTAGAATGCTCTTCAAAAAAAAAAAAAACTTCTATAAATCAATAGAAAAAGAACATCATCATAATAGCAAAATAGGGCAAAGACTTGAACAGTGATTCGCAGAAGAAAACTGCAAACGGGCAATAAATGTATGAAAAGATGTTCATCCTTTTTTAGTACTGAGGCAAATACAAATCAAAATAATAAATATTTTATACTCAGTAAAATTAACAAAGATTAATCTCTGATAATACCAAATACTGATGAGGATGGGATCGAGATGTCTTAAGCACTATTAGTGGAGTATACATTAATACAAGCACTTTGGAAAACAATGTGAGCTTCTTATATAAAACTGAATACCCTGTGGGTCTGACAATTCCACTCTTGGTATCTAGAAAAACTCTCACAGGTGTGTACCAAGAGGCAAGAATAAGAATGTTCATAGCAACACTGTTCATAGCAGTAAAAACTAAAATAACATATTCATCAATTGAAAAAAATGAATTTTAATAAATTGTGGCATATGCATATAATGAAATAGTATATAGCACTAAAAAGGAATGATCTAGTTCTGTAACAAACAACATGATTGAATATTAAAAGTAAAATGTTAATTACAGCCAGGCACAGTGGCTTGCATCTATAATCCCAGCTACTCAGGGGGCTGAGATGGGAGGACTGCTTGAGGCCAGGAGTTCAAGACCGGCCTAGGCAACATAACAAGATCTATCTCTAAAGGAAATAAAAATAAAAAAGAGTTAGCTGGGCGTGGTAGCTCATGCTGTAATCCTAGCATGGCAGGCATCTGTAGTCCCAGCTACTAGGGAGGCTGAGGTGGGAGCATCACTTGAACCCAGGTGTTCGAAGCTGCAGTAAGCTGTGATAACACCAAAGAACCCTACGGTGGGCAACAGAGCAAGATCCTGTCTCTTTAAAAACTTTAAAAAAAAAAAGTAACTACAAACAGCAAGTCCTGGAAAATTATATAAACCATGACACCATTCTTTTAAAATTAAAAACCAAGCAAAATCTAGTGATACATACGTGAGTAAAAAACAACAACAAAACCAACTTTTTAAAAAGCAAAGAATAATAAAAAGAAAAAATACAACCTAGTCATGCCCTCTTGGGGCAGGCTCAGGGATAAAAAAGTAGCAAATAGAAAGACGGAAGGTACATGGAAGATTCTAGTTCTTAAGCTGAGTGATAGGTCAGTAAGTGCTCATTGTACAATTATGCTCTCATTTACATATGACACATATTCTTTTGTGTCATATCAGACAGAACGTTTAACGCTAATTTAAAATACTTTATAAGAACCACTAGCAGAATTAACGTAGGTTTTAGTATTCTGTCAGTAAAACATAGGTGTCTATGTCTTGAATAACTTTAAAACAGCCTGAACTGTAAAGTTAGCTCTATTCACCCTTTCTAATCCATTTTCGATGGAAGTATTACTATATGATTTTGATAACCGTGAAGTAAGAGAGTATGCAGAAACAGCAATATACAGAGTGCACCTTTTTACCAAAAAAAAACAGAAAGCCCATGTTTCTATTTGTTTCCTCACCCCATTCACAAGCATTAACAACTATACAGACAAAAGAGGCTGGGGAATATAAAAATCATTATGATTTCCTACACCAGTTACATAATAGTAGACTATTCAAATGTAAGTTTAAGAGGGACAGTGACTTTTTTTTCTGTATCCCTTGGCATATAACTGATACTCACTAAATACTCTCTAAATGACTGAATAGATATCTGGCAAATGAATCACTGTGTGATTCCAGTGCAGTTTCACTGTCTCACTTACCAAAGATAACATTACAGTGCCCTCTGCTGTTTCTACTTCAAGTGGAAGTAAAGCAACCTGCTTTGCTACTCGTAACACTACTCATCCTTAGTAGAAATCACACTGAAATAGTTAATTAACTTATCTGCTGCATTTAAGGAGAACATGAATCAAAAACTAACATTTTTACCTTCTGAATTCAACTCATCAATATAAAATTTGAAGAATTTTACAAGTTTCAAAGTCTGACTTTAATCTAAGTGGAAGCTAAAACAAGATGAGGTAATTTTTTAAAGTCATAAATAATAATCTGTATGTAAATCCTATATCTCCTTTTCTTCTAAAGTATACCTTTTCTTAAATACTCCAATAATTTAAATGTCAGTATAGATCATGTAGTTTTTTCATTCAATAGTACAGATCCTAATCAAGTACCATGAAATTACAGTTGACGTTTAAGCAGTCAAAAATGTATATTTTGGGACTGGGAGTGGTGGCTCACACCTGTAATCCCAGCACTTTGGCAGGCAGGCAGATCATTTGAGGTCAGGAGTTTGAGACTAGCCTGGCCAACATGGTGAAACCCCATCTCTACTAAAAATACAAAATTAGCTGTGCATGGTGGTGCACGCCTGTAACCTCAGCTACTGAACCCAGGAGACAGAGGCTGCAGTAAGTCAAGGTTGCGTTCCTGCACTAGGTGACAGAGTAAGACTCCATGTCAAAAAAAAAAAAAGTGCATTTAACTTTTGACCCTCCAAAAACTTAAGTACTAACAGCCTACTATTTACTGTTGACTAGAAGCCTTATACATAATACGAAGAGTCAACACATATTGTATATGTTGTATGTATTAAATATTGTATTATGTAATATAGCATGTACATAAGCTAAAGAAAATATTATTAAGAAAATCATAAGAGAAAATACAATTATAGTACTATACTGTATTTACTGATACAAGTTTATGCCATCGTTTACAAGATGAATCATCAGTTTGAAATAGCAGCAACCACAGCTGCAGACCTCAATCCACAGCTAAATATTAAGCAATTAAACTCCTTCTTGTAATGTCATGACCTTTGTCTGCTTCTTGGAGCAACTGAAGCATCAACAGTGTTACTTCGTATGGATCCCACAGTGTTACTCGAGGTTTACAATATTGCACGAAACACGATGAAAATAGGCAAGAATGGTGAGAAATGACTTTTTAAAGCAATATGCAATTTACTGGAGCAAAGAACTTCATGCAGAGATGATTAGGATCACACAGCATTTAAGTAGATATTTGCAACACCTGAGCTCATTGTAATAACAGGA
Source organism: Rhinopithecus roxellana (assembly GCF_007565055.1). Taxonomy (NCBI): domain Eukaryota; kingdom Metazoa; phylum Chordata; class Mammalia; order Primates; family Cercopithecidae; genus Rhinopithecus; species Rhinopithecus roxellana. Next base: position 65,233,321 of record NC_044558.1, on the reverse strand, counting down.
AGTGGCTAGAAAATTATTACAGTAGTACAGTATGTACCAGTTAATGTTATGTAGTTACAATTTAATACTGTATCTTTATGTTTGTTTACATTTTTCTCAACTGGGAATGGCAACATGTACAGTGTGTGTGAAAAGTTTTGATAAATTTTTACTTTTGTAATAGATTTGTGTATATTTTGAAGTAGTGAGAAAATAAACTAGTACCTACATATATTTTATGCATTCATGATATACCTAACCTTTCCTTTATTTTTTCTATGTTTCTAAGGTACAGTTCATCTGTGAGTTTTAAATTGTCACAAATCTCAGAAAACTTTTCCAATATATTTCTTTTTAAAAATACACATAGAAGTGGACTCGTGCAGTTTAAAGTTGTCTTGTTCAAGGGTCAACTGCACTTCACTTTAAAAGATATATGGTCTCTAACAAATGATTATACAGACCCAGCCTTTTAATACTTGGCAGAGTACATTATAAAGTCATCTCCAATATCATGATGCATATTTTTATATATGCTTGAAATATATAACCTTAAGTAAATTTCTTCTATTCCAAGTAAAAAATATCTCCATTTGTAAAAACTCAGTTCCTAAGATAAAATATTTCGGTTAATATTTAAAATGCTATTCTATTTATAAAGCTCAGCAGTGCCATTCAGTTCACCTGAGTCCATGTCTAAATATATGAGGTAATTAAAGAAACTGAAGAATACATTGAAATTATAGGCCAAGTAAGTATCACAAGGCTGAACAACAAAACATAAAAATATTTTGAAGCTTGGTGCAGTTGCTCATGCCTGCAATGTCAGCATTTTGGGAAGCCAAGGCAGGAGGATTGCTTGAGTCCAGGAGTTTAAGATCAGCCTCGGCAATACAGGAAAACCCTGTGTCTACAAAAAATAATAAAAAAAAAAAAATTAGCTGGGCACATGCTTGTAGTCCCAGCTACTCAGGAGGCTGAGATGGGAAGATCGCTTGTGTCTGGGAGAAGTTGTGGCTGCAGCAAGCTGTGATTGTGCGACTGCACTCCAGTCTGGGTGTCAGAGTAAAACCCTGTCTCAAGAAAATCAAAAACAACATTTTGAGGTTTCTCTTCTTTTTCCTACTTTTAAGATTTCTACCTCCTAATGATGATTGTATAATAAATAATATTTATAAAATATTTTGAGTTATTGCATTTAAGAATGAAAAAAGGGCTAGGCACGGTGGCTCACACCTGTAATCCCAACACTTTGGGAGGCTAAGGCCACAGGATCACTTGAGAGCAAGAGTTCAAGACCAGCCTGGGCAACATAGTGAGACCACACCTTTACAAAGAATTTTAAAAATTAATTGGGTGTGGTGGCACAAGCCTGGAGTCCTAGCTATTCAGGTGGCAGGAAGATCCCTTGAGCCCAGAAATTCAAGGTTGCAGTGAGTTATGATTGTGCTACTGTACTCCAGCCTGGGTGACAGAGTGAGTCCCCTGTGTCTAAAAAATAAGAATTAAAAAAAAAAAAGGAATTTAGCATATTACTTTAAATCCTCTCTTTTTAGAAAAAAATTACATACATACTATAACCAGTTAGAGTTACAGTAACTGATAAACAGCAACTGATCTAGACTAAAAAAGTTCATAGTTAGAAGAAACCTTTACCATTATCTCATTCAGTTCCTTTCTTAGGTCAATGAAATATAAGTCCCAGAATAGTAAACTGACTTGCAATAATCAGATAATTGTTCAGGAATCAATAACAAAACTTCCTAAATCAATATAATTTCCTATATTATTCATCAATAAAGTTAAAATCTTCATCTAATTTATGATGCAGTAAAATTTTAACTATTTTGTTATACTTGAATGCAACAAACTAACAGTTTCCTTCTATCTTTGAATAACAGTAGAAGGAAGAAGACACACTGGACTAGTAACCAATTCTAAATTCTCGGATATTTGTGCTATCTTAGCTTCAGGCTCTCCTCTATAAAATTAATGCTTTATTAGATAATTTCTGAAGTTCCTTTCACCTCAGCAATTATATGATTTTTAATATAAAAATTGCCCCTCTTACTCCCTAGCTAACTATAAACATTTTTAGGGGCAGGAATCATGTTTTATTCATTATGTACATCCAGAAGTTGGCAGTGTCTGCTGCTCCCTGCCCCAAAAAACTCTCAGTAAAATCTGTTGACGTGAATTGGAAATAATTTTCAAGGATACATCTTCTAAATCCCTAAGGTAAAACACGTTTCACTTATAAAATACCCAAAGTATAAAACAATTTTCATAATCAAATTATTAAGTAAAAATTCTGACAAACGTGTTTCTCCCATTCCTACGGCAGTAAAATCCTTGTGCTATAACTATGCCTTGTGATAAATGTAGAAAGAAACACTCTGAAGAAGAGGTCCCAAATTATGAGTTAGATAATTAAGTAAACAATGCATCTTTAGATAATCAAGATGTAAATATACAAACACTACCTATGAATCTCAGACGGACAATGAGAACAGATGGGGCACTGGTACTAAACGACCATTTATATTCTTTACTTTGTATTTCAATTCCTGGAAAGAAAAGTAGAAGACTTAATAATTCAAAATTGAAACACCATTTGCCTTTCATAATAATTACACATCAAAATATTATCATGTCCCCAAACATGCCGTTCAAGCTTTAGCTACTTACTTGATGGCCCAAGGACATCTTTGCTATCACCAAGAAGCTTTTAAGGCAGGGTAATTGAGCAGCAAACAAATACAGTCCAAATCAGGAAGAAGCAAAATGCATCAGGATGGAAACAGCAGTGAAACAAAAGGACAAGGAAAATAGCATTAGTTTATAAGTAGAAAGCACATGCACATCAATAGTAATAACCGTAATAATTTATAAGAAACTTCCTTTTCCACACACAAAAAAAGATCTTGGATTAAGCAGTATCAAATATTTGTTTTGTTTTTAGAAAATGAAGGTGGTAAGAGAAAAATGGATCGCCTAAGTATTTTGTTTTGAAAATTAGGTCAAAAATTACTTTCAATTATAATTCAAGATATGAGTTAGTAAAGGTAAAAATTACACAGAAATTTAAGAGACAGCCAAGTTATGCATTCCTTAAATTTAAGGTGGTTTAAAACTATGTAACACTCATGCACTATTAAAGATTAGTTCTGCATGCCATGAAAGCATGTAACACTACAAGGAGATTTAGTATGTTTCTTCTACAAAAGAGTAAGGAACATTTATTGAGCACTTGTTACATGCCAAGCATTGTGTGAAGAGCATCTACAGAGGCATCAACAAAGTAGAACAAATTTTTTCTCAAATGCCAAAAAAAAAAATAGAAACATTAATTAGAAAGAACTTTTTTAAGTCAGACAAAATTTTCTTAGGGCCCACTAAAAATCAAGCATAATATTTGGAGCTACTGGTCTTTGGGAAGTCAGAAGACCCAACCCTTGAATGAAGAACTTGCAGTCAGCTAAAAGAAACTGGAAATAGGCTGCTGATCTTCTGTTTAGTAACTATTTTAACATAAATTACTCTAAATGTTGCCTATGGACAAGTGCTTTGGTTCTGGTAGGAACAGAGTTCTCGGCTCTCCTTCACTTAAGTATCAAATACAGTAACATATCAAAACAAATGCAATAACAGAAACAAAAAATTCCCGGTAATTACATTATTTGTTGGTCTTAAAGAGGCCTGAGGATCTTAATTGACTGTGACAAAACAAGTTAGCAGTTGTTTGCTTTAGGCTTTTGTGATCTCCTTGAATAAAATCTTAGACCTGGACCTATTCCTTCCCTAAGTGATGGCTTTTTACAATACTTGAAATGATCTTCTAATGCCTTGAAGGCATTTGCTCTATTCATGTTTGTGCAGTTTCCCATTTAATCTCATTCTTCTGCTTTACAAACAAACTAAAGTTGGCAAAGTTATATTCTCCTTGGCTCAAGCAATCCTCCAGCCTCCACCTCCCAAAGTGACGGAATTACTGATGTGAGCCACCATACCAGGCCCTAAATCACTTCTAATGAACAGAATAGAGCCAAAGTGATGGGATGTCTCTTCTGGGATTAGATTATAAAGAGACTGTGACTTCGATCTTGCATGCAGTTTCTCAGTCTCTTGTAGAAAGATTACCCTGGGGAACCACTGTCACTTCATTATGTCAGTCTTGTAGAGAGGCCCACTAGGTGAAAGAACTACGGTGTTAGTGAGGTCGGCCAACACCACTAGGTGAACTTCAAAGCAGATCTCCCACTCCACCCTCCACCCCCAGTCAGTCTTTCTTTTTTTGTTTTTTGAGGCAGTCTCGCTCTGCTGCCCAGGCTGGAGTGCGGTGGTGTGATCTCGGCTCACTGCAACCTCCGCCTCCCAGGTTCAAGTGATTCTTCTGCCTCAGCCTCCAGTAGCTGGGTCTACAGGCATGTGTCAACACACCTGGTTAATTTTTGTATTTTTAGTAGAGATGGGGTTTCACCATACTGGCCAGGCCAGTCTCGAACTCCTGACCTTGTGATCCACCCACCTCAGCCTCCCAAAGTGCTGGGATTACAGGCATGAGCCACTGCACCCAGTGTAGTCAGTTTTATTTTGAATAAGATGGGGAACCACTGGATGGTTTTAAGAAGATAACTGACATGGTCTGATTATGTTTTAACAGAATCACTCTGATTGCTATGTTGATAACGGACTAGAGAGACAAAGGTATAACCACTTCGGAGGTTACTGCTATAATCTAGGAGAGAGGGTGAATCATGGACCAAAGTGTTAGCAGTGAAGGTGATGAAAAGTAGCTGAGTTCCAAATATATTTTGAAAATAGAGGAAACAAGATTTCTAAATAGACCAAATGTGAGATGAGAGAAAAAAAGGCAGGAACAAAGTAATGTCAAGTGTTGGGGTTTGAGCACCTGGAAGGATGGGACTGCCATTATCTGAGACAGAAAAGATAGTGAGAGCAGCTAGTTTACAGTGAGAAATATAAGGAGCTCAGTTTGGGTCAAATTAAGTTTGAAATGCATGCCAGACATTCATCCAAGTGGAAATGTCAAGTAAGCAGTTGGATATACAAATCTGTACAGGGAAAGGTTCAGGCTGGTAAGAAAAATATAAATTATGATAAGTATGAGAGTTATGATATATGACCTGAATGGCTTAATCATAAGAGATTGGAAAATGCCATAGGATAAAAGAACAGGCCCTAGAAAAACATATATTATAATGAACAACACAACTAAGAATCACACTCGAACACTGTAAATGCAAAGCTGAAACACAATGAAAAATAAACATGGCTTCAGAAACCTTCCTCAAAAGGATATGGATACAAAAGCACTAAACTAGGAGTTAAGCGAAATCATCCTTCCAGAGTTGCTTGTAAGTGATGCCAATGGGAAACAGGATATAAGTAACTGAGGATTACATATCAAATTTACAAAGTAACATATACATCACTGAAGTCTTCTGCACATGGCTAAACTGCCCCCTACTAATTTCTTATTCTTACCACTTCGAGGACCTGGGTCAAATTCGTACAGTACCATGTTGCATATCACACGAATAAAAACAATGTGAAATTACTGTTGTGGAGCCACTCTACACAATTGCCTTGTACAATATTTAAAAAGTAAAATGCTAGGCGTTCTTCTTGGTTTTTGTTAAAGAACCTAAATAAAGCTAGAATCTCAGAGAATCCAAGAACAGCTTCTCAGTTTATTCAGAAAAAGGTCATCATGGGCGCCTTGTAGCCCCAACTACCTGGGAGACTGAGGCAGGAGGATTGCTTGAGCCCAGGAGTTCAAGGCTGCAGTGTACCATGATCCATGATCGCACCTGTGAATAGCCACTGCATTCCAGCCTGAGCAACATAGGGAGACCCTGTCTCTAAAAAGAAACGGTTTCTCTAATTGACTCTATTTCAGTAACTTATGTTTACCATTATCCCACAGACAATGTCCAGTTATCTCACTAATTTTGTTATAAGTATATCGATAAGATATATTGGTAACTATATTGATAATAAAAGTTTCAGACATATTACCAAAGTATTTAAAAGCATGAAATATTTATAGCCATTACCCAAATATTTAATAATTTTAGTCTATAAATCTCAGAAATAGTGCACTATGCAAAAAAATGTGATTGTATTTTATTGTATGTCTAAATATTTGCCACCTCATCTATAATTAGCAGTAAACACACAACCTTTAGGGCCTGGGAAACTTCTCAGTCTCAAACCACGATGGAAGGCCACCCTACTAAAGAAGTAATCCCACGCAATCTATAGCTTTGATTCCATTCCCTTTGGCACAGCACTTTCCTCTTAATATACATCATGGCTTGATTTAACTCATCTGACTCATGACAAAGAGCTCATCAAGCACTGATGTAGCTGGTGGCACCTCTTCACCCAATAAAGTTGATCAAGTTGTTACAGAAGCAATTCTGCTGCAGCTGGCTCTGAGAAACTACAATTCAGAAAGAGTACACAAAATATCTGAAGAGTGCTCTATTTAGCATTATCATAAGCCCTTAGAATAAGAAACTTCAGAGAGAGCTATATTGTGCAGCTGAGAACTGTCTGTTCTTTTAACAGGAGTCATCACTCTACACTTGGCTGAATTTTTAATATTCCTGTAATCATCTGCAAAACATACTTGTGCACATTTTACCCCTGAGTTTCATGCGAGAGATTTTAAAGGAGTATTTGTCTCGGAACTACAGCTTTTCACTGTTGGATAAAGAATACGATCTGGCCTGCCAAGCAGATATTTAAAAATAACCTAAATGCACTTTTGATCCAGCAATTCCCCTTCTAGGAATATTAATAAGGGGATCATACAAAATGTTCAAAGAGATGTGTCCGGCTGGGCACGGTGGCTCATGCCTGTAATCCCAGGACTTTGGGAGGCTGAGGCAGGCAGATCACGAGGTCAGGAGATCGAGACTTTCCCGGCTAACACGGTGAAACCCCGTCTCTACTAGAAATACAAAAAATTAGCTGGGTGTGGTGGCGGGCACCTGTAGTCCCAGCTACTCGGGAGGTTGAGGCAGGAGAATGGCGTGAACCTGGGAGGCGGAGCTTGCAGTGAGCCGAGATAGTGCCACTGCACTCCAGCCTGGGCAACAGAGCGAGACACCGTCTCAAAAAAAAAACAAAAAATGTGTCCATGGATATTTACCACAACACCATTTACAGTAATCTAAAGAAGTAACCTGTTTTAAACAGGGTAATAAAATACCTTCACACAATGAAATAGCATGAAGTCATTAAAGTTTCTTTTTCCAGCCAGGTGCAGTGGCTCACAACTGTAATCCCAGCACTTTGGGAGGCCAAGACATGAGGATCACTTGAGGTCAAGAGTTTGAGACCAGTCTGGCCAACATGGTGAAACCCTGCCCTATTAAAAATACAAAAATTAGCCAGGCGTGGTGGTACGCACCTGTAATCCCAGATACTCTGGAGGCTAAGGCAGGAAAATAGATTGAACCCGGGAGGTGAAGGTAGCAGTAAGCCGAGATCACACCACTGCACTCCTGGGCTAAAGAGCAAGACTCTGTACCCCGCCCAAAAAAAAAAAAAAAGTTTATTCTTCACCTACTAAAAATCATGCATTATATACCAGCTTTTAAAAGTAGGTTATAAAGAAGCTTGTATGATATGACCCTACCTTTATAAATTTTCTTATACATACACAAACTTAGGAAAGATGCCACCAAAATATCAACAGTAGTTAACTTTAGGAGGTAGGATTTTACTCATATTTTTCTGTATTGTTTAAATATGGTACACTAGTATGCATTATTTTTACAGTCAAAAAAAGAACTTACTTACATTTTGGAAAAAATATAAACAGTGTTTAACTGATATTTTTCAATCTACACTAGCTTATTTCTTATTATGACATAATTATCTGTGATTAAGTATAGTGGGAAGTATATTTTAAGAATCCAACTTGAAATCCTAAAAAGACAAAAAAATGTTAACATATCGCACACAGCACCACATATTACTCACTGTCTCTTGAACTTCAGCAACTTCTGAATATGGCAATATCTAAAAAGAAAACAAATTTTCTCAGGAGTGATTTAATCTCATATACTTAAATCTGAATCTAGAGAGCACCCAGAATTTATCAAATGAATTAAGTGGTGCAATAACCTTTTAAGTAATAGCTATTTTTCAAAATTACTTCTACACTGAAAATTAAATCCTTTTTTAAAAATCTTTTTCTAGGCTGGGCGTGGTGGCTAATGCCTGTAATCCCAGCACTTTAGGAGGCTGAGGCAGGCGGATCATTTGAGGTCAGGAGTTCAAGACCAGCCTGGCCAACATGGTGAAATGTCATCTCTACTAAAAATACAAAAAATTAGCCGAGCGTGGTGGTGGGCGCCTGTAATCCCAGCTACTTGGGAGGCTGAGGCAGGAGAATCGCTTGAACCCAGGGGGATGGAGGTTGCAGTGAGCCAAGATTGTGCCATTGGACTCCAGCCTGGACAAGAACAAAAAATCGTCTCCAAAAAAAAAAAAAAAAAAAAAAAAAATCTTTTTTTCATCCTGAGTCATCAGGAAATTACAGCCAATTTGTCAACCTGTGGAGTCTTCTCTGGCATTGGCCTGGTAGTTTTTCACACTTTATATCCTTCCTTTATATATTTAAGTCTATCAGTCTTCTCATGTAAGCCTCTTTTGGTTTCTAAGAATACTCCTCTGCTCTGGCTTCTCTTCTATTTTCCTGCCTCCACACTTAGTCCTCCCAGTCAATAAGTGAATGGCCATTACCAGTGCTCAATCTCAACTATTTGTTGTTCCTCCTCTACCTGCTCTTTTCCTGCAGGTTCCATTGATGCTCAAGGCCCATTATTACCTATATTCAGATAACTTCCTAGTTTCTTCTTCATACCTAGCATATCTCCAAAACTTCAAAACATTTCTATGTATATGTTTGGACATTATTGCATATCCTTCTAGTTCTAAAATTATGTTAACAAAGGAAGGGCTTTACAACTTTGTATCAGAGATAGTAGTCAGCTTTCTCTCAGAAACCAGCTTCCATGCTGATTTGCCCATCTTTCTTTCAAACACTCAGGCATAAACCCTTGATTCATCTGAGACATTTCCCCCAAAATCTGATTAAATTATTAAATTCTGACTTTTTTGCCTCTATGGTGCCTATTTCACATTCAGTCTTTTTTTTTCACTTCCCATTAGTGCCCCCATGTCAGACCCACATCACCTTATGTGTCAAGTTCTGCATCTCCCTTTCAGTAGATGTCCCTGCATGCAGTCTCAGCCCACTCATTCATTTACTATGCTACATACCAGAATTAAAAAACATGATAAAAACATAGTCCCTACTGCCAAGATCACCACACATAGAAGACAGTGTGTATTACGGTTTATTCAACACTAACATAAGTGATCTCCAGTCTACCCGACATTATTCATTCTGCAAGCTATCCCATCATTAGCATGCCACTTAACTTCTTTCTGTGAGGTTTCTTTTTCTCCTTTGTAAATGCACTAATTATTAAACCTTACACATTTCTAGAATTGTTATGAGGCTTAATAGTTTACATGAGTATTCTATATAAATTTGTTTTGAAAATCAGTATATAGACATAAGGCAGAATTACTTATTATTAAAACAAATGAGAAAGACTAAGAAAGGACCCAGAAAAAAGTGATTAATTTACCAACTTAATTTTCTAGGCAGTCACTCTGGCCTCATTTCTCCTCCACTAAAGAAAGTCTGGTGGCATGCTATTCTTTTAAAAATAAGCCCCCAACACTCATAATTAAAATATTTTACAATTTGGTCCAACTATCCATCCCACAGAAATAATGATTTTCTACGAGACAGTCTAACATCTCCACTTAACTCAAACTCTACTTAGCTAAAATTCTGCCTAGTAAAACTGATTGCTTAAAGTGATCTGTAATTTTCTCCCTACTTTCTTTTTGCTTCCCTACTCAACAGCTTGAAATTTTTATATGTATTTTCTGTCTTTCTCCACTCAAATGTTAGCTCCACTGGAGTGGGAATTTTGTCTATTTTGTTCACTGCTACATCTTTTAAAACTAGAACAGAGCTTGGCACCATAGCAGACACTCAACAAACCCCTCACTTTGAGAGCTCAAACTGCCAATTCTGTTACCTACGTTCAAGATGAAGTTATCATTCTCCAACTCTGACTTTCTAATGTGAATTCTTTGATAATGCATAATTATCTCACAGTATTGTCTCTCTTGTTATATAAATAAATAAACAATTCAATTGTTATTTAACTTTTCTCCACCATTATAATGGTCTAGTACAGTGCTGTCACAATAGAACTTTCTACAACGATGGAAATAGTGCATATCTGTAATGTCCAACAGGGTAGCTACTACCTACATGTAGCTATTGAAATCTTGAAATGTGGCTAGTAAAACTAAGGAACAATTTTTAATTTAATTAGGTTAACTTTAAATTAGTAACATGTGGGAAGTGGCTACACCATCAGACAACTCAGGTCTAGCACAACCTTACCATTCCCTAGCTCAACCTAACACTGACCACTCCTCTAGCATTTGCCACTGCTGACCACTCCTTTTCTGAAAACTTTGCCCCTTCTTAGTTTCCAACCTATTTTCTCTTTCTCCTCCCTCTCTCTGGCTCCCCTGCATCCCAGAATCTCTCATTTCCATTCAACATGATTTCCTCATGTGATTCCATTGACTTGATTTTTTAAAGAGCTCAGTTCACCACTAACTCCCCAAATCAGTTTCCTACCTTACCCTCTCCTGAGCTGCAGCCCCTCAAGGCCATTCCAATGATTCTCCTGGTGAATTCATTCTTCTTATATAAAGCATGACATCCTTGATAATGGATTTCCTGACCTCCCACTGCAAGCATAACAAATAGATATTCCATCTGTCTTGTCACTCTTCCTTCTATTATCAAGTCGGATTGCAGGGGAGAGCCCACAGAGCTCCATGTGTTCCTAGGAACACTGACCCTGTACCTCCACCTTCCTGAGGAGGAGGAAAGACCCTTCACTCACGCTTTCCCACAACCCCAACTGCTTACAGACTAACCACCACTGTCTGCCCAACAGATATGCAAGCTTTACACTTAGTTCTTATTTCTGCCTAGAAAACTTCCTTTAGGATTCTGCTCAAAAGCTACTTCATCAGAATACTTCCATAATATTCCCAGGAAACAGCACTCATCCCCTATTTTGTTACTCTCTCTCCTTCTTACCCTGCTTTATTTTTCATCACAGCAATCATCTCATAACACAGTTCATATTTATATATTTTTTCTTTCTCTACTCAAATGTTAGCTCCACTAGAGTGGGAATTTTGTCTTTTTTGTTCACTGCTATATCCCTTAAAACTAGAACAGAGCCTGGTACCATTGTGGACACTCAACAAATACTGAATGAACAAAGACAAGAAAAGAAAAAAAAAAAAAGAGGCTTAGTGATTATAGCCCTAATAACTAGCACAAAGTCTCTGGCCATCTGATAAGCCCAAATTCCATCACTAAGAATCCCCTCATTCTTTTCCTTAAATAGTTCTGTCCTGTATAAAATAACACTGTTACAGATTCACCATCAGTTTTTGGTAATGAAACATGAATTATATTTCTTCTGGCACTGGTGGTCTCTTGCCATGATTCATCCAACCTCCTTTATCAAGATCTTCACATACAAGAGAAGCTCAAAATTAACCAATATGATTTTCACTTGTAACTAATGGCATGCATCTGGTGAGACTGCTGGTGGACTCTGTGGTTCAGAAACCAGAAAAAGTTTACTGCCCACTAAAAGAATTAAAGCCATAACACTGAGCTTTAACTTCATTAACATTTTCCTCTAAATCTGGCCTAACCAGCCACAGTTGCCTGAAAAGGTTATAAAATAGCACAACCGAAACCATATTATCACATCACAATCATGCCAGGTGATATGAGAACTGGTTATACGAGCCGACATATACATAAACATTTCAGTGTCTGATACTTCATCTTATAACCTGTTTCACACATTTCAACTGTCAATCTGAAATAAAAGCTCATCTTACTTGAAATTTCATTTTGGCCAATTCTTTGCATTCTTACATAGAGATATGTGAGCCTACATTCTAGATTAAATCATGACTGAGATCTAAATTAAGACATAAGAGCTGCGGCCGGGCGCGGTGGCTCAAGCCTGTAATCCCAGCACTTTGGGAGGCCGAGACGGGCGGATCACGAGGTCAGGAGATCGTAGACCATCCTGGCTAACACGGTGAAACCCCGTCTCTACTAAAAAAAAAAAAAAAAAAAAAAAAAATACAAAAAAAAAAAAAGAGCTGCAAAAAAATACCTTCATGCCTTCTAGATTTCTATTCCATTTCTAACAAATCACTGATTAGTATATCACACTGCACAGCATCAAGCCACGGGCAAGACTGCTAATAATAACATGGAAACGTCAACCCCCATGACTCATCAATCTACCACACATAAGAATGCAGTTAGCAACTGTTCCTCATGTCTCTGCAACTAGATGGTGCCCAAATGTCAAAATATTCAGCCTAGATAAAAAAAAGTCAAAATTATTAATAGTTACAGGAAAATAAAGCTTTGGATTAAATAAAATAGATCATGTATCACATATTTTTCAATGTATACAAAAAATTATATTAGGTAATGAATATAAAAACCTTAAAAAGATGCTTAAAAGTCTAGGTGTAATATAGATGAATTTATAACAAAAAAATAGCCCTTTCTTTCAATAAGAGAATTCGAAGATTTACATTTAGATCCTAGTGCTGCCTACTGTCTAGCTAACTGACTTTATGCAAATTACTCTTTCAGAGCCTTGGTTTCTTCATCTTTTAAAAACAGAGTAACATCTACCTTACAGTATTATAGAAAGGATTAAATGACGAACTGTACGGAACATCAAGCCTCTGTACACCTCCGCTTGGATACACATCTCAAACTTAGCATATCGAAAACTGACTTCATCTTTCCTCTCTCTGCCCCTGCTCTTCTTCCTATATTTTCTCCCTTAATGAATGGTACCTCCCACCAAATCACACAACAGAGAAACCTTTAAGTCACTCTAAACTTCTCCTTCACTTTTATTTTCCTCATCTATATTCTCCTCCACTCCTAATATTAAGTCCAGGACAAGGTCCTAAAGTTCTACATAGTCTATCGTATTTATCCTTTATTTCTCACATCCAGTTACTGCTACTACCTGCCACCTGAATTTCTTACACCTAAGTAGTTTATACTGTTATCACAGAGAGCCTTCTAAAGTTGTTCAACAACATGGTTGAACCACTTCAATGGTTTTGGACTTGGTAGGCTCCCACAGCCTACCAAAACTGGAGAGAAAAACATTTAACTCCATCTTCACGGCTCTTTGCAATTTTGTCAATCTTACGTCATGCATTCCTCCAAACGCCCATGAATCCTACACATCACAAAAGTGACAAACTGATAATTACTTTCACTTCTTCAAACATACCATGTTGTTGAACAATTTACTTGTTACTCTCACAGCTCCTTTTGTCTACAACGCCATTCTCACCTTCACCAGGCAAATACCTAAGTTCCTTTCAACACTCAGGTTAAGCATTACCTCGTCGAAAAACACTTTTTTGATAATGACCTTTCAACTCCACTAAGTGACTCTTATGATCCCCTCTGCATCATATATGGTCATCTATAACAGTGTCATCTCATCCAGTATGAATTAATGCTAAACACATTAATGCCCTAAAACTTATAGAAAGAAAATGTAATTCAATATGCAAAGGCCTGAGTTCAAGTCCTGACTCCATCATCTACTTCTTGTATAGCTCAGGAAAAGCTACATAATTTCCCTTTATCTCAGTTTCTGCATCTGTAAAATGAGGATACCACCATCTTAACATCATTTTTAAGATTCTACATGTTTAGTATATGTAAAATTGGTCTTTAGTATCTTCCTGAAACTACACATCCAATCAACCACCAGGTCCTGCTGATTTGCATCTCTAATTCCTTTTACATATTTTCTATTCTGCTGCCACTACCACAGAAGTTTTAATTGCCTTTTATCTAGATTTCACAAGAGCATGCTAACTTATTCCCTGAACTAACCACCTCTATTTCTATGGTTTTCAACCTTAGTTGCACATCGAAATCAACTAACGAACTTTAAAAGGTACTAATATATGCAACTCACCCTCTGAGATTCTAATTCAATTGAATAGGAATGTAGCTGTACATCAGTTTTTGAAAACATCCCAGATATATCTAACGTTCAATTGGTTGCCCCACCAACACTCCACAATTTTGCCATGCTGATATTCCTAAACCACAACTCTGAACAGGCTGGTTCCCTGCTCCAAAATCTTCAACAATTTGATACTGTGTTAACAACAAAGATCCCAAACAGTAAAAGTAGTATTCAAGGCCCCATATGATCTGATTCACAGAGACGCAGTATAGGAAAGTGATTAAAGGTTCGCCCCTGGAGTCGAAATATATCCCAGCTCCGCTGTTTACCAGATGTGTGTCCTTGTCTCTGTATCCTCATAATTCTATCTAACTCATAGGGTTATTTTTAAGATTAAATGAGTTTATGGGCAAGGCACTTTGAATAGCTAGTGGCACACAGTGGAAATTTAATAAACATTAGTTGTTATTCATTTCTATTAGCTTTATTTTCTACTAATTCCCCTAATGCAGCCAACAGTTTTACCCATAAGACCTAAATAAAACCTGCTCTAAACACAGTATAGGCATGAACCTAGGAAGGTACTATGTGTAGAATGTGCTTAATGAAGGTAGGTTAGTTTGCTGAACCCAATAAATGTTTAAATAAAATAAAATAAATTTAAAAAACATAAATTTTTTAAAAAATATTTTGATTTAAGGTCTAACCAAATCTCCACTTGTCTGTCTAGTGACAGTATAATGATGAACGGATTTTTATCCATATCTCAACTTAGTAAGTTTTCATTAACTTGTGACTGCTTCAGAAATCAACGTAAGTTTAATATGGTGAAAACAGCAGCTTTGGAGCAAGAGCAAGCTTAGGATGGGGGGATAAATTTATATACATGCATTTGTGTATGTATACACATACATATATATATATAATTTAATTTTGTGTGTATATGTATAAAAATAATATTAAATTTCTGGAGGGGAGGCAGAGTCTCACTCTGTCACCCAAGCTGGAGTGCAGTGGCATGATCTTGGCTCACTGCAGCCTCAACCACCAGGGCTTTAGCAATCCTCCCACCTCAGCCTCTTGGGTAGCTGGGACCACAGGCACATGCCACCACGACCGGCTAATTTGTTTTATTATTTGTAGAAACAAGGTCTTGCTATGTTGCCCAGGCTAGTCCTCAACTCCCAGGCTCAAGCAATCCTCCTGCCTCAGCCTCCCAAAGTGTGAGGATTACAGGCGTGAGCCATTACAACCCAGCCCCAAATTAAATTTTATGTCTATAGGTACATATGTACATAGACAAATACATACATAAATTCATCACCCAATCCTCAAGCTTGCTCTTGCTCTGTTGCTGCTATTTTCACCCTATTAAACTTAAGTTGACTTCTGAAGCAGTGACTTCTGAAGCAATTACAACTTAATGAAAACCTACTAAGCTGAGGTATGGATAAAAATCTCTTTATTGTTCTATTTTCACTAGAAAGACAGGTAGAGATTTGGTTGGACTTTTAACCAAATTTTATCTTCACATATATCCAATATGCTAAAATTTGAATCCTTCACATTTCTTTCTGAGGTTTTATGGGACTCCCATAAATTTTTTTTATTTTAATCTTAAATTTAAGATTCTTAACACACACCATTTTAATTAAGAGTTAAATGTGGACCTGTGGGTGTCTAAGCTTTAATTATATCCTGCTTATGAGAAGCTCTGGCATGTCTTAAAACTTGAGAGAAAGAGCAAATGACAATACTTTAAAAAAACCATCATATGTTTAAAAGCTGAGTCGTTGCATTATTTATGGGTACTGAAGGAAATAATAAGTCTTTAAAGCCAGTTCTCCTCCCAAAGTCTAGGTTAGCAAAACAAATAGCTTTGTCTATTCTCCTGTTACATAATTTCACTGTCTACACTGAGTAAATGACACAGCCTGTTTTTTCAGGTGGTTCCTTAATAGTTCTATTTTTTATTTTTAAACTGTGTATCACATTTGACAAAGATCTTAATATGAACTAACTGTGTAACAGTTCTGCTGTTCTTTTAAATCTCTGGTCCACTTTCAGCCTCTCTATACACAGAGAATGCAAAGTCAATAAAGAAGAAGCCAATTGCTTTTGTAAGTGAGAACTGAATTACTAGTGAAGTAACAAGTCCCCACCCCACCCTAGCCCCTGAACCCATCCCTGGAGATGCAGAAAGTGGAATATCACGGATAAAGAAAAGGCCAGGAGAAGGGAACAGGAGGAAGGGTTGGAAGCTAGCCATCTTTCTATGCTCTTTTCTCTCTAATCATTGAACACCTTGTTTTTACTATGAGCACAAAACATGATTTAATTCCATACAGAGGCATTAAACACAGTCCTAAGTAAGCATTTTTGCTTTTAAACTGTGCACATACACACATGCTGTACTGTTACAGTACACACATACCAAATGCAGGCAGAGAGGCCGACTACTGCCTTCCACTGTGCTTTCTCTCAAATGGGCTGTTTACAACTAAGGAGACAGTTTATGGATAAGAAGTGTGCCCAGAACAGAGATACAGAAAAGTTCCCTAAGAAACAGAATATATAAGCAACTGGGGTAACGAGGTGGAAGCTATGATTTTAATAAAAAAGATTCTCTAACCTAAGATATGTATTCTCTAGATTGACCAAAACAGTCAAAAGCTAGTCCCTGGGCTCTTACCTTTCTATGTAGGACAGTATCAGACAAGGCAGTTAATATTCCCAGAAGAATATTATTAAGAGAATATAAGCTCACAAACAAAAATAATATTCTAAGGAGCCCAAGTGCTGTGAAAGACAACAAACTGAACAATCTTGGTCAAAGAAAAGAAAATCAGTGAACCAAACTCATCAAAAACTTAATAAACACGTTTAAAAAGATAACGGAGGATATTATAAAACAGAGCATGAACAAGCAAATATTTTTAAAGCTGATAATACTGGATATAAAAATATAGATAAATAAAATATAGTAGGCTCGAACAGCAAAATGAATATGATCCTATAATAAATTAATAAGCTAGAAGAATAATCAAGGAATTCAAAAAGAAGTCATCAGGAAAAAAAAAAGATGGAAAATATACATAAGTTAAGCAAGATGAAAGAATGAAACAGAAGTGTCACATTCACAAAATAAGAGATGCTTAAAAGGAAGGCATAACAGATTTAAATATAGTAACAGAATATTAAATTTTAAATAATTTTGAAAACCTACACAGAATGAATACTTGTCTAGAAAAGACTCCCCAAGTCTCACCGCCATACATACATTCATAAAACCACAGCCTCAACTGTATAAGGAATGGAAGAAAAAGGGGGAAAAACCTATTATTTGCAAATGATATGAATCAGACAAAATATTAAAATTAATGAAAAGTAAGCAGACATTCAACAAATATCTGTTAAGTTACCAAATGAGAAAAGAAAGAAACAAAGTCAAAAAACTACTGAAAGGTAGAGGTCCTGTCTCAACACTAAGCAGAGTCATAAAGAAGCCAGAGTTTATCTTGGTATCACTCCCTTATTCTTAAAGGCCCTATCAATTATTTCTTCTACTCTCCCACCCCCAAACCTCATCTTCTTGGTTCCTTTTGTCATATCAGGCAGCTGTCGATTATTCTTTCTTAAAGTGTTAGTTGCTTAAGGCTTAGATGAGCAACTTAAACTTTTGGGTCTCGAGATTCCTTTATACTCTCAGAAGCTGTTGAAGACTCCAAAGAGCTATGGTATATATGGATTATGCCTAGTAATATTTTCTGAATTAAAAAAAATTTAATGGGAAATTTACTAACTACCTCAGCCACATGATCATGGTCAACAGCAAAAATAAGTTATGCTAACAGAATATACCCTTGGTATGATGTGATGAAAACGGCACTTTATCTCTGCGGTCTTCCTTCTCAAAATCCATTAAACTTAGTCTAATCACGAAAAACATATCAAACAAATTCCAGTTCAGAGATGCTACGTAAAATAACTGACCAGCAGCCCTCAAAACGGTCCAAGGTTCATTCAAAACAAAGAAAGTCTGACACACAGTCATAGCTAAGAAGAACATAAGGAAACACGAGAACTAAATGTAATGTGGCATCCTGAACTGGATCCTGGAACATAAAAAGGACATTATGTAAAAACTAAATAATTCTGAATCAAGTATGGATTTCTGTTAATAATGTATCAACATGAATTCATCAATTGTATCAAATGTACCACACTAACATAAGATGTTCTTAATAGGGGAAAGGGAGGTGTACAACATATATGGGAACTCTATTATCTTTACAATTTTTCTGTAAAACTAATACTATTCTAAAACAAAGCTTATTTTTAAAAAAATACCTCAGAAAAAATTAAACTAAAAACAAAAACTGAAAACAAAAGAATTCACAGCGGGCGCAGTGGCTCACACCTATAATCCCAGCACTTTGGGAGGCCGAGGAAGGTGGATCACCTGAGGTCAGGAGTTTGGGATCAGCCTGGCCAATACGGTAAAACTCCATCTCTACTAAAAATACAAAACTTAGCCAGGCAGGGTGGTGCACCTATAATCCCAGCTACTCTGGAGGCTGAGGTGGAAGAATTACTTAAACCTGGGAGGCAGAGGCTTCAGTGAGCTGAGGTCGTGCCTCTGCACTCCAGCCTAGGCAACAGAGCAAGACTCCATCTAAAAAAAAAAGAATTCACAAGCATACCCTCCAATAGCCACCAGAGCAATGACATCATGTTTTATGTGGTCTCTGGAAAGTTGTACTGTGCCCTAATGAGGAAAAAAAAGAAAAATAATATCAAATACCATGGTATTATCACACACAAAAAATAATTTTTAGCCCTCACAGATTCTCTAAAAGGGTCTTAGAGAGTCCCAGAGTCCTGGGAATCCACTTTAAGAACATCTCCAAGAATAACAGAAACACAAAAGATGTGTGGCTGGGAATTCTGCTGTTATATTCTGTATGCCACTGGTTATTTCTTTTTCTTTTAAAAAGTTGACACTTTCTCCAACTAGGTTCCCCAAATTTACTACAGAGTCCAATTATATACCTGAATGATTTTTACATTACTCAAGCCTCTAACAAGAATAACCATCTAATAAGGTAAGAAAAAAAAAATGATATAATGACATGGAATCTTTAGTACTCACACAATAGGTAATAGTGCCCAATATTTTCCCACTTGGGAAGTTCAAACAATTACAAATATTTAGGCAAGAAGAACATAACAAAACTTTCAGAAGTTAAAGTAATGGAGATGTAAACAAAGTATAACAGGCTGGGCGTAGTGGCTCACACCTGTAATCCCAGCACTTTGGGAGGCCGAGGCGGGCAGATCACAAGTTCAGGAAATCGAGACCATCCTGGTTAACAAGGTGAAACCCCGTCTCTACTAAAAATACAAAAAATTAGCAGGGTGTGATGGCAGGCGCCTGTAGTCCCAACTGCTCGGGAGGCTGAGGCAGGAGAATGGCGTGAACCCAGAAGCACACCATTGCACTCCAGCCTGGGCGACAGAGTGAGACTCTGTCTCAGTATAACAAAGTATACCTATCAAATTATTTTGACCTTTTCTAAATATCTCCCTTTAATAGAAGTTTCAATAAAGCTATAAAGTGGCAAAAGACAAAATACCAAACAAAATGTAGGTTGGACTGTACATTTTAAAATAACTAAATGAGTATAATTGGATTGTAACACAAAGGATAAAAGCTTAAGGAGATGGATAACCCCTCTTCCATGTGATACATGCCTGTATCAAAACATATACCCCATAAATATATTTACGCACCACTTGCACACAAAATTTTTTAAAAAATTAAAATAAAAAATTTTTTACTGTATTAAAAAAAGTATGTTGATTGGTTTGCTTGCTCAAAAGGTACAGACTAATCATAATCATTCTTTCCAGCCTCCACTTTTTTAACCCAATTAGAATTCTGATGTATACCCCTATTGAACTAACAGATCTAGGCAATGATCATCAATGGTTGCTATTATCACATAAAGAGAGACAATGAGACATTATGTGCCTCCTGACAGTTATGTACAACACCATTTATACACCATTATCGTCAAAAAAATTTGAACCTCAATCTGTGCAAGCCTCTAATTCTAACAACCAACTTGCAAGAAATATAAGGGACTGATGAACACCCTAAACATCACCATGAGGGGAAAACTCATATTGTAGAAAACTCCACAGAATAAACTATCTTGTTTTTTCAATAAATTGAAAGGTAAAAATTAAGAACAGATATAGGAAAGATTTAAAAGATTCAAAAAGACTTGTGACTTATCAACTAAGTCCAACACAACAACCTACTATAAAAAGAATATGAGAGGCCAGGCACAGTGGCTCATCCCTGTAATCCCAGCACTTTGGGAGGCTGAGGCTGGCAGATCCCCTGAGGTCGGGAGTTTAAGACCAGCAAAACCAACATGGAGAAACCCTGTCTCTACTAAAAATACAAAAATTAGCCGGGCATGGTGGCGCACGCCTGTAATCCCAGCTACTCGGGAGACTGAGGCAGGAGAATTGCTTGAACCTGGGAGGCAGAGGTTGCACTGAGCCAAGATCACGCCATTGCACTGCAGCCTGGGCAACAAGAGTGAAACTCCGTCTCAAAAAAAAAAAAAGAATTTGAGAGAACCAGGGAAGTGTAGGCACTGAATAATTATCTGACTAAAGAGTTATTAATTTTTAGGAATAATGTATTTATGATCAAAGTTTTAAAGTCTTTATATTCTAGAGATATATACAGACAGGAAATATTTATGAATAAAATGATTTATCTAAGATTTGTTTAAAAAAACTCTGGCTTAGGAAGGTGGGAGTATAGATGAAACAATGTCGACCCAAGTTGATAATTGTTGAAGATGAGTAATGGGAACATTGGGATACATTCTACTACTCCATTTCAGTTCAAGAATAACTTCTATTAACAATCTTGTATGTATGATTAATACAAACTGTTAGAGTTAGCAAGCAGCTGTTGGGAAGATGAAATTATTTTAACATGAGAAAATAAGAATGTAAGTAATAAATTGGTGACTAAAATTTTCAGTTATTTTTACTTTACATAAGGAGATTCCTGCAACCTAAGAATTCTCATTATTTAGGATTTCAGTCTAGCTGGCAACTTCTCAGGTGAGATGCCTGGGCAGACCACAGACTTTGGGTTATCCAGCAACAGGACCCACTTCCAATAGGTTAGGTTACTCCAGAGGTTAATACTGGCTCTGGAGGAAAGAATAATGGCCTCCCAAAGATGTCCACACTCTAATCCCTGGAAACTGTGAATGTTACCTTCTCTAGTAAAAGGGGTTCTGCAGATGTGATTAGGTTAAGGACCTTGATATAGGGCAGTTAACTGATTTTCTGAGTGGGTTATGTAACCAAGCTCAATGTAATCATAAGTGTCCTCATAAGGAGAAAACAAGAGGGCCTAAATGAGCAGTAGTTATGTGATAACAAAAGCCAGAGGTTGAAGTGATACAAGGATCCATGAGCCAAAAAAGATGAATGCATTCTCTAGATACTAGTAAAAGCAAGAAAATGGATTCTTCCCTCAGAGTCTTCAGAAGGAAAACAACACTAACACTTTGCTTTTAGATTTCTGACTTCCAGAACTGCTAAGAAAACAAATTTGTTGTTTTGAGCCACTAAATCTGTGGCAATTTGTTACAGTCGCAATAGGATAAGAGCACAATGACCAACGGTTAAAATTTAAAGAAGTGCTATTGTAAAACAATACTTTCAGAGGATTAGTAATTGGCATACGGATAAATTATCATTAAATTTGAATGCACCAATGCTTTTGAGGCCAATTATTGGGAAGTTGTACATAAAAAACTACTGTTGTTACAGCCCTGGGAAACAGAGCGAGACCCTGCATCTATAAAAAATAAATTAGAAATTAGCCAGACAGAGTGGGGCAGGCTTGTAGTCCAAGCTACTCTGGAGGCTGAGGTGGGAGGATCACTTAAGCCCAGGAATTCAAGGCTGCAGTGAGCTAGGATCGCACGACTACAGTCCAGCCTGGGCAACAGAGTAAGACCCTGTCTCTACAAAAAATTTAGAACTAAAAAAAATGTGAATACTATTGTTAGAAAGATGCTATCACGAACACCACATAATATACTAAATCAATAATCATAATAATGAAGTTAATCTCATAGTATTTATAACAGGACAAAAATAGCAACATTTAAAAACTGTGACCCACTCAAAATAATACTTACTATAGCAAAAAGTGGTGTAATTCCATTAATTTGCGTGCACAAGCTCTAAAATGTTGCTAATTTTTATAGATAGCTGGACTTCTTAGAATATGATTTAAGGCTTTGAATAAACTCTAATAACACAGCAATTTTACCTTATGATCACCAAATCTAAATTATCAATAACTTACCCAGTATATAAAAATCAGTTGCAGGAAGTTGGATCATCTCTAGAGTCTCCACAAAGACACTCATTGACTATATTCTAAGAACTGCTGCACTAAATCATTTGTGCAGTTCCTTCCACTTCAGAAAGCTTTTGGATTCAAGGTACCCAACCTGAATTAGAATCTTAAAGATTTTCTCAATTGAGAGCCCTTATACACACAACAAACATTCATACATATTTTTAAAATTGTTGCTCTCTTCTAAAAAACTATTTATAAAATCAATTTTTAATACAACAAAGGATTTTGTCCTCTAATAAAACATATGAAGCAGTTTCCTTTGCTTCAAAAGAAAAAAGAAATAATACTTCAGAAATACTTCAAAAGACAGGCCGAGCACAGTGGCTCACGCCTGTAATCCCAACACCAACACTTTGGGAGGCTGAGGCGGGGCGGATCACCTGAGGTTAGGAGTTCAAGACCAGCCTGACCAACATGGAGAAACCCCGTCTCTACTAAAAATACAAAATTAACCAGGTGTGGTGGTGCATGCCTGTAATCCCAGATACTTGGGAGGCTGGGGCAGAAGAATTGCTTGAACCCGGAAGGAAGAGGTTGTAGTGGGCCAAGATCACGCCATTGGACTCCAGCCTGGGCAACAAGAGCAAAACTCTGTCTCAAAACAAAACAAAACAAAACAAAACAAAAACAAAACAAAACAAAACAAACAAACAAACAAAAAAAAAACAAGATAGAGTGACTATCCTTAGGCTGAGGAACATATTCAATTTTCTTTAATCTAGAAAGGTATTTCACTTCTTTAGTCTACCTCAATCTAGTCATAAGAATTTTACTCTTTAAAGCATTTTGAGCAGTTAATTTCTAGAGTGAAAACTGTAAACTTTCAAAAGATAGTTTAAAACATATATTAAAAAGTATTCTCATGTTCTGTGGCATACAAGTACCACATATAGAAACACAGATTTAATCTATACTTTTTAGTACCTGCCATCTAAGGCAAACAGCACTGCCAGAAAAATAGAACCATATGCAACTAGAAAACTAGAATAACAAGTGAGCAAATGTATTTTAAAAATACATAGCATTGGGCCGGGCACAGTGGCTCATGCCTGTAATCCCAGCACTTTGGGAGGCCGAGGCAGGTGGTGGGAGGCCGAGGTGGGTGGATCACGAGGTCAGGAGTTCAAGACCAGCCTGGCCAATATGGTGAAACCCTATCTCTACTAAAAATACAAAAATTAGCTGGGTGTGGTGGCGCAGTCCTAGCTACTCAGGAGGCTGAGGCAGAAGAATCACTTGAACCCAGGAGGCAGAGTTTGCAGTGAGCCAAGATTGTGCCACTGCACTCCAGCCTGGGTGACAGAGCGAGACTATCTCAAAAAAATAAATATAGTATTGGCCGGCCGCAGTGGCTCACGCCTGTAATCCTACCACTTTGGGAGGCCAAGGCGGATGGATCGCCTGAGGTCAGGAGTTCGAGATCAGTCTGGCCAACATGGTGAAATCCCATCTCCACTAAAAATACAAAAAAATTAGCCTGGTGTGGTGGCGTGCGCCTGTAATCCCAGCTACTCAGAAGGCTGAGGCAGGCGAACTTCTTGAATCAGGGAGATGGAGGTTCCAGTGAGTCGAGACCATGCCCCTGCACTCCAACCTGGGCAACATAGTGAGATTCTGTCTCAAAAAAGAAAAAAATTGTATTATGTGCAAGAAGGAAAGCAAAAATAATAAAGTCAGATTTTTTTCACAACCTCACACCAAGATCACTATAATAGTCTTTTTCTTTTCTTTTCTTTTCTTTGTGAGACAGCATTTCACTCTTGTCGCCCAGGCTGGAGTACAATGGCATGCATGATCTCAGTGCACCGCAACCTCAGTCTCCCAGGTTCAGACAATTCTCATGCCTCAGCCTCCAGGGTAGCTGGGATTACAGGTGCCCACCACCCCATCCGGCTAATTTTTGTATTTTTAGTAGAGACGGGGTTTCACCATGTTGGCTAGGCTGGTTTTGAACTCCTGACCTCAGGTGATTCGTACGCCTCGGCCTCCCAAGGTGCTGAGATTACAGGCATGAGCCACTGCGCCTGGTCTTGTAATATTCTCTTAATATTCATTCCTCCAAATAATTTTATACCCTGCTTTCAGATTCATCTACATTAAAATACTCAATGGCAAACCATTACTTACAGAATCAAGTCCAAAATCCCTGGTCTAGCACCTAAAGTCTTCCATAAATTTGGTCTCTATCTGGCATATCCATCATTATTCCTCTAGACATCAGTCACTTACTTCTATCTTTAATTTTTTTTTACTAATTATACCCTGAATAAACTGAACAATTAATTCCCTATTTAGCCTTGCCTCTCACTATTCTCTCATCTGGCATGCTTTCCTTGCTCATTTTCAATCCTATGATCCCTACGTTCATGTGCAATTCAAAGTTTATGTCCTCTTAAGAAAGCTCCTCCAACTACTCTAGTGTGAAGCAATCACCGAATCATCACAGGCCTCTCCTGACTTTTAATTATTTATCTTTTTGGAGAGAAGGCTTAATATTAATAGTTACATTAACAAAAAAAAGTTGCTTTTATTTAATGGATGTTTACAGTATGTGCAGCCCTGTAATAGGCACTTCATAGACATATTTTCTCAATATTGAAAATAACTTTGGGAGGTAGATATTATAATTATCTCTATTTATAAGGAAACTGGAAACCTGGAGAATTTATTACCCAGGTCATACAACTAAGTGACAGGGCTCAGATTTTAACATGTAGCTAAATGTCTTACAGAGCTCATGTTCTGATCCACTTCTCCCAGATCTAAACAGTAACTAGCTTAGACCGAGCAGTTCAAAGGTAACTATTTTATAGCTAACTCGAAAGTGGACCTCAATGTTAGTTTCAAATACAGAATATTTCAGTAGTTTACACTGAAATTATCGGTATTACTTTCTCTAAAATTAGCTAAAATATTTCACAGAAGGAATCCTAATGAATAAGAAAAAACTGTTCTCACTACTTTTTTTTTTTATTATTTTTTTGAGACGGAGTTTCGCTCTTGTTGCCCGGGCTGGAGTGCAGTGGCGTGATCTCGGCTCACTGCAACCTCTGCCTCGCGGATTCGAGTGATTCTCCTGACTCAGCCTCCTCAGTAGCTGGGATTACAGGCACCTGCCACCACGTCCGGCTAATTTTTTTGTATTTTTAGTAGAGACACGGTTTCATCATGTTGGCCAGGCTGGTCTCAAACTCCTGACCTCAGGTGATCCATTCGCCTCAGCCTCCTGAAGTGCTGAGATTACAGGTGTGACCCACCGTGCCTGGCCTCTCACTACTTTTTAAACAACTTTTAACTTCTCAATATCAAAAAAATTTGGAATAGTAAATGACTGAGGCCGGGTGCAGTGGCTCACGCCTGTAATCCCAGCACTCTGAGAGGCCAAGGCAGATGAATCATCTGAAGTTGGGAGTTTGAGACCATCCTGACCAACAAAGAGAAACCCCCATCTCTACTAAAAATACAAAAAATTAGCCAGGCATGGTGGCACATGCCTGTAATCCCAGCTACTCAGGAGGCTGAGGTAGGAGAATCGCTTGAATCAGGGAGGCGGAGGTTGTGGTGAGCAGAGATCACGCCACTGCACTCCAGAAATGACTAAAACTTTATTACTTTAACCAAAGGAGTCTGGTAATAAAATGTAGTAACATTTACTTGGACACATACTTTGAAAGGTAACAACAAATTTTAAGACACTCTATTCAAAAATATAGGTATGTTAGTCAACATCTTAGTAGTAAAGTATTCAGAGACAGACAGATTTCAGTTCTATCGCTTAAGCTGTAAAGTCTTAGAGAAGATAATTAACTTCCCTGAGCCTATTTCCCTACCTCAAAAAGTGAGGATAAACATATATCTACCTTTAACAGCTGTTGTGAGGACAGTCTAACAAAGCATACACTTAAAAACAGCCACTGTAGTTACTACTGATATTTTTGATATCACTAGAAGACCAAAAGTATTTGAGTTGAAAGAATCTAAGACGGTCCATTAGATTTAAAAAAAAAAAAAAAAGGTTAAGTTTATGATAAAGTAAACGTAAGTTCTACAAACAAGGCTTAATCTTAACTTTTCTTCTGAAATTATAGTAAAAATAAAATAACTTACCATCCGTTTTCCATTTAAATCAACATGACAACAGCCTTCTTCATAAGCCAAGTTATTTCCACACCCATTTTCTTCTCTACTAACAACTTATTTTAAAGTTTAACTTTTTTTGATCATTTAAGAACCCCAAACAACACTGAATCAGAAATTCAAGAAAGGCTGAGACTAAGTTAATACAAGTCAGCAAAACTGCATTTTGCTATCAATCATTAGACTGTTCCTATACTGGAGCCTGAACAAAGGACATTCACTAAATTAAAATTTACAAACACTTCAATCTAATAGTGACTCTCAATTCCACAGTAATATAAAAGACAGAAAAGTTGGGCTCTAACTTATTCCAACAATGTAAATTTGTTAAACAATCCACCACCTAATGATAAAGCTACCAGCTGACTACATTTTACTGAAGGGGGCACCTTTACTTTAGGTAACAGAAACACTGCTAAGAATCTATACATAAATATATAATGGAGTCACTCAAGATGCAATAAGATAACTGAAAATGAAATTATTCTGGAGTAAAATCTTTTTGTACAGTGAGAAAAAAATGACACATCATCATTTAGTCCATCCTACTAGTGATTTCTTTTTTAAATGTATTGGGTAAGGTATACTTTTCCTGTTACCCACTACTTAATTTCAG
This sequence comes from Rhinopithecus roxellana, assembly GCF_007565055.1. Classification (NCBI taxonomy): domain Eukaryota; kingdom Metazoa; phylum Chordata; class Mammalia; order Primates; family Cercopithecidae; genus Rhinopithecus; species Rhinopithecus roxellana. The sequence goes on along the minus strand of NC_044558.1, from coordinate 65,205,909 downwards.
AATATAATTCAATTATGATCACAGGGCAGAAATGTTTATTAAATCTTTACATTTTTGCCGGGCGCGGTGGCTCAAGCCTGTAATCCCAGCACTTTGGGAGGCCGAGACGGGGGGATCACGAGGTCAGGAGATCGAGACCATCCTGGCTAATACGGTGAAACCCCGTCTCTACTAAAAAATACAAAAAACTAGCCGGGCGACGAGGCAGGCGCCTGTAGTCCCAGCTACTCGGGAGGCTGAGACAGGAGAATGGCGTGAACCTGGGAGGCGGAGCTTGCAGTGAGCTGAGAGCCGGCCACTGCACTCCAGCCTGGGCGGCAGAGCAAGACTCCGTCTCAGAAAAAAAAAAAAAAAAAAAAAAAAACTTTACATTTTTATAAAAAGAATATATATGGCAATTGCTCTTAATTATTTTAACTGTTTCATTCCCGCTATTACTCATAGCTGCATGTGATTTGAGATTTGGAGGCATTTAATTTCCTCAAATGTTAACATTCTCTTGATTTCACTTAAGACAAAGGTTTTGGGAGAAAACAAATGATTCTATCAGTATGTCCTTCACTATATGGCTGGGAGTATAGGTAAAATAAGAGGAGGAGGGTGGAGTAGAAATTCAGAAAACTGGGTTGTGCTCCAACAAGCTTTAAGCTATCTGTAATTTTCGTTTTGTTTTTTTTTTTTTTAAGAGACAGTCTGACTTTGTCACTCGGGTTGGAGTGCAGAGGTGCTATCTTGGCTTACTGTAACTTCCACCTCCCGAGTTCAAGCAATTCTCGTGCCTCAGCCTCCCGAGTAACTGGGACTACAGGCATGTGCCACCACATCTGGCTAATTTTTATATTTTTAGTAGAGACAGGGTTTTGCCATGTTGCCCAGGCTGGTCTTGAACTCCTGAGCTCAGGTAATCCACCCGTCTCAAGTCTCCCAAAGTTCTAGGATTACAGGTATCAGCCACCATGCCTGGCTAGCTATCTGTAATTTTCATATCATTTAAGGTATCTGTAATTCTCAAGGAGTTAAAGCATTATTTTAAAAACACTTTTGTTTTTAATATATTTTAAAAACAAAACCCTGGCTTACATCAAACACTTCACAGTTACAGATGAATCTTACTATCTGTAGTAATCTTACTATCATAGAATCCTACTATGTCATATTGGAACTACTCACCGAAGTTCGATCAGGTTCTCCATCTGCCAAACCTCCCTCCATAATGAAAGAAGATAGGTTTATGCTTCTCTTTCCATTAATGTGCAGCCATCCTGTAAATCTGCAAATCCTAAAATTAAAAAATCATATTTATTAGGACTGGTATAAAATTGTGACAAGTAGAAATAAAGCACTGAGTTTATTAGGAGGGAAAAATCATTTTAGTCTGAGGTTATTCAGAAATCCAATAATTAAAAAGAAAAACAAACAAATTTTGATATGGGCTTGAAGAATGGTAAAGGTTCAGAGAAAAATGAAAGAAGAAAAAAATATTCCAAGTGAAGAAAAATAGTAAGAGCAAGGTTAAACATGAGATTGCCTAAAATTTGAAAGGATGCATAAATCTACTTATGAAATAAGTACTACTAATGAAATAAATTAGTATTACATTGGTAAAAACTAAAAAGTATGCTAAAATGCATCATGGGACAGAATGTGGGGAAATAGATATTCTCACGTACTTTTGTTATGAGAATACAAATCAGGACAATTTTCTGGAGGACAATTAAAAATATGTCCCAGCAATTTCAAGACTAGAAATTCTCCCACAGATATACAAATGCACAGAAATATATAAATAAACAAATCCAACAAAGTAATAAATTTGATGAAAAAAACTAGAAACAACTTTAATGTTGATGGCTAGAAGCTTCCTTAAATTATATTACAGACATACAATAGAATATCATGAGGTAATTTTTAAAAATGAAGATCTGTATATACTAAACTGGAAAGAGGATCACAACATGAGGTGGGAAATGTGAGTGATGGAACATTATATAATAAGATACTCTTTGTTCTTCTGTATATTTCCATTTTTACCATGAATATGTATTACTTTTCTACAGGCATGCCTTGTTTTATTGTGCTTCGCTTTACTGCACAAAGAGATACCGCCTTTTTTACAAAATGAAAGTTGGTGACAACCTTGCAGCAAGCAAGTCTATCAGTACCACTTTTCCAACAGCATGTGCTCACTTTGTGTCACTGTGCCATAATTTGGTAACTCTCAAATATTTCAAACCTTTACATTAAAATATCTGTTACAGCAATCTGTGATCAGTAATCCTTGATATTACTATTGTAATCATTTTGAGGCACCACAAACTACAGCCATATAAAACAACTAACTTAACTGAAATGTATGTGGTTTTGACTGCTCCACCCATCTGCCATTCTCCCATTTCTCTTTCTCCTGGCTCTTCTCTATTCCATCAGATACAATAATATTGAAATTAGTCCAATTAATAACACTACAAAGGCCTCTAAGTGTTCAAGTAAAAGGAAGAGCCACATATTTCACTTTAAATCAAAAGCTAAAAATGATTAAGCTTAGTGAGGAATGCATGTCAAAAGCCAGAAGCATGGCCTCTTACACCAAACAGCCATGTCGTGAATGCAAAGTAAAAGTTCTTGGAGGAAATTGAAAGTCCTATTCCAATGAACACACAAATGATAAGAAAGCAAAACAGCCTTGTTGTTGATATACAGCAAGTTTGAGTGGTCTGGATAGAAGATCAGGCTAATTATACAGGCAAGGCCCTAACTCTCTTCAATTCTATACAGGCTGAGAGAGGTGAAAAAGCTGCAGAAGAGAAGTTTGAAGCCAGCAGAGATTGTTCATGAGGTTTAAGGAAAGAAGTCATCTCTATAACATCAAAATGCAAGATAAAGTAGCAAGTGCTACTTGGAGAAACCACAGTTAAGTTATCCAAAAGATCTAGCTAATATCATTGATGAACATGGCTACACTAAACAACAGGTTTTCAATATAGACGAAATAGCCTTCTATTAGAAGATGCCATTAAGGACTTTCATATCTAGAGAGGAGAAGTCAACGGCAGGCTTCAAAGCTGCAAAGGACAAACTGACTCTCTCGTTAGGGGCCAATGCAGCTGATGACTTGAAGTTGAAGCCAATGCTCATTTACCATTCCAAAAATTCTAGGGTCCTTAAGAATTATGCTTTAACTACTCTGCCTGTGCACTATAAATAAAACAACAAAGCCTGGATGATAGCACATCTGTTTACAGCATGGTTTACTAATATTTTAAGCTCACTGTTGAGACTACTGCTTAGAAACAATATTCCTTTCAAAATATTACCACTCACTGACAATGCACTTGCTCACCCAAAAGTTCTGGTGGAGATGTACGAAAAGATTAATGTTGTTTTCATCTCTGCTAACACGACATCTATTCTGCAGCCCATGAATCAAGGAGTAATTTTAACTTTCATGTCTTCTTATTTAAGAAATACATTCAGTAAGGCCATAAGGCTGCCAGAGATAGTGATTCCTCTGATGGATCTGGGCAAAGTTTGAAAACCTTATGGAAAAGATTCACCATTCTAAATGTCACTAAGTACACTTGTGATTCACAGGAGGAGGTCAAAATACCAACATTAGCAGGAATTTGGAAGAAGTTGATTCCAACCCTTATGGATGACTTTATGGGTTTCAAGACCTCAGTGCAGGAAGTCACTACTGATGTGGTGAAAACAGCAAGAGAACTCGAATTAAAAGTGGAGTCTGAAGATGTAACTGAATGGCTGCAATCTCAAGATAAAACTTGAATGAATGAGGACTTATTTCTTATGGATGAACAAAGAAAGTGGTTACTGAAGACAGAATCTACTCCTGGTGAAGATGCTGTGAACACTGCTGAAATTGACAGGGACGGGGGTATAGAAATTCTAGGCAGAAAAGCGCGGGTCCCTGGCAAAAGCCCCACCCTCAAGCTGAAAAGCGTGAAATGGCAGACCAAAACAAGAACTTATATCCCTGTTTTCCCGTTCGAATGTTGCCTTTTCCTAAACCACCCATGGCCTTGTCCTGCCCCACCCCATCTTATGCCTATGAAGACCCCAGACTCAGCCCTAAGAGAGGAGAAGCTGCTGGACATTGGGGAATATGGCTGGACACTGGAGAGAAGCGGCTTGACTTCAGAGGGACAGCCTGATAGTGTAACTTCAGAGAAGAATCCAGTCGGAGAAGGCTAGGCTTCAGGGAAAGATTACTTACCTGCCCCATCCCCTTTTCAGCTCCCCTTCCCGTTGAGAGCCACTTTCATGACAATAAAATCCCCCACATTTACCATCTTTCAATTTGTTCATGTAGCCTCATTTTTTCCAAGGACACTGGACAAGAGCTTGGGAGCCACAAGTGTAGATACAAAAGGCTGTCACACTGGCCCCTTGCCCTCATTGGTGGAAGGCAGCCGTCTCATGTGAAAAGGCAGAGGGCCCACTGATTTGTTATTAACAGTTAAGCCATACACAGATAGCAGAGCTAAAAGAGCACTGTAATATGCCCTCTGGGGCTTCAGGAGTCACAGGCACCCCGCCTGGACGCTGCCACAGAGCCTCCACGGAGTTCGCTCCTGCCAGTGCCCAAAAAGCACTCGCTCTGGCTCCTGCACCTGCTCACCTGTACACTCCTTCCTGTAAGAGGTGGAACACAGCAGGTCCAAGTGAGTGGAGTTTGATCCTGCTGACACCAAAATGGCAACCCAGTTTCAGTGCTTATGCACTCCAGTTCCCACGAGAGTAGCAGGCTGAGTAAGGCACCCCTGTCATGAGTCCCATGAAGGGGTCAGGGAAATACGCTACTTCAAAAAGAAAAAAAAAAAAAAAGATTTAGAATACTACATAAATTTAGTTGATAAAACAGTGGCAGGGTTCAAGAGGACTGATTTTTTCATTAACAAAACCTACAACCTGAACTCTCATAGTAACTATAAATACTCAAAGGTCTCTGATAACCTCTCTAACAATTATTCCTTCAAAGAGATAACAAAGCCAAAACCAATAAAATCAGTAGACTTCTAATCATTTTCTTGGAGTTTCAAAAATGTTTTCTTATTTCTACAAGTATAAAAGGCCTTACTGAAATATAAAGGCTGGTGAAACATTATTTAATTGGACTTTGTAAGGTTGGCATTTGGTTCCTTTGACATAATCAATAAGAATAGCCAAGAGACTACTCTGACTTTCAATTTAGAAACATATAAACTTTCCTTGACTACATGTATTATAATATATTGTAATTATTTGTTCCCATGAGCCAATTCTCTTCAAGGACAGAGGCTATTTTACTGATCTGTGTTTCCAGTGCTAGTTCATGGTAGACATTTCATTAACAGTTGTTGCACTTAACTAATACTATCAACTCAATTATCTAAGTGAATAAATAAGAATCCAAAACAGCAGATGATATAAAAATTATGTCTATGGGACGCACACTGATATTTGTATTTGAATATTGCATTATTATACTCTAAAAATTTGCAATATTAACAACAAAATAACAAAACATCATAAGCAGCTTTTACTTCAAAAAATATTTTACTAATCTTTTCATCCTATCCATTCAATGTTAGGGATCCATCTATTCCTAGGTATTATACTGACCACTATGAATACATCAATTTGCAAAGCAAACAAACCCTGCCCTCATGGAGCTTATATTCTAGAAGGGGAAGACAACCAATAAAAATAATAAATTAATAAATTATGTATTAGAAGATAGTTTAAGTGCTATGGTAAAAAGTAAAACAGGTTAAGACTACCCAGGGATTAAAGGGTTACAATTTTAAATAGGATGGTCATAGTAGGTGTCATTGAAAAGGTGACATGTGAGCAATGATTTTAAGTAGGAAGGAAATCAGCTATGCAGATACCTGAGGGAAGAGTCTGAAGGTCAGAAGAAGCTGCCAGTGCCAAGGTCCTAAGGCAGAAGTTTGAGGAATAGGAAGAAAGCAATGTAGCTAGAACACATGTGAAGGATGGGAAAAGCAGAAAATGTTTCCCCACAGAGGTAAGGAAACAAAGTATAAGTAGATCATATTTGGTCCAGGTGTTCCCAATGCCTGGGCCACAGATTGATATGAGTCTGTGGCCTGTTAGGACCTGGGCCACACAGCAGGAGGTGAAAGGTGGGTGAGCGAAGCTTCATCTGTATTTACAGATGGTGGATACAGATGTATATCCCCATCATTTGCATTACCACCTGAGCTCTGCCTCCTGTCAGATGAGAGGCAGCAACAGATTCTCATAGGAGCACGAACCCTATTGTGAACTGTGCACACAAAGATTCTAGGTTATCTGCTCCTTATGGGAATCTAATGCCTGGTGGTCTGTAACTGTCTCCCATACCCTCAAGATGGACCATCTAGCTGCAGGAAAACAAGCCCAGGTCTCCCACTGGTTCTACACTATGGTGAGTTGCATAATTATTAAACAGGGTACACAATAAGTATAAATGAGCCTGAATCATCCTTAAACCATCACCACCCTCCTGGTCTGTGCAAAAAGTGTCTGTCACAAAACCAGTCCCTGATGCTACAGAATGTATCTCTTTTTTTTTTCTTTTTTTTTGCTTTCATTGTGTGTGCGTGCAGACGTGTACATTTTGGGTCAAAATTTAAAATGCACTTCTTCCTTTAAGTTGCAGTCAAAATAGTTGGAAACCACTGATGCAGTGCATTTGGAGTAGAATCTCCACTCTGCCACCCTATCATTTTCCACCAGCATGACTGTGAGCAAGTCCATTATCTTCTCTGAGTCTTTGTTTTCTCATTTGCAAATAGGGAATATTACGTGCTCTACATATTTCACAGGATTGTTGAGAGGACCCCAATAACATAATGTGTGTATAAGCTTTATACCAAAGCTCTAGACCAATCAAAATTTGCTTCACAGACCAGAAAGAGCTCTAGCAGTATCCTCAATGACAGCATTTTACCAGTGAGTTTTATAATTTATATGTTTTCATGTTACTAATTAGCATCCTTTCATTTCAGTTTGAAGAATTCTCTTTCATTTTTTTGTAAGGCAGGTTTAGTGGTGGTTAACTCCCTCTGCTTTTCTTTTCTGGGAAAGTCTTCATACCTCCTTAATTTCTGAAGAACAGCTTTGTCAGATAAAGTATTCTTGGTTTACAATTTTTTTCTTTCAGCACTTTAAATAAATATATTATTCCATTCTCTCTAGACCCGCAAAATTTCTGCTGAGAAATTCACTGATAGGCTTAAGGAGTTCCCTTGCATGTGAGGATCCTTTTTTATCTTGCTGCTTTTAAAATTCTCTGTGACTTTTGACAATTTGATTAGATATGTCTTCTTTGGGTTGAATCTAGTTGGAGACCTTTGAGATTCCTGTGTCTGGGTGTTTATCTCTTTTCCAAGATTAGAGAAGTTTTCAGACATTAAATCTTTAAACAAGCTTTCTGTGTCTCTCTATTCTCCTTGAATTCTACAAATGTTAGCTCTTTTGATGATGTCCCTAAATCTGTAGGCTTTTCACTCCTTTTCATTCTTTTTCTTTTCTGATCAAATATTTTCAAATATCCAGTGTTTGAGTTTATCAGTTCTTTCTTATGCTTGATCAGTTCTGCTGTTAACAGTCTCTGTTGCGCTGTTCTTTTTAATTATTCCAACCTCTCTGTTAAACTTCTAGTTTTGTTTGTATTGCTTTTCTTATTTCATTGAGTTGTCTGTGTTCTCCTGTAGTTCACTGAGCTTCCTTAAAATAATTATTCTGATTTTTCTTTGACAGGCAATTCATAGATCTCCATTTGGGGAGGGTTGATTATTGGAAAATTATTGCATTCATTTGGTGGTGTTCTGTTTCCTTGTTTTTTCAATATTTCTTATTGCATTGTGTTAAGGTTTGTTCACTATATGGAGTAATCATCTCTTTCAGACTTTATAGTGGTTTTGGTAGAAAAAGGCCCTATCCTATGGCTACATTCTAGGCACTGGCTGGGTGGTAGGATATGACATATGTTAGCCTTTTACTCTAAGTGATATGAGAACCCACTGGAGGGTTCTGAGCAAGGAATAACATGATCTGAGATTTTTAGTTTCTCTGTATTGACAATTATAGTGGGAGAAGGGTAGAAACTGGGAATTCGGTTAAAAGGTTACTGCATTATCTAGAAGAGAGAATATGATGCAAGAATGAAGATGAGAGCCATAAAGATACTGAGAAGAAGAATTCTACATGAATTTTGAAGGTAGAAGCAACAGGATTTCCTGAAAAATTGAATATGGAGTGGGAATGAGAAAAGATACAAGATGACCTAGATTTTTGGCTCAAATGACTGGAAGGCTGTTGATCATTAAATGACATGGGAAACACAGCAGGAGGAGTAAGGTTATCTTCTTTGGGAGAGCAAGCCAGAGGATAACCAAAAATCAGAAGTTTCGTTTTAGGAATATTAAGTTTGATATGTCTATTCCATATTCGTGTGGACCTGTTAAGCAGGCAGCTGGATTTAAGAGTTTGCGGCTCAAAAAAGAGATCTGAGCTGGAGATAAAATTCGGGGAATTAACATATTGATGGCATTTAAAGCCATGAGACTGAATCAGACCACCAGGGAGTGGATATCAAAGGATGGATTTCAGAACTTCTTAGGCTTAGGGTCCACTAATTACATTAAAAATAAAAAGGTCATTACCAGTGTTACCTGCCTCAACAGAGCTGCCTTCTCTCTATTCCAACTTGTTGGCTGAAAGGATATCTGCAGAGCAGATAACAAGAACATATTTCATTTCATTTTGGGTCAACCAATTAAATTAAAAATAAAAAGGTCATTACTAGTATTACCTGCCTCAATATTCTAGCTATTTCCTTGAGTTTTCTATAAACCAGTTATCTTCTAGTTCCTGTAAGCGGTATGTTATATGCAGAAGACATTAGCAAAATATACAAATTCAGCAACATTAGGAAGAACATGGTCAGTAAACAATATAATAGCCCAGCATTATCTGACACATTTTTACTAAATGCCTCCCAAAGGAATTCAGTCCAATAAAAGAGGTCTAGCAAATAAATTACTGTACAAGTGCTATATAACACATTTGGGCAAAGTACTGTGGTAGTTTAGACTAGTCCAAAGTATTTGGGGGAAACTGCATAGTACTGAAGTCTGCTGCTGCCAAATGACCGGCATTTTAAAATACAAAACTATAATCAAACAAGAATACCAAAATATTATGCAAGTCTGATACTATGTCTCTACTCTCCGGACCTTGGAAAAATCATTCATAAAAGGAAAAGGACAATGACACCTACCCTACACAGTTAAACAACAAGAAAAACCACTGAATGATTTACTTATTACTCTTCCATCACCATTAAACTGTCCAAGAATTTAGTTATGACATCACACAAGGATCTGTCTAGGCAAGGTTCATCTTGATTAATTCTGCTGGCTCTAAAAGAATTCTTTTTGGTCGAAGACCTATCTTTCTCCAGTTCAGGAGAGTTTCTTCTGCTTTTTTTGTTAACTCTTTCTTCCTTTCTAGCCTCTGTTCTTTCTTGCTAAAATTTGTATTAGAAAAATGTTGGACCTCCATCTTTCTTGATTTCAATGTGATATTTAACGTTCCACTTATTTTTGGGTACTTCCTGAAGTATCTTATCAACTTTATTTCCCGGATCACTAACTTGCAAATTCTACCAATTTACCATCTTTGGACCTATTTTATTCCTTAGCCCATTCAATGACTTTTAACTTTCATCTTTTTTTAATGACACATTCTTATTGCCCAATTACACATTAGTCTGTTATTGTTTCATGACTGTAGTATTTTTTTGAATCTTTCTAACTACACAGGAATTTAACTGCTCTGCTGTTTGGTGCTCTTCTGTCCAGGGAATCCTCTCTGTTTCCTCTGGAGTTATTTGTTACTTCTTCTTGATGCTTCCCCTTCTGTGCTGTTGGCTTTCCTCAACTATCTGGTGATCCTAAGTTGTCTAACATATTGATGAATAAATGCTGTGTAATTTTTTTTTTTTTTTTTTTTTTTTGAGACACTGTCTTGGTTATGCTGTCGCCCAGGCTGGAGTGCAGCAGCACAATCACAGCTCACTACAACCTCAACCACCTGTGTGCAAGCAATCTTCTCGCCCCAGACTTGTGAACGGCTGACACCACAGCAGACATGCACCACCAGACCTGGCTAATGTTTTTTTTTTTTTTTTTTTTTTTTTTTTTGAGACAGAGTTTCACTCTTGTTGCCCAGGCTGGAGTGCAATGGCATGATTTCAGCTCACTGCAACCTCCGCTTTCCGGGTTCAAGTGATTCTCCTGCCTCAGCCTCCCGAGTAGCTGGGATTACAGGAACCTGCCACCACGCCCAGCTAATATTTTGTTAGTAGAGATGGGGTTTCACCATGCTGGCCAGGCTGGTCTCAAACTCCTGACCTCAGGTGATCCGCCTCAACCTCCCAAAGTGTTGGGATTACAGGCGTGAGCCACCGTGCGTGGCCCTGGCTAATATTTTTAAATTGTGTAGAGATGGGGTGTCACTTTGTTGTTCAGGCTGGTCTTGAACTCCTGGCCTCAGTCCTCATTTCAGCCTCCCAAAGTGCTGGGATTACAGATATGAGCCACCACGCCTGGCCCCATCCTTCATTTTTAATAGACAGCATGAATATTGAGGTTTTAATACCCTTAAGTGTTTGTATCTGATAAAAGAGACTCAGTTATGTATATTTCAGTGATATGTTCCCATATTCCACTATACATGAACTAACTAAGGAAACACTTTTATCAATTTTTTTTAACTAAAGGGAGATAGATGTTGCAGTATATCTGTATAGCTTAGGGATCAGCAAACTTTTTTTTTTTTTTTTTTTGTAAAGGGCCATACAGCAAACAGATTTTACTTTTGACTTTGCAGATGATAGGATTTCTATTGCAACTACTTCACTCTGATGTTGTAGCATGAAAGCAATAATAGAAAATGAATAAACAAAATGAGCCTGATAAACTGTATTTACAAAAATAGGAGTAGGGCATAGTTTGGTAATTCCTAGTATAGTGTTTCAGGTTAATACCACATGTGTAAATAGCGTATCTGTATGCATAATAAAGCAGTCTTTCCTAGTGACCCCAAAACTTGCCCTCACAGTTTTTCTCCTTTGTTTAGCTCCACTTAGACCTATACCTAAATCCTAAAAGTAGCTTCTTTGCTCAGCATGTGTCTCACTACTAACTTTATCACTTTCTGAAGCAGTATGTTCCCTGTATATTTTAATATTAGCTTCTTCTGAATTTTTCTCTATGTGGTTGTTTTTATCCTTCTTCTGTCCAAACAACTTTTTCTGACTTTTGGTGCCCTTAGAGCCTAGGCAGGCTGTGTAAGGGCTTAAGTGCGTACGGTCCTTTTTTACTGTACCTTTGTAACTTGAGGCAAAAGAAGCATAGCTAAGACAGGAGTTTCTTTTGATTCTCCAATAACAGAAAAGACTCTTATGTAATACTTCTCTCCATAACTTGTACAAGCAGTAGTGTGTTAGGATTGGGCATTTTTATATCAAAAATATTAACTAAGGAGCACATGAATTTACATAGACTGTTTTTGTTGAACACTTTCAACACTTTTCAACAGAAAACAAGTGTTTTTGTGTGAACACTTTCCTTATCATTCAATTTTAAGGATATGGATGTATTTTCAGTGGCTGGCATGTGATAAATGCCCAATAAATGTTTGTTAGCCAATGAATGGCATATAGATATTCTCAGGCAAATGATTTTTTAAAAATCAGTATATGGGCTACACATGGTGGCTCACACCTGTAACCCTAGCACTTTGGGAGTCCCAGGCAGGCGGATCACCTGAGGTCATAAGTTCGAGACCAATCTGGCCAATATGGGGAAATACTGTCTACTTATATAAAGAAGAGGTCACACAATGTCCGGAAACCAGCTCTGATTCCTGATTCTGGTCCTTTTTACAACCAATATTTTAAAAAATCAAAAACTGTACATAACAGTATTAATTTAGGGTTTGCCTTGAAACTATGGATGCAACACCTAAGCAATGACTGATTAGAGCTGAGCAGCAGCCATCCACTTCACAAGCTGCAAGCACCCACCTCTTACACCATGTTTGCATCTGTATTTTCACTGTTTCACTCATTTTTGCTACCTGTCCAAGTTGTGTAAGTATTTGAGTCCTGACAACTGATTTAAAGTATCTATATAAGAATCCTTTCTAAAACAAAGAAACGTACAAATGCTTTAAAAGCTCTCATTTGAATTTCTTCTCTATCAGCTACCATCCTTTCTGTAACTAAGTTTTCTACCTATGCTTTTGAGCTAATCCCTCTGGCACTTAATGGTAATAAAAGCCTTCCCACCTTTTTTTTTTTTTTTTTTTGGAGACAGGGTCACCCAGAATAGAGTGCAGTGGTGCCATCACAGCTCACTGCAGCCTTGATCTCCCAGGCTCAGGTGATCATCTCACCTCAACCTCCAGACTAGCTGGGACTACAGGCACATACCACCATGCCCAACTAAGTTCATTGCTTTTTGTCTTTTATAGAGATGAAGTTTTGCCATTGTGATGATTAACACTGAGTGTCAACTTGATTGGATTGAGGGATGCGAAGTACTTATCTTGGGTGTTTCTGTGAGGGTGTTGCCAAAGGAGATTAACATCTCAGTCAGTGGGCTAGGAAAGGCCTTAATCTGGTGGGCACAATCTAATCAGCTGCCATCTCGAAGGCAGGCAGGCAGAAAAACGTGAAAGGGGAGACTGGCCTAGCCTCCCAGCCTACATCTTTCTCCAGTGCTGGATGCTTCCTGCCCTTAAACATTGGACTCCAAGTTCTTCAGATATGAGACTCGGGCTGGCTCTCCATGCTCCTCAGCCTGCAGACAGCCTATTGTGGGACCTTGTGATCATGTAAGTTAATACTTAATAAACTCATATATATCTGTATATCTATCTATCTATCTATGTATCTATATCCTATTAGTTCTCTCCCTCTAGAAAACTTGTATTAGGATGCCATGTATTAAGCCATGTTGCCCAGGCTGGTCTTGAATCCCTAGGCTCAAGCGATCCTTCCACCTCGACCTCCCAAAGAGCTGGGATTACAGGCATGAACCAAAGTGCCCAGCCCAGTAAAAGCCTTTACTCCAATATCAATAATTTGTCAGCCAGGTGCAGTGGCACATGCCTGTAATCCTAGCACTTTGGGAGACTGAGGTGGGCAGATCACCTGAGGTCAGGAGTTTGAGACCAGTTTGGCCAAAATGTTGAAACCCCGTCTCCACTAAAAATAAAAACATTAGCCGGGCATGATGGCTAATCCCTGCTATAATCCCAGCTACTCGGGAGGCTGAAGTAGGAGAATCACTTGGACCCAGGAGCGGAGGTTGCAGCGGGCAGAAATCGCGCCACTGCACTCCAGCCTGGGTAGCAAAGCGAGACTCCATCTCAAAAAAAAAGAAATTGTCCTGTTAGTTCTTCCATTGCCCATAATGCTCAAGTTTCCCTTACTCTCAATAAGGCCCTTTTCTGTCCTAGTTGCCTTAAGCTACCCTCCGATGATCCTTTACCTGCTCTGGAAGATTTCTTAAGAATGTTCAAGCATTCATTTCCTCTATCTTTGCCCCTGCCTTCATGCGTACATATTATATCGGTTCTATCCTAGGTTAATCTAACGCACAGAAGAGATCATGTCAACTTAATATCAAAAACTTCAGCTGTTCTTATTAAAGATTTAAGTCCAAATCTTGCCTTGGCATTGGAGGGTAACAATCATTTTGCTTATACTTGCCTTTCTCAGTTATTATTTGCTTTCTCTGAGCCATTATGTCAGAAAAATTATTTGCTATTCTGCATATATATCAGTGTCTTCATAGATCCTATTCTTACGCCTTCATATTTCCCTGCCCTTGCCTGCATTCTTCCTTCTAGAGAATATTTCTTTTGCAAAACCAAACCCAACCCACCCAATGAAGTCCAAGTCATATATTACCTTCTTCATGAAGCCTTCCTTGATTTCCCCTAACTGGAAGTATTCTCTTGATTCGTTAACTTCCAAAGTTCATATATCACTTAATACTATTTACTTTAAGTTTTAAAAATTTGTTTATATAAATCTGTTAAAATTGCATACGTTCCTATCTTCCCTATAAGATTATATTTTTAAAAATCATGGATTACAACATATTCATTTTATACTTTCCCCAATACTTTTATAGTTTATTGCCCTGAATGAGTTGAGCCCATCAATTTTAAAGTACAAATCTTCCTTCAAGGACTACAAGCTGAGAGATTTAAAGAATTTCCTTCTTTTTTCTTTTTTCTTTTTTCTTACAAGCAGAGTAAGAGAAAAAAAGAATTTCTTAAAAGTATAGATGGTAGAAACAAGCCTCTGCTTTTACAGGTGATCATAAAAACTGATTACCCAGGGACCATATATATGTTTGGAACCATGTTTCATTCAGTCCTCACAACGTTTGGCAAAGTCATTCTGTTAATGTTTGAATTTACTGACGTATAAGCAATTCAGTTACTACTGTGTACTTAGCCACTCCAAAAATGCCCCTTTGTCTGCCAGGCCCTTGTAGGCATTTGAGTTTGTGACAGCAACACTGGTTAATAAACTTATAAAATGTTAGGTGATTTGTAATTATTTATTGAGTAACTATATGTGGGTGTATCTTTATACACACACACACACACACACACACACACAGATACATATACATAAGTGTGTGTGTTTATAATACCTTTGGGTGCTTTATTAATGTTTTCTTAGATTTAAATCCCAATTTATAATTAAAATAAATGCAGTGCCTTCCTTAACCCTCATTATCTGGAAATGTGGATTCCTTCCCAATACAATTTTCACGTAAATGAATCTGGCATTTTTTAACAGGTAAGCTGGGGGTCAGCAAACTATAGCACATAATCTAAGAATGGTTTTTATGTTTTTAAAGGTCTATAAAGAAGGAAAATAGAAAGGAGAGGGGAGAGAAGAAAAGGAGAATGCGTGACAGAGACAATATGTAGTCCACAAAGCCTGAAATATTTACTACCTGGGCCTTTACAGTGAAGATATTTGTGTCCCATGTGAATACTCACCACAGGTGATCTTAGCAGAGAGGTATTTTAATGATCAAGTAAATAGGAGAACCCATTCTGTGATACCAGTAGGCCTCTTTCTCCAGTCACTTCTGTCATTCCACAATGGACTCAAGAACAAAGTAGCCATGGTGACAGGGATGGAGGTTATGCATGGCTCAGCAACATGGACTTCCACTCACCAAAGCTGACCTGGCTAGAGCCACTGCTGAGTGCCCAACTGACTAGCGGTAGAGATCAACACCAAGTCCCAAATACAGCACCACTGTGCAGGATCATTAGCTAGTTGCCCAGTGGCAGGTAGATTACGCTGAGCTGCTTCCATCATGGAAGGGGCAGCATTTTGTTCCTACCTGAATAAATTTATCTTCCCTGCATGCAATGCTTCTGCCTGAACCAACATCCACAGACTTAGAGTGCCTTATCCACCATCATAGTAACATATATAGCATTGCTTTGGAAGAAGAAACTCATTTCACAGCAAATGTAGTACAGCAATGAATCCACGCTCAGGGAATCCACTGGCCTTACCATGTTCCCCAACATCATGAAGTAACTGGTTTGACAGAATAGCAGGGTGGCATTTTGAAAACTCAATTACAGCATCAGTGAGGGAGCAATTCATACAGTCTGCAGCATGGATCACCAGAAGGCTGTATATGCTCTGGGTCAACATGCAACATACAGTGCATTTTCTCCTATAGTCAAGGTTCATGGCTCTGAGAATGAGAGGGAGGAATGGAAGTGACATCATCCACTATTACCGCTATTGATCCACTAACAAAATTTTTGCATCTTGTCCCCATAACCTTGTGCTTTGCCAGTCTGGAAGTCTTACTCCAAAGAGCGGAATGCCTCCACTAGGAGACACAGCAATAATTCCACTGAACTCGAAGTTAAGACTGCCATCTGGCCACTTTAAGGTCCCCATGCCTCTGAATCAGCAGGCAAAGATGGGGGGTTACTAGGCTGGGTGAGGTGAGTGAACCTAATTACCATGGAGAAATTGGACTGCTATTCTACAACAGAGGTACGGGAAAGTATGTCTGAAATACAGGAGCTATAATGGGATATCTCTTAGTACCGCATGTTCGGTAATTAAAGTCAATAGAAAATCACAACAATCCAATCTAGACAGGACTAGTAATTGCCTAGACTCTTCAGGAATGAAACTTTGGGTCATCCTACCAGGTCAAAAGTCATGAGCAGTTGAGGTACTTGCTGAGGGGAAATGAATACAGAAGGGATAGTGGAAGAAGGTAGTTATAAATACCTGCCACAATTACGTGATCAGTTACAGACACAAAAATTGTAATTTTGGGGATTATTACTTCCTTATTCTTTTATGAATATGTTTGTGTATCAAATCTTTGTTTTCTTTCCTCTCTTATTGCTTTATAAGATATACTGACTTTATTTCACAGCATTTAAGTATTGTTAACTCTACATTATAGTATTTAAGTTACAGAATAACAAGAAAAATGAACATCACCCAAGGACTTTACATTCTCTTTGGGGAAAAAGTTAGTACATTTTACGCAAGACAGTTGTACCACTGGGTGGAAGCATGTCCTTGTTATTGTCTTTGTTTGGAGATAAACTATTGTATTAATTTTCTAGGGTTGCCATAATAAAATACGACAAACTGGGTGGCTTAAACAATAGAACATTATTTCCTCATAGGTCTGGAGGCTAGAGGTCCAAGATCAAGGTTTCAGCACGTTTAGTTTCTTCAGAGGCCTTTCTCCTTAGCTTGTAGATGGCCATTTTCTTCCAGAGATTTCATATGGTCTTCCCTCTGTACATGTCTGTATCCAAATTTCCTCTTCTTACAAGGAGACCTGTCATACTGAACTAGGGCCCACCCTAGTGACCTCATTTTAACTTAACTATCTCATTCAAGATTCTGTCTCCAAATACTGTCACATTCTGAAGTGCTGGAATGCCAAACTTCAATATGAATTTTAAGGGGATACAATTCAGCTTACGACAAGTATGTTTTTAAAGAGATATGGTGGGTGCCAATGTAACAAGGGGTAGCCTATAATGGTTCATTTTATGTGTCAATTTGGCTAAGCTATGAGACTCAGTTGTTTGGTTAATCACCAGTATAGATGTTGCTCTGAAGACTTTTTTTTTTAGATGTGTTTAACATTTAGATCAGTAGACTTTGAGTAAAGCAGGTTACCCTCAATATGTGGGTAGATCTCATTCAACCACTTAAAGGCAAAAAATAAAAAGAAAAAAAGAAAAAACCTGAGGTCCTCAAAAGAAAAAGAAATTCTGCTTCCAGACTGCCTTCAGACTCAAGACTGCAACATCAGCAATGTGGTAGTTTTCCAGCCCGTTGACCTACCCTGCAAATGTCATCCTTGCTAGTCCCCATTTTGTGTGCGTGTGTGTATGTCTCCACATACTGTGGGTACTGTTTTTCTAGAGAACCCTGACTAATCCAATATATACGTATACATCCATATCTTATCAATATAGGTATAAATAAATTTATTTTATCATTTATTCTGTGCTCTCCTCTGTATCATAGAAGCTAAAAGCATGGAAATTACATTTTGCAAATGTCTTTGCCTTGGGGATTGTAGATGTGACTTACATTCAGCCAATGCAATGCATTTTCACAGTATTTGGAAGGTGGAAGAGAGACATAAACCAAACCATTCTTCTTCTCCCAGCGAAACCGCCTTTGCAAAAATTTTAACAGTGAGAAAATTATGACAGTGAAAGAGATCTGACCTAACCAACTCCATCTTGCCTTTAGCCTCCAAACTGCCCTTGGTCATTCCTGGGCATAGGCCAAGCTAACTTTGGGAGAAATTTAGTTTATAGATTATGATAGCCCTTTCCAAAAGTAAACTGCCTTTGTAAAACTAATGAAAGGTCACAAGGTTAGGAGTATGAGTGGCCTGAATAAGAAGCCAGCCACTGTTCCAGAGGTCACAAAATTTGCAACTTCCTCAATTACTCCTGTAATAACATTACTATAGAACCTAAGACTGGCTTTTTGAGATGTCTTTTCAGGCTTTTGCATTTCTGGTGACTGGGTGGCCTCACCTGGATCTCCTTTCGTGGCTCTCACCCAGGCGTGGACTCAGTACATGAGGACTATTTTTCCATACCGCATGACTGCACTCCCCTGACCAATCACAGCATTCCCCATTCCCTAGCGTCCTGCCCACCAAATTATTCTTGAAAAACCCTAGCCTCCAATAAAGGAGGCTGATCTGAGTAATAATAAAACTCCAGTCTCTCATTTAACCAGCTCTATGTATATTAAATATTTTCTCTTTTGCAATTTCCCTGTGTTGATAAATTGGGTTCATCTGGGCAGTTGGCAAGAAGAACCCATTGGGCAATTACAACGGCAGTAAGCTCTGACAGACACGAGGCTTTATAGTGATCACCAAGTACTCTACTGCCAGCTACCCATGTTAGTACCAACAGGCAGGTACAATGATCAGCAGCAATGACTAACCTGAAGGCTAGGAATAGCCATCCATATCCATGCCTCCAGCTTTTCCAATAAATTTATCACCATCTAATTCCCCTTATTAATTTTCTTTTTGCTTGAAGTACCAGTAGTAATTTATTTTCCTCGATGAACCTGACCTGATAATTTTTTTAAATTAAACAATTAAAATATATTGTGTATTATAATAGATACTAGAATAAAAAATAGGAAGGGAGGAGTTGTCTGACATGTCACAAAAACAAGGTAAAATTTTAGACTGGATTGCCTAGAAAGGACTTTAGGCTTCACTGAAATGACTCTGAGTCAAGATCTCAGTAACATCAGGGGGTGAGCAATCCAAATGACTAGAAGACCCTTCCAAGCAGAAAAGGAATCAGCAAGCACAAAGACTGTGAAGCAGGACCATGTGGCATATCTAAAGAATAGCAAAGAGACTACTGTGGCAAGTGGAATAGGGAACAAAGTGAGCAAAGAGAACAGAAAGGTAACTAAGCTACAAATCACAGGGAGCCTCAAAGAACAGAAGGACTTTAATTTTTTACTCTGAATGAGATGGGAAGCTACTACTGAAAGGAAAGCTGAAAAATTCTCTCTTTCCTTATTAGTCTAGCTAGTGGCTTATTTTATTAATTTTTTTCAAAAAACCAACTCCTGGACTCATTGATCTTTTGAAGGGTTTTTGTGTCTCAATTTCCTTCAGTTTAGCTCTGATTTTGGTTATTTTTTGTCTTCTGCTAGCTTTGGGGTTGATTTGTTCTTGCTTGTCTAATTTTTTCAATTGTAGTGTTAAGTTGTTAATTTGATATCTTTCTAACTTTTCAATGTGGGCATTTAGTGCTATGAATTTCCCTCTTGACACTGGCTTAGCTGTGTCCCAGAGATTCTTATATGTTGTACTTTTGTTCTCATTAGTTTCAAAGAACTTACTGCTTTTTGCCTTAATTTCATTACTTACCCAAAAGTCATTCAGTAGCATGCTCTTTAATCTCCATGTAATTGCATGGTTTTGAGAATTTTCTTAGTCTTGACTTCTATTTGTATTGCACTGTGGTCCAAGAGTGTGTCTGGTATGATTTTGGTTCATTTGCATTTGCTGAGGATTGTTTTATATCCAATTATGTGATTGCTTTTGGAGTATGTTCCATGTGGAGATGAGAAGAATGTACGTTCTGTTGTTTTAAGGTGCAAAGTTCTATAGAGGCCTATCAGACCCATTTGATCTAATGTTGAGTTCAGGTCCTGAATATCTTTAATTTTCTGCCTTGATGACTTGTCTAATACTGTCAGTGGAGTGTTGAAGTCTCCCACTATTATTGTGTGGGAGTTTACGTCTTTCTGTAGGTCTCTAAAAACTTGCTTGATAAATCTGGGTGCTCCTGTGTCGGGTGCATATATATTTAGGATAGTTAGGTTTTGCTCGATTAAACCCTTTACTAGTAATGCCCTTCTTTAATCTTTTTTTTTTTTTTTTTTTTTTATCTTCGTTGGTTTGAAGTCTGTTTTGTCTGAAATTAGGATTCTAAGCCCTGGGCTTGTTTTATTTATTTATTTATTTATTTATTTATTTATTTATTTATTTATTATTTGGTTTTCTGTTTGTTTGGTAGATTCTCGTCCATCCCTTTATTTTGAGCCTATGGGTGTCATTACGTGTGAGATGAGTCTCTTGAAGATAGCATACTACTGGGTCTTGCTTTTTTATCCAGTTTGTTGCTCTGTGACTTTTAAGTGAGGCATTTAACCTGTTTAGATTGAAGGTTAATATTAATATGTGTGGATGTGATCCTGTCATTTTGTTGTTAGCTGGTTATGTTGGCTTGTTTGCGTGGTTGTCTTATAGTGTCACTAGTCTGTGTGTTTAAGTGTGTTTTTGAATTAGCTGGTAGTGGTCTTTCCTTTCTATATTTAGTGCTCCTTTCAAGATCTCTCATAAGGCAGGCCTGATGGTTAACGAACACCCTCAACATTTGCTTGTCTGAAAAGGATTTTTTTTTTTTTGAGACAGGGTCTCACTCTTTCATCCAGGCTGGAATGCAGTGGCGCGAACTTGGCTCACTGCAACCTCCACTCCTGGGTTCAAGTGAATCTCCTGCCTCAGCCGCCTGAGTAGCTGGGACTACAGCTGCCTGCCACCACAGCCAGCTAATCTTTTTTTTTTTTTTTTTTTTTTTTTTTGTAATTTTAGTAGAGACAGGTTTCACCGTATTGGCCAGGCTGGTCTTGAACTCCTGACCTTGTGATCCACCCACCTCAGCCTCCTAAAGTGCTGGGATTACAGGAGTGAGCCGGCTAGAAATGAAATTCTTTATTGAAGAATTTTTTTCTTTAAGAATGTTGTAGGCCCTCCTCAATCTCTTCTGGCTTGTAGGGTTTCAGCTGAGAGATCTGCTGTTAGCCTGATGGGGTTGCCTTTGCAGGTGACCTACCTTTAACATTTTTTCTTTCATTTCAATCTTGGAAAATCTGATGATTATGCATCTTGGGGATGATCTTCTTGTGTAGAGTCTTTCAGGAGTTCTCTGCATTTCCTGAATTTGACTGTTGGCCTCTCTAGCAAAGCTAGGGAAGTTTTCATGGGTAATACCCTGAAATATGTTCTCTAAGTCATATGCTTTCTCTTCCTCCCTTTCAAAGATGCCAATGATTCATAGATTTAGCCTCTTTACATAATCCCATACTTCTCGGAGGTTTTGTTCATTCCTTTTTATTCTTTTTTATTTTTGTCTATCTTATTTCAGACAGCCAGTCTTCAAGATCTGAGATTCTTTCTTCAGCATGGTTTATTCTGTTGTTAATACTAGTGATTGCACTGTAAAATTCTTACATTATGTTATTCAGCTCTGTCAAATTAATTAGGTTCTTTTTTATACCAGCAATTTTGTCCTTCAATTCCTGTATTGTTTTATGGTGATTCTTAGTTTCCTTGGATTGGATTTTTCTGTACACCTGAATCTCAATGATATTCATTCCTATCCATGTTCTGAATTCTACTTCTGTCATTTCAGACAGTTCAGTCTCATTAAGAATTCTTGTTACAGAAGTGGTACAGTCACTTGCAGGACACTCTGGCCATTTGAGTTACTGGAGTTCTTGTGTTGGTTCTTTCTCATCTCTGCATATGGGTGTTCCTTTAACTGCAGTGTAGATTAAGTAGTCAATAGACTTCTCTTTAGGACATTTTCACAGGGTCGAGGCTTTGTGCAGGATCTTTATTTTATAGAAGCTGATTTCTTGTCTTTGGTTTCAGAGGGGGTACATGAGAGAGGTATTTTTGGTGTTGAAGTTGTGGGGTGTGATCCAGCAGGTGGCACTTAGGTGTACTGGTCAGTTGGCAGACTCTTGCTCAGATGTGTGGCTCCACAATTTCCTCACAATTGCAGTCATGTTCCCTCTCAATGCTCTGAAAGCATAGGCTCCTCTTCCCTTGAGTGCTGGCTATAGATTGCAGCTTTGTACTCCTGGGCTGCCCACTGCAGTTCTAGGGTGATCTCAGTGTTTATGTTCCTTCCTCAACAAATTCCCTGAGCAGGGGAGGTTTCCCTGCCTCTGTGTCGCTTCTGGGTGGGCCTTCATCCTGTCTTGCTTTTCTCCATTCTCCATGGGTAGAGTTATTTCCTTGATTAGTCTTGATGCATGTACTTGAATGATTCAACTATTTACTCACCCCTTCCATTCCTCCCTGTGACAGCCACACATATTAGCTGCTTCTAGTCAGCCATCTTGGTGACCACCCCCCCAACAATGTGTTTTACAATTAAGAAATATACTTCTAAATAATCCATGGATTGAAGAAGTAATCACAGTGGCAATCAACAAAATCAAAATTTTAGTGAAATGATAATGAAATACTGTAAGAACTGAGGTAAGCAAAGAAAATGCATAGCTATAAAAGACAGGAAAATCAAACAGCTAATCATCCATTTCAAAAAATCTGAAACAGCAGTGGAGAAGTTCAGGACTGCCACCCCAAAATACACTGCTATGGAATATTGATTATTTTGAGCTAAAGGTACTCTGACCTTCCTTTTTCTTCCTGAAAGCAGGAGATGAAACTCTCATGTGAAAAGTGCCCTCCCTATACCAGAGGAAAGACATTTTTAACACCAGTGATGAAAAATCAAGACTAAGAGAAATCTGCATACATAAACCTTAATAAACTAATCTTACCTTCCTAGCTTCTTCTCCACAATTAACTGTTCTAGTCGAAACTCCATATTCTTGTTACATTTTCACAATCTAATGCTCTTTGTCCTTCCTAGTATTATAAATATTCAGCTCTAACTGCTTTTTTGTGTCTTTGTTTTTCTGGCATAAGACAGACGTTATAACCAAAGAAAAGCATATGACCCTAGGAGGGTGGAGGAAAACTTTGCTTCCCTAAAGCAGCAAACCCCAAAAGAGTAAGAAAGGAAACAAAGAGTAGTAATAAATGTCAAAGAACACTAAAACACAAACGAGAAAATGCCAAAAGCTAGTTCTTTGAAAAGACTGCAATTAATGAATACCAAGTGAGATTTAACAAAGAAAAAAACAGATAGCATAAATAACCAATAATATGGTTGATGAAGGAAACATAACAAATCCTCTGGCCATTAAAAATATCCTAAAAGCGAATTACAAACAACTCAATACCAATAAACTTGAACATTTATTAGAAAAGTTTTAGTAAAATTCAACTTACTGAGAAATCCTAGAAAAATCCAACTTACGGAAACTTCCACAGGAAACAAAATCAGAATAGTCCTACTGGATACATAATTTAAAACCTTCCAAAGAATAAAATTACTGTCCTAGATTATTGTACCTTATTAGTGAATTTTACCCAACAGTGGGGGCAGAGGGGTGGGAGACACATAGAAATTTTTTTTTTTTTTGAGACAGAGCCTTGCTCTGTTTCCCAGGCTGGTGTGCAGTGGTGCGATTTCGGGTCACTGCAAGTTCCGTCTCCCGGGTTCACACCATCCTCCTGCCTCAGCCTCCCGAGTAGCTGGGACTACAGGTGTCTGCCACACGCCTGGGTAATTTTTTGTATTTTTAGTAGAGACAGGGTTTCACCATGTTAATCAGGTGGTCTCCATCTCCTGACCTCATCATGATCCACCTGCCTCTGCCTCCCAAAGTGCTGGGATTACAAGCGTGAGTGAGCCACCGTGCCCAGTCCAGAAATTTGTTTAACTCTTATTTTAAGTTCAGGTGCAGGTTAGTTACACAGGTAAACTCATGTCACGAAGGTCTGCTGTATAGATTATTTTGTCACTCTAGTATTAAGTCTAGTACCCATTACTTATTACTCCTGATCCTCTTCTTCCTCATACCCTCCACCCTCTGGTAGGCCCCAGTGTCTGTTGTTCCCCTCTATGTGTCCCTGGACACATAGAAATCTTACACAGATTTTTCTAGGAAAGTGAAAAGTATGGAACATTACCCGAGTAGTATATAACTGTGATATAAAACTAGACAAGGACGTTTGAAGACAGAGAAATTATAATTCATTGCTGAAAGTCAAAATCCTCAACAGAATAGATGAAGACCAAATCCGGTGACATATAAAACAGAGCATCATCATATCAGGTTTGGTTTATCCATTCAAAAAACATATATATTAATCGATATAACTGAGTACATTTAATAAAGAAGTTTATATGTTCATTGTAATAGACAACGAAAAAACATTTCATACAACTTATACCCACTTATGATAAAAACTCTTAGCAAACTGAATAGAAGGAAATCTCTCTAATCAAAACCTACAGAACACATCACTTAGTGGTGAAATGTTCAAAGTTTTCTCTTTGTGACAAGGTATCCTATTAACATTTCCATTCAACCTCATACAAGAGATCTTAGCCAGTGTGATACAATAAGAAAAAATAAAAACTATAAGGATTAAAAATGGGGGTGGGAAGCTATCTATATCTACAGATAATGTAATTTTACATAAAATATCCAAAAGGATATGCAAATTATTAGAATTAATAAGTGTGAATAGCAAGATTACTGCATATAAAGGTCAATATACAAAAATCAACCACATGCATATGCAATGACTCACGTAATTCCAGCACTTACGGAAGCAGAGGCGGCAGGACCACTTGAGCCCAGGAGTTTGAGACCAGCCTGGGCAACACAGTGAGAAATCCTTCTCCACAAAAAGAAAAAAAAAAAAATCAACAACACTCCTATATCAGCGACTGTCAGAAAATGATTTTTTAAAGATAAATTTATAATTAAACAAAAAAGTATCAAATACTTAGATATAAATCTAATAGAAATGTGAAAAACTTCTGCAAGACAAAAAGCTATAAAATATTAATTAAAAAATTAAAGTTCTAAATAAAAAGAGCAATATACTATGGTCTAGAATGAATTTTTTTAATGTCTATTTTTCTCAAATTAATTTATATATTCAGCAAAGTTAAAATCAAAATCTCAACAGACATTTTGGTAACTAGACATACTGATTTTATAATTAAGACATAAATATAAATGTCCAGAGTATCTCTCAATAGATTTTGAAAAAGAAGCATAACATAGGAGGACTTTGTATAAAGCTACAGTAATGAAGACAGTATGATACAGACTAAATATATTCAAATATCAAAAGAACAAAGAGTCTAGAAACAAACGTACAATATGTATGAACACTTGAATTTATGAAGTAGTTAGCATAGATAATGGAAGAAAATAATGCTTTCAATAAACTAAGTCAATTAAGTATCCATATAAAAGGAAAAAAAACAAAGTTCTACCTCACAGTATACACAGAAACCAAGTCCAGTTGGATTACATATCTAAACATGAAAGGCAAAACACAACTTTAAAAGGATATAGGAGAATATCCAAATGATCCTGGAGTATGAAACGATTTCTTAAACAGAAAGCACTAACCGTTAAGAACAAAAACTGATAAGGAGATTGACTAATTAAAAGGGACTTCCATTTATCAAAAGACATCATAAAGCCAGTGAAAAAGCAAAGAGCAGTGTGGAAGACAGTGGCCACAGTTATAACAGAAACATAACCAGATTATTTAAAATTCTTATATATCAGTAAGACATATGGTTTGGTTTTGGTTCTGATTTTGACTTGGCTTAAATTGCTTGACGAACAGGTGAGCCTTTAACAACACTTTGGTTTTAGTTTTTATTTTGATTTAGTGTGAATTAAATGAGTGAGTGACCTTTTACCCTTTCCTTCTTGTAGTGTGAATGTTGTTTTGTCTCAAGAGAAAAATAGGTCAGACACAAAGTAAGCCCACTCTGCTGGGAACTGTGTTAAAAAATTTCAAAAAGAAAAAAGGAAAGGCATCAAATCATCAAAACTTACTCTATTAAAGTGCATGTTACAGAACCTTAAGAAATGTTTTGCAGGAAATTATAAAGTTACGTTAACCCCTTAGAGGTGAAGATCTCTGTGTGAATTAGAACTGCCCTCTTTTGGTGTAGGATGGCCCACTGAAGGAACTATAGAGAAGGAACAATTGGCCATGTATTTAAGGTGGTGACAGGGGTCGGAGGACAGCCAGCGTACCTAGATCAAATTCCTTTATATTGACTCATGGTTATATATAAACAAAACTAGCATAAATTTAGCCCTGTTTAACAGCTTACTGCAAAAAAGCCAAAAGTAAAAGAGCAGCTTCACCAGCAGACACAGAGTTTAAAAAGGGAGTCCCAGAAACAGCAAGAGAAGCCAGTTTTGCAGGAGCCACCAGAGATAATAGAAATTCTTTCTCCATATGTCCCAGCCTACCCCGCTTTACCGAGGCCAACACCCTCTCAGAAAGAGATTCAGGAGCTAACAAGCCCCAGGTCTCACCTCGAAGGGGAGGATCAGAGCCTCCAGAGGCCAAGGAAGGAAGTCAACATAGTCAAGTGCACAGTCTCAGATCTGGTCTTGCTCAAGCTATGCAAATAAATGCCTCTTAGGGAGACACGAGGACTATATATTGATTCTCAGTAGCCTCAGGGTTAAATGGGGTGTAAAGCCAGAATGCTTTATAGAGTCTCTTATAAAACTGACTTAGGCTTTTGTCAGCTCCTTGAAGCATTCCTGGAATCTTTTTTAATATTACTTGCTTTTTTCTACCAACTCTTAGCCTCTGCAGAAGTGCTTCTCAGGCTGTGCAGCAATGGCCAAGATCAAGGCTGGAGATCTTCGCAGGAAGGAGGAGGAGGAGTTGCTGAAACAGCTGGACGACCTGAAGGTGGAACTGTCCCAGCTGCGCGTCGCCAAAGTGACAGGCGGTGCGGCCTCCAAGCTCTCTAAGATACGAGTCATCTGCAAATCCATCGCCCGTGTTCTCACAGTTATTAACCAGACTCAGAAAGAAAACTTCAGGAAATTCTACAAGGGCAAGAAGTACAAGCCTCCGGACCTGCGGCCTAAGAAGACACGCGCCATGCACCACCGGCTCAACAAGCATGAGGAGAACCTGAAGACCAAGACGCAGCAGCGGAAGGAGCGGCTGTACCCTCTGCGGAAGTACACGGTCAAGGCCTGAGTGGCCCATTGTCAATAAAGCACAGCTGGCTGAGAGAAAAAAAAAAAAAAAGTGGTTCTCAGTACCTCCGCAAACGCTGAAGCTGAGTTGCATTCTCCGGGTGTTTTTTTCCCCTTTTTCCTAGAGTTTAACAGGCTCTTTTCTTTATATAATTTTCCATGTGTAGACTAGTCAGCTGCCAGTGTGTGACTAGAGCAGGGCTTGTTGTCTCCTCAAGCTTTAGCCGTGCGTAGACTGGTCAGCCTCCGGAGTGACCAGAACAGGGCTGTTGTCCTCACCCAATAGAAAAAGTAAGGAAAAGACTTGAACAGGCTTTTCATAAAAAAGGATACTCACGTGGCCAATAAGCACATAAAACAGCGCTCTGAAACCATAGAGATGCTAGTACAAACCCACGAAAATGACTGAAATTAACAAGACTTACAATACCAAGGTTGGTAAACATAGAAGAAGAATAAAAACTCACACAGTGATGTCTGGGAGTAGCAAGTTAGTACAATCACTTTGGGAATACAGTTTGGCCCACTAGGTCCTACCTCCAACATTGGAGATCACAATGTGGAGGGCACAAACATCTAAACCGTATCATTCTGCTGGTGCCACAAATCTCATGTCCTACTCACACTGCAAAATACAATCATCCCTTCCCAATAGTCCCCCAAAGTTTTAAGTCATATCAACATCAACTCAATCAAAAGTCCAAAGTCTCATCCAAGACTCAAGTCAAATTCCCTTCTACCTATGAGCCTGTAAAATCAAAACAAGTAACCTGATACATCAAAACAAGATACATTGGTGGTTCAGGTATTAATCGGCCAAAAGAAAGAGGCAACAGGCCACAAGCAAGTCCAAAACCCAGCAGGGCAGACATTAAACCTTAAACTCCAATATAATCCTTGACTTCATGTCCGGCAACCTTGTATGAGGGGTGGGCTCCCGAGGCCTTGGGCAGCTCCACCCCTGTGGCTTTGCAGGGTACAGCTCCCATGGCTGCTCTCACACGTTGGACCTGAGTGCCTGCAGCTTTTCTAGGCTCAGGGTACAAGTTAACAGTAGATCTACCATTATGGGGTCTGGAGGGTGGTGGACCACTTTCCATAGTTCCACTAGGCAGTGCCCTAGAGGGGCTGTGTGGGAACTCCAACCCCACATTTCCCCTCCACGTTGCCCTAATAGAGGATCTCTGTGAGGGCTCTACCCCTGAGGCAGGCTTAGCCTGGGCACCCAGGCTTTCTCATACATCCTCTGAAATCTAGGGGGAAGCTGCCAAGCGTCCTTCGGACCTGCCCTCTTAACACCACATGGAAGCCACTAAAGCTTATGTCTTGTACCCTCCAGAGAAGCTGTACCTGGGCCCCTTTGAGCCAAGACTGGGGCTGGAGCTGGAGCAGCTAGGATACGGGAGGAGTGTCCTGATGCTGAACAGGACGGTGGCACCCTGGGCCAGGTCCCTGAAATCATTCTTCCCTTCTAGGCCTCTGGGCCTGTGATAGGAGAGGCTGCTTCTAAGATCTCTGGAAAAGGCTTTCAAGGTCTTTTTCCCATTGTCTTAGATATTAGCACTTGGCTCCCTTTTGGTCATGCTAATCGCTCTAGCAAGTGGTTGCTCCACTGGCTGCTTGGATTCTTTATCACAGGGCCAAACCCCAAATTTTCCAAATTTTTATGCTCTGCTACCCTTTTAAATAAGTTTCATCTTTAAGTCATTTCTTTGTTCCTGTACTTGATCACAGGCTGTTAGAAGCGGCCAAGCCATGCCTTGAATGCTGAGAAATATCTACCACCAGATACCCTAAGTCATCACTCTTAAGTTCGACCTTCCACAGAACCCTAGGATTTGGCCACAATGCAGTCAAGCTCTTTGCTAGGGTGCAGAAGGGTGACCTTTACTCCACTTCCCATCAAGTTCCTCATTTCCATCTAAGAACTCATCAGGCTAGTCTTCACTGTCCATATTTCTATCAGTATTTTGGTCACAACCGTTTATCCAGTTTCTAAGAAATTCCAAACTTTCCCTCATCTTCTTGTCTTCTTCTGAGCCCACCAAACACTTCCAATCACAGCCCGTTACCCAGTTCCAAAGCTACTTCCATATCTTCAGGTATCTTTACAGCAACGCCCCACTCCTCAGTACCAATTTTTTGTATTAGACTGTTCTTGCAGTGCTATAAATACATATCTGAATCTGGGTAATTTATAAAGAAAATATGTTTGTTTTGGCTCATGGTTCCGCAGGCTGTACAGGAAGAATGGTGACCACATCTGCTTTTGGTGAGGGCCTCAGGAAGGTTACATCATGGGGAAGGCGAAGCGGAGCAGCATATCACATGGTGAGTAAGGGAATGGGGTTAGAGGGAATGTCCCAGACTCTTTTAAACAACCAAATCTGCATGAACTGAGCAAGAACTCACTCATCACCAAGGAGATGGTGCTAAGCCATTCATGAGGAATCTGCCCCCAGTGATCCAATCACTTTCTACCAGACTCCACTTCCAACACTGGGAATCACATTTCAACATGAGATTTGGAGGGTACAAACATCCAAACCATATCAGCACAGAAGAAGCTTATTTAGTAAAACCACCAGAAACAAGAACAGCAGTTTCCCCTCTCACCTACCTCCCACAAACCCTCCTATAAAATATCTCAGAGACCAGAGATATTTTGAATAAATAACCTTTGAATAAAAGGCTACAAGACCCAAAATAATGGTAACTTAATTGTTTTGAAAGCTTTGTTATAAATTTGCATAAATACTCTAAATGCCTTTAAGTGAATGAATGAACTTAAAAATGTATATTGATATCACACTAGTTCTTTAAAAAAAAAAAAAAGAAACAAGAGAATATGGATTCCATTTCTTCTCTAGCGCAGTTCTTTCTTCCTTTGCACGCAAAGTACTTCTAGTACAGAACTGGTCACACTGTATTTCTAAATATTTATCTATCTGCCTCCCCCCATTAGATCCAAGGCTACATGATGAAAATGTGAGCCTGGTATGTGTCAAACACTACATTACTTTATGGAGAATCAAAGTGTACAACACACACAGTGATTTATGACCTCCATGGACCTTACATAAGGTTACAGGATGCTTCTCATAGGAAGTGATGTTTAAGTTGAGACCTAAAGGTTAACTGGCAGTTAGCTAAACAAAGTATGGCAAGAAACACATCCCAAGCAGAGAATACAAGTAAGTCATAAGGTGGGAGGTCACTCCTATATTCTCTATTTCCACTAGCACTACATATTGCATAGTGAATATATTCCATTAGTGATAATGAGATGATGGGGAAAAGTGTGACAAGATGGAGGAATGAAAGAAAAAAAAATTAAGTCAATATAGGAGCAGGCCTATTATATCCAAGTTTCTGTGTTTTAGATTGACAATTCACACTTAAATATGCTATTTAATTAGGCCTTTATAAAAATGAAAAATAACCACCAATCAAGGGTCCACCCAGTAGCTGCTTCCCATGACACTCTAAAGTATTGTGGAAGAGAAGCAATTTCAGCAGGTAAAATTTTGACATTCCTCTGCTCTATAAGAAAGTGCTCAAAAGAATAATGTATCAGATAGAAAAAGCAAAGTATTTATTTCCATCACCTTATTTATCCAGCCATTTTCTTCCCAAAAGCACTTCTTGTATTTTAAGAATCCAACAGCAGGGTCCAAATCTTTCTTACACCCACTAACTCTCATCACTCAGCATAGTGTGAATAATAATACTCTCAACTGTTCAAAACACGCACCTTGGGTTTTCACAACAGTCAAAATTCAATTCCTAATTATACAAACATATTGTGACTATAAAGGGACATAAATAACAAGACTAATGTTTCTCTCTACCAAAATAAGTGTATTAAAAAGTGATGTATGCTCTGTGGAGAAACTGGAACTTGTGTGCCCTGCAGGTGGGAATGTAAAATGGTACAGCCACGTGGAAGAGTATGACGGTTCCCCAAAAGATTAAAGAACAGAATTACTAGATGATCCAGCAATTCCACTTCTAGGTAAGCAAACAAAAGAACTGAAAGTAGAGTCTTGAAGAGATATTTGTACACCCATATTCACAGCAGAATTATTTACAGTAACTAAAATGTGGAACCCATAAACAAGTGAATGCATAAGCGAAATGTGGTATATACATACAATGGAATATTGTTCAGCCTTTAAAGGAAGGAAATTCTGGCCAGGCGCGGTGGCTCAAACCTGTAATCCCAGCACTTGGAGAGGCCGAGACAGGCGGATCACAAGGTCAGGAGATCGAGACCATCCTGGCTAACACGGTGAAACCCCGTCTCTACTAACAAAAAAAAAAACTAGCTGGGCGAGGTGGCAGGCACCTGTAGTCCCAGCTACTTGGGAGGCTGAGGCAGGAGAATGGCATAAACCCGGGAGGCGGAGCTTGCAGTGAGCTGAGATCCGGCCACTGCACTCCAGCCTGGGCGACAGGGCGAGACTCCGTCTCAAAAAAAAAAAAAAGGAAGGAAATTCTGACATATGCTACACCATGAATGGACATTGAGGACATTATGCTAAGTGAAATAAGCCAGTCACAAAAAGGCAAATACTCTATGATTCCACTTTTATGATGTCTCTACAATAGCCAAAACTGTAGAGACAGAAAGTAGAATAATGATCGCCAGGGGACAGGAAGAGGGGAGAATGGAGAGTTATTGTTTAATGGACATATAGTTTCAATTCTGCAAGATAAAGAATTCTGGAAATGGATGATACTGATGTTTGTACAATATAAATATACATAATACCAATAAACTTTACATTGAAGAATGGTTAAGATGATTTAAGATGATTTATTTTACCATAATAAAATAATTGGGAAAAAAAAGTAAAATTTTTCTGTCTAGAAATACACAATTAGAGATCAGATTGAGGACATATCAACTTGCCTCAAACACAACAAATTGATCTGGTGCCATTTAGAACGAAATCAATTATAACGCTGCGATCCCCTTCCATGATGTGCTGGTTATTCACATTGAGTCACTTAAAATTAATGATCTCATCTCATTTGTGAATAAATGAACCTGTCTTTCCTTCTAATAGGTTAATCTTTGAAGTAAATTAGACTACAAGAACAACTCGTGAATTAACTAGTTCTAGAACTCAAAGTTTTAAAAGAAAAAAGGTGCTTCAATATAATCCAAAAAATGAGAAAACAAAAAGTCATATGGTACTATGGTTTAGATATGGTTTGTCTGTCCCTACCAAATCTCATTTTGAAATCTGATCCCTAGTGCAGTGGTGTTAACAGGTGGCCCCAGTGGGAGGCCTTAGGATCATGGGGACAGATTCCTCATGAATATCTTGGTGCCATTCTCTCAGTAGTGAGTTCTTACTCTGGGAAGATGGAATGAGTTCTCAAGGGAATAAGTCAGTTCTCAGTAAAGTGGATTGCTATAAAGCCAGGACACCCTTTACGTTTGGTATCTCTTCATATGTGCCTGCTTTCCCTTTGACCTTCTCTGTCATTTCTGAACGGCACCAAAGCTCTCACCAGAAGCTGAGCAGATGTCAATGCCATGCTTCTTGTACAGCCTGAAGAATAATGAGCTAAACAAACCAAATCTTTTCTCTATAAATCACCAAGCCTCAAGTATTATTTTATAGCAACACAAAATGAACTAAAACATATAATAGATAGACAAGGTCCTAAGCCAATAGTATTTAAAGTACTAAAATATAGCAAATTCCTATCTTTATTTATTTATTTAGAGGTAAGATGTCACTGCCACCCAGACTGGAGTGCAATGGCATGATCTCAGCTCACCATGAATGAGCTCAAGTGATCCTCCTACCTCAGCCTCCCAAGTAGCTGCGACTACAGGTGCATACCACCACGCCTGATTAATTTTTGTATTTTTTGTAGGAACAGGGTCTTGCCCTGTTTCCCCGGCTAGTCTTTAACTCCTGGGACAAAGTGATCTGTCCGCCTCAGCTTCCCAAAGTGATAGGATTACAGGCATAAGCCACCATGCCCAGCCTGGTTCCTATCTAGAGTTTCCAGTAAGAAATTGTTATTTCTACTGTGTTAACCTGTATTATCTGCTCAAAAATTAACCATAAACTTATTTTTATATTTTGTAGAGGAAAACAAAATTTAAAGGGCAGTAGGGAAGGAGAGTTTACTGTTTTGTT